>NC_136070.1:692213268-692813268 GCF_964261635.1 Lissotriton helveticus | reverse complement strand
TTTTCCCATTTCACATGCACGAATCAAAGCAACCAATTCTGCTACTTGAGCTGAACGAATTCCTTTGAGACAGGAAGCTTCAATTACATCTGCAACTGTACATACCGAATATGCTGCGCTCAGAACACCTTCATCTGTTCTTAAGCATGAACCATCAACAAACAAAACATAATCTGATTCAGCTAATGGGACATCTTTTATGTCCTGCAACAAGGGGGGGTAGCTGAACTGTTCCTATAGAGAGAGAAAAATAGGTTGGCTGGCGTGACCAAAGGTGTGTGTGTGACACCTTGGGGCATCCATTTTGTTGGATGTAGTTGCCTCACACACCCAGAAGGGTGTCATGCTTCATCATCGGCGGTTGCTCCTCGTCGGGGAGGCGGTGCAATCCCCGACGGGCTCACCTCAAAGAGGGGCGCTTTGGCGGAGATCTTTTGTATCAAACTGCCTTATGGTGGAGTGGGGGGGTGTGGGCAGGGTAGCAAGTTACAGGGAAATCAAAAGGGGGGAGTGAAGAGGTGGTGCCGATGGGCACCGAGGTGGGCACGTCCTCCTCTTAACAGGGATAAAGGTCAATCAAACAAGGGCCACCTCGCAATGGGTGGGTGTATAACCGGATATTGTTGGAATACACCTTCTTTGTTAAAATACCCCTCACACACCAAAAGGGCCCTTGGTGTCATGCTTCATCATCGGGGTCTTCCCGTCCCGCTGCGGGGCGGGGCAGTGCTGCGACAAGCGGATACGCCGGAGCACCTTTAGATGGAAGTGCTATGTGTATGGAGTGAGTGTCAGTGGGGTCAGGAGTGAGATATAGGTGAAATGTTAAAAAATACCTGGCCTAGTGGAAAAAAGGATATTTATTAAACACTGGCTGGTATTGTTAAAAGAAAAGTGAAGCGGAGAGATGGAGCTGATTAATGGGCTCTCTCTCCTATGTGGGTCAACATGTTTCGAGGCGCTAGGCCTCTTCGTCAGGACCTTAGGGGAGATCCCCCTGTCACTCACTAGTGTTTCCTCCACAAAGGTAGAAATGGTGTATATACAAAAAAAGTGAAAAAAAGGGAACTATGTGTGTAAATACAATTAATAATTACAACACTGCTATACTACCACACTGATAATGTAGTATGCCTGCAAGATAAGAAAACCAGTTTAATAATAGCGCCGATCCCAGTATGTGCTTAACTCTATGTCACCTGTAAGGGAAAAGAGACATACACACACAGATATACCGGTATGCAAATGAGGGATCTAGCATGATTGGTGAAGAAAAACATCATCAGACAAACATAGTCACACACACAGAGTAAGTAATGGGGGATGAGGATAGCCAGGGAATCAAATACATACTTTTCACAGGAGGAAGTAATGCCTCATGAGTCAGCTTTAGACTGAAGGGTATAGTGGGGTCCCAACTGCAGGAGGGAAAAGAAGGGGTTTGCATTGTAAGTTCTGTCCCATTAGTAGTATCCCTAGGTACAGGCATGGCTGGGATATACAAGTTTATCCTCTTTGAACCGGCTACGCCGTACTTACTGAGCCCCTAGCACGCTTGTGCTTCCTCCTTCGTCTGCTGCTTCCGTGGTTGTGAGGGAGGAAGGGAGCGGCGAGTATTTATATGCTTAAATGATTGGATAATTAATCAATTACCTCAGGAAAAGCCCGCCGAAACTATAAGGGCCTAACAGGTAAGTAAGGGGGGCGGCCATGCTGGAAGGTCCGCTACCTGCTCGTTATTATGCGCGTTCGATCTTGAGTGTGGTAAATACAAGGATCGGTGCATGACTTTAAGATAGGAGATCGTTACATGTTTAAGCCTGGGGTACTGAGGGAAGGCTCTGACTTGGCGCTGAGCAGAGAAAAGCAATGCGTGTGCCGAGTGCACCGCGCATGCGCCGGTCACCCTGCATCGCGCGCATGCGCGTCACGAAGTCACTATCGCCCGGTGTGTGCGCGTGCGCACAAGTACCTAAACAGATAGTGTCGATTTTGTCTCGAGGTCTGGGGAAAGACTGCGAGGCATGCAAAGGAGTACATGTAGTGTGGCTCCAGGTGGGGCGGATTACAGGGTTTAATGCTCAATAAATTAACAGGAGGATTTTTACTGTGCTTAAAGGCAGTTCTTTGAGGACTAGAGAGGAGCATTAGGTTTGTTCACGTTAATAATGGCTTCAGTTTATTATTATAAGGAAAATACAGTCATGTATAAGACTTCCATTTTTCTAAAAAATGGGTGATTTGTTTTTGTAAAAAACAAAAAGGGGGGGGGGAAGAGGGACAGGTAGTAAACCTATTGAGGTAAAGGGGAAAGCTTTAGAGCCATACACCTATTTGCAGAGAAATTATTCATGGTGGCTCTGGCTGTCAGTGGCTGTGTCACAAGCAGCAGACCCTAGGTATTTAAATGAGCCCACGGAATATCGTCATTCAAGCCTGTGCGATGTGTCCCCAGACGGTACACCCAACGTTGCTCTTTCGATAGAAGGTCTCTATCGTTGGAAAAGGCTTCTATGACGGTCCATTTAAGGTCGTGGACACTGTGTCCAACAGTAGCAAAATGTGTAGACATTTTCGTGGTAGTCTTATTGCAGCGGACGTTGCTACGGTGTTTGCCCATTCGGATCTTCACGGGTCTGCTGGTCATTCCCACATATTCCATGTGGCACGGACACGTGATTAGGTACACCACATTGCGGGTGTTACAGTTAGTGAAGGCTCGCTGTTCCCATGTAGATTTGTTAGAAAAAGTGATGTTTCTACTCTTCTGCGTGTATTGGCAAGATACACACGAGCCACAGGGGTGGTGCCCGCTTACACCTGCTATCCTGGGGGGTTTACTCGCTCTTGTAGCTTTTGGTCTGGTATGAACTAGAAGATCCTTCAGGTTCATTCCTCTCCTATGCGCAAACATAGGTTTAGGAAAATTCAATTTGCCACAGGATAACACTCTCCAATGTTTGTTCACGATCTTCGTGATCTGGTTGGAGTTTGTGTTGTAAGTTGTTACGCAAATTGGGCGAGGATCGGGTTCTTTCCTTTCGGTATCCTCTAAAAGTGCTTCCCTGTTGTTATTCCGTGCACGTTTGAGGCCTTTCCGAACAATGTTCGTGGGGTATTGCCTGTTCAAAAGTTTGACCTCCAAATCTGCCGCCTGTGTTTTGAAATCCTCAATGTTGCTACAGTTCCGACGTAGGCGAAGGAACTGTCCGTACGGGAGATTCTCCCGCAGGTGGCGTGGATGGAAGCTGCTGTACAGGAGCAGACTGTTCTTTGCTGTAGGCTTAAAGTGAATGCTCGTTACAAGTTTACCGTCTTTCGGGTAGATGTTTAAATCCAGAAACACCAAATTTTCATTAGAGACCGTGTGTGTAAATTTCAGGAACTGATCTTGTTGGTTCAGCCAGGTCATGAACTGGATAACAGAGTCTTGGTTACCCCTCCAGATGACAAAAATGTCATCTATATACCTCTTCCATGTTAATACCTGGTGTCTATAGGGATTGCTCTGTCCCAGGATTTTCGTTGATTCTAGGTGGTGTACATATAGTCCAGCCAGGCTGGGCGCACAGGTGCTCCCCATGCTGGTTCCATGTCTTTGGAGGTAGTAGGTGTCCTCGTATTGGAAGAAGTTCTTTGTGAGGGACAAAGAGATACACTCCAAGACCACTTGTCTAGGGGTTTGGTAATCCCATGTTGTAGGGAAAAGTACTTCCTCTATTATTTCTAACGTTTCTTTGTGTGGGAGGCTTGTATAAAGGCTCTCCACGTCGAGTCCTACTAGGAGATCATGCTCTGGGTCAAAAGGAACGTCTTTTATCAATTGGAGGACTGCCTTAGTTTCTCTGAGATAGGTGTCGGTTTTTTGGACAATTGGTCGAAGAAATGCGTCAGCAAACTTCGATAGTGGTTCCAAAAGTGAGTTAATACCGGACACTATCGGACGCCCAGGTGGATAGGGGGCGTCCTTGTGAATCTTGGGGATAGTGTAAAAGTATGGTATTTTCGGTTTATCTTGGACCAGAAACTCACTCTCTTTCCTAGGGAGCCAATCATTAGCTCTGGCTTCTTCGATCATGATTTGGATCGCTATCCTTACTTCCTCAGATGGATCATCTCTCAGTTCTTGATAGTTACGTTCATCTTCCAGCAATTTCCTGCACTCCCTGTCATAGTTGCAGTGAGATTGTACAACCGTGGCCCCACCCTTATCGGCTGGTTTGATCACTATAGTCTGGTTATTTGCAAGTTCTTGTAGGGCTGTTTGTTCTTGCCTGGAAGTATTCCAAAAGGAGATCTTATCACCCGTGGGTAACTTGTCAAGATCTTCCATTACTGCTTTCTCGAAGGTTAGCAGTTCAACAGGGATAGTTGAGTCTAATGGGGTGAAAGTCGACTTTTTCTTTAGCCCTGTATCTGACTGCTCGGTGCCCTCTTTGGTGGAATCCTGAAAGAAAGCTCGGAGTTTTAGTTTTCGCATGAACTCCTTCATCTCCATGCAGATTTTAAATTTGTCCATTCTGTTCGTAGGGACAAAACCTAGACCTTTTGATAAAACATTCGTCTGGGCCTCTGTTAAATCCTGATCTGATAGGTTCACTACTAAGTTCCCCGACTGGTGGAGGCTGTTTGGCTCCGAGTCGATACACCGGGTATGGACTCCGGTGGTTGGTTCCAATGGACTTGGGTTCCTTTTCGATTTCTTCCCCTTCTGGGGCCTCGGCGCTGGCCTAAAAAAGGCTGCTGCCCATAGTAATTGAATTGGGGAGCTTGTGGGTCCCAAGGTTGGAAGGGATGGCCCATGAAAGGTGGTACTGGTTGGTATTGCATGTACCCTGGGGGGGCCTGGTATGGCATCCAACCTCTTCCACCCCTTGGGAATTGTCCTCTAAAGGAGGGCTTTCCTCTGTTGGCAAGTTAGCCTGGTGAGGTGATTAAAATGTAGCAGGGGGGGCCGGAAACCACTTTATTCTGGGGGTCCCCCTACTGCAATTAAAAGCGTGAAGCTAGCTCGCTAGGGATCAACAGGTTAGGTCGAGTGACGTGGTTTGTACAATAGCAGTGAAAGTGACACCATCTTAACCTCAATGTGGCTAGTCAAATGGTGATGTGCAGGATGTCGAGCACCTAACTCACCTAATCGTCGGGGACTACTTGCCACATGAGGGATCGGCGGGTCAGTACAACGGGGTCGAACCAGTTAAGTGTAGCTACAGGGAGAATAAAAGTATTACCACCGAGTTGGATATAGGAGTTGTAGTAGGCTGGGCGCGACATCCTGCACATCACCATTTGACTAGCCACATTGAGGTTTAGATGGTGTCACTTTCACTGCTATTGTACAAACTATGTTATATTGTGATCGTGTCTCTCATAAGACTGCTGTTTTTAATCAATTTTAAATCACTTTTATCACTACCTCCCTCACTTATACAGTGTGAGTGTGTGATATTTACACTGCACGATGCATGTTGTAAACAATTAGGCATGTTCAGGTGGTGCTTATAGTTTAATATAACCACCAGCATACCACACCAGTTCCATGGCTTGGCGATGACTTACAATGTTGTTGATAAGATATATAATGACTATTAATGTGTATTTTTCTTCTGTGTTTAGGCATAGGATTATCCGCAGAGGTAAAATATATCAACACCACACACATGACACTAGCATGTTGTTGATTTTATTTATTTTCACTTTTTCAAGGTCCTGATGAATCGCGGGTAATAGCCCCAGTGCGAGAAACATGTCGACCGATTCCTGTTCTAGTCTCCTCTAGGGTCACTCGACCTAACCTGTTGATCCCTAGCGAGCTAGCTTCACGCTTTTAATTGCAGTAGGGGGACCCCCAGAATAAAGTGGTTTCCGGCACCCCCTGCTACATTTTAATCACCTCACCAGGCTAACTTGCTACCCTGCCTACACACCCCCACTCCACCATAAGGCAGTTGGATACAAAAGATCTCCGCCAAAGCGCCCCTCTTTGAGGTGAGCCCGTCGGGGATTGCACCGCCTCCCCGACGAGGAGCAACCGCCGATGATGAAGCATGACACCCTTCTGGGTGTGTGAGGCAACTACATCCAACAAAATGGATGCCCCAAGGTGTCACACACACACCTTTGGTCACGCCAGCCAACCTATTTTTCTCTCTCTATAGGAACAGTTCAGCTACCCCCCCTTGTTGCATTACTTGTACCTTACACGGGCACATGCTGATACTGGACCTTCCACTCCCTTGAGTGGTAATTGGTGCCCGTGGATCGAAAGATCACTCTCCCCTCTCTTTGATTACTACATCTTTTATGTCCTGCCTTGGTTTGGTGCAATATTCTAATACATCCAGGCATTCATGATTAACCTCATCTCTGATTTCTGTTTCAGAACCGTCAGGTAATAATGTGGAAGGATTTAAATTCACACATCTCGCAATTAAAACATTGTCCCAGCCAAGGATAACCTTTTCATATTTCGTAAGCCTATTGTTTGTCAAACGTTGTGTTTTGCTTCTAGTGAGGAGAATTTCAACTGAGTGTGGTACATAAACTCTCACAGGAAATCCCATTATTATTCCTTTGCTTTGTTCCAAACTTACACTTGTTGCAGCTACTGCTTTTAAGCAAACTGGTAATGCTTTTGCAACAGGGTCAAGAACAGCTGAGAAATATTCTATTGGCTTTCTCAGTCTTCCATGTCTTTGAATCAGGACTGATAATGCACAACCTTCTCTTTCACTGCAATACAGCTCAAATTCTTTCTCATAATCAGGCATTCCTAATGCTGGAGCTTCACCCAAACTTTTCTTTAACTGTTCAAAAGCCTCCTATTCAGTTTGTGTTAGACTCTTTTATGTCTACTTTTGTCAGTCTCTGCAGTGGCTTTGCGATTACTGTAAATCCACTAATCCATTGGTGACAATAACCTACCATCCCTAGAAACATTCTAACCTGTCTCTGTGTTTTTGGAGGTTGCATTGCTTGAATCGGGAAACATCACTTACAACGCAACTTTTACCACGCGATGCTTTTACATCGCAACTTTTACACCGCAAACCATTACAACGCATGGCGCTGGGGGGGCGCTCTAGGATAGGGAATAGGTTTAATGTACTATCCAACACCTTCCCTACTATCCACGGGGACTGGAGTTGGAATAGTAAATTAAACTATTCACTATCCAGCGCCCCAAAGCACTATGCGTTGGTATGGTATGCGTTGTCAAACTTGCGATGTAAAAGCATGCGTGGTAAAAGCATGCGTTGTAATGTCGTACATGGATCACTGAAATAATATCGACTACCAAAATATCGACTACCCAAAATATCGACGAGAAAATATCTACAACCAAAATATCGAGTTTGTATGTACAAACAGGTAAGTACAAAAATATCGAGTACAAAATATTGTTAACAAAAATATAGTTGTAAAAAATATCGACTTTAATAAAAACAATGTTTAATTACATTAATATAAAAAATTAATTACTAAAATATAATTAACAATACTTAAAATAACTATTAATAATTAAATAATTAATGAAAGTAAAAAAATAATATTTTTTTAATCATATTTCTTAAAACATATATATATAGTAACAAAATTTAATTAAATAATAGCCAATATTATTAACGTACAAATACAAAAGAGTAAAAATTACTATTCCCACTACAAAGAGTGCAACAGTGGATATATGACGTTACAACGCAACTTTTACAACGCACTACCATTACAACATAAGTATTGGTAAGTATATAATATTTTTTTTTAATTTAAATTATTTAAAATTATTTAAATATAATTTAATTTAATTTAATTTCATTAAATTAAATTAATGTAAATTTTATTTTACTTTATTTTTACACTGTACCCCTGTACCCCTGTACCCCAAAACTGAACCTGAACCCTAAAAAAACCCTTTACCCAAAAACCCAAAACTGTCCCTGAACCCTAAAAATACCCCTTTACCCAAAAACTAAAAACTGACCCTGAACCCTAAAAATACCCCTTTACCCAAAAACTAAAAACTGAACCTGAACCCTAAAAATACCCCTTTACCCAAAAACTAAAAACTGACCCTGAACCCTAAAAATACCCCTTTACCCAAAAACTAAAAACTGACCCTGAACCCTTAAAATACCCCTTTACCCAAAAACTAAAAACTGACCCTGAACCCTAAAAATACCCCTTTACCCAAAAACTAAAAACTGACCCTGAACCCTAAAAGTACCCCTTTACCCAAAAACTAAAAACTGACCCTGAACCCTAAAAATACCCCTTTACCCAAAAACTAAAAACTGACCCTGAACCCTAAAAATACCCCTTTACCCAAAAACTAAAAACTGACCCTGAACCCTAAAAATAGCCCTTTACCCAAAAACTAAAAACTGACCCTGAACCCTAAAAATACCCCTTTAATTTAACATAATTAGCAATTAATCAATTAAATTAAATTAATTACCAATTAAATTTTAATTAATTAACAAATATTATTTAATTACCAATTAATTAAATATTACTACCAATTAATACATTTACATATTTAATAAATAATAATTAAATTACTTCCCACCCTATTCCCCTATAAACCCACAACCCGCTACAGGAAATACATTATTTTAATTTACATAATTAGCAATTAATAAATTAAATTAAATTAATTACCAATTACATTTTTAATAATTAACATATAATATTTTATTACCAATTAATTAATTATTACTACCAATTAATAAATTTACATATTTAATTAATTATAATTAAATTACTTCCCACCCTATTCCCCTATAAACCCACAACCCGCTACAAAATAAAATTACACAATAATTTTAAAAAAATCATTAATTAAATATAATTATAACATAAAATGACACTTTTCACACATATTATAACATAAAAACACTATAAATAATTACATATTATATAAAAAACGATATTTTTTACTTTCGATATTATTTACAGTCGATATTACTTCACTTACCTTAAAAACGATATTTTTGCTGTCGATATTCTGTCCTGTCGATATTTTCTCCAAACGATATTTAAAACTCGATATTCTGTCCAAACGATATTTTGGAGTCGATATTATGTCTGTGCACCGTCGTACATCCCTTGAATCATTTTTATTCTTTCTGTTGTCACTTGTCTGACTCCTTTTGCAATTCTGTGACCAAGATATTTTACTTCTTGTTTGCAAAACTGTAATTTTGCAGGAGATACTTTATGTCCCTCATCTGCCAGATGATTTAAAAGAGTAATGGTATCTGTTACACAAATATCTCTTGTTTTTGCAGCCACAAGCAGATCATCAATATACTGCACTAACGTAGATTTTCCAGTTAAATCTAGATTTTCCAATGATTTCTTTAGCAACTGATTAAAAAATAGATGGACTTTCGGTGTACCCTTGAGGGATTCGACACCATGCTAGAATGCGCTCTTTGAACCTGAACGCAAAAATTTGTTGGCTCTCTGGATGCAATGGAACAGTAAAGAATGCATTACACAAATCAATAACTGTATACCATTCTGCATCATGCGGAATCTGATATAAAATTACCGCTGGGTTTGGTACAACTGGGCAACATGGAACAACAATTTTATTAACCTTTCTCAGGTCTTGAACAATCCTGAAAGGTCCGTTTGGCTTTTTAATTCCCATAATCGGTGAATTACATGGGCTGCTCTCAATTTCTTTTAGAACACCTTGTTTTATGAATTTTTCTATTACAGGAGTAACTCCTTCAATCACTTCTGCTTTCATTTTATACTGAGGAATGTTTGGATAATCTGCTCCTTGTTTTACAGATATTTTTACTGGGTCTACACTTTTCATCAAACCCATTTCATCTCCAGTGAAATCCCAAATTTTTACATTCAGTGTATCTTTTAATTCTCAGGTAGATTATTCTTATCAAACGCAGGAAATAATTTACTTTCTTCTGCCTCAACCATTGACATTGTTAATTTGTAAAGCCCATCTTCTTCTGGAGTTTGGAGCTCAATACCATCCGGTGAGCAATATATTGCGCAATTCATCTTGCACAGGATATCCCTACCTAATTGATTTACAGGACTGCTATCACAAACTACAAATCTATGCATGTCCTTATATTTACCTATTTCAACTTCAACAGGTTCAGTTAAATCCATTTTTATTTGCTGATTAGCTACACCTACTACTTGGATTTTATCTCCAGAGAGAGGAAGGTTTTCTATTTCCACTGATCTAACAGTAGAACGGGTAGCACCTGTATCTACTAGGAAAGTAATTTCTACATCATTCACTTTACCATTTACAAATGGACCAGATTGATCTACCTCAAGAGTGGCTCCAAGCACACACTCTTCCTCCTCTCTCAGGCACCGTCAGAAGTAATCCTCAGATTCACTCCCTCCATCTTCTTTCAACCAATATTGTTGAGACACATTCGACACATTAACTCTTGGCGATCTGTTTACCTGTTCACCTCCACTGAATCCTGATTCTGCACTGTATCTCTGCACATTTACACAGTTTGGAAGTGGCGGTTGTGGTATCTGACTTTGCTGAACCACTACCTGTCGCTGTAGCTAATGCTGCTGATTTATCTCATTCTGCATCTGTGGATTTAATGATGCATTTTTAAAATGAAATTTGGGCGGATTCTTACACTTGCGCTTCCAGTGTCCAATTTCGCCACAATTAAAACATGGGAGCTTCTGTTTGAGCTCTTCTATGTTTCCCATCAATTTTGGTTTATTATAATTACCTTTAAATTTCCCTTGATTCTGATCAACATTTTTATTTGCTAAAGTTGCTATTTGTTGTTCAGCCACTTTCACCTGTGCCCACATAGCCTTTTCTTTCAGCTTCTTTTGTTTAGCATCAATTCCCTCACTACAGTATTTTGCCTTTCTCAAGATCTCATCTACTGAGTTTGATTGCCAACCAACTATTCCGGTTCTTATCATTTCACCAATTTCAGGTCTCAAGCCGTATATAAATCTGTATATAAAATGGCTCATGTCTTTTTCACTTAAATGTTCATAACCACTATATTGTTTAAATACCAGCAGTAATCTTTCATAAAATCAATGTACTCATTCTTTTGGCTCTTGGGTTGTTCTATCTATTTTAACCCAATCTATCACTTTTGGGGGAATCTTGTTTTTCAAAAACACAATTACCTGATCGTACTTTCTCATTACCTCTGGTGAAGGAGCACCTGTTACTTTATGTCGAGGAAATTCTTCTTTAGGCCAATCTATAGAAATTTTACATTCTGTCCAAAGATCTGATGGGACAACTATGTCAAAGAATCCATCAAGATCAACCCACAAAACTTTTGAAACTTTCACAAATCTGTCTACCTGTCGATACCATTCTACAGGTTTTTCTCTTAATCGGGGAAAATCATTTGTAAACAGTAAAATGTCCTGTCTTGTCCATGGGACATGCACATACCCTCCTCCTGGTATTTCTCTCATTGGAAACTCATTTACTTCTGTTTCCTTTTCTCTGGCAGGAAAAGCTAAACTTGTTCTGTCTTCCTCTCTTTTCTTTGCCCATTTTATTCTCCATTTGCTTAATTTACCCCATTTTCTCAAAATCACAATTAACTCTTTTATATGAATTATTCTTCCTGTGGTATTAATATTTTCAATATCTTTTTCAGAAAAATCCACCCTATAAGTTTTCTGCAAATTCTTCTGCTTACTTAAATCTACTTCTAATTCAAAAGCTATTTCCGCTAATTGATCATATTTGTTTTTCGTTTTCCATGTTATGCTTTTGCAAATAAATAATAATTCATCATCCTGATATGCCTTCAAACTGTCAGTTCCAATTGTTCCAATTATTAATTCCTCTATATCTGCTTTCAATTTTGCAACATCAAGTAATTTACATTCTGGGGTTTGTGTTAAATCTATTTTACTCAGGCTCTTTTCCGGAGTTCCAGAGTCAGATTCTGCACCAGATGGAGTTTTACATGACGAACCTTGATTAAAAGTTAAATCAGGCATCATCATTTTCTCTCGATGTATTTCAGACAAGTCTGAATAAAAATTTTCAGTCACTTTCTGTATTTCCGAATTTAATGGAACAGTTAAAGCTGAATGTCTAATTTCTTTTTGATCAAATACTGGAAGAACAGGTCCAATCGTTACAGGTACTGTTACTGCTTCCGTGCTTTTAGTTAGCTGCTGTATTAATTCATCTTTAAAACGAAAATATTCTGAGGTATTTGGTAATTCCTCACATCTTTCTGTTCTTTGTTCATTTCTTGGTGTTTCATTTCTTTGTACTGGGATTTCAGTATAATTTCTATTTTCTCCTGATATATTTGAGCTACGTCTTGTTTCTACTCTTTCAGGTGAATTTCTACAATTCGAATTTGTTTTAGGAGATGTCTCATCATTAATTTCTCTTGGAGGGGCACTTGGAGAAGTCCATGAACAAACTGGTTGATAAGGTGGCGGTTTTCTAGTATAAATTTCTTCTAATACCGCATCCTCTGAATCACTTTCTTCACTATTTTTATTTCTCTTTTGGGCACTCTTTTGTCCAGTTACCTCATGAATTAATCTCACTGGGTACAAACCATTACCCATTGCACTTCTCCATCGACGCATTCTATCCTCATGTGTTTCTCTACCAATACCTAATCGAGTTCCTCTTGATATTCCTCTACTCTCTCGTTCTAATTCAAACATTTCATCCTCCCATTCAACTAAAGCTTCAAATTAAGTAGGTCTAGGCATTGGTACGAGTTTCGTCATTTTATCTCTTACATTTTTCAAAACCGCTATGTTAAATGATCCATCTTCCGGCCATGCTAATACACCATCATTTTCAGTATACTTCATCCAATTCTCAATCCAAAGACAAGTATGATAACCATATTCACCCAACATATAAGCCGCAGGTGGTTTGTACTTATGAAGTAATCTTTCACCTCGCGTTGACATTTTCTTGTCAGGTCTAATTTTGTTTTTCAATTTCTGAAACCATGAAAGCTTCTTTTTCTCCTTTATATAATAATAATCCATGTTTTTAAAGAATTTCCCTTACTTCGGAAAAGTTCGTAACAAGTTCCTTGTTATTTCGCAACACCAACCAATCCGTGCGCGAAACTCACCAACATACCAATCAAGTTAAGCTACGTCACTATTCTGCTCAACCAATAGAATTACTATATTTCAGGATGAACCAATCAGCTGTAAGCTTGCCTTAGTCACATGAACCAATCTGTGCACGGCTACTGTGACGTATGTTAGCCAATCGCAGCGCGACACCTGTACATATGCTACCGCTGTAGCTGCTCTGTCCCTCTCTCCGCTCCTTAAACTGATACCTCCTTTACAAAAAATTTACACAGCGCTTTATCTACAAATCTTTCAATTGAATTCAGTTAGTAACTCCACAAAAACAAACCATTTGTCTGTTTCGCTAAAATAAAGTGATAGCTTTCCCAAACATTCAAGTATTCTTTTCACGTGAAATAGACAACGCTATTTTCACAGAATATTTAGATATTTTACACCTCCTTAGTGACAATTCAGAACTTCACTCGATCGTATATTACAAATTCATTTACACATTTTCATACGGAAAAATCCCTAACCATGCATACAAAAATCTTTAGTAGGACTTTAACCCACTAATAGAAATCCTCACTCGCCAGTAAGATAGACGACGCTTCCTTACCCTTCACTCAAGCTTGGATAAATTCTACTACTCTTTTCACAGTGAGTTTTAAAACAGGACAGAAGTACCTATACTCAAAAGCTACGATTTCATAGACAATCCTCACTATGCATTCTACCTTACACACATAAAATCCCTAAACTTGTGCTGTACGTCCACAACACTTGTGATATACGGCGATACCACTATTTTGAAACAGAACAAATGCACTGTGTAACTTCACCTGTCACGCTTCTCATATACCGGCATAAACCAGGAATTTTCACACTGCTGGAAAAAACTTTTCGACTACATATAACAACTGAACAAACGTAACATGTTTTTAGACATCAATCCTAGGTATTACCATGTAACATACTACTTACCATAGAAACCATCCTCTGCTACCAAGTAATTGATCCAGTGCTCTGATTGAAAAACTGTCTCAAAAACGCTACTTATCACCTCAATACTCACCATTAATCACAAAACACAAACAAAGTCCCATAATACCAATGAGACAATTTTTGAGCAACTGAATCATGTGGTCTGATTAACTAATCTACTCTCATATTATTTACAAAACTATATACAACTGCAGTTTATCTATTTTCACCATGGTTTTGGAAACATTTATCATTTATTAATAAGGCCACTAAGGCGATTGGATCAACTGATGGAAACTAGACCATGAATAAACAAGACCAGCTTGTCTTTTCAAATCTAATTTTATTAACTTTATTTTCCATAAAGAAAAAAAGCATTTACGTTTAGAATCTTTATTTTATAAGCAAATAAGAAAGCAGCATTTTAATAAGGAAATGAGTTAATGAACTGACATTTTCAAAGCAAGCTCAGAAACATGAAATATTAGCAAAATAACAGTTTCCATTCCCTAAATCTATTTCCCTGTCTAAGTCTCACTTCACCTAGAAAGGAAAAATCATTTAAAGTCTGCTGTCCTTACGTGCGCCAGAAGTCCAACAGCATGTCACGTCATTCAGGAATCAGAAAGCGAGAGTTTTTTCTCCTGCTCATAATGTCAGATTTTATACCTTTCTTTCTAACTAAACTTTCTACATTTTACATTCTTTTCAACGAATCCAAGCTTCTCATTGGCTGTCCTGCGTCAGTCCATGATAAAAACATTAGCTCATCTCCGTTTCTTGACCAAGTCCAGGCTTCACATAAGCCCTATTGTCTTTTGCTTCCACAACTTTCGGCTTCCTCAAGTAAGTTACTTTTCCTCGAGTTTCAAACATCTACTTCCTAGCCTTGGCAGACACATGAAGTTCCTGTCTTTGAGCCTTTTCTCCAAGAGCACGTTCAACTGAACCAAAGAACTGCTTTTTCAATTAACGATGACAATGCAGTAAAAATCTTCACAGCTACGCATGTGCAAGGCTCCACTCTGGACAAGCTTTTGCGTCTGCAGCTCTGTCAGCCATGTTTTTCTGAACCACCTTTAGGCCTCACTTTGAAAACTATTATTAAACAAACACAAGACATCAGTTAATTGAAGAATTGAGACCCATTCTGTTACCCACCCCCTTTACTAATTAATCCTGTTAATTATGTTACATAGCAAAAGCACATTCAAGCAGCAATATATTTACTCTTCTTCTTTGAACTGCACGATCTCCATGAGCGTTTGTCACAGAAAAGACATAACATAAGCACACAAAATAAGCACATGCCATTAGTTAAACAGCCGCATTTAATACTGACAAAGACAATAGAGAAGGTTAGTTTATTTTTTTTCTTTGCGTTTGCAACGTAAAGCACATTAGTTTATCCCGCGTGTACTGATGAATGTATTCTTAAACTAAGTTGATTAGTAATTTCACCACATGCTTATTAATTTAATTACTACTGTTATGGGAGATTAACTTCGCAAGTTTGAACAAAATCTTGTTCTTCACCTTGCTCCATCACCCCCGTCCTGGAAGCCAGCCGAGGGTCTGGGCGTTGGTGACAGCTCTCCCCGGCCTGGCTAGGGTTTGGAAGCTGGGACCGGGCCCGGGGCTCATGCTGCGTCACAGGGTCCCAGGCTGCGGGAGCCCCCCATCCTGGAAGCCAGCCGAGGGTCCGGGTGCTGGTGACGGGGGTCCACCGGAGCCTGGAGAGGCTCTCCCTAGCCTGGCTAGGGTACGGAAGCTGGGACCGGGCTCGGGGCTCGTGCTGCGTCCCAGGGTACCAGGCTGCGGAAGCCCCCTGTCCTGGATGCCAGACGAGGGTCCGGGTGCTAGTGATTGGGGTCCACCGGGGCCCGGGGAGGCTCTCCCCGGCCTGGCTAGGGTTCGGAAGCTGGGAACAGACCCGGGACTCATGCTGCCTCCCAGGGTCCCAGGCTGCGGGTGGCCCCCAACCTGGAAGCCAGCCGAGGGTCCGTACTTTGGTGACAGGGGTCCACCGGGGCCCAGGGAGGCTCTCCCCAGCCTGGCTAGGGTTTGGAAGCTGGGACCGGGCCTGGGGCTCGTGCTGCATCCCAGGATCCCAGGCTGCAGGAGCCCCCTGCCCTGGAAGCCAGCCAAGGGTCCAGGCGCTGGTGACGGGGGTCCACCGGAGCCCGGGGAGGCTCTCCCCTTCCTGGCTAGGGTTGAGAAGCTGGGACCGGGCCCGGTGCTCGTGCTGCCTCCCAGGGTCCCAGGTTGTGGGAGCCCCCCATCCTGGAAGCCAGCCGAGGGTCTGGGCGCTGGTGACAGGGGTCCACCGGGGCCCGGTGAGGCTCTCCGCGGCCTGGCTAGGGTTGGAAGCTGGGACCGGGCCTGGGGCTCGTGCTGCATCCCAGGGTTCCAGGCTGCGGGATCCCCCCATACTGGAAGCCAGCTGAGGGTCCGGGTGCTGGTGACAGGGGTCCGCCGGGGCCCAGTGATGCTTTCTCCAGCCTGGCTAGGGTTCGGAAGATGGGACCGAGCCCGGGGCTCGTACTGCGTCCCAGGCTGCAGGAGCCCCCTGTCCTGGATGCCAGCCATGGGTCCGGGCGCTGGTGACGGGGGGTCGCCGGGGCCCGCGGAGGCTCTCCCTGGCCTGACTAGGGTTCGGAAGCTGGGACCGGGCCTGGGGCTCGTGCTGCGTCCCAGGATCCCAGGCTGCAGGATCCCCCTGTCCTGGAAGCCAGCCGAGGGTCCGGGCGCTAGTGATGGGGGTCCACCGGGACCCTGGGAGGCTCTCCCCGGCCTGGCTAGGGTTGGAAGCTGGGACCGGGCCTGGGGCTTGTGCTGCCTCCCAGGGTCCCTGGCTGCGGGAGCTCCCCATCCTGGAAGCCAGCCGAGGGTCCGGGTGCTGGCGACGGGGGTCCGCCGGGGCCTGGGGAGCTCTCTCCAGCCTGGCTAGGGTTCGGAAGATGGCACAGAGCCAGGGGCTCGTGCTGCATCCCAGGATCCCAGGCTGCAGGAGCCCCCTATCCTGGAAGCCAGCCGAGGGTCCGGGTGCTGGTGACGGGGGTCCGCCGGGGCCCCGGGAGGCTCTCCCCGGACTGGCTAGGGCTCGGCAGCTGGGACCGGGCCTGGGGCTCGTGCTCCTTCCAGCGGGCCCCGGGGTGCGGGAGCCCCCCATCCTGCAAGCCAGCCGAGGGTCCGGGCGCTCTGGACAGCGGTCCACTCGGGCCCGGGGAGGCTCTCCCCGGCCTGGCTGCTTTCAGAAGCAGGGACTGGGACGGGCAGCAGTGGTGGCTGCCTTTATCCTCTATGCTGGTAGAGAGGAGTTTTCTGCCCACCCCTATACAACCCTGTGGTGGGGGATCCCCCGTTCAGCGACCTCGCGAGGGTCCAGGTGCCTGTGACGGGCTCCATCGGGCCAAGGGAGGCTCCCCCAACCTGGCGGGATCAGAAGCAGGGACCGGGCCAGGTGGGGGGTGCCTGGCTAAGTCCTTTCCATTGTGTAGTAGGAGTTTGGGTAGGGCTGGGCATAGTTTGCATACCGCCACTACGCACACTATGCAGAATTTTGGAAAAAATGTGTGGAAAACGAGGGCACGTCCTGAGGGTCCATGTGCCCGGGACAGGGGTCCCTCGTGCCTGGGCGGGCTCCCTGATCTCCCCGGCCTGGCTGGGTTGGAAAGCAAGGACCAGCCCCGGGGCCTGGGTTTCGGTCAGGGCCTGGGGTTTGGGAGCCCCCGTCCTGCGGCCTGCCAAGAGTCCATCTGCCCAGGACAAGGGTCCCTGGTGCAGAGCCCCGGAGACCTGCAAGGCTTCATGGGTCCTGGGCACTACTCCCAGGCGGCTGGGCCCCAGGAGCGCCTGCGGGCCTCCCCGTGCCTGAGGCCCAGCGTGGGGTTTCAGAGTCCCCTGAGCCCTCCGCCTTCCTTTGTCACTGAAATCCTCCACCTTGTTGCATCGGAGACCCAGACTGGTAGACTCCCTGCATAGACAGTATTCCCTACATAAGGCTACCCCTTGAGCAGCTTTCATCTGCTTTACCATCAGCTTTTCCTTCTTTTTGTCCTTCATCTCAATCTCATCACAACAATATTTAGCATAATGCAGAATTTCATCAACTGACTTATTCTGCAAACAAATCAAATGTTGTTGTATCATCATATTAATTTCAGGTCTCAGCCCAGTTACAAATTGGGACATATTCTGTCCCATATCCTTGGGTTCTAAGGTGTCCATCCCACTATACTGCTTAAAAGCCTGCAATAACCCTTCATAAAACTAAAAAAAAAGGAATCATCTCCTTAGGTTCTTGAGTCATCCTATCAATCTTTACGCAATCATTATCCTCCTGTGGTACTTTAGCTTTCAACCAAGTAATCACCCGCTCATATTTCTTCATCAATATAGGTGACGGACCATGCGTCACTGGATCTCTTGCAGGCTCACCTTTGAGCCATCCTGTAGCTATTTTACATGCTGACCACAAATCACTGGGGGTTACAATCTTGACCAACATTTTCAGATCAATCCATTACTCATTCGAGATTTTCACTAATTGATCAACCTGTTCGTACCATTCCACAGGCTTCTCTCTCAACCTCAGGAAATCATTGGAAAATGCCGCAAGGTTCCCTCTGCTCTAGGGTACATACACATAACCTCCAATCAGTACATCCCACAAGGGGAAAGCCTTGACATTCATTCCTGTTTCTCCCAAAGGAGGAGGTTTTCCCATTGTTGTTTTAGAACCCTTTCTTTTTGCTAACCTTTCTTCCCATTTGTCCAATGTATTCGAAATCTGAATATTTAGAATTAATTCTCGGATTTGGGTCTTCAATCCTCGTAATCTCAAATTCTCTATGTCCTAATCACTAAATGCATGTTTATGATTTTTCAGTAAAGCCTTTGTTTATTCTAAATCAACATCTTATCTCTGAGCCGATTCGGATAATTTCAATTTCTCGTGAACCTGTCTAGCTCTCCTAGTGACATCTTTACTCATGAATAACAAATAATTTTGTTGATAGATATCTATTTGATTAAGCTTTAATGCCTTAGCTGCTTCGAACGTTCCGCGGCAGTGCGGAACGTTCTAAAAACCGCGCGGGCCACGTCGGCCAACGGATGTGCGCAGCACTACTGAGGTAGTGCTTGCGACGGGCGTTGGCCAACACCCGCAGTAAACGGGTTAAGGGGCACATGCATCAAGCCCGCATTTTGCGATTCCCAAATAGCTAATTTTACCGATTCGCTATTTGGGATTCACAAAATGCTATGCATGTAGTAATCGGAAAAAAAATTGCAATTCCTACACATTCCTTATTTGCGACTTGCAAATAAGGAATGGCTTCCCATTCATTCCTATGGGCCTAAAGGCACATAGGAATCAATGTGGCTAGCCGAGCTGCGAGATGGCCGCTTCTTAGCGAGCTCCGCCGGCTGGGGAACAAAATCCTAAATTAATCCTTCCTAAAGCGCTGATGTGGAGGTAAAACTGCACTGCCATACATTGTTGAGTTGCCGGGCACACAGCGATCCGGTTGGATTCAGGAGTGAAGCTACGATTGGCGTGCTGTGATTGCTGAAGAGGGGACCGGGCCTGCACTGCGCTACAGCCCGTCTGCTACATCTCTGAGCCCGGGCTTACACCAAAATTGAGCCCGAGGTTGGTGGGGCCTGACCACGAGTGAGCTGCGCTCTGGGGTCTGAAGCGACTGAAACTCTGCAAAAGCGGAGGGTTCGTGCAGCCGGGAAATCAGAGCGGCCCGATGATATGAGGCAGCGGCGGACAATATACGACAACCCCAGGTATATTCGGATGTATGGCTGAGGCGTGAATGAGCGGGTGACCGGGGCATATTTCTGAGGAGGAGGCGGCAAGATGTGATAGCGGGACAGCCGGCAGAGCTGAACGGCTTTTCACCAATCTCCATCCATAGGGCTATATCTGCGGATACCACCACGGTGCATGCCGATACAGTAGGTCGCACTTAGGTGCTGCTGGAGAGCTGATTGTGTGACCTAGCGCGTAGAGGCGCGAGATAGCACATTCCGCGCACAGAGGGAAAGCGCGGGGTTTACTCAAGGGGGCTTGACATCCTGCTGCTCCACTCCTGCGCGGCCAAGGAGAAGCGAAGTGACTCTTGCAAGTGCCGACCCAGTGTTCCCGGGATAGTGGAGTGAGGTATGGACATATAAAGTTGCCACCCGCCATTTTGTCTATTAAACTGCCACGAGGGCACGCCTCCATTTTGTTTGTGCTGCGATCACGCATCGCCTTGGCCCTCTGGATACATACGCTGTGCTGGTGCTGCTACGGCTTTGCCCCATCTACACCCCAATCTGTAGATGCGAAGTGACCGAGGTCATTAGGGGCGACACACGGCCCGCATTTGGCACGAATTGTTAAACCTATCTGCGAAGCTGGAAAGCTCTTACACGCCGGGGCGCACGGCCACTGGATGCACTATTGACGTGTGAGGGGCTGTGGTGCTGACAATGGACCTAGTTGCCCGAAGGCTGAGACGACACCCAAAAAAGGATGCCTGAAGAATTACGGGTGCGTGCGGCGACATATTGATCACTCTGACTGGTGATTGGCTGGGGGCCCAGTATTGTGACGCGTGACGTTTGCACTGTCATCTCCAGATAGTCCATACCAAATATGAAGGCCTCGCAGGCTGAGGGCACGATGGGTAAAACAGATGCCAGACAGCCTAAACTAACATTTGACAATAAGCGGAGCACCAGGCAAGCTGAGCAGGAACATGAGCTATCCGATGCTACGAGACAAGAGGAGGCCACAGATGATAAAGGGGAGGACCTTAGATCCCTGATGTTGGAAATGAGATCTGGTTTGAGAAACATCGATGCCAAGCTGAATACACTGACCTCCCAACTCGATTCTGTTAAAACCTAGGTGTCCACACACGAAACGAGATTGGATTGCTTAGAAAATAGACAAACGGAGTTTCATGAATTCAAAGCTGAAACAAAAGAACAACTTTTACATATGGATAAATTACCATCTGTCATAAGGGCGAAGAATGATGACTTGGAAGCGCGCTTGCGACAGAATAACCTCCGAGTCACTGGAATTCCTGAAACTACAGCTATCTCTAAAATGGAGACTTACATTGCGGACCTGCTGCACAAGCTCTTTGATCCCCACTTATCCCGGGTGTTCGTGGTCGAGCGAGCGCACAGAGCACTTGGCCCAAAACCACCGGTAGGAGGCACGCGAGACCAATCCTAGCCAAATTATTAAACTACCAGGATAGAGACCTGATACTACGCCTGGCGAGAGAGAAGGGGCAGATCTCCCATAAAGGCAATAACATTTCCTTTAACCCTGACTTCACCCCAGCGGTGTAGGCTGCTCGGAGAGAGTTTCTTCCAGCTAAGCGCCTTTTACGACAGGCGGAAATCCCCTACTCTCTTCTGTACCCAGCCAAACTTAAGGTCTCTCATGATGGCTCGGCCCATTTCTTTGCAGATGCTAAGTCGGCGCTTAAATGTGCCAAAAATGTCTGCAGGTCCACACCGTTCTCGGCGACAGCAAGCACCAATGGAGCGAGGGGCAGTGATAACCTTAGTGATAATGACTGATGTATTGCATTTACAATGTCCATCCAAACGGTTGCTAATTTACTAATTGGGATGTGTTTTATTCACCTACGCTCCTTAACTGTCAATTGTCCCTTTTGAACTGTTCTGTTGCCCGCCCATTGTGCAGAATACTTGTTCTTTGGGGCAGTGTCCCCCTTTTTCCAATCTGCCTAGATGTGAAATCTTTGCTCATTAGTGCTTGGGGGGCAACTCCACGGGCGCACTTATGTAATTCCCTAGCCACCCTGTGCCCACGGGGTGTACGCCGGCGGAACCATGCCCCCACGGGAAGTTTCCCTATGTTTGCTACAGTTTGTTTTCGAAGTGGTGCTGGGGGGTTAGACAGAACCTGGTTGGGGTGTTGGAGTGGGTGGGGAAGGGAGTTTTGTTCGGTTGGTACGTACTGGACTGCATGTTCTCTGCACTTTATTTGGTTACACTAGGAGATATCGAATGCTTGGGTGTGATACTTTTATGCCTTTAACACACGACTACTCTTGAGGTACGCACGGTAACATTTAACATCCTTACATGGAATATCAGAAGTCTCAACGACGGCAGAAAAGCTAGGCTAGTTCATGCTTATTTGGCGAGGCATAATATAGATATATGCTTTCTACAAGAAACACACCTGAATGTCCAACCATCACAGAAACTGAGGCATACCAGATGGGCAGAGGTTCACTCTGCAATTTACTCTAATTACGCACGGGGGGTTACTATACTTATCCGAAGAGGATTAGACTGGAAAGAAACCGCAGTATCTACAGATCCAGAGGGGAGATATGTTGTTTTACAGGGCAAATTGGGGGGTACGCCGGTGGTATTGGCGGCTGTGTATGGTCCGAATGTAGATTCCCCGGACTTTTTTAGGGATGTATGGGCGCGGATAGCCTCCACACAGTGTCATACAGTAATATGGGGAGGAGATTTCAATGCAGTGCTTAATGATACCCTGGATAGGCGGGGTTCGCCACGTCCGTTGCATCCACACGCCAGTTTGGCACTGCGAGACCTTATATCTGAGGGGGCCCTGGTTGACATTTGGAGAGAAAGGCATCCCCAGTTGAGAGAGGGTACATGTATCTCGGGTCAACATGCTGCTTGGTCGAGGTTAGATTATTGGTTGGTGTCAACAGATGTGGCCTCCTGGACGCTGGAGGTGCGGCACCTTGCGCATTCTTTGTCAGACCATACCCCTTGCCTACTTCAATTGTCACTCCCAGATTCACCAACACGGACCTTTAGCTGACGACTTCCCCCTCATGCTTTGCTGGATGAAGCATTCAAAGAAGAGATTAGAAACGATATAGTCGAGTACTTTGAATTAAACTCTGGATCGGTTCCCTCTGAGGCAACATTATGGGATGCTTTTAAGGTGGTAATTAGACGGAAATGTATAGCTAGACAAGCAGGAGTTTTGAAAGCAATCAGAAGCTCTATAACACAAATAGAATGTCAGATCAGGGACCTGGAACAGCGATTTTGCTCTGGAGCTTGCCGAGACCTGGCAGCGGAGCTGAAAAGTAAACTATTGGAATTTGCAAAAGAGGCGCAGAGGGAGCTTAAGTTTTTGGGGAAGCATGCTGAGGCCAGGCGCTATGGTGAGGGGGATAGGCCAGGCCGAACACTTGCAGGCATGATCCGTAAATCTCACTCCACGACATTCATACATATGATAGCAAAACGTGATGGTACCACTGTTACTGGACAGGAGGAAGTATTACAGGAGTTTGCTTCATTCTATTCTACCTTATATACAGCAACTCACTCAACACAATCAGAGGGTCTACAAGAATTTCTGGATTCAGTAGGACTAGTTTGGTTCAACGACACACATAGGAGGTATATGGATCTCCCCATATCAGTGGAAGATATTAAACAAGTAATAAAAAGTTTGCCACTAAACAAGGCCCCTGGGCCAGATGGCCTAACAACGGCTTTTTACAAAACATATGGAGACGAACTAGCTCCGAAGCTGTTGGCAGTATATTCCGAGGCTTTGGAGGCTGGGACCCTTCCTGATTCCATGCGCGAGGCTCTAATAATGACATTGTTGAAACCTGATAAAGAAGAAAAGGAACTGGACTTCTATTGTCCGCTATCCTTAATAAACGTGGATGTTAAAATCTACGCTAAATTACTAGCGAACCGTCTGCAGCCGCTACTGCCGATGGTGGCCCTCCCGGACCAATCGGGGTTCATTCCGGGGCGCGCAACATCCCATAATCTTCGGACACTTTTTTCAGTCCTGCACTATCTTCACCCTAGTGTCCAGGCAGTTGCCGTCTTTATGGACGCAACGAAAGCGTTCGACTCACTCGAATGGCCCTACCTTTTTAGGATTTTAGTACGCATGGGCTTCAGTCCTCTCTTCATCCGTCGCATTCAGTTGCTCTATGACAAACCACAGGCTCGTGTTCGTGTAAATGGCTTGATATCTGACAGTTTTGGAATCACCCGAGGCACTAGACAAGGCTGCCCCCTTTCGCCATTATTATTTGCCATTGCCATGAAACCCCTCGCAGCCAGAATACGCCAACACCATACAGCTAGGGGGATAGGTTTTAGCACTAGAAGCCTTTTAATATCCCTCTACGCTGACGACGTCACTCTGTACATCCTAAATCCTGCAATGAACTTAGACCCAGTGCTCCGGGAATTTATTAAATTTGACGGATTATCTGGTATTACCATAAACTGGAGGAAGTCGGTCATATTCCCGTTGATGGATGGGACCCCAGAGGTGCTGTCGGAATACCCACTGCGATGGGAAGTAGAGGAAGTCAAATACCTGGGCATTTGGCTCAGCCGTAGTCTACAGGACCTTTGGAACCTGAATTTTGGGCGGGCCATAAATTGGCTGGAAACAAAAGTGGCAATCTGGTCCAAATTGCCGATATCCATTGCAGGCAAAGTGGCATTGACAAAAATGGTCATTCTGCCGAAATTTCTGTATTTATTTATGAGCATACCTATTCCCCTGACACAACACTTTTTTAAATGCCTCCGCTCCCAACTGCTGTCTCTGGTGTGGGCGGGTGGACAGGCGAGAGTGTCATGGGACCTCCTGACTCGTCTGCTAAGTCAGGGAGGCTTTGGTGCTCCTGATATGCGACTCTACGTGCTATGTGCACAGGCCCAGTTTCTACACTTCTGGGTTTACCCGACACCATACCAACCACATGTCACGGTTGAAATCGACGCAGTTGCGCCAACCCCACTAAAAGTAGCAATCTATAAAAATGCGACGCGTCCACGACAAGATATTGACACTGCTGACATGCTACCGTGGGCATGGCGGGAACTTCAGAAACGTGCAAATCTCCCGATACTTTACGCGCCGTCCATGCCTTTATGCGACAACCCACTTCTGCCATGTTTGGAGCACGAAGGCGGGATGATAGAAATAGGGGGCACACAGTTACTGACTTTTGCCGATCTGTACCCTGAAGGCACTTTTAGGCCCCAGCCCACGGGAGGGAATGAACAGGAATTGCCATTCGCAGAAAGGTTTACTTACCATAAACTGAAAACGGCATGCCACACACTATGGGAGGGGTTCCCAGAGGCACCGCCAACATTCCAGGCACTAGAAAACATTTTAGCCAGATCTTCCCCACGTAAATTGGTAACTCGCCTATACACCACTATGCAATGTCAGGTCCCGATCACGCAGCCCAGATCCTTGCAGTTGTGGAACAGTGAACTAGACCCCCACTGCTGGAAGAACAATGGGACTATTGCTGTAGACAAATGCTAGAACTGTCCCCAAACTATAAACTACACCTCATACACTTTACATTTCTACATCGATACTACAGAACACCAGTTAGTCTTTATAGAATGCGGTTGAGAGATGATGAGAGATGTTGGAGATGTGGTTTCAAACCTGCATCCTTCTTACACATGGCCTGGGACTGCCCCAAGCTGTCAGAATATTGGCTGGACATTTTTACGGCAGTGAACCAGATTGTGGAGAGGACAGATGCCGCCTCCCCAATCTTAGGCCTTCTTGGCCTAGTGAAGGACACCATACCCCAGAGGCGTAAGCTACATGCCCTCCTGCTGTTGTACGCTCGGAGGCAGATTTCTCTCTGATGGGGCAGGAGGAGGGTACCTACTCTTGCCGCGTGGCTATCTGATGTCACCTACGGGCATACCCAACTAGGTGTTTACTGGGAACTTATGCCACCAGCCTCTAGACCCAAAAATATATGGGAACCATTTCTATAATGGTCACGCGCCAGAGAGAGCTCCCCCACACACAGCACGACTCCGGAAATTACTTGATAACTATAGGTGTTGTAGTGTCAATGTTGTGAGGGGTGAGGCCTCCATATTGTGCTGCATTGATTAGTTATGTGGGGCTAATTGAAATCGCTGAAAGAGGGTGAGAAATGATGGTAACAGTACACGATACCTTGCTGTCAGTATATTCCGTTGCCTTCAGTATGTATTGTAGGCTATGCTATGACGTTTATGCACACCCATTGCCTATAGCAGGTTTTTGATGTAAAAATGTAACCAATATGTACACCATGTAAAATGACGATATGTGAGGATGGCAGCACTGGTACCTTTTGGTTGTTTTGTGTTCTTTTCTAATCTTAATCTTCAGTAACATTGAGAAACATGTCTGTAATGTATTGCAAAATTCAATAAACAAATTAAAAAAAAGGACACCCTGAAGAACCCCAGAAAGTGCAATTAAAAAACATGTTGCACACACACATGCCCCAAGGGCATGTCTGTGTGCAACATAGAACTTTGAAAAATGCACTTCGAAATCGCTATTTTTTTTGTTGCATTGCATTTAGGGACTCGCAATTTGCGATTCCCTAAATTCAATCACAATTTAAGTAATCACAAATTTTGCGATTACTTAAATGAGATTTTTGCACCCGGGATGATGATTCCTAAATGCACAAATTGCAGTCGCTAAGGGGCAGATTCTGCGAATCTGCCACTTTGCGACCGCAAAAAACAATGATGCATGTGCCCCTAGGCTCCCACTTATCAATTCACCCAACACAGTGTTTAATTTAACCACATCTATCAAGTCTACGTTTATAGCCGATTTTATAGTTCCATGACTCACCTCTGCACTCTGATTTTCATTTGAATCATTATTATGTCCTTCACCCATTGCTCTAGATCTTGGTCATCAAATTGATGATAGCCCTCAGAAGACTTTTTCTGTGTAGTGCTTTCTTTGATGTCCTATTACATACATTGGGAAAAGTTTCCCATACAGGTGAATCCATACCTGCCAATCCAGGAAAAGAACTTACAGGTCTGAATTCATTCTGCACTACTGAAGGATCTGCATTCGCGGAGCTAGCATTCATTTGAATCAACAGGACAAATTGCATTCTCTGGCTATCTACTCCTCTTTCTGATATATTGGCTTCTGTAGAAATAGGCATTCTCTGACTTACGTTCCCAGGAGGACTGGGATCGTACATAGGGACTATAGGACCAATAGTAACCGGTACTGTAAGAGCATTCAGATGTTTTGAGGACAATTGGGATTACAATTTCCTGAAGAGCCTGGGACACACACTCCCATATTTACTCCTGCTATAGTTTGCTATAGTTTGGGCCGTGGCAGTTGAGATAACCGTGCCAGTTGATATAACCCCGACAACACCAGAGCTAGAAGCAACCGGTGCTGAAGCACTTCCAGAACTACCAGAATCGCTCATATTTCCTCCACCTCCAAAGTGTGCTTGATTATATGGGGTTAGACATTCGGCTAGCAGTCCATCCAGAAGGCTGTCACTTGCATCACTGTCACTGTCCTCATGCCCCTTGTTGCAGGGATTCTGGGCATACCTAAAACTATGCACAGGATTATGAGACTTCGGTGTATAGGGGTACGCTTCCTACCGCCTTAGTGCCCACGAGCCCAGGACCGACTAGCTATAGTGTCTCACTTGCTCTCTTACTCACAAACGGAGAAACCAATGATTAGAAACCCCAGAACACAACACAACCGGATCTCTCAGGAATTGCGGTAACAAGACACACCTTTTCGCTCACTCTCTCGTACTTGTCCACAATAAAATCTGACAGAGGCACGAACATAGTTTAAATATTTATTTTAACTAACGTGCTCTAAAATGCAGTATACGTGCCACAACCAGCAGCAAAATGCATAATATCAATACAGTTAGCATTGCAGCAAGGCATCTTTCATAAAGAGAGATGCCATTTTATAAAGACAGTGGATAAAGGGCTATAAAGCCTAACCACCTTCCCCTTGTGAAGTAGTAGTAGTATTTGTCAATAGACCCCATACCCCAGGCCATAGATCATATTTATACATCATAGGTGCGTACAGGGGTACAGGGGTGTGGAATTAAAAAAAATATCTACTTGTCCATGGGGCAGGTTCCTTCATAAATCTACTTGTCCTGTAACAAAATCCACTTGTCCCTTTGGTGCCATGTAGTGCGGCAATAAATTATGGCCGCAATCTCATAATATAAGAGCTCTGATATAGCCTTTCTGATTATGCCAGGGCTCATACCATAGTAGTGTTTGAACACTTGCAATGCCCTTATGTTGCCACGTTTCCGCAGATCTACATACTGGGCTGAAGGTAGTGGAAAGCAGTAGTTCCAGGGTTAGAATGCCGTTTTGAGTAAGCATGGACCAAAAATCCGTTCCACTCGCGAAATTTGCGGATTTTCGGCAATTTCGCGATCCGTGAATCTCGCGAAATTGCCGCAAAATTCGCAAATTCGCTCGCGGGCAGATTTGTTTTTTTGATGGCCAGCTCACTCAAGGGACCAAAGTTACAGGCACACACGGTCACTGGAGGCAAATCTTCTGGCCCTTTAAGCAGCTGCAGTGTAGGAAAAGCACTATACATTTACCCAACGAGGTAGCACTTACTGATCAGCCAGTAGAAAATACTCCAGTTGAGTAGAGGTATTGCACAAAACGGTGGCATCTTCGTGGATAACTATGCAGGGCAGGATTAATTCTGGCACGAGGCTCCTGTCACAAAAATTAAACCTCAACAGGAAGCACTTACAGATATAGCAGGTGCCCGAAGCTCAAATTCAGTAACGTTTTAATCAGCCCAAAACATTAGTGAGCACGTTCGAAAATTAGCTGTAATACTCGAGGGAGGTCTTTGAATCCATGAGTTTCTTGAGCGCAATCCCCGTGTAGTTCCTGTGACCAGGAAGCTGCTTTCTCCTCACCTGCTGCCCTGCTCGCTCTATGACCCTTTATACACAAGAGGCATGTTGACACGCATAGAAGCCCCGTCCGTTTGGCCCCACACCACACACTAGCGGTATCAAACGTCTTCCCACCCTTTCCCAACTATGATGGACAGCTCACTCAAGGGACCTTGGCTCCTTTGGGCGTGGTGGCAAAGTTACAGGCACACATGGTCAGTGGAGACAAATCATCTGGCCCTTTACACAGGTGCAGTGTAGGAAAAGCACTATACATTTACCCAACGAGGTAGCACTTACTGGATTAGCCAGTAGAAAGTACTCCAGTGCAAATCGCAAAAAATCCACGAGTTCGCGGGAAAATCCGTGAATTCGTGGATTTTTTTGCGAATTCGTGGACCGCAGATCCGCAAAATTCACCCATACTTACTTTTGAGTCTGTGTAAACTTACTGACTTGCATGTTTTAAGGGTTTTCAACAACTTTTCACTAATCTTTTCCCATACTGATAAATGTTGGAAATGTACTCCTGACAATGGCAGGCGTAAACCTTCTTCCAGAGTTGGGAAAAAAGTGGTTTGGAGGGAAAGTGAACTTGCAAACACTCAGATTTTCGCATGAGCAAATCCACACATACACATGTGCACATGCTAAAATGCAGTTCACAAATATTTTCTAGGAGTACTATTTCTTGTCCTACTTCTGTAAATTCTTGGGAATTCACGAAAGCCGTATAGCTGCGCATAATGTCAGCCCGCATGCCCTCCCCTCCGCTGACTACATCCTCCTCGGGGACCTCAACTTCCACCTGGAGAACAACAACGACCGCAACACCACCACCCTGCTGGACAACCTCGCCAACCTCGGACTCAAGCAACTGGTGACCACCCCCACCCACTACGCCGGACACACTCTCGACCCCATCTTCTCCTCCAGCAAGGACATCGCCTTCAGCCACGCCACCGGACTCCACTGGACGGACCACAGCTGCGTCCACTTCAGCTTCAAAAGGACCACGATCCACCACCACCAGCAACAGGTTGCACGCAGAAGCTGGAACAAGATCACAGCCGATCAATTCGCAACTTTCCTGAGCAAGAACCCACCCACCAGCGCAGCCAACCCCAGCCAAGCGGCCACCAACCTCATGATGTGGATCAGCGACTGCACAGACGACCTCGCCCCTCTGAGGACCCCACCTAACAGACCCGGCAGCAAGAAAGCCCCATGGTTCACCGACGAACTCAAGAACTCGAAGAAGAACTGCAGAGCCCTTGAGAAAGCCTGGCGCAGAGACCCAACACCGGACAACATGACTACCCTCAAGCTCGCCACCCGAAAACACCACCAACTGATCCACGCCACCAAGAAAACTGCATTCAAGGAACGACTGGACAACAACGCACACAACAGCAAGGAACTCTTCAACATCGTCAAAGAGCTCTCCAACCCCAACGCCGGAAACAACGACATCACCCCTTCGCAAGACCTCTGCAACTCCCTCGCCTCCTACTTCCACGACAAGATCACGGACATACACAACAGCTTCAGCACTCAACCGACGCACGCCACGACCGAACCACCGTCCCCCACCACCACCCTCCGCGCCTGGACCCCGATCAGCACCGAAGACACCATCCGCACGATGAACACCATCCACTCCGGATCTCCGACCGACCCTTGCCCTCACCACGTCTTCAACAAGGCCGACGCTGTCATCGCACCCCACCTGCGGGACATCATCAACACCTCCTTCGACACCGCTACCTTCCCGGAGAGCTGGAAGCACGCCGAACTCAGCGCCCTACTAAAGAAGCCATCAGCCGACCCCTCCGACCTCAAGAACTACCGACCCATCTCGCTGCTCCCGTTCCCCGCAAAAGTCATCGAGAAGACCGTCAACAAGCAGCTGGCCGCGTTCCTCGAGACGAACGGATCCCTCGACCTCTCACAGTCTGGCTTCAGGGCCAACCACAGCACCGAGACCGCCCTGATCGCAGCCACCGATGACATCTGAGCTCTGCTCGACAACGGAGAAACAGCGGCCCTCATCCTCCTAGACCTCTCCGCGGCCTTCGACACCGTCTGCCACCGTACCCTAGTACAGCGCCTCAGCAACATCGGAATCCGGGAGAAGGCGCTGCAGTGGACCATCTCCTTCCTCGCCGGAAGGACACAGAGAGTCCGCCTCCCCCCGTTCAGATCAGAAGCCACCGAAGTCATCTGCGGCGTCCCTCAAGGCTCCTCGCTCAGCCCAACCCTCTTCAACGTCTACATGAGTCCCCTCGCAGCCATCGCACGACAGCACAACCTCAACATCATCTCCTATGCCGATGACACCCAGCTGATCCTCTCCCTCACCAACGACCCCGCCACCGCCAGAGCCAACCTAAACGAAGGGATGAAGGAGGTAGCTGAATGGATGAAGAACAGTCGCCTGAAACTGAACTCGGACAAGACGGAAGTCCTCATCCTGGGATCCTCACCCTCCGCCTGGGACGACTCCTGGTGGCCCCCCGCCCTGGGCAGCGCACCCAAACCAACAGACCACGCACGCAACCTGGGCTTCATCCTGGACTCATCCCTCTCCATGACCAGACAAGTCAACGCCGTCTCCTCGTCGTGCTTCAACATCCTACGCATGCTACGCAAGATCTTCCGGTGGATCCCCACCGAGACCAGGAAGACTGTCACCCAGGCCCTCGTCACCAGCCGACTGGACTACGGCAACGCCCTCTATGCCGGAACCACCGCCAAACTCCAGAAGAGACTCCAGCGGATCCAGAACGCCTCAGCAAGGCTCATCCTGGACATCCCCCACCGCAACCACATCTCCGGACACCTGCGAGACCTGCACTGGCTCCCGGTCAACAAGAGAATCACCTTCCGTCTCCTCACCCACGCACACAAAGCCCTGCACAACCAAGGACCAGGATACCTCAACAGCCGCCTCAATTTCTACGCTCCCAAACGCCAGCTTCGATCGACCGGCCACGCCCTCGCCGCCGTCCCCCGCATCCGAAGAGTCACCACCGGGGGAAGGTCCTTCTCCTACCTCGCCGCCAAGACCTGGAACTCCCTCCCGACCCACCTCCGCATGACCCAGGACCACCTCACCTTTAGGAAGCAGCTCAAGACCTGGCTGTTCGAGCAGTAGCGGACCCCCCTCCCCAAGCACCTTGAGACCCTCCGGGTGAGTAGCGCGCTATACAAATGCTTTGATTGATAATGTAAGGACATATACCATGGGTGCACTTTCGAGACTTTCTTTAATAATTGGGCCCCTAATTTGGTCTGGCGTTGATCATGACCTTTTGTGTTTATTGAAATTCTGTCTCTCCCTCTCTCTGCATCAACTGGCTTCACTGTGAGTGACAGCATTCTGCACTTTCACAAGGAGCATGTCGGCACACAAAGTAGTTTTGTTCAGTGCTTTTAACTACGGTGGCAGCTTGTGCTTTTTGAGACCAAAAACTATTTTTGCTTTTGCCAATGTTTGTTATAATGGTGAGGGCCTGGAAGCTCCCACACCTATAAGGTTTTACAAAAATCATGCCAAAACAAGTCACATATTGAACAAACTAAAAAGCTGACCACCAATTTCAGACCGAGTGGCTGTGCCAATGCTTGTTTATTTTTGTTTCCCATAATCTTATTTAAAACTGGTTACACTGATTTTCCATTAGGAATATTTTTGGGAAGTACAAGCATGCATTAACACCTTACTAAATGATGCTTCAAAGAAATGGTACCTGAAATTTTACAGTAGTTTAGCAAAATGTTTTTTTTTCCTGATTTCATTTTTTATGTACGTTATATTTTGAAAGCAACGAATCACCAATCTTGCTTTCAAGCTTCTGCAAATATTTGCATCAAATCAGAGAGCATTCTGGCTAGTCTCATATTGCTAAACTTTGAAAACGTGTGTACACATTTTTATACTGGAACCACTGTCAGTAGTGCAGTCAGAGCTTACAACATTTACTTAGAGCAAACGCACCCTAATAATAAAGGCATTCAATTAATGAACCATAAATCCAAGTTTGAACAGCATTAACATATGGACAAAAATATACCTTACCTGCAGACAGTGCCCTTTCCTGAGCCACAATGTGGTACTGCAAACTGGCAGCCAAAGGTTTGTGCTACAGGGGGTTGGGCCTACTTGTCCCAAGGACAAAATACACATGATAACTTGTTGCCCTTCACCCCAAACAATATGTCCTGGGCGTTGGGCTATAAGAATTCCACGCTCCTCTCCAAGTGTGTTTTACCTAAACGTGCATTCCCATAATATCAAAGTACGAGCTTTCAGCAAAAACAGCTGAATCGGTATGTTTTGTCTAAGTGCTAGCGCCTGACTAAACAGAATAACAAGTCAGTGTTTATCGACCTTGCTCACAATGTTCAGACTAAACTCCAGGAACAGGCAGAGAACAAGCATAGCAGAGAGTTCTCATGTGAGAGGCAGAAACAGAACTTCGTAAAAATAAAGACATGTAGCATCATGCACAAAAGCAGCATCATGGCTACCGGGCCCATGCTAACTTAAAGATGTCGACAATGACTCTGGCAACCACGTAACATCCTCTCCTTCATTTTTCTTTTCCTTTCTCCTTCTCTCAGCATCATTTCCCTCACTTGTTATTGCAGGGTATAATCTCGCTGCCTCAACCATGTCTACTCTCCATCTCTTTTGTTGTTCATGCCATCTCAGGTCTGTGTATGCACTCATCACTTTCTTCATCCTCCCTTGATATTTGTCTCTTTGTTTTTCATGCGCTGCTAGTTCCCATGAATTAGGCGCTTCAAAAGGTGTGGGTCTAGTTAATAGTTTCATTGCAAGCAATTTTCCCCTCAAATGGTCAATTATTCCTAAACTAAAAGTACCATAGCATGGAAATGTTAACGCACCTTCTTTCTCTGTGACCTTGTGTCAATTTTTAAGCCAGATAATAGTATGTAGCCCTACATTCGTCACCATATAATGAGTTTGTGTATTCTCCGGTTGCGCTCTCCGGTTGCGCTCCCCGGTTGCGCTCTCCGGTTGCGCTCTCCGGTTGCGCTCTCCGGTTGCGCTTCCTCACCAACTCTAGTAGGTACATCTACATCTCCTCGTACCATGTCCTGTATTGCTTTAACCAGTAGCAAGGTAATGTTCCCTATGTTATTTCTTTAATTGACTGCTGCTACCATATAACATGAACACTCTTCCATACAAAGCATATAAACTGTAACCTTTATTTTTAGTAAACATATCTTCTCCTTTATTGACAAAATAATCATATGTACACCATCAAATATACTAAAACTCAAGTCAATACATAAAAACCATTACAAAAAAGGGGGCCACAGATCTATTTGCATAAATTACCTTTCGTGCATCTCTTTCATTATCATACATTTCCCACTGTCTTTCTAGGCAGTTACTTACTTAAAATGTATCTTAATTATGTATATTGAGATTCATCTCATATGGTGTTTCTCTTCATTAGAGTTCGATCCTTATGTAAAAGGGGATTCTCCTCCTGTGATACTATCAATCTGCAATATTATATATTTAATTAGTAAACCTTTGCTATAATGGCCCTATACTATTACAAATAGTTATTGATGACTTTAATTGCTCACACTTAGGTTCAGTTTTATGGCTTATTCCTTGAATTAAAGAGTTTGTTTTGAGGCTGTGGTTTTTAAACAATTCACTGTTCTGACATGGGACTCCTTAACTTCTTTGCTCAAATAACTAGTTTTTCCAGAACCACCTTTATGTTTGTTTTCTGTCTCAATGTCAGTTAGATATAAAAAAATATAAAAACCACATATAACGTAAGCATTAATTTCTCTGACTTAATTTAATAAAAGTTACAACCCATCGAACAACAACTGTTATTCTGATAATGCATCTTCTCATTAAAATTGATGTTGTTTTTAATCAACGTTAAATCTCCCAAGATTTTATCATGCTAAACTAAATTAAGAACTCTTGGATGGGTTACCATGCACAACTCACAGGTTTGATCTTGTTATTAATAGAGATAGAGATGTTATGCTCCCACCCTGCATTACGAACCCCCTGGAAGGGTTTCCATAAAACACTCACTGCATTCGGATAGATGCGTTTGCTCCGATTGAAAATCCCTGTGTAACAATCTCTAGCGGTCAGCTATAATGCGTATATATCGGCTAAATGTGCCTCGTAGTATCTCGTTTGGACCGCCTTTTCCTCGCGGTCATCTACAGGATCTTTCACTTGTGACCCCAAGTGTTTATGGGGTCATACACACCTCAGACCTCTGCCCTTGACTCTATTTCTTGTGGTGGCCATCTTTACTTGTCATCTTATTTCCGATAATACAAATGCGGACTCACATTACATCTTGATAGAAATCAATTTATGTCCGTTTAATTATACCTTGGCTCGTGTAACATACATTTTTAAGGTTTCTGTTCGAGCACTTATATGAGTTCTGTTAATACAGCTATCCAAGCCTCACCACTGCGTTGGTGGCCATCTTTGAACGTAGTGTATACATCTTTCGGTCAAGGAAGGATTAAACAGTATTTAATAAACGGTTACAATGGAATAATACCATAACAATATACGAATTATCCTGTCAACAATACTTTAGGATAGTATATTCCAACCACTCTAAAACTAATGGTTAATAAAAGGGCGGTCCACTATAAGGCAAAATAATTATTTATAATAAGCAGCTTTGTTTATTTCCTGCCCCAGGAGTTGGCACTCTACTCTGCTTAGCGCAGCATCCAGTTGCCTCTGTATATTCCAAGCAGCACCCAGGCAATGCCCTCTGAGGGTTACCTTAAAGGCATCCCATTCTGTGAGTGTGTCTCCCGTTGACTGACTATTGCTCTCAAAGTAGTCTAGGATAGCCACTTCTAGTGCAGAAGCTGTGGGTTGCGGTCTGAGTGCGTTCGCCCTAGCACTCAATGTGCTTGACGAGTGGGGATAGGACCTGTGAGCCAACTATGCAGTCTATGCGAACATGTAGACCATATACTGAAGAATAAAACGAGTACACACGCGTGTTTGGGTGGAGGGCATGCCATATGTCTGAGAGTGACTGGTGTGCAAGCCATTCTGATAGTGTGTGTACGTTGGATGTCGCTGTGGTTCTTGACAGGGGCTGGTATGACCAGTCTTTGTCTGTGTCTAGCACTAAATTGAAATCTCCCTCTATGAGCCAAAGGAGTCCGCTCCATCTAACTAATACCCTAGATAGCCTAACAAGGAACGCGACCTGCTCTACATTTGGTGTGTATATAGATCCCATAAGGATTATTTGCCCGTTCAGCCTGCCTTTCAGAAATACATACCGGCTTTCTGGGTGTGTGTCTACCTCCTCCTCTACAAAGGGTACTCCCGCCTTTATCCATATAAGCGGTCCGCGTGCCTGAGAGTAATAATTAGTGCTGTATACCTGCCCTCTCCAGCATTTGTGGAGGTGGCAGGCTCTACGTGGGTGAGGTGGGTCTCCTAAAAGGCTATTGTAGCTGGTCTGCGTTGAAGGTATGAGTACCCAGATTATCTGCAAGGAGGTGTATGCATGCCCCTCACGTTCCAAGTAAGTATATTAGTCTGTGCGATTACCGAGTAGTGTGCCCTTCTGCATCGAGGGGGGTTGGATCGTTGTTGAGTGTCAGTTTATTACTAGGAACCACCAGGGAGTGTGAAACAAGAAAAAACGCAAAATCTAAATAAGGTTGCACAACTGCGTGCTACGTAACTTTATGAGGCCGAACACATGGTTGTTGTTCGTTCAAACTACAATGCCCAACCGTGCCAACTAGCTTGTTAGATGTGGTTAACTGCTCGGGTGTGTGTTACAGGTTTATGCATTCTGGACATTCCCTCAATGTAATCTCTAAATAAATGGTAGCTCCTTTTGGGCGTAGGGTGCCACCACACCCTAGAAGTAACTGAGTAGGGAGAACATGCTGCACTGGTATGTTGGTTCCCACCCTGCTCTTGACAGGCTACATCTGCACGCTAGTGCGGGAATGTCAAAGCGGGCTGCATCAGTATCGCGACATAGCAACAGAACATTTAATAAAGCTTTACTCAGGCAATATGTTACTGAGTGTTCAGATTATATCTGGCAGCTGAAGAGTCTAGGAAATCAGATCTGGCTGGTGACGACCCAGACGCACTCAGGGAGGGGACGGAATATGTCTCTAGATCAGAGGACAGCAGTTTATTATGGATTGCTGCAGCCACACGCAGGGCCTCTTGCTTTTCCAATTGTCTCTGCTCTATTTCGGAATTCGTTACTTGAGCTCTTGCTTGTTTGGAGTCTCCACCACCTCCCCGGTGTCGATTTCTTCTGCCCTGTTGGGGGAGCTGCTCCACCATGGCAGGCCTGGGCCCCGTCAGTAGGCCAGATTCTTTCAGCCAATCCCAGACCTCAGATGGTGCATCGAAGACGTGAGCAGTCCCTTTCGTGGCAACTCGTAATTTGGCAGGGATGATTAAGGAATAGTGGATGTTTAAGTCACAAAACTTTAATTTCACCTCACTGAAGGACCCTCTTCTTGCTTGTACCTGATGTGTATAATCCTGGAAAAGCATTATTTGCTCTGAATTCTAATGTCCTTCAGTTTGCAGGCCTGACTTAGTACCACGTCTCTGTCTCTGTTAATTCAGCAGCTTGAAGAGGAACAGCCTTGGTCTGGCTCCCCGTGGTGGCCTGCGAGCCGGCACACCATGGGCACACTCCACCACAAATTGAGCCTATAGCATGTCCTACAGGAGCGATTCTCTCAACCAGCACTCGACAAATGCATCAGGGTCTTGTCCCTCCTCTCCTTCAAGCAGGCCCACCACTCGGATGTTTTTCGGCAGGATCGGCCTTCCGCGTCCTCCAACCTGTCTTCCAGTGTATTTACCCACTCCACAAGGTCATGTAGGGCTACTGCATGACATCTGGTGGTCGGTTTCAGCTCCAGCAATGTTTGCTCATTGGCTTGTACCTTATCTGACAGTTTGCGATGGTCTACTCACAGTAGCCTGAAGTCAGACACCACTCCGTCTATTTTGGTCTCTAGTGCGGTGCAGGTATGTTCCAGGACGGCTCCCAGTTTCTCCACTGCGTTCAGGACAGAGTCAATTTTTTGGGAAAGTTCCATGGACTCTGTCCCCTGTTCCGATGTTGACTGTCAAGCATCCTGTGCCTCTGGTTTTGCGGCAGCTGGTTGCGCATTAGTCCGCATGTGACCCATGACCAGCGTTTGCACGGATGGCATGCGGTTGCCTGGCGCTCCTTGTGCGATCCTCGATCGAGGGGCACGCCAGGCCTGGGGAGGCATGCTGCTGTGTGGTGCCTGCTGCCTACATGCCTGCTGGTCGCCCCTGTGTGGTACCCCAGCACTTTTACTCTGCCAGTACTTCGCTATCCATAGTTGCTGCAGTCTCTGTGATGTTGCAGAGGCCTGTTATGAGGAAACTCTCCATGTTCTGCGGTCAGAAGGCGTTTAGTGATCCTTTGCCCCTTAGCAATCCGAGAGTGAGGGATGAGCTGTGAGGATACTTGATCCTGCAGTTATCTTACCACAGGGTGCCAAGATGTCTCCGTTGCAATGTGCACCATCCCTGGGATTCCGGCCACCTGGTTGCTTCCTTCCCGATCAGTCCTGCACCACTGTGCTTCTGGCGTGGGCCGCTTACCTTGCCCGCGGGGATCAGGGAATCAGGCTCGTCCCTCACCGTCGTCCGTGTGGCACCATGACTTGTCCACACCTGCCCTGCCGGCTTGTGGTACTGATCGGTACCTCTCTGGTCCTCTAGCAGCAGCGCAGGTCTCTTCTCAATAGCTCCTCATAACCCCTGCCGCCACATACTCTCCGCAGGGACGTGGGATGTATGGATGGGGGCGGTATGCTCTCCCTTTTACCTTTCTACTCCTTGGGCCGCTCCCTCACGTCAGCACACAGCTGCTAGTTTTCCTTATACACTGCTGTAGGGCCCTGCCCCCTCCTGCCTCTACCGTGTCTCCCGGCTTTCTCTCTGTGTAGGCCTTTGCAGTGGGTGAGCCGGGGGGCCAACAACGTTCACACTAGGGGCCGCCCCAGTCGCAACGGCCCATGACTGTTCTTATGCTGCTGGCACAGCGTGGCCGGCTACGTCCTTAACTTGTGCCCCTCTCGGACTGGTCACAGCGCAAATGAGGTGAGGTCCTCTCACTCCATGGCTTCAGATTGTCGCGATCCGGGTGCTTTCGGATTCTCCACCTCACCGGTTCGTGGGGCCCTACCCCATGGGTCGCCGTTGATCCTGGGCTCCACACTTGTCTGCTTGTTTCTGCCCTTCTCCCGAGTTGACACCTCCAGGCGACTTCAGGGAAGACCGCGGATGCCGGCGTGTTCTCCGGCTTGCGCAGTGAGCGGGCGTCCCGTCCACGAGGCCACCCATGCTGTCCCAGCCTGTGCTCGGTGGCAAACTGCCAACATCCAGCGATGCCTAGGGTCTTGAGCGCTCCAGGAGCTCTCAGCATATAGTGCTTGGACTGGTTAGCTTAGCACCCTTTACAGGATATTCAGGGGATCATTCGAGCGAAGCGCTAGGAGTCTGTGTCCGCCATGTTGGCTGGCTATCCTCACCCCCCCATCCCATTAGGAGGTTTGAGAAGCATTTAGATCATGTGGAAGTAAAAAACGATTCCGTTGCATTTACCTCCCGATGGTTACTTCGTGGAAGGTAAAAAAGCTAAATTAGGAACTGAATGCTTTAGTAAGGGACCAATTTAATCAGGCCTCATTGTCTAGGCAAAGGGAAATTAACAGATTAAAGCTGGTAAGAACCAGACTGAAGGCCTCCGATCGTGGTGGGAGAGGTGGCATGGGGGGTGGAGGATTCCAAATGGATTGAATTTAGAGAGGTAGCACATTCAGCTGACTCATGTAAATATTGGGCTCTAATTGCTGAATTCTGTGATAGTAGAATCAAGGCAGAAGCCATCTTAATATCTGATGCAGAATGGACACGACATATTTCACAGTTATATGCAATAAACACTAGAAGCAGGTTTAATTCTGAGTCAATTCCTGAGCCTTCCCCGGTGAATACCTATGGCCCTTCTTCCTGTAAGGCAATAGACAGCTTTATTAAAGGGACGAGGTACTCTGGTGCGAATGGCCCGGACGATCTCTCGATAGCCATCATTAAACAAGATAGTTTGGCACGGGCTCATTTCCTTCACCCGTGTTTTTTTACTGCTATGTACGGGATTATTCCGTCCATTTGGAGAGGAAGCATAGTGGTTCCACTATATAAAAAGTGCCCTAAGGCCTCTTCTGCCAGCTTCAGGTAGATTTCCTTACTGGACGCAACCGTAAAACTGTTTGCCAAGAGCATACTTCTGCACCTCCAGGACTGAGCTTTTGATAATGACCTTTTACCCAAAGAGCAAGTGGGGTTCCGTAAGCATAGTGGCACTTTGGATGACATCATTGTCTTACAAACCTTGATTTAAAAATATCCAATTGGTAAGGGAATGGCCTTATATGCCACTTTTATAGATTTCTCCACGACTTTCGAACGAGCTGACCGGGGGACGCTGTGGAGGAAACTGGCCGCAATGGGGATTACGGGGCATTTGTTAAGAATGATCATTGCTTTGCATTACTCTACATGGACACAGGGGCTGACGGGAGGCAGCCAGGGTCTGTCAAGTAAAGTGGAAACTTACAATGAGCTGAAGCAAGGGTGCCTATTAGACCCTCTCCTCTTTTCTTTGTACATCAATGATTTGCTGAGCCGGTTAGGGCATTGTAAAGGAGACTCACCAAAATTAGGTCCTGTGGAACTGTGTTGTCTACTTTATGTGGATGACGCTATCCTATTGGATTTAACTCCAATAGGTTTACAAAGGCAACTTAACGAGCTAGGCCAATACTCTGATGATCACTTTTTAAAAATAGATATTTTAAAAAGTAAAATCATGGTTTTTAGGTCTCGGGATGTAGGGATAGGAAAAATATCCATTAGTTTTTAGGAAAAAACAAACTTGATGTAGTTAAGCAGTGCCCATATTTGGGAAGAATCTTCTTGAGCAAGTGCTCTATCAGTGATCACATTGACCAGTGCAGAAGTAAAGCTATATCCCAGGTCTCTGCACTTGGTAGGCTATACAAATGTTGTGGGCAAAGACATTTTGCACATGTTTGATCTGTCTATAAAATCAAAATCATGCCAGCATTGAGCTATGAATGTGAATCGGTGGATGCACAGCAGTGGGACCTATTTGAGAAGGCGGAAAGGCGCATTTGGCGCCAAGCTTGTAATTTGAACAGTGCAGTCAGCATGGGCTTCTCTCAATTTACGTGTTTGCCATGGCTGCATGTTAAGGGGGGGGGTAACGCTTTGTTGGAAAATGATGTAAGTTCTATTCGGGCGGCGTTAAGACATGAATTTTTTTTAGCTTGAAGGGATAAAGCGTTGTTTTGAGAAACTATGAGAAAGCCTTAGACTTATTTGAAATCGGGTGCAGTAGTGTATGCTGTCACCCAAAACCTGTATTGAAAACTCTAATCCCCAAAAATAATTTACGAAGTCAGTCGCAAGAAAGATATTACTTTGTGTTAAGGGCATTCCAGAAATGACACAATAGGTTGGAGTAGTATGTATAAAAAAAAAACAATTGTTTGTCGTATGGAATCTCCCCCACGGAGTGCGTAGAAGCATTTTGCTGTTAAGGAGGAATCTGCTCCCTCTGCAAATTATAACAGGGGCATGAGAGGGATTACCTAGGAAAACTGACTTTGTGACCTATGGGGAAATTGGGTGCAAGATTTAAATCATATATTATTTGCCTGTCCCCCATTACAACCACGACGACGCCGTTCATTAAGACCTGTATATTTAAAGCATAACATCACCACTGCAGTGGAGGCCAGGATTTGTTTTTTGCCCCCCCCCCGAATTAGTATGATTTTAAAAAAAATTGCTTTTTCAAACAATTTTTAAACATTCTTTAGTGAGATTTATAATGTCGTGCTTAGTTCCGGTATGTTAACCCTTTGGGTGCTGGTGACGGAAACACTCCGTCACCAGCCACGGATGGGCTGTGCTAATGACGGGGTGGTTCCGTCATGGCCCCGCCGCCACGGCTGCGCGGCAGCGATTTCGCGCCTGCGCTGAGCGTTCTATTGAGCGGGCGGGGCCGTGACGGAACCACTCCGTCACAAGCACAGCGCGCCCGAGGCTTGTGACGGAGTGGTTCCGTCACGAGCATGGCGGCGCCCCGCGGCCCCCCCCTTCCCACCTAGCGCTGCAGCGGAATTACCGCCGCAGCCAAGGGGTTAAACATGGTCCCTGATGGGTAGCATATTTTGCACAATATAAACTGAAATTTAGGGCAAAATTTAAATCAAGTGTTATTTGTCTGCCCCCCACTATATGTTTAGTTCTGGTAGGTCAAACATGGTCCCTGCTGGGTAGCATATTTAACACATTATAAATTGAAACTTAGGGTAATTGAATTGTATAAAGGAAGTTGTTAGAATATTAATTGGGATAAAGTATTATGCAGATTTTGCACTATGTCATAACCAATTGTGTAAAGGTTCCTACATATGCACACTTGCACTTTATACATTATGTTTTGTGACTATGGGCCAGATGTAGGAGCCAAAATACCGGACGGTACCGGCCGATTTCGGCCGTTACCGACCGGTATTTAAGATTTGGCATGTAGGGGGCATATTTTACCGATTCGGTAAATTTACCGAATCGGTAAATTTACCGAATCAGTAAAATACCGAATCGGTATTTTTACCGATTCGGAATCTTTCATATGTAGGTGGGACTCTTCAGAGTCCCAAAGCCATTACAGATTCGGTATTTTACCACCCAATCCAATTGGGTGGTAAAATACCGAATCCAGGTGTGCATGCACATGTGTGCATGCACACCTGTGCCATGTGACAGACAGAAATGCCCTTAGGGCATGTCTGTCTGCCACATGGCACACATGACAGTATTTGGGGTGCTAGAGGGTGTCAAAGTGACACCCCCTGCATCCTTGCAAAAATCGGTATATACTGATTCGGTAATTACCGAATCGGTATTTCCCATTGATTCCTATGGGCTTCACAGCCCATAGGAATCAATAGGAAATACCGAATCTGTAATTACAGAATCGGTAAATACCGAATCTTAACGATTCGGTATTTACAGAATCTGTAATACCTACATCTCCCCCCTTCATATTTACCGACTCTTAAATACCGAATCGGTAAAATTCGGATCGAACCCTGATCCCCAGATTCCAGCGTCAGTCGCCCTGGCCGCGGCGCCACACCTCTCCCTTTAAGACTTTAAGAGTCGTAAATATGAATTACCTACATCTGGCCCCAAATGGAGTAGTTTTTGCTTTTTCCTAAATACTGTTTTTTTAATTTTGTGTTGCATTATGAAATTATAACTGTTACGTCCCCAAACATATTTTATTCTTTTATTAAAAACAGTATGATATGATATATTTTACATTTTTTTATTTTTTTTATGTGAAACTCATTGGTTTTCTGAACCATAAATGTAATCAATGGAAAATTGAAACTGAATATGGGTCTTCCATATCTGAAAAGGTTCCTACATATGCACACTTGCACTTTATACATTATGTTTTGTGACTATGGGCCAGATGTAGGAGCCAAAATACCGGACGGTAACGGCCGATTTCGGCCGTTACCGACCGGTATTTAAGATTTGGCATGCAGGGGGCATATTTTACCGATTCGGTAAATTTACCGAATCGGTAAATTTATCGAATCAGTAAAATACCGAATCGGTATTTTTACCGATTCGGAATCTTTCATATGTAGGTGGGACTCTTCAGAGTCCCAAAGCCATTACAGATTCGGTATTTTACCACCCAATCCAATTGGGTGGTAAAATACCGAATCCAGGTGTGCATGCACATGTGTGCATGCACACCTGTGCCATGTGACAGACAGACATGCCCTTAGGGCATGTCTGTCTGCCACATGGCACACATGACAGTATTTGGGTTGCTAGAGGGTGTCAAAGTGACACCCCCTGCATCCTTGCAAAAATCGGTATTTACTGATTCGGTAATTACCGAATCGGTATTTCCCATTGATTCCTATGGGCTTCACAGCCCATAGGAATCAATAGGAAATACCGAATCTGTAATTACAGAATCGGTAAATACCGAATCTTAACGATTCGGTATTTACAGAATCTGTAATACCTACATCTCCCCCCTTCATATTTACCGACTCTTAAATACCGAATCGGTAAAATTCGGTATTTAATAATAATAATCCACATTTGTATAGCGCACAATCACCCGTTAGGGTCTCTAGGCGCTGGGGGCCGTCGGGAAGATTAAGCAAGGTATTGCCCAGAGTCACATGGTGCTGGGCTAACCTGCCGCCGGAGCCGGGGATCGAACCCTGATCCCCAGATTCCAGCGTCAGTCGCCCTGGCCGCGGCGCCACACCTCTCCCTTTAAGACTTTAAGAGTCGTAAATATGAATTACCTACATCTGGCCCCAAATGGAGTAGTTTTTGCTTTTTCCTAAATACTGTTTTTTAAATTTTGTGTTGCATTATGAAATTATAACTGTTACGTCCCCATACATATTTTATTCTTTTATTAAAAACAGTATGATATGATATATTTTACATTTTTTTATTTTTTTTTATGTGAAACTCATTGGATTTCTGAACCATAAATGTAATCAATGGAAAATTGAAACTGAATATGGGTCTTCCATATGTGAAAAGTATTGGAGGATTTGGTATAGACATTTTGGGCCTTATTCACAAATGTAAACTTACGCTTTTGGTGTAAGTTTACTATATGTTTGCTATTCAGAAACTACAAGTGTAATTTTTACGTGTAGTATTTTTACGACCGCAGTGACTGTCCTATCTTTTATCATGCAGAGTTCTCCACAATCATAAAGATACTACATGTAAAACTACACTTGCGGTTTGTAAATAGCAAACAAAATAGTAAATTACACCAAAAGTGTAAGTTTACCTTTGTGAATATGGCTCATTATGATCTTCCTGGTGGAAAGAAAGAGATGCATATTTTTTGAATCACTAGTGTTCTTATTTCAGACATTTAAAAAACGACATCATCTGCGGAGCAGTAAAGAAAACACAAGGGAAGCCAGCCAGGAGTGCAGAGATGATGTAGTAGAGGGTGCAGCATCCATCTCCTCACACCTTGCACAGAGAGTCCACTCGACAGGGCTCCAGACTGGAACTCGCTCCCTCCAAAGTTCTCCTTTTCCTCACAAGACGCACTGCTCTTGGCAAGCAGGCAGGCACCTGTGCTCTACAGCAGGTGGTCTTGGTTTTCCTCGGTGATATCCTTTAACCCAGCAGGAAGACTAGTAGGCCTAGACCCTCGGTCCTGGTCACAGGCAAAAGTCCTGCAGAGCTTCTTCTCCTCACGTAGCCTGTCTGGCTGCTTGTCAGATGATAATTATTGGGGTCTCAACCTCTACTTCTTATAGCGCATTTTCAGACACCAAACATGATTTAGGATTTGGGCTTTTGAAGTTTTATGTTGGGGTTCTGCTTCTTTGGAAGTACACACTTCTCCTCTCCCTCTTCCTCTTGAAAAACTATCTGTCATAGCAGGAGAGACTCCGAGGCTGATAGTTCTACAACACTGGCCATGGAGTGACTGGAGTTCACACCTGGATGTCAGTCACTATGATATGTGCATCAAAAGGTTAATCTCGGACTCCCAGCCCCACTCTTAATGATTCCCTTATCAGCCCCATATCCTTTCTGAGATGCGCCCAGCCCCTTTCTTTGTGATCTTGCACTGAATCAAAGAAAATCCCTTGAAGTGTACAGGTGGAGTCTCTCTCTCCCTTCTCCGTGTGTCCCACCCAGCTCAAAAGAATACAGCAATATGCAAATCTGTCTGGAGGGAGTCCTCAAATGTCTCACATTTTCACCAGGCTGGCCTGGGCTTCCCAAAATGAAACCCAGGGTCCTATTTGTACCATTACAGGCACACTTGCACTCTGTGAATGTACACAGCACACACACTTCCCAGTACTGTTACCTCCAAGTATTGTGCCACCCGTCACACCTACATTCAGAACAAACATTCAGTCTGTATGCATCTATCAATACTGTAGCCTTTTGTATTTTGCACACACTGCCAGCACACACACGCACCATATGTACACTGTACAACACTATACCCTTCATGTATTGTACTTATCGCAAGTACACATAAACCCAGTACATGCATTCACCAGGCACGCACTGCACAGCATCACATCTCTCATGTAATGTAATCCTCGCAGGTATACATGTACCCAGTATATGTATTCACCATTCACACACTGCACAGCACTGCTCTGTTTCTGTTCTGTACCCTTCCCAAGCATACATACAACCAGTGCAGAGTCACCACTCCTACAGTGCACTCACTGTACATCTAACTGATGTAGGCCAAGGGGCGAGTTAAACACACAGCAGTGAAACTTTAAAGTGTGAGTGAATCTGTAGGCCTTGCTCCAGTGACACAGGTTAAAAAGTACCTGTTCACTCCTACTGATCCCTACGCAGTATGCTGCCACTACCGTGCTCATGCTGATTAACCCCACCAGTATAAGTATAGCGCTTTGAGTTCCACTCCAGGTCCAACAAGACTGTAATCCAGAAGAGAGGCCTCTGTCATGGCGCACACACATGATCCGGGTTTGCCTACAGCAGCAAAAATCAGCATTAGGGATCCAGACAACAGTACAGTTGGATGCTCAGGGCAGGGGTCCTCTTTCAGTACCACACAGAGGACTTTTTCATCCCAACAGGTGTATACTGGAATTCATGTCCTTTTAGCTGTCTTTCTAGTTTAATGAGGCAGAGACTTGGATTTTTATTCTGCTGTGGGAACAAATCTATGGGCACAGACATGGTTTCTGCCCTTTCCTGCATCGGAGGAGATGGTTCTGCTAAGATGGATAGCGAGCACTTCAAAGTTTTCATTCTTTACTCTTAGTGGGTGATCTCAAATGGTCACCCTTTAAACTTTCGTGGAATGATTGTGCCTGATTATGCTTATCTGTCTTTATAGGAAAATGAGGAGTGATGTCGAAGGAGCCCAGACCTCTGTTCTTGATGGCTTTGATATTTGATCCTTATATCCAGTGGTCAATAATAGAAGCCTTATGGGGCAGGACTGGCATGTTCCTACCCAGAGTTTTCTTCGCCAAATCCAACATTTTAGTTATAGGTCCAGTAAACGAGTGTTTAGGCAGGCCTCGGGAATATTGTTTTACAATAGTATACTCTATAAATCACCAGAGTATGGGTAAGTTCTGGGCAATATTTGGGTTCCGGTAGCAATAAGATTCTTATCAGCAAACACAGATGTAAATTGACCACTATGTTTGTATTTTGTTTTGAAGGAGTAGTCTGTGTCAAACATATTGCCCAGGTGTTTTATTCACTTTAGTGCTCGGTCTGGACAGGTTCTGGTTTTTATTGCTAATTGAAACAAAGACCTCCAATCTTGCAACCTTCCACCAACAGCACCGCTGTCTTTACACAGTTCAGACAGACAAAAACATTTTCTTCATTACGTGTATCCATTGCTATGGCAGCTGGTGGATGTCACTTTGGGCCTCATGTGCTAATATTGAGTCACAAAAAATGATCACAAATTGCACGCTTACTTTTTCCGAATCCAATGAGATTTTTCTAACTGACCTCTGTCTTACTGGGTCAATTCTCAAAATGACTATTTAGATTGGGTCATAATCTGACCTACCTCTTGAATATTAATGGGGTAGGTCACACGAGTTTACATACTCCAATTGGATGCCAGCACATGGATGCTGGCCTGCTGGGTTCAAAAGAGCACCAGATCTATGATCTAATTTAAATAAAGTAAAATTTGTTTAAATGCCGCCCTTTTTCCTTAAAGGCAGTTTCAGATATTTATTTTGATTTTCTGAAGCAAAGGCTCCTAATTGTGATGTGCAAGACTATCCAAATTGGCAGCTAAAGTCACCTTTAAGTAGGTTGGTTGCCGGTGATAAAACTCAGCAACCTTTAGTGTGATAATGCAAATAACGTGGGTTATATCCCCATTTCATTTATATCCTGAAAGTTTTCGTTTGTTCTCTAAAGCACAACTTCAGCATGAATTCTGTCTTGAAGAGATCTGGTAGAAGAGGCATTTGAAACAAAGTTGATCAGAATGTAGGTACTGCGGAAGAGAGGCCTTTCAGAACAGATGAACTGCAGGTGAAAGAACACATGTGGCTCTGCACTCCAGTGACCATTACAGAGTGACGTCATCGAGGATGATGCAGCAGGAGGACACTGGAGTACAGTGACCATTTTACTGAGCTGGAATTCTCATCTTCAAGATGACGCAGAGAACACTAAGAGGCAAGCATGAAGCAGCTGTTCTACTTTGAAGAATCATTTGTCAGAACAGCAACGCTGTAGAAGCCAGTACACAAACTTTTAGTCACCTGCTTGAAGAAGTCATCTAGGTTTATTAGATAGTGTTTTCAAATTGTATGTAAGTGAATTAATTTACCTGCACTAAAAAATCAATCCAAATCGACGCTACTGTTAGTCTTAAATCTTGGTTTGAAAATATGTAGGGCCACATATACAACTGCTAAATAGGTCTGTGGCATGTGCAAACCCTATTTTGCGAGTCTGTAACCTGTTGCCGACTCTCAAAATAGGGTTTGCAACTTGCTATTAGGAAGGGACGTGCATAGGGGGTCCCTTCCTAATAGCGCCTCGGAGTGCCATGTACGAATGTTTTGTAACCGAAATACGGTTGCAAAATATTCGCATTTTACTGCCAATGGAAAGTTGGTTGTAGACCAGTCGCAAAGGGGAAAGGGTACCCAAGGGACCCTTTCCCCTTTGCGAATGTGGGCGCAAATATTTTTTAAGAGTAGGCAGTGGTCACATATACCACTGTCTGCTCTTAAAAAATGAAACTGAAACGTTTCATTTTTCTTTTTGAAACGCATCCCGTTTACCTTTAAGGAAAACGGGCTGCATTTGAATAAAAAAACAGCTTTATTAAAAAAGCAGTCACAGACATGGTGGTCTTCTGATCCTAGCAGGCACCATCCCTGTGAGTGCCAGACATTTTCAATGAGTCGCAAATTCCGACCTAACTGATGAATATTAATGAGACAGATACCTTGCCCATTTGTGGATTGCAAACAGTGCCTCAGACACTGTTGTACATTCCATTTTGCAAGTTGCAAAAAAATGTCATTTGCGACTCACAAAAGGGATTAGTCATCTGGCCCGTAGTGTTTATAAGGAAAACATCAAGTGTAGTGTGCTTGCAAAAAGTACAGTACACAAGGGATGAAGTGTGGTACAGTGCAGGCATGGTAAATGTGTGTATGCTTACAGTGTGTGTTTTTAAAATAACATACTGTATTAAAATACAGAAATGCAGCAGTACTGAGCAGTGTGCACAGACTGAATGCGCTTGCTGCATGTAGTTATGCTGGTGTTGGCATAATACATGAGGATAACAGTGCTGTGCAGTAAGAGTCCTCTTGATGTACACTGAGTGCAAGTGTGCCTGCACTGGTACATTACATGGAATACCTTGGATTCCATTTTTGGGAAGCCCATGCCTGCCTGGTGGAAAGCATGAGTAGAAGAATCGCCCTGACAATTGTGTGTATTGCTGCATTCCTGTAAGCTGGGAGGGACATGCACAGGAGGATGGGAGAGTCAGGCTCTCTCTGTGCATTTCAAATGGCTCTTTGATTCATTGATAGATCCAAGGGAAGGGCCTGGGCACATCTCAGGAAGAGAGATGGGGCTGATTACAGAGTCATAAAGAGTAGGGCTTGGAGTCCTGGATTAACCTTCTGATGCACTTATCTCTATGGTTGACTTGCAGGTGTAAATTTTGGTCACTCCCTTGAATCTTTTTGTGGGTTAATCAGCTTCGGGCTGGACTGTTCCCATGAAGAACAGGGTCGAGATTGATTTGTATATGGCTGGGTCGGAACTGGGGTGGCAAAGGGAGCAAAAGAACTATGGAGTTAACCCAGATCTCTTGACTGGGGATGAATGTTTTTATTTGTTCCACACTCTGTCCTTCAATTGTGTTCCTCATTCCGTCCATCAATTGTGTGTCTTTTGCTTTCTCAACCTAAGTGCGCCGGGTATACCCAGATGTGGGTCCCGGGCTCACTGTGCTACTGGTATGAAGCAAGCTTGGCTGATGAAGGGTGAAACCATGAAACCAGTGCTAGGATGCTTGTTTTTGGTCAAGGGAGTACCTGGCTTGGCATTTCGGGCTGGACCGTTCCCATGAAGAACAGGGTTAAGACTGATTTGCATGTGGCTGGGTCTAAACTGGGGTCGTATGGTGATCCAAAGAACGATGGATTTAACCCAGATCTCTTGACTGTTGGTGAATGTTTTGATTTGTTCCGCATTCCTTCCATTGACTGTGTGTCCACGGCTTTCTCGCCCTAAGTGCACTGGGTATGCCCACACGTGGGTCCCGGGCTCACTGTGCCACTGGATTCAAGCTAGCCTGGCTAATGAGGGGTGAAACCCCGAAACCAGTCCTAAGATGCTTGTTTATGGTCCGGAGAGGACTGGCTCGGCGGTTCGGGCTGTACTGTTCCCATGAGGAACAGGGTCAAGACTGCTTTGCGTATGTCTGAGTCTAAACTGGGGTGGCATGGTGAGCAAAAGAACAATGGATTCAACCCAGATCTCTTTACTGGGGGTGAATGTTTTGATTTGTTCCGCATTCCATCCATCAATTGGGTGTTCTTTTGCTTTCTCGCCCTAAGTGTGCCGGGTATGCCCAGACCTGGGTCCAAGGCTCACTGTGCCACTGGATTCAAGCTAGGTTGGCCGATGAGGAGTGAAACCCCAAAACCGGTACTAGGATGCTTGTTTCTGGTCCAGGGAGGACCTGGCTTGGCAGTTCAGGCTGGACTGTTCCCATGAGGAACAGGGTCAAGATTGATTTGCATACTGCTCGGTCTAACCTGGGGTGACATGGTGAGCAAAAGAATAATGGATTTAACCTAGATCTCTTGACTGGGGGTGAATGTTTTGATTTGTTCTGAATTCTGTCCATCAATTGTGTGTCCTTTGCTTTCTCGCCCGAAGTGCACCGGGTATGCCCAGTTGTGGGCTTCGGGTTCACTAGGCCACTGGATTCAAGCTAGCCTGGAGGAAGAGGGCTGAAACCCCGAAACCATTCCTAGGATGCTTGTTTCTGGTCCAGGTAGCTCGGGCTGGACTGTTACCATGAGGAACACTGTGAAGACTGATTTGCGTATGGCTGGGTCTGAACTGGGGTGGCATGGTGAGCAAAAGAATAATGGATTTAACCCCGATCTCTTGACTGGGTGTGAAAGTTTTTATTTGGTCCGCATTCAGTCCATCAATATTGTGTCCAGAACCATAAGAGCAGCTGACGCAACAGAGTAAAAGTCATCAGTGAGGCATTTGAACTGTTAAGTATTCGACAAAATGTTTAGGAACATTTTAGGTCAATGGGATTTAATGTAATTTTAGTAAGAAAAGGGATTTTTTTAAAGTAAGGTTCTTGAAGAGACCTTGTCTGACAAGGAGGGCCAAGGAAGCTCAGTAACAGGTGAGGCAGTACAGGTGGAAGGGATTAGACAGCTGCTAAATAATGAAATAAAGACATCAATAAGAAAAGCTTGGACAACAGTCATAGCAAAGTGGAAAATATGGGAGTCCTTGGCTAAAGAATGTTGGTCTATTTCAGAAGGAGAGACAGGGTGTGTGGCTAAAGAGAGGAAATTAGTAAAGTGTGAATGGAAGAGTAAGTAGAATGTTGTGATTTATCAGAGATGGGTAATCATAGGACCGTGCGGAAGTAAGGTGTCCATAGCAGCATATGAAGATGGGGTGCCCGAAGAGGGATGAAAGAGTAAAAAAGTATTTTCAATGTAGAGAAACATGTATGAAATTGCATTAGAAGATAGATTTTGAAGCTTTTATCAAAGGAAGTATGGTCAATTATGAGGGTAGAGTGTTCAAGGCTGATAATTTAAGTCAACGTGTATACAACCCCGAATCTGGATTCAGAAGTAGTTATTTTATTCTGACTTGGAATGCCTTCTGGAAAAGGATTGGAAAGATCACTGAAGCAGTGTGAGAATACAATATTTAAAATATTGGATCAAATGCTATGAGTCTTAGACATGGTAGAAGAGACACCGATTAAAGGTGTTGCGGTGAATGCTACATTGAATAGAAGATGGAGGCAGAAAAAACTTGTATATTAGGGAACGCACATGCGGATTTGATTTCAAGGTATGCAAATGTGGCTTTGATTTTAGAGCAACATTAAGCTCATACACCCAAAGATAGGAGGTTAGTGTAGAAACGAGGGAATTTCAATATGGAGACAGAAAAGTCTGTAAACAAATGTGTTTCGACTTGTACAGCATTAGACTGAGCGCAACATGCAAACTGCTGAATATTTGGAGGAAGTACTGGTTTGAAAGTGCTGGGAGAATGTGATGTTTTCCCAGCTGGTGTACATGAGCTATTATCTATTCCAGTCAAGAGAGAATGATTACTGGAGTTAGCAGGGGGAAACCATCCTTTGGTCGAAAGTGGTGTCCTGTCCCACCTTTTTTGTAGGATATCAAGAGATCAGGGAGTGTGAGCGCCTTTAGCAGAAGGCTTCAGGTTTTCTGAGAGTCTTGGCTCCAGAAACAGTGAAAGTATAAAGTAGCATGAAGGCATGGGTATATTGGTGTCTGTGAAGGGGTGTAGATCCCATGCAGACTGATACAGTAATGTTGGTGAATTTGTTAATGTGATATTTGGGCAGGGTTGATCTTGATGATAATGATGTGACAGAATTAACAAAGGCAATGAGTGGGTCAATATGTTAGCCTTGTTTTGAGGAGCACCCAAAATGGTACTTAGTGAGCTTTAAATAAAAGTATAATGAGAGAACGACAGGGTTCAGACCAACCGGGGGGTATCAACACGAACAACAGCAAGATGGGTAAAAAAATTATGGAGAAATCTGGGGGGGACACGGCAAAGCTTAGGCCACATTGTGCACTTGGTGCAATGCCAAGTAAGTCTTTTCTTATCATGATACATTTTCAGTGAAATATTGAGAGTAGTTCATTGGTCACATGCTGTGTGTTTGCAACATATTATTTGGGGAAAAGAGGCCATGTGATGAATATGGACTTGAAAGGCTCTTTGAACATGCACAATATTATCTTCTGGGCTTGCCATAAAATGACAATTTTCACGAGCGTGGGCAGAGAATTTAAATGTTATTAAAGACAGGAAAGTGAACATTATTCCACCAGCCGCACCCGGTGAGACATTATGATATATAAGAAGATAAAGAAGGAACATGTTTGAGTTGATTAATTGTATGGGAAGATTAAACTGTAGACTCTACATGCGAGATTAGATAGGGACAATTGTTATTCACATTTACAGTGAATAATAGAGATATAAGAATTAGCTGTACCTGGAAGAAAGAAGTTGTTTAGCTGAAAATAAGAGAAAATAGATAATAGCAAACGCTTCTCTGAGCAGTCTAAGAGGAAGCCTGTTGAATGAGGGAAGAGATAAAGCCATTGAACATTCCTGACTTAGATGCTTATGTTGTTGCATCAATGTTCGTAGTACAACAGAGCTGCTTCAGTCTGGCATTGCAGGAGTAAATGTGCAAAGCTGGTCACTATGTCTTTATAAAAATGTAGACTCTAATGTCATACTCTTGAGAACTGTATTCCCTGCTGCGTTATCATATCACATCTGAGCGAAGCTGGCAGACGTATTTGATGTCTGTGATATTCTTAGCCATCTTGGCATCTTACATCTAGATTGACCTTACTTACTAAAGTATATTCATATTGTTATAACTCCATATCAAATGTTTTCCCATTTGTGCCACCTAACAATTTTCACAGCCCTTTGCCATTGCTTCCACTTTACTATTGTTTTTCTTGGATGCCGAAGAAACCCAGCCTGGACTTGCACATTCTATGGAGAAGTCATGCTGGAGCAACCTCTATTTGCTGAATATCTGATTGCCTGAAAAGAAACCTTTGGTAACCTTGGTGTTGTGCAATGTTTTTTCAGTATTAACCCGTTTTTAGGTCTCGCCTAGTCAGGGCTTACACTGTCTCTTCGAGGCATGCTGTATTCAGGTATGGACTTGAAGCTCTGCCCATTTTCCGCCCATCTCTTCAATTGGTTCCTCTTACTTTCCTTTGTAAATGATGACTTTTGATTCGTGAATAGGCTTAATAGTCCCTCCTTGGTACCTCTTCTTCTCCTGTTGTAATCGCCCATGAGGACTGCCCCTGTAACAAGTGTTGTTACTCGGTATGTTTTATTTACAGTCTGTGAGTGCGATTTTCTTAAATGACTTTCTCCTATTTAAAGCAAGGCACGCTCTCCTGCAACCACCTGTTTTACTAAGCAGCGCAGCTTGCCACACTTTATTTTATCTTTTTGCTTCAGCTTCAACAATCGTGGCTGTGCCTTTCTTTTCTTCTGAGCAGCTCACTCAACTCTATCTTAACACTGCACGTGCCCTAATATATTTTCTTTAAAGCAACACTGCACATTGTGCTTTATCTTATGCTTTCTTTAAGCCTCCATTTATGTTATATTTTTTTCCACTAGCACAGCACGCTTCAGCTTTAACAATGGTGGCTGCGCCTTTCTTTTCTTATGTGCGGCTCTCCCAACTCGATCTTCACACTGCACACTACCTAATATATATTTTTTAAAGCAGTGTAGCACAACGCTGCAGTGCTTTGTCTTATGTTTTATTTTCATAAGCGCCGCACGCCGCACTTCAGCTTGAACAATGGCGGCTGCGCCTTTCTTCTGTGTGGCTCGCACAACTCGATCTTAGTCCTCCACTGCCTCATCCCCACTTCTTTCTCACGTCAGAGCCCCCCCCCCCATCCCCGTCTCTCCATCTGACTCCATCCCCGTCCTGCTCCCCACCCTAACTTAAATATGCACAGGCGCAACGCTTCATGTTTTAGCATGGCACCCGCTTTTATTAATATTATTTTTTTATTAGTCATAGTGCACGCTTCATGGACGCGTCATGTGCATAACTTTTATGTACACATGTGCTGGGCTGTAGGTTTCAGCACAGCTCCTGCTTTCATATTTACAACATGGGCATCGCGCTTTATTTTTGCAGCACGGCGCCTGCTTTTATATTTACAAAGACAATAGCTGAAAGTCCAGCAAATGCGAGACCTATTGCATTGCAAATGCTTATTTTCTTTAATAGATACATTTGGTTTCTTCGTTTTATCACTGCAAATGTATACCTCTTCTCCAGCATTCATCATTATTCTGAGCCTGCACTCCTCATTCTATTCAGCTCCATGCATTTTTTTCAGTAATATTAACAACTGGCATCTTTCAGAAAGGCCACCAAATAAACTGGGCATGTGCTTATGTCAAAGCGTATGCTACGCTGCCCTTTGTTGGGTCACCGAACTTGCTTGATTGCCTGACTGTGATGTCATGACACTGGCCAACATGCAATGCTCTTAGTTTCAGTCAATCTTTCTTTTAATTTTCTTCCTCATACTGCATTCGTTTTCATCGAATTTCTCCCTCTTCTGTAGGGCTTCGGAAACAACAGGATCATACCTCCTCCTCCATCATAATTCGCATGGAGCACTTCACCTTTTCGGGTGATAGGTGTATATCTGCAAACTTGTCTCCAAAATAATAGTGTTCCAGGGGCACAGGAGTAGAATAAGAGTACACAGTGGGTCAGAAGTATTGAAAATTAAATACATCTCCCAACAGCAATCCGGCAACTGTGGAATTTTGAACAACCACCTGCATTACACATCTAACTTGTGTAGAGTAGGAATAAACGCACACAATATTGCATTACATTAATAGCAAAAGCATTATGATTAGAATAATAACACATGAGTACAAGAATACTACAATCTTAGATCCCCCTTGGAGTATATTATGCCTCTGTGATTTTTACACAACACTCAGGCAGGAAATTCCGGCGTGTTACTGAACCATCACTGAGCTGTAACTGCTACAGTGATCGCTTGCATTAGTACACAGCCTTACTATGGTATGAATGAGGCATTAAACCTGAAACAAGCTGACATATATCTCTGTGACATGTGAATGCCAGGCTGGAGTGGCTAGTCCGCTACTTTATCAAGAAAGCCCATTTCGTGTCAACAGCCAAACTCCCACATGTGCTACCCTCAGTCCATGCATCATACAGGCATGCTCTGGCAGGCAACAGATTAGATAAGGTGACACTGTAGAGTAGCTCAGCCCTTGAGGTAAAGAATGATGATTATTGAGAGGACGCTCCTGTGCCTCCCAGTACTCCTGCCAACTGTCAGTCTCCTAACCCCTTACATTCTAGAACCTAACCTGGATACCACACATCCTCCCTCTTAATAATACCAGATACATTTTTTTTAAACTATATTTTATTGATTTCAAGCAAACAAAAAACATACACTGTGTTGACAGTTCATACATACTCTTATGACATATGCATATTAGAGGCTGCTACAAACAGCGAGTATGCAGTATTCATGAGTGGGATTATCCACCGGTCTGATAATAATCAACATTTCATACAGAGAAACAATGCAACTAGCCAGGCATTATACAAGGAAGCACTAGTACACACTTGATCATCAGAAAGTTGGCACACGTAGTAATACTATTCCCGATCAATCCCCTACTTTAGAGCCACTCTCGGAAGACACATCACTGTCCACCTGAAACATACCCAGCAACTGAGCCCACAGCATTATGGCATTGGCTGCCCCCCCCCCCCCCCATCAGTACAAGATATTCTCATGTGGTGTTCCTCCGCCACCCCACATTCCAGAAGATTTTGTTACCAATCTGTCAACAGTGGGACCCTTGTGCCCATCCACCTAATGACCACTCACCTCTTCACTAGCAAGCAAGCCAACTGGGTAAGTTTATACAGGATTTTGCATACCTTTGGTCGCACTACCACTCCCGGGAGACAGGTTAGTGGCATCAGCCAAATACAAATCCTGGTAGCTGTCTCTAAGCGTGGCACCACTTGTTCTCAATACTCCCGGACATTATCGCTGTCCCATGCAAAATACATGAAAGTGGCCCGATCTCCCCACATAGCGTACATGTAGCTCCCCTAGGAAGATCTATTTTATTCAGACTATATGGAGTGATATAAGTGCGATGTGGGAAGAGAAAATGCAGAAGCTGAAATCTGTTGTTACAGGACACAGTGCGGAAAATACCAGATGCACTCACCCAATCTGAGATGGGCATACCCAGCTCTCTCTCCCAGGCCCCACATGCAGGAAATTGTCGAGGTTGCATGGCACTCCTAAAGGCTCTGTAAAAGAGAGTAATTAAGGGCTAGATGTAGTGGCCCAATACCAGTCGGTAACGGTGAAATTCGTTAAATACCGATTCCTTAATACCGATTTCTTATGGCTTTGCATTTAAGGAATCGGCAATACCGATTCCTTAAATGCAATGCAGGTAGCACTCAAAACAGTGCACCTCAGCCTTAAGGAATCGCTATTTACCACCAACTCCAAGTTGGTGGTAAATAGCGATTTCCTTTGAAAAAGCACTTTTTTTATTTTTGAAATGTGCCATGTGGCACACATCCATGCCCTTAGGGCATGCATGTGTGCCACATGTGCACACATGCACATTTCAGGGGTGCAACAGGGTGTCCTTTGGACACCCTGGCACCCTTGAAATACCTCCCGGTATTACTGATTCAGTAATACCGAATCGGTAATAAAGAATGCCTTCCCATTCTTTCTAATGGGCCTCCAAGCCCATAGGAATGAATGGGTAGGTATTCGTTATTACCGATTCTTAATTACTGATTCGGTAATAACGAATATTAAGAATTCTGTATTTTTTACCGAATTCTTACCTACATCTGAAATACCGATTCCTAAATACCGAATCGGTAAAATTCGGTATTTAGGAAAGGGGAATTTCTAAGTTACCTACATTTAGCCCTAAGATATGTATCTCTTCCTACCCGATAACACCATCTAGCACCCCAGAGGGACGAGGTGCAGCAGGAAAATGAGTCCACATTTCCTTCACCACACTCCCCAACTTGGCATAGAGTAAGAAATGGGCTGGTCCTATCCCAAAAGTGTCCTGTGCATCCTGAAAGGAAATAAACATTTTTCCTAGGTACAGATCCCCCTCCCTCCATTGCTCTATAGACATGGCTGTGTCAATATTCCTAAATGGATCTAGATCCCACAGTTTTAACTCCCTGCTGAAGAGGGATTTACGGAGAACCTTTGGACTACCATCTCCCAGATTTCCATTGTGTATTTCAGCAAGTACGGAATCGGAAACTCCGACCTGCGCCCTCTCGTCAGCATCTGTGGCAAAGTGTCGCCTCTGAGCTCAGTCCCCAGGAACAGTTTCTCCCAATAATTAGACTCTGTGAGCCATCTAGCTGCAAGCTGCAAGTGTGCAGCATAACAGTTGAACCTTATGTTCGGGACCGCTAATCCCCCATCCTCCAAATCCTTCTTTAGAGTTGCTAGCGCCAAGCTGCTGCACTTACTCGCCCATAGGAGCGGGAGCAAAGAGTTCTGAACTAGGTACAGACAGCGAAGAAGTAAAAACATTCTAGCCACGGCCACCCTTACCATCACCGAAAGAGGAAGCCTATTCCAAAATTTAAAGGAGTTCTCTAAGCCTGGCAGCACCCTATCAACCTTCTGGCATTGATGCTGGGCCTCCGTGTGTGTGACCCAAATTCCCAAGTATCGAAATTCCTCCAATTCCCACTGGAGACCAATGTCTGGCAGCTGGTCCAGCTGCTTCCCAATCAAGGCACCCAAGTGGGAACAAGAGTGACTTGCAGACATTAATGCTGAGCCCCAAGACCTCACCAAAGGTGCTTAACAACGGCGAACACACATAGACCAACATGTCATCAACATGATCCCCCAGGGCTTCAGCTCCATACGCAGTAATATCGCAAGGAGCTCAATTGCTAAAGCAAATAATCGGGGCAAGAGACGGTACCTCTGGCAAGTGCCCCTCCCAACTGTCCAGGCTTTGAAGAGTTCACCAACCACCCTGATACGTATAATAGGTTCAGGTATAATAGGTTCAGTGTATAAAAAAAGTTGTTTTCAAGTACAGAAGTTGGGGCCTAACCCCATGCCCCACAGTACTGCCATTAAAAAAGCCCTCTCTAACATATCAAATGCCTTTTCAAGATCGAGGGAGACCAAGGCCATCTCCCCTTCTCCATCCAAGGTGTCATCAAGCACACTATTCCCTCTCACATAGTTGATGGGAGAATAAGTTTCTCCCCTGCCTACAGGTAGACCTGTAATAGTTTTTCCTTGAGGACGGAAGAGTAGGCGTGGTAGAATTACACCGGGAAGCCATCAGCGCCTGGAGTCTTGGACTTACTAAGTGCCTTCATGGCAGCACCCACATCCTTCAATGGAGATATTCTCCTCCAAGTCCTGCATGACCTCCCCTGCAATTGAGTAAGCACCACCCTACCCAGAAACCTCTCTGTCCCCCCTCAACGTCCGGCGGGCTTACTCTATATGCCAGCTTGAAGTGGTCCAGTAAGGCCGATAGGATATCCTGCTGCCGGGTCTGTAAGTAAGTAAGTAACCCTGCGCATTCTGTATGGATAAGATGGGGGTATCTCTGTTTCTCGTCTGACGAACCATGCCAGAAGTGTCAGCTCGATGATTCCTCAGGAGCGGTTCGAAGCCAAAAGGGGTCCACTTCTCGACAGTCCATACCCTGAATGCTATAATAGTCTCTGACCACCACGTCCCCAACCATGCCCAGGCCGTGCCATACTGGGTAAAAGGGAGCGATGCTTCACTGCCCTCATGCGTGTGTGAGAACAGGCCGGTTTTTATGCAGTGGCAGATTGTGTGTGTAACAAGAAGTCTACCAGATTTATCTCTTTCCCTATGGAACATCTGACAGTAGGATGTGAGTGCAGGTTTGTCTAATATAACCCAGAGTGACTAGAACTCCCTATGAACCACTAAAGTCATCACATACACATTTGCCTTATGCACCTCCTGTTTCTGAAAATCAGCCAACTAGCCCTTGTTGGTCTTCAAGTCTGCTATTAGTCGCCTACGGACTTCACATACATTCCCTATGCATTCCCCCAGACCACTGCTTTTAGTGCATCCCACATGATTGCCCTGGTATCCATGGTTCCCCAGTTCTCGGTCATATCATTTTCCAGAGCAGTCTGCAAATCTGCCCAACACATGACATCCGTGAGGAGATCTGAGGGCATTCGCCAAGACCAGACCCCATTTAGCCTCCCATCCCAGGGTAAAGTCAGCAAGGTCAGGGCATGATATGGGCCACCGTGCCTATCTGAGACTGATCCAAACCTCCCACCAAGAAACAGTCCAGCCGACTGTAAGTGTTATGGGTTCGAGAGTGACATGTATATTCTCGACGGTCTGGGTGCCATAGTCGCCACTCATCCAAGAGACAAAGATTCTGCATCACCTTCATCAATTGGCACACCATTAGTGGCTTGGTACCCTACCTGGGTGGGTAATGATCCCCACCCCATCCAGAACATAGTTAAATTAAGTCTCCCACCCAGATTCTGGGATAACCTACACTGTCTGCTAACAAGTCATGCATCTCCTCAAAAAAACATCAGTCGTCAACATTGGGGGCAGACAAATTCAGCGGAGTGATCTCCTTACCATAGAGGGTGCCTTTAATCAGGAGGTACCGCCCCTTCACATCCGCCTCACTAAGGGGGGGGGAGCCTAAAGGGAACTACAGGGGCCACCCAGATGACCACCCACTGACGTAAGAAGAATAAGAACAAGAGAACCGTTGACCACTCCAATTTTTTGCAACTTCTGCGCCTCCTCAATCCCCAGATGCATCTTTTGCAGACAAGCTATGTGAATGTTATGGGGTTTAAGAAATTAGTAGACCCCATAATGCTTGGAGTATCATTGTAGCCCCTGAACATTCCATGTAGAAATGTTAATTTGCTCAACCATAAGCACAGCAGATTACCACACCAGGCCCCTTGCCCGCCCTCACCTCCCTGATCGTCTATCTCAATCAATCAATCAATCAATCATAGCATTTGTAAAGCGTGCTACTCACCCGTGAGGGTCTCAACGCGCTGAGGGAAGGGGTGCTGCTACTGCTCGAAAAGCCAGGTCTTGAGTAGCCTCCTGAAGGTGAGTAGGTCCTGGGTCTGCCGTAGGAGGATGGGGAGGGAGTTCCAGGTTTTGGCGACGAGGTGGGAGAACAATGTGCGGCCGGTGTTCACTCTTCGGATGCAGGGTACGGTGGCGAGGGCGAGGTCGGCGGAGCGGAGCTGGTGGGTCGGGGTGTAGAAGGTGAGTCGGCTGTTAAGGTATGTCGGTCCGGTGTTGTGGAGTGCTTTGTGTGTGTGGGTGAGGAGCTTGAAGGTGATCCTCTTGTTGACGGGAACCCAGTGCAGGTCTTTTAGGTGGGGTGTGATGTGGCAGCGGCGAGGGATGTCGAGGATCAAGCGTGCAGAGGCGTTCTGTATGCGTTGTAATCATTTCAGGAGTTTTGCCGAGGCTCCTGCGTAGAGGGCATTGCCGTGGTCTGGCCTGCTGCTGACGAGGGCCTGGGTGACCATTCTTTTTGTTTCGGTGGGGATCCACCTGTAGATCTTGCAGAGCATGCGGAGGGTGTTGAAGCAGGAGGACGAGACTGCGTTGACTTGCTTGGTCATGGAGAGTGTCGAGTCGAGGACCAAACCTAGGTTGCGTGCGTGGTCGGTGGGTGTTGGTGCGGCACCCAGTGTGGTCGGCCACCAAGAGTCGACCCACGCCGAGGGGGTGGAGCCAAGGATGAGGACTTCCGTCTTGTCTGAGTTCAGCTTCAGGCAGCTGATCTTCATCCACTCCGCGACAGCTCTCATTTCTTCTTGAAGGTGGGTGTCGTCGGCTTAGGAGATGATGTTGAGGTTGTGCAGTCGGGCGACGAGAGCGATTGGTGCCATGTAGATGTTGAACAATGTCGGGCTGAGGGAAGAGCCTAGGGGTACGCCGCAGATGATCTTGGTGGCTTGGGAACAAAAAGTGGGGAGGCGGATGCTCTGGGTTCTGCCGGAGAGGAAGGAGGTGGTCCAGTCCAGTGCTTTGTCTCGGATTCTAGCGTGTGGAGGCGTGTGCGTAGGGTGCGGTGGCAGATAGTGTCGAAGGAGGCTGACAGGTCCAGGAGGATGAGGGCCGTGGTTTCGTCATTGTCTAGTAGGATCCTGATGTCATCTGTGGCAGCGATGAGGGCAGTTTCGGAGCTGCCAGACAAGCAAACATTCACACTGCTGTGTTGCACACTCCAGAGTAACTGCTAATAAACAACCCCAAACAGAGGGATCCATGTTTAAACCCCCACCCCAGACACGCAGCAGAACAACAACATTTCACACAGCAAATCCCATTGTACTTTTGCTGACAGGACCCACAGCCTAACCCTACCCCCCCCCCACCATTGCCTACCACCAACGTGGAGAGGCTACCCACTTTGACATGTCCTGCACACAGAATATCAAGAAATCATGAATAGAGCCTAAACCTAGCAAACTCCCCCATTGATTATTATGCAATCCAACAAACCCATGTAAGCATATCCCCACCCCCTAACATTCAAGATGTAAGTATAGAATTTAAAACAGGTCCTTTCTGCAAGGAAAAACCAAATGAACCATTACACAGTATTACAGAGCCCAATATCTGCATTAAGTTCCACCTCCAGTTTCAGGCCCGACCTGCATCGTGACCTCCATCTGTATTGGTGAAGACACACCAGACTCCGACTGCCGATCCTGACGAGCCAGAGCCATCGTTCCATCCCCTTGAATCTCCACCCTAACAGAATCAACCTTCTCAGGAGACCATTGGGTCAGCTTCTAGCCCTTCTCCCACTCTCCAATTGGAGTTCTCCATAGCAGACAACCTCTGAGTTCCAGGACCCCAGCAGACCTAAGCGTTCCCTGGGCACCTTGTCCCAAGACACCAGCCAGCACCACACGTCTTAAAGAGTATAAAAAAGTGGGACTTGCCTCAAGGATAGCACTCTCAACCTAACTGAATACAGCAACAGGTAATGGAGGGCCATCAATCCAAGCTTGGCCTTAACCTCCTGGAAAGTTTTCTGGGCAGCGTGAACCAAGTTGGTGTAATCTCATATTTGGCAGTATCCGTGTCCCTAGCCGCCCTGAGATACAATTCCTGTCCTTATAATTTAAAATGTAGTCAAAGATGTCCTGTGGCGGGGCACCGGGCCGCAGTGGAGCCTCTAGTGCAATGTGCAATCTCTCAATGGTAATAGTATGGGACAGCCCGCTGGGTTTCAAGGTGCCTCATATCCAAGCCTCAACAAACTGCTCAGAGTTTGCTCCCCTCAGCTTGCTCCGGAAACCCCAGTAGGCGCACATTATAGCAGTGGAAGCGCCCAACAGCCTCCAGGGACCCAGACTGAGACGACTCCGCTGCAACCTGTTCCTTCAAAGTGGCCACTTTGAATTGTAGTTCTTCAACAGAGACCTCCGTCAAGCGGACCTTCTCAGAGACCTTGCGGAGATCAGTGCACAAGAGATTGACTTCCAGTGCCACCATCTATTTTGTTCTCCTAGGCCACCCTAGAGCCCTGAATAGCCTACAGCAACTCGAGGGCTCTGCTGTCATCTGCTCACCATCCTGGTCTCCCCGGCCAGAGTATGCCGCGTAGCATGCTGCGAGTTGGAGGCCAGCGTTGTATAATGCTCCATGGAGTTCCCCTGGGTGGCCCCCACCTTCTTGTTCCTCCCATGAGTGTTTAGGGATCAGAGTCTCTGCGTGGACTCGGACTCCCTCGGCCCTCACTAGCAGCAATCCCAGGTTGTGTCCCATCGCTCTTGGGGTGTAAAGGAATGCAGCCAAAGACAGATAGTTGCACTCCAATTGTGAAAGTTCCCTCCCTCACAGTGCCGAGAAGGATCAATCTCCAGGTGCCAGCCCCAGCCCAGCAGCACACGTCCCACAACCACCACAGAGAAAGCCTATGGGTTTTCAATGTTGCCCCAGTCACTTACTTTGCAGCTCCAGTGAGCCTTTTATGTGCAACAGGCCAGTCAAATCCAAATCCATGACGTGCAGACAGAGCTTCGAAGGTACCTACATGTAAGTGTGTTGCTGTTTTCCCTTTCTATTGAGAGATTAGTTGATATGTGAATACACCACCACCAGCAGTATGTGTTTTAATGAAGAAAGCCTGCCTCATCCGACGGCAGACACAAATAGGGATTCTTTTTACTACCGAGACTTTTAAAAAAAAAACGTTATTTGCCAGTTTCATAATACGCACTTTACCATTTTCAGCTCCATTACAAAGACAGTTACGATCACCCTGCTACATTACAACTGCATCTACTTTTCATGATATCCGACTTCGCTAACCTGTGTGCACTGGCTACAAACCGAGTTTCATTTACATAGTGTAGATCCCGAACAAGTTTCATGTTCAACAATGTATCTCAACATCACAGCCAGAACATAGTGCAGAAACCATGTACATGCTAAACTGAGAAATTCAAGACGTGAGCTCTGCAATCAGTGTGTCCGAAGTCAGCCAATACCAGCAGGCTCCAGTCCATTAGGGGAACGGGGTTGGGTTGTGATAGTGGTGTGGTAGTATATTGTTTAAAATGGCCCCCAAATATCCCCCAGACGGGATGTACTGGGCAGCGTGGTGGCATTTAAATCATAATTTATGTTGCGATATGCCAGACTAGTTAACCAGTCTTTGCATTACGGCACTGCCTTCCACCCCCATTTGAGTGCAACAGCAACCCTAAGGCAGTGAATTTCCGGACCGATTTGGGGATGTTGTTCACATATCCCAACAAAGCTATGGCAGGTGTTGGGTCTATATCAAATCCAACCATGTCTCCCAGTGTGTGAAACATGTCCGTCCAAATTTTGCCAATCTTGTGACAAGTCCAAGCCAAATGTGCAAAGTCTGTATGTGGGGCATTGCATTTTGGGCAACAGTGGGGTCTATCAGGGTCTATTTTATGTAACATCTCTGGTGTAATGTAAATTCTACTTTAGAATTTAAAGGGCAGAAGTTTATGGCACCTCCTTAGTTTGTAAACAGCACTGGTCATCCGTGATGGGGTGCCGGGATCAGCCTCACACGCGGCCCGTATCTTGGCATTGTGGACTGAAATTATCTCCACACATGCCCTGTACAGTTTCGAAACTAAATGGTCCCCTGTGTCGCTCTCTATTACTGTGGATAGAGGGATGAGAGGGTCTGGCTCAATGGGAAAACCATGAACCCTAGCTCTTAAGGCGGCTCGCAACCGGGTAAGCACAAATTTGTCCATGAAGGACGCCTCTTGGAACTTGTCCCCATCGGTGACTGAGAAGACCTGGCCCTCTATGTAGAGGTCCCCTATTTTGGTCATGTCAAACTTACTGAGGGTACACTGCACTATTCTTTTCCCAGTAATTGGTATCCAGCGTTTGTTAGGAAGCGGTAAACTCATTGAATACATCATCGGCGATCCCAGCACCCTGAGCAATTTATGCCAGGCCCAGCTGGTGGCGGAGACCATCTGGATATCTAGGGGGTCGCGTGGAGAGCCCAGGGGCAACACCGTGTCTAATGTGTCCTGTAGGACCAAATCTGCCTCAGGTCTTAAGTAGGGGATCCTGGTGTCAGGGTGGAACCAGGAGTAAGCATAGCTGCACGGTGAGATTAAATAATATAACTGAAAATTCGTGACTCCCAAGCCTCCTCTGTGATATGGGAGGGTCATAACCTCTCAGCATTATATTGGATCCCCCTATGTAGATGGCGTTCCTGGAAGAGTCTAATGAGTGGATCCATAGCCAGAATGAAAAACAGTGGAGATGAGGGGCAGCCCTGTCTCGTGACTCTGGACAGGGTAATGGGGCGGGAAAGAGTGCCATTTAAACGCAGTCTAGCAGTGGGGGCTGAATATAGCAGTGCAGTGTGATTGACATACCCAAAGGGCATACCTAACCTGCGCATAACCAACCATATAAAATGCCATCCCAAAAAGTCAAATGCTTTCTCTGCATCCAACAGCACCGCCGCCGCTGGTGTGGCCGGATTAATTCTGAGCAGGACTGCGAAGAAAGAACGTAGGTTTAGGGAGCTAGATCTACCCCGATTGAACTGGGGATATCATTTTATCTAGTAGCAGGGCAAGGCGAACTGAAATTGTTTTCGCCAAAATTTTATAATCAAAGTTTAAGAGTGATAGCAGTCTATACGCCCCGCATTGTGGGGTATTCTTGCCGGATTGGGGTAATAAAACAAACACCGCTTCTCTCAAAGTTGGTGGCAACTGGTTCTGTTCCTGGGATTCATGATAGACTTCAAGGAGCTTAGGAGCCAGTATATCTTTGTAATTTTTATAGAAGTCGCCCGTGAAACCATCTAGGCCAGAGGCGGAGGTACCGCTCAATGCATCAATCACATCTATTATTTCTTCCTTTGAAAATGGCTCTGCGAGAATATCTTGCATATATTTATCCATATATAGCATCGCAATCTCCGCAAAGTAGTCCTCTCGGTCCGTAATGGTGTGAACAAGATTGGAAGTGTACAGTTGCTCGTAATAAGCCATGGATGCATCTCGGATGTCAGCTGTGTCCGTAAAAGTGACCCCAGCTCGGGAGCGAAGGGTAGTGATGTATGATTTGGAATATGGAGGTCTGAGTAATTGTGCTAGTGTGCGCCCCGGTCGGTCACCTTCGCCATACTTGCGAGCTATTACATATTTGCTTAGGAAATGTGTTTTTCTTTGTGCTGCTACCCGAAACTCTAACAGCAACGCTAAGCGGGATCGCTCTCCCTCAGCAGTGTTGGGAGAATCTATCATAGCAGCTTCCACAGCAGTCAATTGCTGCTCAATGTTTGCTAGAGTTTTCCTCAGATCTTTCAGTACCCCAGTGTGTTTTGAAATGGCAATGCCCCTGATATATGCCTTGAAGGCCTCCCATAGTGTCGCCTATGTGTCCACTGACTCCGTATTCAGTTCAAAATAATCCTCAATAGCATCCTGAATATCAGAGTCAAATAGATCATCATTCAACGCCCTGCTCGAGAATGGCCACTGACACTCATGTCCCTCCAGTCTGGGAAAACTTAGTTGTAAAAGGACAGGGTAATAGACAGGTAAGATCGGTGTAAGTCCAGGGAAGTATCGTCATTGCATTATACCATGTGCGTGGGAGCGGGGCGAGCAACCAGAAATCGATTCTTGTTGCAGTCATGTTGGGATGAATAATGAGTGTACCCCGGGTTCTCCGGATTGCGGACTTTCCAGATATCAGATAGTTGGAATGCCTCGCACGTGTCCAACAACATCTGACAAGCCCTTGGTTTTGAAACCCCCGCCCTAGAGGAGCAGTCAATGTTACGATCTAAGAGTAAGTTGAAGTCCCCCCCAGTAGTATGCTGCCTGTACTCATACGTAATACTGCAGCGTCCAGTTCTTGGAAAAATTCAGGGCTGTCAGTGTTCGGGGCATATACAGATACAAGAGTAACAGTGTGGCCCATCAGTCTGCCCACCACTTTTGTGTATCGACCCTCTTGATCATTGTGGCAGTCAGTTAAGGAAAATGGGAGTCTTATGTATTAAAATCGCTGTGCCCCAGGCATAGGTGCTGTAATTGGAGAAATATCTGTGTGCACCCCATCCAGTCGCAAAATGAGTGGATGAGAGGAGTCAGATCTAGGTAAATCTGTCTCTTGCAGGAAGGCTACATCCACATTATGCCATTGTAAATAATGCAGTATGTGTTTACATTTTTTAGGATTGTTTAGACCCCTGACATTCCAGGTTAGGAGATACAACTTTTACTGTGTAGCCAAACCAGGGACAGCTGTCATTGATGCCATGTATTGAAATAATGAAGGAAAGTGGCGTGCGGAGTGGCAACTGGAATGCAACATTTGGAGCTGGTAAAGAAATAGCAACAAACAATTTGAAAAATGTCCCCACCCCCCCTCCCGCTCCCCCTCCCAACCTCGCATCCCAGTACGCAAGGCAAACACCCAATTAACCAATAAACGAATGCATCCTGGTAACACCCCAATTGGTAGGTCAGAGTCGAGAACTGATGCATTATAATCCGAGACTACAACAGTGTGCTACACACCTAGGGGGGTGGCAACGCTCCAGTGGCGCCCAGCTAGCTAAAACAGTGTAAAATAGTAACGTATTTATGTTGTCACAATTACCATGCTAGCAGAAGTATTACATATCATTAATGCTGTTGCAATTGAAGGGCAGAAAATGTACAGAAACAGATTAAGGGCCATTTGCGGCAGAAAAGTTCAACACTGGCCACTGAACCGCTGTGAAGAGGGGAAGAGTCATTGTCAACATCTCTTCGTTGAGTATCAGAGTTTTTATAGGCTTTGCAAAAAGCTTGAGCATCCGTGGGGCTATCAAAGATGCGGGATCGACCATTTACATCTACCCTCAGTCAAGCTGGAAAGAGCATGCCATATCAGAAGCCAAGATTTTGCAGCGTCCGTTGACACCAGTGAACTTGCGGTGGGCTTCGTGAACCATGATTGAAAGTCCGGGAATAACCACATGGAGGATCCCTCCCACTTGAGCGCCCCCTTCTCTCTGGCCAGGCGCAGAGCCGTGTCTCTGTCTCAGAAGTTAATTATTCAAGCAATAATTGGGCGAGGTGGGCACCCAGGATTTGGACGTGAGCCCAAGGATCAATGCGCCCGCTCCTCTACGAAGCTGGGGGTGAACGCCTCCGAACCAAAAATGTCCCTCAGCAGCGATTCCACGAAGGTATCCATTCTGCCCGTGTTTGTTGACTCCAGAACCCCAATGATACGGAGATTGTTACTGCGGCTGCGAGCTTCTAAATCTTCATACTTGATAGCGATATCGTTCAAAAAAAATTCCATAGGGTCCAGTCGCTTCGTTGATTCGTTGATTCGCCGTCTTCAGGATTCGAAATGCGACCTTCAACTGTGTCCAATCGTTTATCATGTATGTCCAGTTTGGCCCCAAGGGAGTGCCGGCGCTTATTGAGCTTGTCAAATCTGTTGTCGCTCAGTTTGAATCCCGCCCTGATTTCTGCCAGTAGATCAGGGTGAGAGGAGGATGCACCCGGCACAGCAGCCGAGCCCCGGTCTCCATCTGCCATGGTGACGTTGTTGTCCTGCACTTTGTCTGTGGCAAGGGGAAATATGAGAACTCTTTGCTTTGGGTCTTTCCTGCCCATGCCGGTTCGCCTGCAATCAGGAGCCGTGGTCGCCACTACTCACTGCAGCAAGATCAGGGAGAGAGAGGAGGGAGCGCTGTTGTGCTCACAAATTGAGAGTCCGAGGGGCACCTTGGTCCACAAGTTGAGTGGAGCTGGGCGTGGGCGTTTTGGCAACCACACTTCCGCTGTGGTGATCGGATGGTAGAGCTGGCCCCAGACAGAACCCTATAGAGAACAGGACCCGGTAGTATCCCGATGGGATCTCCCCCGCCAAGTGAGGGCTTGTATGCATGTTTACAACAGGATAGTCATAGGCCTCACTCTGCGAGCAGACCGTGGGCTGAGGGCGCGCACATCATGGGAATGGTCTTGTCTACCCAACGAACACAAAGCGATCCCAGGTACAGCTGAGGGTAAGCCTACCCTCGGTGTCGGAGTATTACTCGCCGGCGCCCATCGATGTACATGAGGTGTAGACTGGGCAGTGTCCCCAATCAGAGGTTTCCCTGAGGCAGAGGACGGGCTCCACATGTGGTCTCCCTGTCTTCAACAAACTTCTCCCATGCAACGATCCTGCAGCCGATGGACCGCGGGGGACCCCAGCGCTCCAATCCCCCTCCCACAGCCCAGGTGCACAGCCGAGCAGCTGCCTCCCTGGCACGCCTGAGGACCCTGTCTCCCCGGGGGCCTACGGGAGCGTTGGTTGAAAAGTGCGCAGCCCCCACGCCAGATGATACATAGAGGGGCAGCCACAACAGCTGCCAAGGGGCCGTTAGAGTGGGGGGGGGCAAGCTAGCCAAGCACTCACCAAAGGCTGTAGTTCTTCGTGGGGACCTCAGTGCTCCGCCAGAGCGATCCCGCTGATTTTGGACTGAGCTCCCAAGTAGGGCGCGTCACAGGCCAACTCCGTTACCGCCCCTTCAGTTACCGGAGACAATTTCTGCACTTTTAGATGGTTTTGGGGGACAAAATCTTCACCGCCGCTGCGGATTAAACACCGTGTGGAGCGGTATCATAACAAGCCTTTATTGCAGGGACAGCCAGATCAATACTAGGCAACCAGTCGGAGCTTCACTGCCGCTTGGCCATCTTTGTCCGTGGCCTGGCCACGCCCCCACTAATTCCCGGACTTTTGATGCATTACCACGAGGCTCAGGGATTGCAATGGTTGGGTACTGGAGGATGGCAGCACTATACATGGTGGCGGTGGCCCCCACACATCATGGGTCGGTGATCCTGGGGCAGAAAGTACATGGTCATAGGGCAGCCTCCATGGGGGCCGCCCAAGCAGCGCCACCCCTCAGCAGCAACTTGTCGCGGCTCAGCCTCTCTCCTCCAGCTGCTCACAGCAGGAGAGTCTCATCAGGGCCTGGCCCAGTCACATCACCACCGCTGCTCCAGCAGATGTGGGCAAACCCAGGAGCTGCTTGGACGATACGGCCACAACAATGGCAGCAGCATCGGGTCCGTCCCTCCGCAGGAACCTTTCCAATTCTGGCCCCTGATGCCTTAACTTCAGTCCCCGGGGTACGATCGGGCAGAACACCGATGTCTTTCGCCTCCCACGATCAGCGGGCCGCCTACCTCCACGTGGTAACTCCAGAGATGCAGGCAGGGCAACAGCGGCACCCCTCATTGTCCACCTGCTCGCTGGTGATCGGGGTGCCGGCCTCCGAACACTGCACAGCCTGGACCTCAGGAGCCTATAGCGGGCCGCACGTAGCACAGAGGAGCACTCATCCGGTGCAGGCCAAGGCCTCACTCCTGCCCCCTGTGACATTCACCCCGTCAGCAGTCAGCCATCTCTGCCAGCGGACACTCCCACTGGCACCAGGGCGAGACCCCTGCTGTGAAGGGTACCAGTCCGCCCCAGTAGATGCGATGCTTTCAGGCCCGCCCGACTCAAGCCTCCAAGGTCGCCACAAGACACCAACTACCACCGCTGCCAGGACCGTCCCCACAATGAGTGCAGCAGAATTTCAGGATGCAGTGTTGCGGCAAAGGTGTGTGCTATAAACCAGTGGGCAGGATAGGCTGTTTACAGGCAGGATTCTGAGGGATTCTCCAGGGTTGGCCAAGAGCCTCTTAGGAGCGCATTCAGTCGGCCATCTTGCATAGCCACGCCCCTAATAATACGAGATATATAATACAGAATGCATCAGAAAATTATATAACTCTAAAATAAATGAAAGAAAACAGAAATAATACTACAAAAATAAAAACATAAACATCACACTTCACCCCATTACAAAATCTTGAAACTCCTTCAGTAGAAGAGTACATTTCCCTATGTGATTGGAAACACCAGGTTCTGCAGGTACATCCCCAATTATCTCCTCATTCCTTGACTGAGCAGACGCTTTCAACAAGTTATTTCCAACCAAATTATTGTCATGGTTGTCACCATTGTTACACTCATCACTGAGTATAATTCCATCACCTTGAATGCCAGTATCCTCGGACAACTTAGGATCTCTCAACACACGCCCATCCTCATCCCACAACTTATTTTCCCAGTCCTAGCTAGCATTAATGCCAGCTTGTACACTACCTATAATCACTCTACTAAATCATTCTACAACACAGTTCCCAGCAGGGTGATAAACCAGAGTGCATTTTCCTTTAATGCCATTCTTGGATAGAAACTTCACCAATTTGTCAGCAGTAAATTGCGGTCTATTGTCAACAGGGACTTGGGAATTCCCTCCCTGAAGATAATGTTCTCTAGGAAGGAAGCTACTGTAGTTGAATCTACCTTGTCACACACTTCAAATTCTGGCCATCTGGAGTACAGATCTAAGAGAACAATTACGTATTGAGGCACACCCCACGAGTTTAAAATTGGCCCAAGTACATCAATACTCGGGTCCACCCAAGGATTCCCAGGATACTTGGCACTTCCTAGAGAAAGTCGGAAAAATTACTGGGCGTTATCTAAATTAACACAGTATGGACACCTTTCGATTTCAGCATCTACACCTAGCCACCAACATAAAGTCTTCACTCTTCTCTTCAATTTGACTATTTCCAAATATCTCTCATGGGTGATTCTCAAAACCCTTTTCCTTAGACCTTTGGGGGGCACCACAGGGTCACCTCTCAAAATGAATCCTTCATAGCTTAAGAATAGTTCATCTTTGAGTTCCCAAAACTTTCTGCATTCTTCTTGCAATTTTCTTTTGTCAGATGAACCATCCGTAATACACTGTCTTACTACCACTAAAGTGCCATCTTCATCATAGCTAGAAATCCAGTCATCACCAACAATTGCCTCACTGTTCTTGTTGATCATAGCAACACTATACTCATCCGAGTCACTAACATAATGTCCTCTCAAAGGTAAGGGGGACAATTAGAAATATGGGTCTCTAGTTGGCAAAGGGTTGCACCTTTGTCCAAATAGGGACCCTTGCTTCTAGTCAGGGAAAGGGGGATACTCTCCTGCTCACCCCCTTGGTAGCTTGGCACGAGCAGACAGGCTTATCTCAGAGGCAGTGTGTAAAGCATTTGTGAACACATACAATAACACAGTCAAACAATACAAATGGACACAATACCAGTTTAGAAAAATAAGTATTCTTTCTCTAAACAAGACCAAACGACAAAAATCCACAATACAGTACTAAAATAGGCTCTTCAATGGTAGAAATAGTTCAATTCAGTGCAAGTTGTAAATGCAACACTTTTCGAACAAAGTACCTTAGATGCCTCATGCAAAACAAACAAAAGTGTTGCAGGGAAGGTGATGCATCAGTTCCTTGCATCGGGGGACGTGATGCGTCGGTTTCTTACTGCAGCGCCGGGGAGGTGATGCGTCTGTTCCTTACCGGAGAGGAGGGGATGTCAGTTTCTTACTGCGTTCTGGTTGTGATGCGCCGAGATGGCGCCTCGATGTGATGCGACGATCCGGTCTGATGCGTGTACTTTTGCAGCCGCACAGCAGGCGCTGCGACGATGTCCTCGGTGATGCGTCGAGACTCGGTGTAGATGTGCCACGCTTCTTCCCGTGGCTCGGCGATGCCTCGGGTCTCGGTTTGGATGCGACAAGCTTCTTCTTTATTGCTTTGAGCATCCAGCTCCCAGTGACAGTCTCTAGAGGTCCTAAACAGCTGCAGGCACCTCTCTGTAGGTTAGAATTCCCAGCAAGGAAATTCAGGAGGCACTGATGGTGAAGTCTTTGTGTCCCTGATTCTTCAGACAGGAGGCAAGCTCATTACAAGCCCTTGGAGATCTTCCTCAAGATGGCAAAGCAAACAGCAAAGTCCTTTTCTCCTTTCCTTGGCAACAAGTAACCACTGCAGGCCAACCCCAAACAGCAAACAGCACAGGAGCAGTAATCCTTGTTTAGCTTCTCCGGTTTCTTCTCCTTGGCAAAGGTTACTCTTGATTTCCCAGAAGGGATTTAAAATTCTGGGGTCCGTGTCCCCCTTTGTATACACATAAATCCTTTGTCTCTGAAGGCAGAGAGTGTCTGTATTCAGCCAAAACCAGTTCTGTCCTCACTGGTGCAGCTTCCTGGCAGGTGGTGGAGACAGCTTTGTTGAAAGCAGACCTGGCCCAGGCATGTGAAAGGAAATCTCCTACCCGTACTCTAATCAGGTCCCATTCAGCCCAGCCCTGACTCATCAGACTGCTGAGCCACAGCCCTCTTCCAGCTCCTGTCACTCACAAGCCAGGCATACAATACACAAACCTAGCAGAGGCATACTGGATGGTTAGGCAAGAAAATATCTACTTTCTAAAAGTGGTATTTTCAAACACAGAATGTTAAAATCACCCACACTAAAATATGCACTTTAACATGCTGAGTTCAGGCACATTAAACTTTATTTTTCTATCATGTTCCCTGGGTCAGTTATGCTTATAAGAAGTTATAATCAAACTGCCCTTCTGGCCTGTGTGAGCAGATAGCCTTGCAATAGTGAAAAAACAAATTGGCAGTATTTCACTATCAGGAAATGCCACATATATCAGGGCATGCCCTGCTTTTCACATCCAATACATCCTGCCCTCAGGGGTACCTTGGGCCTACCTTAGGAATGACTAATATGTAGAAAAGGGAAGGTTTAGGGACTGGCAAGTGTGTGCACTTGCCAAATCGACATGGCAGTCCCAGACTGCGCACAGGCTCTTCGCCGCGAGGAAGGCGACCGGCTGGCATTCCTGGGGACTACAACTCCCGGTACTACCTCAGCCCTGCAGACAGCGTCACAGCTTGGCGCCGACGTCAGCCCATATTAGCGCACCGCGCCTCCCGCAGCACAGGATGTGCGCCGGCAGCGCCCGTGCGAAGCCCAGGCAGAGGGCGGGCCATCTGTGGCCGTCAGGGGCCAAAAGAGGCCGGGCTGGGCCACACCCCTTTGCTGATCTCACAATGTTGACTCAGGACTCATGAGTGGTGCAGCTAAATATTAGTACAGTAATATAATTATATCTAGTATTTTGGTGTTTTTAATGTGTTTGTAAGGTCCAATGAGGCCTAATAATTTGTGATCAGTAAGCCTCGATATATTAGCATTCATATTGTTCATTTACTAAATTTGGTTCCAATCTAAAAGAGTACATCCCTCACAAATAATTTTTGGTGAAGGGATAGGTTTAGGTTAACTGTGCAATATTGTTTAATACCTAAACATGACGAAACGCAAATTAACTAAGGGAACTAATAGTGTCTCCGAGACACCCGGTACTACTATAGACTGCTACCTTGTAAAGGCAGTCAGTGCTATTAATATGGAGATAGACAGAGTGGAACAGCGACTCTCGCTGGGATTAGGCATTGCACCCGACCCCCTAACCCTGACTGCCACTCAACCGGAGTCTAGTTCTTTGACGAATACACCCCCTTTAATTGCTCTTGATACGAATTTACCGGGCCAGGATGTCGTATGTGACCCTGAACCTGACTAAATACTTAGTAGCTCAATAAGTAACGGGCCCCTACTCCCAAAAGAAAACGGAATTGTAGAAAGATTCAGCCAAAAGAGCAAAAGCAGGGACCAGTCAAGAAAGGCATTAATGTCCCCACCCCAAAACCTATAATGGAAGCTAAAACGAGAGACAGAATTTTTGACGATGACCAGGTTAGTAATATTATAGCACAAGTAACCCGCTCACTGGTAATACACATCAAACCCCTAGATGACAGAATAGAGCAACTTACAGGCGAAGTCGTTAGACTTAAGGATATAATTACCACGTTAGAAAAAAACCCGATAGAGAATGTAATTAGGAAACCGGAGTGCATACAAGGACAAGTAGTCATTCAAGGGAATGGGGGTATTTGTGCAATGACTGGAATGGTAGGGCCAACTAACAGTCCTACTCCAGGAATACAATATGCAAGAAGCAACCTAACCAGCATGGGACAGTGTAAGGAAACGCTAGGGAATAGTTGCCCCGGGAAGAATAAGGAGGCGACGCAGGTAGATATAAACAGCTTAGGTAAAGAACACGAGGAAGAAAAAAGATCTAGATCTAGATCAATTAATTTTCCCCCAGCATGTTGCCCTTACGTAGCTGTATTGGCGAATGTTCCACCACTTAGCCCGAGCATTACAGAAACGCATGATTCACTTAAAAATAAGGTTGTAGACTGGTTTCACCGTAACTGTGGCTTTCCTATTATTTGTGCGGACCAAATTCTCACGACAAGGAGAGTTAATTGGATTGGTCCATCAAGCAAATCTTTTCAAGGGGATTGTGTAATTGCTAATTTTAAAAATCCCCATTACGCCCGGACAGTTCTGGAAAGAGTATCCACTCGGTCTATCAATGATGAAAGTATCTCACTACTACCACTTGGGTTTTTCTACAGACATCTAATAGTAGATAGATCCGTGACTTTAGATCAGAACCCGAGGAGATCAAATTTGCCTACTTCTACACCACAGTACCCCTTTATCCCAACGTTTAACAGATTTATGCCACTCTCATCTCTAGAGGAGATAGATTGACATAATCTCCTCCGCCATAACATAGGTATGGTGGATCTGGATAGTATAAATTTACAAGGGGTTGTGGGACAGATAGGAGACTGCTACCTACACAGGTAGGCAGCCGCCTGGGGCTAATACGCCAATGGAAGAGATTAGCCCTAGCAATTTACAAGGCGACCCCCTGGAAAGTTATGCGAAAGTATCATCCCAGGCAGTGACTAGTACGTCTAAAGCAATCAGTGTTCCGTTCCCGATGAGTAAAGTAGCTAGTCTCAGGGAGGGAGATAATGATCATGGGTATAGCCTAATTACATGGAATATAGCAGGGTGGAGTAAGAAGAAAGACTCATTAGGCTGGAAGGATTTTGTTAACCGTTATGATATTCTATGCTTCCAGGAAACATGGTGCATGGAACATGTTCATTTTGACAGATGTGTTTCTTTTAATTTACCAGCCTTGCGATCAGCCGTTGGCAGAGCAAAAGGGGGACTTTTAATATTCTTGTCTGTCAAACTGCCGGTTGAAGTTAAAATGTATAAAATAATTGGATGTCATTCCCAAGTTTTGTGGCTACACCATAAAAATGGCCGTAATGTGTTGTTAATCAACTTTTACAATAATTTGTTTAATTCTACAAGACATAAAGTGGTTATCGAACTGGAGAGTGTATTAGATAAATTGTGCACCGATGAACCTGTCAATTTTGATATTATCTGGGGGGGCGATTTCAATATATCCACGTGTCCTCTGTCCTCAATCAAGGTCTGTGGGTTTAGTAATGATTTGGGTGACGACTGTGTGCATTCCTTGCATAACACCTATGGAGAGATGTTAAATTCTGTTATGGTTAAATTTGACATGGAGGTTCTGCAGTGTGCAAGAGACGGCGAGGGTAATCCCCTACCAACATTCACTGGCAGGAATGCCTGCACTACTATTGACCATGTATTGGCATCAGTAAACATTAGTGCTTACTGTACTACCCCAGAGATAATAGATCTATTCACCAGTGATCATAACTATATTACCCTATCACTAAGTATCTGGGGACATAGAGGCCAAGTAACCCAAACCATAGTAGACAATATAACCCCATGTAGACCTAATGGTACTAGGATTAAGTGGAAAGGGTAAAACTCGGACAAGGTTTAAAAAAATATTGTTACGGCATGCCATACCGAGATCTTTGAATGTTTGGATGACTATGCCGACCCGTTGTGTATTTTATTGCATTTTAGTAAGATAAACTGAATAATTGAGAGCATCATGACCATAACCAAGGGGAAAAAACGAGTGCAGAACAAAGGGTGGTTTGATCATGCCTGCACCCAATCCCTGTCACAGTTAAAGCAAGCTCTGTCAAGCAGTAATAGGGACAGGTTGAATGTTAGTAACCTGAGATTAGCCTACAAAGAACAATTACAATGAAGAAAGAGGGAGCTCCAAGAAGAAGCCTGGGAGAAACTAACAATGGCTGTGGATACATCCAACAGCCAGATGTTCTGGGAAATAGTTAACTCCCCTTTTCTAAGAAATGAGGATGCCCCTGACTTAACATCCCATGTTAGTAGCGAAGCATGGATAGCACATTTTACTGGTATTTTTGACCCAGGGGATGTGGTTTAACAGTCTCTAGGGATATAGATACCTGGCCAATTCTCCCTCTTAATATTACACCTGCAGAGGTTGAACAAGGCATCAGGAGTAGCAAGGGTGGGAAAGCACCTGGCCCAGATGGCGTACCAGTAGACGTGTACAAAGCCATACCGGCACTCTGGGGCCCCATATTGACCAGAGTATTTAATGCTGCGGCAATGGAAACTGTACCACCTACCTTCCCATATTTAAGAAAGGAAATATATCCGAAGCCAAAAATTATCGACCAATTTCTCTTCTAGACTCATCTGTCAAGATTATGAGCAGGGTCTTGTTAGTTAGGCTAGAAGAGTGGGCTGAGGATAATGGGATTTTAGCTCAGTCCCAAAATGGGTTTAGGAAAGGGCGGGGAACTTTGGAACAATGCATTAATTTGGACCTTTTAATAGGAAAATACACATGTGCAAAGCAAGGGTCTCTTTTCCTTTGCTTTTCAGATCTAACTAGTGCATTCGACCTAGTAGACCATGCCCTGCTATGGCCGATTTTATTAGATCTTGGTGCCCCAGAGTCTATTATTTGTTTCCTTGCGAGGCTTTACACTAAATTATCCACATGTGTGCGCTATGGTCAATCGGGCGAATGTACCTCCAAATTCAAGGTTAATTTAGGTATTAGGCAATGCTGCGTCCTTGCGCCACTCCTCTTTACTCTTTTTATTAACGCAAATGATGTTGAACTCAAAACTGTAAAGTCCGATGCACCCCAGGTGGAGGGACAGGATGTACCGGTGCTGCTATATGCAGATGACGCGGTACTCCTCTCTAGAACACCATTAGGCCTACAGAGGTTAATTGATAAGTTCACAGACTTCAATAAGGGCAGAAAGTTACAGATTAATAAAACTAAAACATATGCCCTGATCTGTGGCCGAAATTCAGGAAAATCGAAATCCTTTTATGTAGACCAACAAAAAAATTTTAACTGTTGAGAAGTTCTGCTACCTGGGTATAATCTTTACTAGTAATGGGATGTGGACACAGGAGGTAATGAATGTTAGGACCAAATTGACTAAAAGTGCTTACGGAGTTTTTAAATTTGCTGTTAAACTTGGGGCTCGTCGAATTCGCAATATGTTGCACATTTACCAATCTAGATTCACATCGATTGCACTTTATGGAGCAGGGGTTTGGGGTCACTACCGTCATGTAGATTTACAAACAGAGGAACACAGGTTTCTTAAAAAGTTACTCTGTTTACCCACGTCAGCCTCCTCTGAGTTAATACATAATGAAGTGGGGCTGGAACATCTGACGGATATAATTGGGCTGAGACCATTGTTGGTATGGAGATCTATTTGGATGAAGGAAGAAACTATCTTTAACAGAAGTATCATCAATGATTGCCTTCGCCTAGACAACTGTTTAAAGATCCCATGGCTCAAATATATATTGTCAACATTTAAGGACATATTTAAAATAAATATTATGGAAAACCCCAGCGGTGCAAGTGTTATCCCCAAAAAGGAAATAAAACATATTTTTTTGAGGAAGAACGCTCATGATCGCCAAAACATTACTGGGCAGTTAACAACTTATACATTTTATACATCATATGTGGATACTGAGGGCTTCCAACAATACCTAAGTACGGTAACTAGAACTTCACACCGATTTGTTCTTACGAGAATGAGACTAAGCATTGTTCATCATTTGGTTGCATTTCCATGTATTAAAAAGTATCCTGCTTCCCCATGTCCATGTGACGGCGTCACAAAACAGAGCACTTTGCACTTTCTTCTCATGTGTGATTTGTATTTGCATCTCCGTATTGCTTTCCTTAAACCCCTGTTCAAAAAGCACGGCACTTTAACTGTGAATGCTGCTATGAGTTTGCTGTTTTTATTACATGAGCCAGATATCTGTTTTTTTACTGCAACCTATATCTTAAGATCAATTGCTGCGAGGAAGAGTATGTTATTTTACCATTGATTTTAATGTCATGATTTTTGCCAATTAATTGTAATGAATTATTCATGTTTTAATGCTTTTATGTGTTTTTATGATTGTTTTATGATAATCGAATAAAGCTTACTGAACTGAACTGACTAATATGTAGAAAAGGGAAGGTTTAGGGACTGGCAAGTGTGTGAACTTGCCAAGTCGACATGGCAGTCCCAGACTGCACACAGGCTCTGAAATAGTAGGCCTGAGTCACAGTTTACAGGCTGCTTCTGTGGGTGGCACAATCAGTGCTGCAAGCCCACCAGCAGCATTTGATTTACAGGCCCTGAGCACACATGGTGCACTGTACTAGGGTCTGACAAGTAAATCAAATAACCACTCCTTGGAATTACTAATCCATACCACAATTTACAAAAGAGAGCATAAGCACTTTAGCACTGATCGGCAGAGTCAGAAAACCACCAACACAGGTCAGAAAAAATACAGGAGGAAGGCAAAATCAAGCAGTCTTAAGATCATTCTGGCGATTTGAGGTGTAGCCTTAACCACACCGCCAGATGTGAAAACCTTCACAAGGGGCTTGTGATCTGTGCGTAATGTAAACCTAGAACCCCTCAAATACTCTCTAAATTTCTTCACTGCCAACATTTCTTCTCTTTTCAATCAGAGAACCTCTCCTCAGTAGGATATAGGGATCGAGAAGCATACACCATGGTACATCAGAAGAAATCAGTGTCAACACAGCACCCAGTCCCTTGCCACTAGCATCAGCAGTCACAACACTGTGGGTATACGTATCAAACCCTTGCAAGAGGACTGCAGCACAAATGTCCTGTTTAATAGTTTCAAAGTCCTCATTGCAACTCTTCACACCATTTAAATTCTTTGCTGCTCCTTCAATAATTGCCTCAACCCATGTGGTTTCATTGTAAAATTCTTCACAAACGTAGAATAAAATTTCGATAATCCAAGGAATGATATGACCTCTTCCTTGGAAGTTGGTACAGGCATGTTACTGATTGATTCAATCATTTATTTTAGGGGTAATACCCTCTCTACCAACTTCGTGTCCTAGGTATGTCACAGACCTCATGACGAACTTGCACTTCCTCACATCAGCAGTCAACCCCTTTACTGCTAATCTTTCCCAAACCAGCTTCAACCTGTGATAGTGTTCTCGTTTTTCTCTACCCATTATGAGTATATCATGTTGGAAATAAGTTACTCAACTCGAGGTCCGTAAATAACAAATGCATCAGGTACTGGTATATGGCTGCTACCAACACCAGAGCGCACAGCATGCGCACAAATCTATAACACCCAAACAGTGTGATGATTGAGGTCAAACTTCTGCTAGACTGGTGAAGGGGTATCTGGTGATAAGCAGACATTAAATTGATCGTGGAAAACCACTTGACACCTTTAGTTTTTGCAAAAGCTCATTGATCCGGGAAAGTGGAAACATATCCACCACCATGTTTTTGTTTAGATCCCTAAGATTGATACATAATCTTATTTGTCCATTAGGTTTCGGAGCTACAACTAAGGGTGCTAACCACGCTGTACTTCCCAGTGGTTCAATAATTCCATTACTCTACAATTTATCCAAGATTTCCAGTAAAACCCCTATCACACTTAGGGGTATATTTCTTACTTTATGACACACCGGTACCGCCCACTTTTTCAACACAATTTTGTGCATGAATCCACTCATCTTCCCAGCTGTACCAGAAAACACCCCTGGAAACAATTTTTTGCAGCTCCTCCTCCATACTAGAAAAAACAATGGTTCGGTTGAGAATCACGCATAATAGATCAAGTGTACTCAATATGATTTATGACATTACATTAATCATTGAATGTAGTATAGTAAAATACACAACAATTTAGTTCAGAGGAAAACTTCCTTTTTGAATTGTTTACTTTTTAGAAATATAACTAAATAACTGGCTGTCCAAAATGTACAAATACAATGCAGCATGTGGTAGGTGATGCACTTAGTGACTGGTCGTGATCAGTGACAAGGTGCTGTACATAGGTGACATGAATAACACAACCCACACCCACAACCAACTGACTTACCGGTGGTACGACATCCTGAACTGGGAACAGGACCTGCTGGACCTGCTAGGTGTTGAGGTCATGGGGCTTGGTGAGTAGCTCATTTTTATTACTATTGTGTGTTCTGTTCTGTGTTATTGCAAATATTATTTTTTTCCCAAATAGCAAGAATGCTGCTGCTGCTTACATGCAGGTAAGTTACGTTTAAAAATCTTATATTATGTGATTGTTATTCTTCTAGACACGTGCTCGGCGCTACTAATCTTACTTGTTTGCAATTTTGCCCTCGCTTGGGTTGATTATGTAAGAGAGGTTAGAGAACTTAAGTTACGTAATGCAGACTAGAGAGACTCCTTTCCTTTGTCCTGTCACTAAGATAATGGTAGGTAGGTAGTTATAGTTCATTACTTAGTATTAGTTGGTCATTTTTTAGTGGTCCGTATGACGTGTCATCCGTCACGTGCTGCTGACTCCTTAGTAGAACCTTTTGTAGTTTATTAGTGAGTGAATTATATAGCAACTCAGCATCAGCAACCAAACAACAATTTGGTGTATGCAATATGCATGCGTCCATCTATGCATTTTTGAGGACTAATACAGACTTAGTGAATTGGCCAGTCAAAGGGGGTTGATTCATTGGTGATTTCGAATGAGTACAGAACTTGGAAGAAGCAAATATAATTGTTGGCAATTTATTTCAAAGTCTTTGGAATAGGCAGGCTAGGTGGTACTTAGTTTCAAGATTCTGGAATTGGAATGGAACAGTGGAATAATAAAGAGATGGGACCGTCCACGACCGCGATACTAGTCTACTACTACTAGTCGATCTGACTAGATTGGTCAATTTTATTGCAATCGCCGTTTCCTGTCAAAAAATCTTTTTGGGGCGATATTTTTAATATTTATTATTTGTTTCACACCAATCAATTTTGAGTTCTTTATTATGTCTTACATGATCAGCATCCAGGGGCAAGAAGACGACGGAGTCTGCCCAGGATCGCTCCTCTACTACATATGGCTCTGCTGCTGGCCCCCGTAAGTCCTCCTGTTGTTAATATTAATAATTATATTTCCCTAACTTTTACTGGTCCTTATTTTTTCCGTTTCTATTTTTCACCAAATCTTCTTCGCTCTATCTGTTTTTAAATTCTTGTTATCCCTGCATTACCTACCAACTTAGTTATTTATATTTCTAGTGTCTGGTTTATTTTTTACATCAATCTAACTGCCTCTGACTCTGTACTACTAGTAGTCTGTCTGTAGCTTGCTGTATTCTGTTTTTTCAGGTAGCTTTCCCTCTCCCCTTATATTTTGTGGCCTGCCTAGTGGTGCTACTACTGTAAGACTCAGAGAACACATTGGTCTGACCTTCACTACTACTAGTACTACTACTCTGTTGTGCAGATTGCATGCCCAACTAAGGTATTCTATGCATGTTTGTTGAGATTAGAAGGATTTGTTTTACTTTCTTTCTCATGCTCATCAGTAAATAAAATGATGGTCACGTTAGACACCCCAAAGTAGTGTATTTTTACGTTTTCTCGTCTAGGCCTAGTACTATTATTATTAGCTGCAACTGATTGTGAACAACTGATTACTGTGCACCATGGCTGGAAAGAAGGATAAGAAGTATGAGGGCATAATTATATTTTCCAACCAAGAGAGAGGACTCGAGAGACCTCATGTCCGATTGTCCGCCCAGTTGGCCACTCTTTCTCTTTTTAAAAAGTTTTCAAACTCACCATTAGCTCTAGCCACTGAGTCCAGTCCTTTGGGTTGTCCTCTCACTGAGAGGCTTTTTGAAAATTGGCCCCAACAAAATGCCCAGCCATATATTTTATTATTTTTGATAGGATGGGACATACTGTCAACTCTACTCTAGAACCCGATTTGTACTAGTGATGTGTGTGATGTATGTATGTATTGTATTTTCAATCTTGCTAGTGAAAAAAATAAATAGGGGGAGGCGTATATGACATCTAAAAATTGTGTAATGTTTTTTCTAGGCGTCCCGACTACCAGTGCCGTGGCCAGCGGGGAAGGCAATGCCAGCCAGGAGAGAGCAGATGCAGCGGCTGCAGAGGGTGAGCCAGCAGCCGTGGTGGGCGGTGGTAAGTTATATTCTTTACTTATTGACAATACACACTCGCTGCAAGGGTGTACACTGTACTATTGAGAAAAACTGAGTTGTTTTGAACAACGGTTGAAGAAGACACCCTTTACTTAGCATTAGCAATAGTATTAGCGGCAGAATATGAGTAACTAGTATCCTCTTCTATCTGACTTCAACTAGTTAGGAAAGTTTTATGAAGAAGACTAAGAGTCAGACGACCTTGATGGATGGGTTGAACGAAAAGGTAAAGAAGGATGGAAGGAGGCAGGAAGGATGACATGTAATATATGACTAAACTAACAACAACGGGTTTTGGCTCTTATCAGTAAGGCTGAGCCCAATAACCAAAAAACCAACAAGTAACCTGCCAATACTGATATTTCTTACGTTAATCCTTTATTTGGGCACAAGTGATCCACTTAATGTGACTAGCAACCTCTATTTCAATATACTTTATTATATTTTTAAGAAAACATTTTTTCTCTTTTGTTTTCACTAGAACTATGTGATTTTCACATATAAATCTTTACAAACACCACAACCACAACTTGCACAGACAAAAAATTAAAACCCTATTGATTTTGACCAAAGAACACCAAAAATGATCAAAATATATACACCATACTACATTAAATGACACATTTTACATGTAATAAAAAACAAAGACAATACATTCAAAAACAGAAACATCATGAGACAAACTTGCCCAGACAGATTTTACATCACTTAAAGTTTTTTAACCTTACAATAGAGCAATATATGACAGGCAGAGAAGGATACGTGGGTGAAAGAAGGGGACCCGGGATGCATAGGTGGCTGATAGGATGCATGGGTGGTTGAAGGATGGGTGAAAAGTGAAGGAAATGATGCCTGCCTGGGTGGGTAAAACTGTATGGGTGATAGGAATCCTCCGGGTGGTTTGCTGGGTCAAACTCAAAGGCAAGCAAGGATGCATGGATGGTGGTTTAAAAAAAATGACAAATGTTTGTTGTTGGTGAAGGGTTTTTTGAGAGATTAAGAAGAATGATAGCCATGTTTACTTTAAATGGATGGATGCCTAGATGGTATTCAATCATAGCATAGGTGGAGACTGTCAATGGATGAAGAGAATGTAAAAGAGAAATAAACCGTGCCAGAGTACCAAAGCCAAGGGTGAATATTAGAATTAAAAAAAAATAATGCTAGAAGAGCAATACAACGAAATATGGAAAAATCGCTGAGAAGAAACAAGGACACTTTTTTTTCAAGGTTTTTTAATTCAAGGTTGTATTTCAGAATACTCCCTTGACTCACAGTAGTTTGCAAGCACAACATATATATTGTGTATGTATGTACCAATACCCACCCATTATTTTTAAAAATTTTAAATCATCTTTATTAAAGGAAAAGAACAGAAATGAACAATAAACAATAATACTGAAGACATATAAGATAAAGAATGCGGTGGCTGGCAATGGAATCACATAACTGATAATGGGGAAGATGAAATTACATAGATGAGTATATATACCAATGCATAGGCAATATACAGCCATGACAATGATATGAAATGACTAAATAAAATACATAAAATAAAATAAAATATGATCAAAAAATGCAAATTTAAAACACATAATAGGGTACTTAACGCCAAAATGTCGAGTACAACCTACATCCAAATTCTTGGTAGTATCGCGATGATTCTTTGTAGGGGATAACAAGCCTTCAATTATACCTCGTAGTACATACAACAGTTCAATATACAGGCAAGTATGAACACTAAGAGATGTCTCTACGGGGGATCGAATGAAAAGGAGGAGGCATCAAGGGATTTCCAAAGTTTCTTAGTGGAAGCACGCCAGGGGGAGGAATGTAAGGCACTATTATCTACCCCTCTAATGCAAGACACCCATTCCCGCCACATCCTAAAGGAGACTTCAGAGGCGTTCTTCCATTTACATAAAATCACCTTACATACACACCCATTATTAATCGCCTCCCACCGTCTCCGAGGCCCACTCCCTACCTATGTCATTTCGACCGTGTCAGCCATGGGCGGCCTATCGGCTGCACGGTACACAATCAAACAATAATAGTACCTCATGTCTTCCCATATGTAATCGTTCATATCAGATATCATCTGCCTGGTTGTAGTAGTCAGGGTTAAAGTGAAATTGAGCAGTTCATGGACATTGGACTCTTAATGATAGATATTGTTTTTTTTTTTCATTCTAGTTAGTTTATTTGCAAGGGGAATACAATATATTTATAGCTTACATATGATGTAAATCTTTTGAGGGGGGCTACTCTTTTACTTCACACTGTTTCCTTTGCTGCAGGGCCGCAGCCAGTTTTTGATTGAAATCTGCCGATAGTGTAACACACCAACAGATAGATGCGGTACCCTCACTTGTGACTTGTCCTACTAGTACTGTGAATTTCTCCTCCTAGTGTATGCAGCCTGCAACTAAAACCCCTACGGACTCGGAAGGGTGTGGGTGTGTGAATTAATTAATTTCCATAGTATATACATTATGCCTCCCAGAACTTCTTCTCTTGCCTGTGATTGATGTTTATCTTTAGGCGAAGCAATGGCTGCATGGTGATGGTTTGCTTTCCCAAGGTGCCATGGTGGTGGTAGTAGTAGTAGACACTGACAGTAGCTTTTGTAAAAAAAGAAAACAAGACAGTCAGTCACCTGAGGGAGATTCAGGAACGAGTAGTAGAAGTACAGTATACAAGAAGACTGCCAAACAAGAAACCATTCTGATGATAAGCAATGCTAAAGTAAAAAAAACCAGAATGCCTGGAGGGCTAGCCTAGTACAAGTTACAAACTGAAGTCGATTCGAGCTATGTAGCAGACAAGCGGCTTCGTAAGCTGTAGTGCTGGAACTAGGATGATTGATGACTTGATGCTGGCAACCCATTCTATTATTATGATGGATTATGTTCCTCTGGAAGAAAAATGTGAATAGTGTGCATGGGTGGGCAATCTAATATTACCAGTGTGGGCTGTAATATATATGCTTAGAGCAGAAGAAGATCCTCGACCTGCCTTAAGTTAGTGTTGACTTCACCACATTCGCCCCAGCAAGTGTGTGATCAATAATTGGTGTCAATTTAATTTAGTCACACCTCTATATAAATCACAAAGTCGGCAGAAGAGGTTTAGGGTTTGATGAATGGTTGGGAAGGGGGATTTGAGGGAAAGGTTTGACAAAGACAAATAGTACACATGGACCGCACACACAATCTTGGCAGCCGACCATCATATAAATCTGTTAAGGGAGAAAAAGGAAATGCAGTCATGATGATGATGACTTGATGAGTGTAGTACTAGACTAGTACAGGGCGGTATATTATTAATTATTATGCAATTGCCTTGCCTGTCTGCCCCCAGAGAGACCCTAGTTACATACATTTTATGTTCTGATGTTGTACCGGGCTTCCTTTGAAAGATAGCAAAGAAAATTTAAAAATATCTGTAGGAGTCAAATATATAAGCAAACATAAACAACAACACACACAGTCATAATGATTGAAAAAACAAAATGAGTCAAATGAAAAGGATACTATAATTATTGCCAAATTTGGAGTTGCATCTCAGCATTTCTCTTGGTCCTTCCTTGGGCTGTCTGTCCGTAAATCTTGGGTGACTGACTAGTGTTAGATTATGCTCACTGATGCTCTTTAAGGTCATGTATAAGTTGGCATTCGCTTCGCCATTTTCTTCGACTCTGCCATTTCTCATGTAATGTTCGAAACCAATCCTGTTCAATTCCCAGAAATGCCCCTTGATAAGTTTTGTTTCTGTAACGAAGACTTGTCCGTGCCAGAGCATTGCTTTCTCTCAGCAAAGGCCCTCTGCCACCTGTCTGGCAGCTTGATCGCAGCCCAGGGTGGAATTGCCTTGAAAGTGTTCTGAGCCGTACAAGATACAAGAGTAGAACCCGTTTTTTTCTCCTTTGCGCTGTTTATTCACATCCGTTTGGAAAATTCCACTGTGGGAGTGTTATGGGTTGACCATGCAATGCATATAATGTATCTTTATGCTTATTGTTACTTAGTTCCCATTGTGGCACTCTCTCGAGACTGTGCAGATGGGGACCCGCTCTGAGCATATACAATAAATGATTATTGCTTTATATTCTCCACTGTTTCTCTGACTCTTCATTTAACATGGAAGGCTGAGTGGTGGTTAGTGGTGACCCAGGTGGCCAAATCGTGTCACTTCCTTCACTGGCCGATGCGCTTTGGTAAGGTAAGTGTGAGGTGTTTTTTCCAGTATAGCCCAGGGTAAAGGCCGGCCTGTAGATATTGAAAAATCAAGGAGAAAAGTTAAATTGCATAAATTAAGGGAGAGTGCAACAAGAAGACTTTCAGAGGTGGCATGGCTAAATCATGTCTGTTTCCAGCAGTTACCTCCAACAACAGGAGCAGGCCCACCCACCCAACCTCCACTTAGCTTAGAATTTGAGCCAGGCAGCACTGAGCACACATACACACACAGTAACATGGGATTTTCCAAATTAAGTAACAAAATCAATGCACCACTGTCAGTCACACCACCACACTTGCCTCCACCACTACACAGACATGTAGCTCTGGTGTTGTTTACCTTTTAGGCCACTTCATGAAATGCCCTGAGTAATTCCATCAATCAGCTCCGATCCTACTGACTGACTGCGAGTATGGTATGGTCATGGGATATCTGGTTGGCTAGGGCAAGCGCCTAAGCCAGGCAGAAACCACCACTCTAGTCAGAGCAAGGGCGTTACACACTGAAGATAACCCCAGCTCACCCCCTTGGTAGTTTGGAACGAGCAGTCAGACTTATCCCAGAGGCAATGTTTTTTTTTTTTTAAACTTTTTTATTTGCGACTGCATAATATGTCATATATCTTATCATGTTCATCATTTACGAAATACAGTCTTTTAATTTTCGCCCCTAACATTCCCCAACCGGCTTAAATTATACCGGCTTGGCAATTACAATGTCTGAAGTAATCAGGAAAAAAAGAGTCTTATAGTCTTCGTGTAAAGTGTGCGAGAAAGCATCAATTAGGTAATCATCATTATGCAATACATCAAGTTATACACAAGCCGTATATTATTAATCATATATTAGACTAAGCTCGTGATCCATCCCACCCCCCTCCAACCCCTCCCCCCGCCCATTACGTCTCCTGGCACAACAAATCTAACGGGTAACACTCCATGTAGTAGATCCCAGAGGCAATGTGTAAAGCATTTGCGCAACACACACACACAGCCGCAACACACTAGGCACACCACAAAGGAAACTCCACACAAGGTTGTACAAAAAATAACCTTTGCATTATCATAAACACATTAGAAAATAATCACAAATGTGCACTGTGCCAGTTGGTACTAGGTTATACATTTTTTTTTGTTTAAATTTGTTTATTGGGATTTAGCATTTCATGTTACAAGTTGACACATAATACCGTTATGACATACTGACATCCGTCGGTAGACAGATGAAAAATAACTGCGGAGAATAGAATGTACAACATTACTGCCTAGCAAACACCATAGATAAGGCACAGTAAAATATTCTGGGAGGTACCCTCTTGCCTGCCTCTGGTTCTGCAGTAGTATTCTTTCTGGAACCTGGCTGGGTTAGTTTCCCATGAGCGTGGATTGATGTTGTATCCCCAAATTTAAATTTTGGTGCTATCACTTATAAAATGTTATGAATGCGTACCCGTTTGAAATTCATATGTTTCGGAACTGCCAATGAAGAAGCATAACTACTACCTTTGGGGGTGAACTGGGGAAGATGTTGGGGAGCTGCTGGAATGTATAGATCATTTGTGTGGTTCGTTGTGGGTTCATTTCATGGTGCGTGTCGTGCGTGTGGGGGTTGGTGGTAGACCGTCGTAGCGCTGTGTATGAGACCACCTAGTGTGGCCCTGGCATATCGCCGGCCTTAGGTGTCTGGGCTCTGCCTTGTACTGTCTACTGTTGGTCCCATGGGGATAGAGGCGGAGTCTAAGATCAAAAGGCTGCAGGTGATTCCGTTTTCGTTGTTTCATGTGTGAATTGATATAATAATTTTGCCGACTTCAGAGATATGGGATGTTTACGTATTCCCATCACTTCCTCATCCCTCAGCACCTCTTCTTCCGTCGCACCCCACTTTTTCATGGTGCCTACCCAGGCTGCTTCTGGGGGGCCCGCTGGGGCCCGCCAGTGCATGACTATTCCCCTTTTTGCTAAGAGAATGGCTAGGGATGCAAAGCGACTCTGCACCTTTTCGGTCTTCCACCTGTGGAACATACTGAGGGCACATGCTTCCCATGTGGACATGGCCATAATGTTGGTCGTCGCTCGGAGTGTCCAGTGTATTTTCACCCAGTACTGTTGGATAGTGGGGCAATCCCAAAACATGTGCTTGAAGTCCGCCTCGGGGGTCTGGCAACGGGAGCATGCAAAGTGTGTGTCAGGATAAAAACGGTGTAGGCGGTATGGTGTTAGGTATTATCTGTGGAGGATATTGAATTGAATGTTCTTGAACTGCGCATTCCTAGAGACCTTTTTTTGGATATTCTCGTGCTGCCTCCCATTCTTTATCATTAAATACCCATCCTACTTCATTTTCCCACGTCTCTCGTAATGAGTGTAGAGGGTTGAGGATCAGTTCCCGAACAGCTTTGTAGAGCCAGGTAACTAAATGTCTACCCGCTCCCATATGAAGAATTGTGTGTAGCACCGGGTGTGTCGGAGGTTCCACTTCATTTAGATCCCAGTAGTGACAGCCGCTTTCTAAGAGTTGCCTGTGCAGCAGGAACTGGCCCGGCGGGAGGTCGCAGTGTTCAGCTATTTAGGCGTAAGTCCTAAGCTGTCCAACTTCGAACGGGGATTCTACCTCCTTTACTGAGTGTTCGGTCCATACCTGAAGGGCACGGGTGGTATAGTATTTATCCTGTCGGGGGAACCCTACCCGTGGGAGTAGAGGTGAGTATACGGGTTTTCCTCGTGCGATGGATTTTCAGCATGCACATGGGGGCTATGAACACCTGTAGGGGGTAGATGCGCAATGGCGCGGTACCTGGCAAGAGCAATCTCCGGATTGCCGAAAGGGGTATACGACCCTCATCAGTAACTGTTTCTTTTATATGATGCTCTGCCGTCCAGTGTGATAACCACTGGAGTTGAGCTGCCAGGAAGTATGCTTCAAAGGATGGAGCTCCCAGCCCTCCCTGATTCGTGGGTAAGTACAATGTGGTTAAAGCTACTCTATGTTGACCTCCTCCCCATATCAACTCGGCGAGCAGTGTATCCAGATCCCAAAAGCAAGGGTGCAGTGGTATTACTGGGAGACTGGTGAATTGATAAAGTAGTCTGGAAACCATGATCATTTTGGCGAGAGCTACTCGTCCAATGGGGGCCAGGGGCAGGGTATCCTGAAGCTCACCGCCTTTTGTATCCCCGCTAACGCCTTGTGGTAGTTCCCTTCATATAGGTCCTCGGGAGAGTGGTACAGCCTCACCCCCAGATATCTAGGCGCCGCAGCACTCCAGGTAAGTTTCTGAGCTCCAACAGGTATGTCAGGAGGGGCCAAATGAGGGCTCAATGGATAAATTGTGGATGTGTCCCAAATGAATTTGAGGCCGGAGGCCTCCGCAAAGTCCCGCAACGTTTTACAGATTGAGGTGAGGTCACTTGTGACGTCTCTGACATATATCAGGAGGTCGTGTACATACAGTGAGACACAATGTACCTTGTCTGCTATCAGAATACCCCATGTCTTGCCCTCTCGACTTAAACGTATCGCCAGGGACTCTACTGCCCCTACTTATGATCGATAAAAGACTGTAAAGGTTCCATCATTTGTTACTGAATTGTGTTTTTACCACAACGCCTTTACCCTGTCCCTCACTGACCTAATCACACCTATCCTACTCTAATTACTCTCCTTTTTCTTGCACTTGTGGGCACTGTATAATAGTGTACATAATATTACTGTGTATTTGCCAAGAAAATGTTTTTGATACAGAAGTATGTATTGATACAAATTACTGAAATTAAATTCAGGCTCCTTCTTAGGAATACACGTGCATCTCTTAAATTTATTAATGGTCCACTATTTAGTTTTTTTAAACTAACACTACGCTGACCACCTCACATTTTGTACCTTTGTAGCTGGACAGCATAGGAGTAATCCTGGAACAGCATAACCTGTTTATCTTCCACTCAAAGTGGCCCTTTCTGTCTAGCAGCCCGAAGAACAGTATCTCTGTCTTGGTAATGGAGCAGTTTCAGTAAAAATGGTCGGGCGGTGACCCCGGTGGTGGTTTGCGGGCCGGGATCCGGTGTGCTCTCTCTACAGAAAAGAAAGAGGTCAAGTCTTTTGCCTGGGTGAACGGTTTAATTGCTGCCCCCTCTGGCAGATTCAGGATGCGGATATTACTATGGCGGGAGTGTCCTTCCAGGTCATCCGCTTTATTTTCCAGGATCTGCACCCTAGATTGCAAGTCTTTCATGGTGTTTTGGGGCAGCTGTACTTGCGGTTCTATGGTTTGGAGCGTTTTCTCCCCCTATTTGACTTTGTCTGACAGTATCCTGTGGTCATCCCGAAGTAGGTTAAGGTCCGTGGCCAGTTCTCCAAATTGGTTTTCCATGGTCACTCTTGAATGTTCGATTGCCGCTAGGACTTTATCCAGTTTGTTGGACATGGACTCTGTGTGGGAGGGCTCCACTTCTCACTGGGTGGCCTTAGGGTACGGGGAGGTCGGTCACCGGTGCTTGCGAAGCTCCTGTTATGTGCTGACATACCATGTTATCTTTGTACCTTGTTATCTTTGGCAGGCTAGCCCATGGGCTGCGCCCAGGTGACACGGGGCTGGATGGCGGTGGACTCCTGTATTCCGCTTTCCGCGGTTTGTTGTCGTCTTGCCTTGTCTATTGGGGTTCACCTGTGGTAGGCACTGTCGATGGTGAAGGATACCCGCTTTTAGTATTTGCCGCCCCACGGATACTATGGGCAGAGGTTATGCCACCGGCAGTTTAGGGCCCACAGTTGCCGCGAATTCGCTGAGGGAGGGAAAGGGGGAAGGCGGATATTGTCGTGTATCCCTGTCAATGTACCTGGGTGAGGCCTCACAGTCCCAAGGTCATTGAAGCCCCTTCATGTCATTCCATCGCGGTCCCTTGCCCCTTCGTAGCTTCAGATCGTATCAGTGCGGGCCCCGGGTGCCGCCCCAGCTGCTATTGACTTGTAGGCCTGCTTAATTGTGGAGTGCCGGCTTCAGCTCACCCGCTGCGCACCTTGCGGCCTGGCGCCGTGCAGACGGGGCCCACTGAGAAGACCTATTGCGTCCAGGAGGGTCCCCTCTACACTGCAGTGATGCACCCGGGAGATGTGTGGCTGCAATCTCTTCCACCACGGCCAAACGGGGCCGGGCAACCGTGGTACCCTAGTGTCTCAAGGCAGCCTGTCATGACCAGGATACACCCAGCTCCCTCTGACCTCCCGCCCGCGCCTCGGGTCCCGGCGTTGCGTGGGGGAAGTCCTCCGCGTCTGGGCACTAGGTTATACTTTATAGGGGATTATATACATGACAGGGCCAATCGGGCCACTGTCGGAACCATTAGAAAGCACAAGTAGTAAACATGATGCAACCAGCAACTACTGGTAACATTCTGTACTCAGCATTAGACATAAACACATTACGCATAAAACACATTAGGTATAAACCATCCTAGGCATATATCCTACATTAGCAGTGCACCTCAGTAGCACTTAGCATAGACACATTAGGCAAAATAACATCAGGCATAAACACATTATGCACCACATTAGGGCCTCGCACCCTACCAGCACCCTACCAGCACCTCAGGTGCTCACAGGCCAACTGGCCTTCCTCGGGGGCCCATCTGGAACTTCCCCAACATGCCCTATGTCCAAAATAGTCAGGGCTCTAAGCTGCCACTGCAGCCGGGTGCAGGCCCAATAGGCTGGCACCAGAAATGGGGGGGGCGAGGGTGTAACCCACCCGTGTCTCTCCTGAGACACCAAATACCCCCAACATTGCAGCTGCCGCTAACTGGGGGTACAGCTGTGTGTAAAACTCTAGGAACCAACAGTGCCTTGGGAGCCCCTCCTTCCCGGGGCGCCTCTCTCCGGGAAATCACACTAGTGCTCCCTTGCAGGCCTCACCCACGGGCCTTTTGACCCCTCTCCTCGGGATTCCTCCTTGGAAGATGCAACCCCCAGAGCGCTGGCCCACTGCTTCGGCCCGGGTCCTCCGTCCAGTCCGCAAAGACACCCAAAAGGCTACTTCGAGTTAGGTGGAGGGGAAACTCCGACTCGGTCTCCCCCTCACGAAAAACAGCCCTATGGCCTAAGTCAGCTCCACAATGGGGGCGATAGGGGTGAGGGCCCTCTGCTCACTCACCCGCCTTGAGCAGCACCGATTTTGTGCAGAGCTGCGGTGTCATCCGAGTCTTCCTGCGGATCCGTCCCTCTTCAGCACGCAGGACTTCTCTGCTTTTTCCGGTCCTCTCGCCACCTCTGGGGATTGCTTGTAGGTGTCTGCAAGGTGCCAGCTCCACCTTATACCGGGCCCTGCCCACAACCAGGCGCTATCACGCCTGACTTCCTCTTGGGGGCAGGAAGAGCCCATGGGGCTCTGTCTCTCCTGCCGGCCGGCCCCGCTCACAGTCAGGCTCTGCCTGACTTTAGCCTCCTTCATGTTTGCGGGGAATTGAGGATCGAGGTCTCCGCCAATTTCACCACCCTACCCATGGTACCGCAACTTACCAAATGGAACCCACACCTTGGGGCTCAAACACCAGGTATCCACTAACCTGCTTTATGGACCAGCGTCTCTGTCATTTCTCGGGCTCAGGAGAACAAATCAAGAAAAGCTCACCACGAGCCATGGCACACAGGCAGTCTGTCGTGTCACCAACTCCACGGGATCGGAACGATGCTCAAAAATGGCCCACATCTCGATAGCTTCAAGTCTGTATGCTGTTATAGCACTGATGAGGGAAGGAAAGGGTGGGGACAGCGGGGAAGGAGAAAGTAAATGATAATCCTATGAGTGACAGGATGGAGTGTAAGTATATAACCACTATACAGTTTATCAAGTACCTGTAAAGAAAAAGAAGGTGATCTTTTCAGATGATCCCTTGAAGAGGATCTTGTTCCTATTTACTCAGCATAGGACCATAACCATAAACCTTTGTAAGGGCACACCAGTTATCACCAAGCCTTGCATCACAGGGTAGTAAGAGATAGGAACAATGGCTCTTCTACAATTCCCTGCTATTGTGTGCGGCCTGAGCATAGAGAAACATATGTGATCAAGCAACAACAAGACGGGAAACATTGACTTCAGTCACTTTTATGTGTGTAGATTAGAATATCAGTAGACATCATGCACAACAAACACCAATCACTCAGAGTCAGTGTACAATGCATGCCATCATTTACCTGTTCTTCCGGGGCAGTCCCTCTAGGCTTGGTAAGGAGGATAGATATATAGTCAGTTTGGTGGGACTCGAGGTGTGCACACATTTCACATTTGTTGTACTATTCTTCATCCAGTGTCTGGCTTGAGGGAAATGGATTTAGGGTGAGTCAGGACTCTGAGAAGTGGACTTCCTTCTTCACTGACTGCACACAGTTGCAACTCTAATCCGGCAATAAAAGAGTAAGACGGTGGTGATGGATTTGTTGTGATTCAAACCAGAAAGACAGTGACACATATAAATAATAAAGAAAATATTCAGTAGCTATATCTTTTTGGGGGGCTTTTTTTGGACATCAAAGAGAGAAAGTAACTCGAAGATCTAGTTGTCAGGGAAGTAGAGCTCGTCCTCAAACTCTGGTGGTTCACCCAGAAGTAGGTCACCTAACACACTACTTCCATGACCTGAGTCACTGTCATCATCTTTCTGCTGTGCTACTTCAGGGATGGTGTAATACGGTGGTATAAAGTGCTGATTAATTTTGAACATGGTTAACCTCTCCACATTTTGGGGCAAGAGACTGGTCCTTCTCACTGTCAGAACGGCACCAGCAGCACTGAAAACACGCTCAGAAGAGACACTTGCGACAGGTCAAGCCAGATAGTTTATCGCCAGTCTGCTGAGCACTGGCCATTGGCACCTTTTCCCATACCAATACAGCAATGGGTTTTGATCAAAGTAGACCTCTGTTGGGTCATCCAAATAGGCCTGGACCATCTTCTCAATGCTCATGGGTGCTCCGCTTTGCTCAGCCTCTTTTGCCTTTGCCTCAGCACTGGGCTTAATGTAGAAACCATTCCTCTGCCGACGTTGAGTCTGATGCTCCTGTTCTTGTTGTTGATGTTGTTTTTGGTGTTGTTGGTGGTTTTGGCTGCAGTGAGCCAACCGTACTGCCCTCAGGGTCTGAAGTCGAACTTGAATGCTGACCTGCAGTACTTGTTGTGCCCTGGAGGAGCGGGCCTCCAATTCCCTGCCGTTTTTTAGCTGACTGGCTTGCACAGCTATCCAAGTTTTGTAGCTAGCAACATCCCGTCTGAAAAACGAATGAAAGTGTGCAGTCATGGTTTGTACCGTGGATCAAGAATTGTGGCACTATGTAATGGTTGGATGACACAATGCCTCTTTGCACCCTTGTATTTTTAGATAAGCGAAGGGTTAAGCTCTCCACCAACTCATATGCTTCTTTTTTTTCCTCCACACCTGCATACATTGCAGACACCCCCTTCGGCTGTTCCTGTAGCATGTGCAACAATGGGTTACCTTGTCCCATAGTACAGTCCTCCTTGATGACTGCACGTGTGAAGATCTCAAAAGGAAGTAGCATCCGTCAGTCATTTAACTAGGCCCCATTGGTCCATCTCAATGATTATGCCTTTCACAGTAGCATCTCCTCTTTGCATGACAAATTCCTTGATTGGTCTGTACTGCTCAAACAGATGTTAAAGCATGTTATAAGTTGAGTTCCAACATGTTGGCATCTCGTGGATGAGTGCTTTAACTGGCATTCTCTTATCACGTTGAATGATCCTCAGCTGTGTCTGGTCTTTAAAAGAATGGCTCAAATGTGTGTAGATTCTTCTGCAGGTGGTCAGTAAGTTGCTGACTCAGTCTTCTTTTTTCAGAAAGTCTTGAACAATGATGTTAATGCAGTGCGCCAAACACAGGACCCTGAAATAGCCACCATCGGCCATGGCCTTAACTATATTACTTTTACAAACAACAACGGTCCTCAATATATGGAGATCAAAGAAGGCGATGCAAATTATAGACAACAATCTGTACTATAAGAAAAAAGTGTCCAGCCGGGCACTGATTTAATCAATGTAGACATATGCAGACAAATGAAGTGAACAGTAATAGAGTGGGATACAGTCCTGTATCCAGTACATACAACATATACAACAAAACATGGGGTAAGAAGTTGCAGGCAATTGGTAAAGGGAGGAGCTAGTTACAAGTTGAATTCCTCTAGCTAACCTGATGTAGTATACACATTGGGTTTAAATATTAGTATTTTATGTGTCACTACATAGACTGTCGACGGCGTTTCGATCCTACAATTAATAAGGGATCATCATCAGGACAAGAAATGTATGCCAGATCATACAAGACTGTAAAGAAGAGAGGCAAGGGAACAAAGAACAAGTTTTAGCCCTATGACCTGCATAGTATTGCATTTGCTTATAGACCATGCCATACTTATCGTGAAATCTTACACACGTGCGTGAAGTGCTGTTAGTGTCACGCAAACGCCAACAACACAATGTGCATTTGTGAAGAGCCAAGGGAGAGTGCATAATAGTGTCAATGGGGTGTGAACTGTGCGTAAGGTGTGATCCAAGGCGAAGGATTTCATCTAAAAAAGCTTAAGGCAGAGATTATCCGGGTAAGGCCTATAGTCTAAGCGTCCTGGGACGTTAGCCACACGGTGTAAATATCCTCGTTCAAGTGACCTGTGGGAAGGTTAATCAGTGGCCAAGAGGAGGCACTTCCTGATGGCATATTACCTGTATTGGCAGTAAGCAGAGCGCAGTAGTAGCGGTCTGATTTGGATGACCTCTGTAGTGGATCAACAGGGCCCGGGCATCAATCTATAATTAAACAAGAGGTAGCATAAGCTACATGACTAACCCGAGGGTGGAGTGGCTCAGAATTTAGAGTCGAACAATTCTTACCAGGTATGCTTAAGCGAGTAGCGTATTGAGACAATTCTCTCAGTTATGGTGAGCCTGTGCTAAGACCGGAATAATGGGCTGTGTGCGTCACTCGGTTAGACCTGTAAGATGGGCAACCAAGAGGGTATCAGGATTAAGAAACCAAAGATTGCCTGTGAGTTGGAGACAAGAATGCCTGTTTACCTGGTACGGGAAACGGCATTACCAATTCTTAAATATGGAATCATACCGATTTGGTATTTAAGAACAGGCAAATGGGATGTAGGTAATTTTTCTTACATAATTACCGAATCGGTAAGTTTCGATAATTACCGAATCGGTATTTACCGATTCGGTAATTGCCATTCATTCCTATGGGCCCATAGGAATGAATGTCAATTACTGAATCGGTAAATACCGATTCGGTAAATGGGGGAAACATTGAAGGGTGGCAGGGTGTCACTTTGACACCCTGTTGCACCCCTCAAATGTGTATGGGTGCACATGTTGCAGACATACATGCCCTAACGGCATGTATGTCTGCAACATGGCACTGTTGAGAAAGCAAAAAAAATGCTTTTTCTAAGGTTTTCATTATTTACCACCAACTTCTAGTTGGTGGTAAATAACGAATCCTAAGATGGGAAAAGCACTCATTTGAGTGCTCCCTACATTTCAGAATCGGTAATTTACCGATTCGGTAAATTACGGAATCTGAAATGAAGCCAACTACATATGAAAAGCCTAATTCCGGTCGGTAACGGCCGAAATTCGGTAATTTCGGCCGTTACCGACCGGAATTACGCTTCCTACATCTGGCCCTTAGTGTGCAGTGATGCACATGTAATCAATGGCTTGGCAACTGGTCCACATATGTCTGTTGTTAGATGGATAGTGTGAACAGCACTCTGCTGCAAAGCTTGTCCAATCAATTGCAGCACGTCATGATGTAGTACTGGAACAGCAACTCTGGCAAAATAGAACCGGCTGGAAACCTTCCATTTGGGGCAGATGGCTGCCACAAATTCAAGAAAACCCACCCCTTTCACAAAAGAATACGGGAGGAGGTTCAGAGCTAACATTTTAACCAGCTTCATGTTGGGTGGTTGTGTTCGTACTGCCCCTCCGACCTAAACATGCTGAGAAGGGTAGCCTGGATTTTTTACTTTTCTGGTGCAACTGATGCATGTGACGTCTTGACACCAGGTGTTGTGCTCCAGGTATTATGCTCAATGCATGTTTTTTCGTTGCGGTACTCTCTTGCTTTGGACCCCTTGGTGTCTCAGCCTGACTCTTGTGCCATTGCGATGTTGCTGTTGATGATGTGGGCTCCACCACTGCACTGCTGGGGACAGGGCTGCTTTGTGTAACAGAGAAAATGTCTCCCTCTTGTTCACCTTCCACCGTGATCGGATTTTCTTCTTCTTCATACCCTCCACCAACAACACGTGCAGTTTTTGGGCTGCTAAGGAGCGCCTCGCACTGGATCAAGTGGTGTTTTCTCAGATGGGTTGTTTGGTCTCCTATACCATATTTTGTACCGAGTGCACCCCGACTACCACCTTGTCCACAAATGGAGCATATTGCAGTGTTCACCTTTTGCTAACCGAAAAAAGTCCCAAACTGGGGAGGCCAATTTTCTGGCGCTGCGGGTGCTACTTGCATTGTCAGATGAACTGATAGGTGGGCCTGACATTTGACTCTCTACAGTACCTACTTCTACTGAGGTGGTTGTGGTGGATGTAGGTCGCAAATGGCGAAATATGGAAGCTGGAGGTGGTTTTGGTGGTATAATCTGTGTTGGTGGTATCCATGCCACATCCCTCACAGCAATTTGGGATGGGGTAATGTCAGTCTCAATTGGGACGGGACTAATGTCCATCATGACGGGCTTGTCATCATCCTCCTCTTCTACATCTACCTCCATAACTCTAAGGCATTCTGGAACCTTCCTTTTCCGTAGCCTTGTCTCATGGCATGTCTCACTCTCAGACAGAGGTGGCCTCCAAGTGGAAACTAGATCATCAGAAGAGCGGCTTGCAGAAGAAGTTGATGCACTAACCCTCCTTTTCTTTGCTGGGGATCTGGAAGACAATGGATCTTCTAAAAGAGTGGTTTGCTCTCCTTCTTCCTCTGCAGGTAGCTCGATCTCCTGAACTGCCGCTACTTCGGGAGGAACAAATGCTATTGAGGGTGGTTGTGGCTGTTGTTGCCCACTTATTGGAGTTTCCTGCATTGATTGGGTACTACTTTGCGATAACAACAAGTCAATTTCAACATCACTGCTCATCGGCGTTGGACTCATGATTAGACTGGCTGCCTCTGCGACAGACATGGGCTTGGGCATAGCTTGGTGGGTGGGTCCACTGATGCGGTGGTGCTGCTACCATCTTGCTCCCGGGACACAGCAACGGCAGACACAATTTCTGATTTCCCCAAAAAGTTCTTGTACGACATATGTTATTCATCAGGCTTCTTGTACATTGTCCCTGCTTGATAGCAGCCAAAAACTACCAATCCCATAATGTACTGCAACGGCTACCAGATTGTATGCTTTCCTATGCTGCACTAGTCTAAGGTCAGGTGACATCTGCAGCATATAAACTGCCAGCTCACAGTCACAGGTGCTTGGCGTTTTTGCTACGACCACGGCCTTCCTGTCTGTGAGTTCCTGTTTCTCCAGTACCTGTGCTGCAGTGCTTCTGGTGATTTCCCCCTGCCTAAAGCGTTTTTGTATGAGATCTTTATCCCTGATCTACCCTTATTCAGTCTGGACGTGCTGAATACCTCTGTCTTCCTTATTGCCGCGAGCGCGAAAACGCGCTGAAGCCTGTTTCCCATTTTTGTTTATTTTGTTCACGCCAGGACCTGTTGCACTCTACAGTCTTGTGGATTTCCCTGAGCGCGAGAATGCGCTGGAGACTGTCTTCCCTTTTGTTTTACTTAAGCGCTATCGAACTCTGTGCATTCTTTTGATTCCTCACTTTTAAATCTCACTTTCTGTTGGTCTGACAGACTGTTATGTCCCTTGCGAGTAGCGCGCGAATAGCGCTATTACGCTAGTGACTTCTCCTTGTTATTTTGTTGTATTCGCGTGCAGTGAGCAATGGAAGTCGTTTTTTTTTTATAACACGCGCAGGCAGAGTACGGCTGATACTTTGTATCCCTCTGAACCTGTTCGCGTCTTTCAGAAAGATTGAATGCTACTTTCTGCAAAGCAGTCTAGTGGGATACACAGACTGCTGGAGGACTTCCAGTTTCTTTAATGGCTTACACTCACGGGGAGTGTGGGTAAGGAAGGAGATTACCTTTATTTTTTTTTTTTTGCCTTTCATTTAGAGAGACCTGATTTAATTCTGAGACTGACATTTCAGAAGTGAGTACGGGGAAGCATATAATTTGAGTACTTAACATGTATTTCTGTCCTATATTTATGCCTGTTAAGCTGTCCTTAGTGTAACCATAGTGTATGCTGTTTTGTCTGTTTTATGCAGGAGTACCCGATCTACTGATTATCCCTCCTCCCTATTACAAGAAGTTCTGGTCGTCCTTCTGGGTCTCTTCACTCCCTGAGGGTATCAGTCTACCATTGGTGTGCCTAATTGGCTAGAGGTGGCTATCCCCTATGTGAGTGGAGAGGCACAATCTTCTCTCCCGTGGATATTGGTTCTTCTGACCTCGGACAAGACCCCGACAACATACTGGTTTTGGTAAGTGGCAGTGCTTTCTTCTCACTGCCAACTTTCTTGGTACTGGACCTGGTACCTTTCTTTGGGGCCATCTTGAAGATGTCAGCAGCATGCAGTGGCACAAGTTGAAGAGATGTCACACGTCACATGATGTCGTGCACAGCAGGACTTCTGTCTGGCAGAACAATGGCTGATGGTGTCTTCTCCTCTTTTGTGTACCTAAAAGCAAAGAAGCAAGAAGAACATCAGTGAAATGTGGCATTCATTGTTGTGGTTCATTTACTACTAATACAAACAAACAAATATAATATATAACTTAGTGTGTGGTCACGCTTGTTAGTGTTATTATTATTATTAAATGTATTATCTCAGTTATTTAAAAAAACATAACAATACAGTGTAGCTATTTGTGAGACTTTGACAACAACAAGGGCTTTCATGGTGTACTGTACAATACACCCAGGAAGAATAGGAAAGAAGAAGAACAACAACAAAATTACAAATGTAACAGACCCGGTTTGGCATTGTGCATCACGTGGGATGCAGCATTTAGGGAGCTGGAGCTGACAATGAATGGAAACAATAAGCCAAGAGGAACAAAGGAAAGACATGCAGGCCTATGGCAAAAGCAGTAAAGCACACTAACTGCCACCACAAAATGGCCACCAGCCACATGGCCACTCACAAGTCACAACAACAACAAGCAGGAGTCCTGGAAAAAATTAACTCAAGCAGATCTATATGGAGTTGGACACAGACTTTATAAAAGTACCCCATGCCCCATGGGGAGGCTCAGCCAAGGCAAATGCTGGCCCACTATTACATACACATTTAAACACTGGCCAGACAAAGGAGACATGCTAAACAACACAGCTTTAATACAACAATGCTAAAAACGAAAATCCACAGGGCTAAAAAAAGGTTTGCAAGTTACAACCACACAAACCCAACAAAGGCATTTATTTAACACAAATGAAAAAAAGTGAAATACCCCCAAAAAGTTAAAAAAACAAATTTTTGCATTTCAATCCAATGCCATCCATGCCCTAAATGATGTTTAAATTGAACAAACACCACAGACCAGTGGTTTCATGCACCCATGAGTAGCTCTGGGCCTATTGGGTGGAAAACCCATTGACAGACTAGGCCACATAGTGAATCAATTCAACTCAATAATATTGCAAATTCATTAGAAAATGTAGTGAACTTTGCTACATTTTTTGCTGGTTAAAAGAAGAAAAAATTGCTTGCAAAACAACAACCAGCAGGAAGGCATGGCCACCACAAAGAAGGCTTGCAGGCCTAATGCAGAAGCACACTGGCTGCCTTTCCAAAATGGCCACCAGCCACATGGCCAGGCCACAACAACAAGAAAGGGAAGACAGACAATGCAGGCCTATGGCAAAAGCAACCTGGCTGCCTTTACAAAATGGCCACCAACCACATGGCCAGGCTACTATTGACGTGGTCGCGATCGCAAACTCCCGCAGGACAATGCGGCCACCTAGCAACTCTCATAGCGATTGCGACCGGCTTGGGAAATCTCGTCTGCAATCGCAGGCACCCGGTAGGTCACTCCCGTATGCACGAAAATTCATTGTAGGCGCGTGAACACAAAAAAACCTCCGCTCCGTTGCAGAGTGCATGGTTTTCCGGAAACTCTGGGTTTTACGCAGAATGCAGAGTTGTAAAAAATCAGCAAATTCTGCGAGCAGAGTGGAGTTTTACACCCAGGGTGCCTTCTTACCTAGGACACTTGCAAACTTGTCATTCCATTCGGAATGCTGGACTATAGTATATGGCGAGCCAGAGCCCGCCACAATTTGTTTATTCACTCTGCCAATCCTCATCCTACATGATGGTTTCTTTTTATCAATGCCATCAAACTCCAAAATAGTGTCATCAAAGTTTAGGATGCTGTCATCACACAATGATTCATTCCTCACTACCTGCTTCATATCAGGTTTATCCAACACACACTTCACAGGGGCACTCCACTTTCTTTTTCTTGCAGACCTTTGCCAATTGACTGGAAATAGAGGTATGTATATCACCGTAAACACCCAAATAACATGCAAAAGGATTTGAGCCTTCTGAAGAGGGTGTGTGCATCTATGACAGATATGCTGACGAAGTACCAGTAGGATTAAGGTGTTCCGATAAGGGTGTGTGCATCACCGATAGATGTGCAGAAGTGGTGTTGTCACCCCTGAATGACTCAGGCGCTCGTGTCCACAAGGGAAATGAGCGGTAATAGGCGGCAGTACACAAAAGCCCAATCCAAAATGGCCACACCTCAACGTCCCTCACACAGCGCCACTTGTGTAGTGTGCTGACATTCATCACAAGGCTTTTTTAGAGTAGCACGGCACACAGTGGTCAGCTTGCTGGACGTGTGCTAAACAGTTGCAGTCCTGCACAATGGGAGGTTTTGCAGGACATGCACGCGCAAGCAGCCCAAAATCCTACTTCATGGCCAAAAACTCAACCTGCCTCAGTAACACCTAGGCTCTCCTAGTACGCACGGCTCACTGAGGAGTGTTGGATATGGGAAAAATATTCCTTACTCTTCCTTCCTTCTGAAGCTGGTGGCCAGGCATCCTGCTTGTTTGCTCGCTTGCTCTCTCACACACACAGGACACCCATGGACAAATGAATATTTCAGAAAGTTCCAGATCCCATCCTCATTGCCAAATTTGCAGAGAGTAGCTCAGCCATTGAGGTAGGAAAGATGTTTATTGAGAGAGCAAGAGAGAGGCGCTCCTATGCCTCCCAGTACTCCTACCAACTGTCACCCGTCTAACCACTTACATTCTAGAACCAACCCCATGGCAACCAGCTAATCTGGATACTACAAACATCATGTGAAGGCCACACCAGTGGCAGCTCTACACTAAGCAAATACTAGGGAGAAGGTTACTTACACTAATTTAGGAAGACACAAGTGCAATACCTCTCTCTGGCTCCAATCCTATCTGTCAAACTGGATGTGTGTCTCAGAGATGTGTTACTTCACCTGCAGACTGAAGATGCTTTGAAGGCACATTGGTATTACACCACATAGTTAGGGAAAGTATCTAAATGCTTGACATGATTGCTACCTAAAGGAACACAAAGGTAGCCTCTTAAAAAAGGAAGGGGACTGGTATACAATGATTAAGACTCTCCTCATGTGAACAAGCACCCCTGCTTTATTTGGGCTTTCATAGTTAGTTCCCTGTTGAGCCAAAAGCTGAGATTTTTGATAGGCGTATTAGGAACTGATGGGCTGCCTAGACAAATAGGCCACCTGATCATAGGCCTGGGGACCACATTATTTCCAAGCACCATGAGCTCGGTTTTATCCCCGTTCAGCTTAAGGCAGCTACTTGTCATCCATTCCACCACTCTTTCCAGGCATGGCGCTAAACAGTCTGCTTCACCCTATGTACTGGGATCGAGAGAAACCACCAATTGTGCGTCATCTGCATACGATATCATAGAAATATCGAACTCCTGGACTATTAGTGCCAGCGGCCCCAAGAAGACATTAAACAGTGTGGGGCTAAGCAAGGAGCCCTGCTGCACCCCGCAAGTCAGTTGCATAGGTTGGAGAAAAGATTAGCTTCCATGACTTGAAAGGTTCTACCCTCCAAAAAGGAAGACAGCCACTCCAGGGTGTTGTCTTGGATGCCACTTTCCCACAGCCTCTTTCGTAGGATTGAGTGGTCCTCAGTATCAAATGCTGCCCTAAGATCAAGAAGCAGTATAGCGGCTGAGCTACCTTGGTCCAGGGTTATTTTTAATTCTTCTGCCGCTACCAGCAATGCTGATCTTGGGCTGTGCTGCGGACGAAAGCCCATCTGAGTGGGGTGAAAGCAACAATTAGTTTCCAGGAACTCTGTTATCCTCCTTTCACATGTTTCTCTGTTAATTTGCCAATAAGTAGTAGGAGTGATATGGAGCGATAGTTCCCTAGATCAGCCGCATCAAGATTGTCTTTTTTAATAGGGGTCTGATTATCGCATGTTTCCAAACTTTTGATGATTTCGACCAATGATGGGAGCAAGGCCTCCATAACCTTCCCAAGCACATGTGGTGAGGCTGGGTCTAATGGTGAGCCTGATTTGATTTTTTCCATCAGAGATCTCACAACATTTATGTTAGTAGATGGGAAGCAGGTGAGGGCCGTCAGGGTGGAAGTCCACCCCTGAGCCCTTTCCTGGCCAGTGGTAGTTCCATTCCCATCCTGGCATGTGTTAGTTCCATTCCCATTCTGAAAGGAGCTGTAAATATTCATGACTTTTTTGGAGAAGTAGGAGGCTAAGTTGTTACATTTCTCTTCTGAAGCCTGAGGGGAATGGCTGTTATGTGTTAGGGAGGTTAAAGATTTGACACACCACATCTTCCCCTTTGCGAACAAAACAAAAGGAAAAGAGAAAAGAACAAAATAAACATGCAAAACATTATTCCATAGTATCTTCAAATACAAAATCTGACTTCCATTTGGGCCTTGTGGTAACCATCTATTATTTTTTGTTTGAATATTTTTATTGATATTCAACATATGGTAACAATACAGATCTATAATTGGAGGAGGGTAAAGCCGAGGTTATTTTTGCGGTGTGCAGCAATGAACAGGTACAGAAACAGCATTATACATTACAATCTTCTCATTCCTTAACCGTCATTGCTGAAAAGAAGAAAGACATTACATGAAACGGACAACAGCTCCACACTGCGCTCCCCACTGGAATGTGCTGTCTGCATTCGCATAGTCACTTAACCATCAGCCAGAATAGAGATGGCTTTGGGTGATCGTGTTAGAGGGACATATCATGCAATTGTGGCTCATCGCGTGTAGCGGGTGTATGTCCAGTGGGATGGTATAAGGGCAAGGTGTCGTTGGAGGCTGTTATAGACGCGGCACTGACCATCCTGTGTACAGACATCCCTCGTTAATTACTCAGAGGGAGAGGGGAAGTTAGAAGCATATCTGCCACGGTTCTGCATCACAAGGATGCAGGTCATGGTCGTGGGACGTTGCTCGCAATGCAGCTGGCCGACACTTAGTGAGTCATGGTGGGGTCTCACCGTCGTCATTCCAGCCTCGTTCGCTCCGTAGGGGGAATATGGGAAAAGGGAAGGGGGAGGGGTGGGTTGTGGTCATCTAGCTCGGTGACGTGCCGTGTGTGTCGTGGTGGGAGCGTCGCGATATGAGGGGGTCTCAGGGAGGTCATCAGGCGCGCTCGTTGCTGCTTGTCCTTTTCTAGGAGGGCGTGGGGATGTACGCAGGAGGTGCGAGATGTGGGGGAGGTGTGGAGGGTGTCATCTCGCCTGTTAGAGTGTGGTGTCATCTGGGGGCGTGGCAGTCTCCCCTTCTGGTGGTGTATGTATATCTCAGCCAGGGGCGTCAGGGCCGTTGTCCACATCGGCTGCCTCGTCTATTGCATCTCCATCCCTTCTGGGGGAATTGTCAGGTGTGAGGTCTCCCTGTGATTGGCATTCCCTGTGGAAGGAGCTGAGTGTGTCGTCCCATAAAGTTGCTATGGGGAACTGTTGCAAACCTGCTGTCTCCTCATTGCGGAGGATGATGCTTTCTGCCCTTGCCCAGTTGTCCAGGGAGGCGCGCCAGTGTTGTGCTAGGGGTGGAGTCGTGCATTTCCAATGTTTGGTAAGCAGTCTTTTGGCTGTAAGGAGGCCAAGGTCCCAAAAACGGGAGGGGACTTTATTAAGGGTGGTCCTCTTGTAGAGGCCCAATAGGCATGCCTCCCATGTGTGCGGTATCAGCATGGCCGTGCAGCGCTCAAGAATCAGCAGCACCGACCGCCAGTATGTTTGTATCCGTGGGCACTGCCACAGCATGTGTAGCAGGCATCTGGGAAAATATTGGTTGATTTTGTTTGGCGAGAGGTATGCTCTGTGCAATATGTAAAATTGAATCATCTTAAAGCGTGCGTTGCGGGGAATATTTTTGGGGCCTGCTAGTACCATCGCCCATTCCTTGTCCGTCCAGTCCCTCCCCCTGTCGGTCGCCCATTTGGCACGCAGAGGTTGTAGAGTATGCTGTGTGTGTGACAATAACGCCTGAGTCAGCCAATGTATCACATGCGAACCATTCCCCATGACGTGCAGGTGTTGTATCAGTTGATGTGTGGGGGGCTCATCAGTGATGTTTCCCCACCGTCGTGTGTATGCCGCCACTATGGAGGCGTGTTGTAAGAACTGTCCCGCCGGGATGCCCGTGTCGCTGGCTAGTGTCGCAAAGGGGATTAGGGTTCCGCCGGAATACAAGTCTGCCATGGTGTCTACTCCCGAGCGTGTCCAGTGTTCCAGTGCGGCCTCCGTGACAACGGTTGTTGCCTTAGGGGTACCCAGGAGCGGAAGCACTGGGGCATATGGTCTAACATTTTTAGTGAGTCGTAGGCTTCTGGTGAAGCACTTCACAGCTACGTCTACATGTAATTGTGGTCGGTTCTTCGTGCGCGCTAGCGGGTGGAATAGTGAGTATCTGCAGGAGGGACAGCGTGTCCGTGGTTGTGGCCATATCCTCCAGGTTCCTGCCTGAGAGCCAGGCCGTCACCCATTGTAGTTGCGCCGCTAGGTAGTAGAGCTCTAGGTTTGGTACTGCGAGGCCGCCCTCTTCGACTGGTGTGTATAATTTGCTCAGTGCCACTCTGGGCCTTCCGGCGTTCCAGATCATCTCCCTGATCATTGTTTCTAATTCCTTGAATGCGCGGCCGGGACGTATACTGGGATGTTGGCGTAGTAGTATAGGAGTCTGGGTAGCACTATCATTTTCGTCAATGTCACTCTGCTCGGCACATTGAGCGGGAGAGTCTTCCAAAAGGCTATCTGCGACCTGATGGACGTGACGGCGCGCGTCAGGTTGCCATCCAGGATATCCGGGAGCGTTCTGTACATGTATATCCCCAGATATTTGAATGTGGTAGCGTGCCACGGCAGCTGTTCGCCATTGATTCTGATTCCGGGGTCCGGGATGTCGGGAGCGAATGAGTATGCCCCCGATTTGACCCAGTTCACCCTGAGACCCGACATGGTCTCAAAGGTTCGGAAGATGTCTGAGAGTTCCGGTGGCAAGCTGGCGAGGTCTCTGAAATACAGGAGCAAGTCGTCAGCGTATAGCGAGACAACGTGCGTGCCGTCTGCTAGCGGTATGCCCCAGTTCGCACCTCTGCTGCGCAGTATCTCAGCGAGGGGTTCTATTGCCAACGAGAAGAGTAGTGGGGACAGCGGGCAGCCTTGCCTTGCCTGGTGCTACGTCTGACCTTTATGGCGTCGGACAGGAGCCTACCCGTGCGGACGCGTACCTCGGGGTTCCTGTACAGCAGTCCGACCAGTTCGATGTATTCGTCTCCTAGGTCGAACTTACGTAGCACTGCCAGCAGATAAGGCCACTCGACCGAGTCAAATGCTTTTTCGAGGTCAAGAATTAAGCACCCTGATCTCGGCCACCCCTCCACCGCGTATTCCTGAATCCGAAACAGCCTTCTGATATTTTGGGAGGTGCATCTAGCGGGTACGAAGCCGTTCTGGTCGCTATGTACCAGGGAGGGCACCAGTGGCGCCAGTCGTCTGGCCAGGGCCGACGCTAGGATCTTGTAATCCGTATTCAGGAGCGCTAGGGGTCTGTACGATCCTAGGAGTGTGGCATCTCGACCAGGCTTGAGAAGTGACACCAGTGTCGCCTCATTCATTGACAGGGGCAAGGCTAAGTCATCCAGAGCCGCCGAGTACACTCTGAGGAGCTCCGGTATCAATATATCGGAGCACGCTTTATAATATTCGGCCGGTATCCCATCCGGTCCGGGGGCCTTGCCGTTCGAGAGGGCAAACATGGCATCGCGCAGCTCGTCCGACACCATTGTTGACCCAAGGTCGTCACGCTGGTCCGCCGCGAGGGCAGGCACTGTGATCTCGTCAAGGTAATCGGCGATGTTCGGGTGCGGGTGTTGTAGGCGTGATCTATACAGCACTTGATAGTGCGCTATAAAGGCTTCGTGGATCTTCGCTTGGGTGTATACCACAGGGCCAGCAGGCGAGTGTATCGCAGTCACGGGTGACGTTCGCTCCTCACGCTGTATCAGCCAAGCCAACAGTTTGCCGGGCTTATCGCCGGTGTGGTGTGTGCGGGCCGAATGTGCCGTGTAATTAACATGTTTCAACTTGTCTAGCAGTCTGTCATGTTCCGCACGCGCTTCTAACAACCTAGCGTCCTCGCCTTCAGCAGCTTCTTGTTCCGCCTGCAACAGGTCTGTCTCCAGGTGCCTCAGATCTGTTTCTAACTGACGGCGCGAGAGAGCCTGTGTGCCCAGGCACTGCCCCCTGAGGACTACTTTGAACGCGTCCCATTCAACCTGCGGGGTTGATGCCGTGCCAGCGTTTTCCTCAAAATATTGCGCTGTTTGTGTGCTTATGGAGCTTCGAAAATGGCCATCTAATAGTAGGTCAGGTTGTAGCCGCCAGGTAGGTATCGGGGGTCGGGGGTGGTCCCATGCCAGACTCAGGGTGTGAGGGTTGTGGTCAGAGTGTGTGCGACCCATATAGCAGGTGTCCGTGATACGTGGCAGGATCTCACTGGAGACCATGTACCTATCTAGACGCACGTGTAGAGTGTGTGCCCCAGAATAGTACGAATAGGTTCTGGTGTGTGGATTACGACTGCGCCACGCGTCCTGCAAGTCCCATTGTGTGGACCACGCCTGAAGAGTGCCCGCAGCAGTCTGCGCATGTGAGTTGGGTGGCGGGGGGTGAGATCGGTCTAGGGCCGAGTCCAATGTGCTGTTGTAGTCCCCGCCCAGCACCCACGGGATACCATGCCAGGGAGCTAACGTGGTAGATAACTGTGCAAGGAAAGCCGCCAGGCCCATGTTGGGTGCGTACACCGAGGCCAGCACCAGTGGGTTCCCGTCTAACCTGCCATGAACCACTACGAATCTCCCCCCGGGGTCTACATGCGCGTCCAGCGTCGTCCATGGAGTGCCTGGTCAGACCCACACTAGCGTCCCCTTAGCGTAAGATGAGTAGCGTGTGGCATACAGTTGCCCCCGCCATCGGCGGCGTAAAGTGCAGGTTTCCGAGTCGCTGAGGTGCTTTCTTGTAGGAGGGCAATTTGAATGTGGTGGCGTTTGAGATATGAGTAGATCTGGTAGCGTCGGGATGGTGTGTGCATGCCCCTGACATTCCACGTGCATATATTAATGGCAGACATTACAATTTCTCAACAGTTTCCTACCACCCGCCCTCCCAACATCCCTCCCCGAGTCCCACATGTTCAGCGAGCAATTGCCCTCAGCACCACACATCAGTAGCGTGGCTGTGGCCACATACCACAGCAATAGAGGGGGGGGAAAGGGAAAATCATGACTAAAGAAACAATGAACCATTGAACATGGTGAACACATAGAATACCAAAAGGTCGGGTGCGGAACGTGCTCCCGTCCATACTCTCGAGGAGAGCAACAAAGTCTAAGTCAAAGGGGGGCGGGTGTGCAAAGCGCACCGTAACCGTGGTATCAAACCAACCAAGTTATTGCATGGAGGCCCTCCACCTTCCCGGGAGGTATGTGGCGGTCTAGACCATCTTTGCATACAGGGGCCCCCATACACACATGCATCAATTCGCTATACTTTACGTGTCCCGGGGTGGCGGCTGCCAGCAATGTCTTCTCCGGGTGCGTGTGTCGGCCAGATGTGGGCATCTGGGTCGTGCCCGAGGCCCATGGTCACTGGGGAGGCCTCAGGCGGCCACCCACGCCGCATACCGCGTGCAGAGCCGACGCCGCCCTTTGACGTTGAGAGTGTCCCCCGCGCTCACGGGGTAAAGTCCTTGTCCGTCCACTCCTCTACGCCTGTCGAGGTGCCCTACGGCACATGTTCCCGGGAGAGCAGGCCGTGTGGTGCATTCAACTTATATATTCCGCCGTCTGGGGCGTGACAGCCGGTCTTTCCTCCGAGTCTTGTGAATCCGGTATGCCATAGATGGCTTCATCGTCGCTTGGAGGGTCCTGTTGGCTGCCACCTGCTGTCTCGCTCTGTGCAGGGGAACGGCTTAATTCCATCACCAGACGGAGGGCGTCTTGTTTCTCCTGCTGCATGGCGTCCCCCGGGGGGGGGGTCCTCTCCGCTCCTCGCGCACCGGACTGTGTTCTTCGGCGTGGTCTGCGTCTCCTCCGGGCGCTTCCGGTCTGTCGCCTGGGCATGGGACCCGCCGCAGTCCTGGGGTCCGTGTCCGTGCCACTGTCTAGCCATGCCTCCACCTCGGTTGGGTCAGTGAAGAAGTGGGTTCGCTCTCCAGCTACCACTCTAAATTTTGCGGGAAACAGCAGAGTGTACTGCAGGCCCTGTTGTCTTAGGCGCTTTTTCACTGCCAGCAAGTCGTGTTGCTGTCTCTGTACTTGCACAGTGTAGTCTGGGAAGAACATTACTGACGCATTCTCAATCCGGATCTCCTGGAGTTTGCGAGTTTCCCGCAGGATGGAGTCTCTGTCCCTATAATTCAGTATTCGGAGCAGCATGGGCCTCGGGTTGGAACCTGTCGCTAGTGGCTTAGTAGGGACACGGTGTCCACGTTCTACCACAAAATGCGGCGAGAGTGCCCCTTCCGGTAGTAGGCCCCGCAACCACCGTTCCATGTGATCCTCCGGGTTCCTTCCTTCCCATTTCTCCGGGACCCCTACTAGGCGCACGTTGTTTCTTCGTGCCCTGCCTTCTGCATCCTCAGCCCTATCTTCCAAAAATTCCACCCTGTTCAGTAGGTCTTGGACGTGTTTGGTCGATTGGCTGGTCTGGGGTCGAAGTTCCTTCACATCGTTTTCCAGTGACGCGGTGCGGTCCATCAGTTTCTTATGGTCTGCTCTCAGGTGCGTCAAGTCTATGACCACGCTGTCAATTTTGGTGGCTAGTGAGGTGCTGGGAGCTGGATGGATTCTTCCAGTCTTTCCATGGCCGCTAGCATGGTGTCCAGTTTCGCCGTCGTTTGATCCGGGTCAGTGCTCTTCCCAGGTTTATCCATCTTGCCCTTGGAGTTGGCACCACCGGTGCCGGTTCGGGTTCTAGGTCCGTTAGACATCTGTGCCGTGGCGTGGACGCAGCCACAGCAGCTAGACCCGTCGTCGATGGGCGAGTCAGAGCTCGAGGCCGTGAATGGTCAGGACTGTCCCGAAGAGTTTGCAGCTAGGGGGAGGGTAGCCGCTCGACCCTGGGTCGCGGCGTGCAGATATTGCAGTGTCCAGCGCCAGGTGGGTTACCACCGCCTCGTGGGTGTGTAGCACAGAATCTGATTCCTCCCCTCAGGAGTATCACGGACACGCCGGCGGGCTCCTCAGGCCTTTGCATGCCACGTGGGGCTCAACTGGTGATGGAAGGGCGCCGCAAGTGTCCTGTTCGCTCTTCCGTCTCGTCCGGGCTTCCCCCAGTCTCGGGCGGGGCGCCCCATGTCCCGGTCTGGCGGCGGGCGTGTACTCTGTCCCCAGGGGCATTCACCAGTTTCCGCGCCCAGGCCGTTTTCCCGGTCCCAGCCACCTCCGCTGCCTAGGCCTCTGCCGCTCACCTCTGTCGGCCGCACGGCCTGCCCGTGCTCTCCGTGTGTTGGGGTCTGTCTCGGGTTGGTCAATGTGGTGTTTTTTTCGGGCGTCGCAGGTAGGCCGCACTTCCGGGCCTGTTGGAAGTGGTGAAGCCTCGGGCTTTCCTGGGCGCACGCCGGATGTGGGAGCGGCGTGCGCGGCTGCGTCTCTGTAAATCTCCCGGCGCAGGTCAGGTGCTCCGATCGGCTCCAAAGTCGGTGGGGCTCTTGGTGATGGTCCCCCACTGCAGCGCCGGTAGTTTGGGGTCGACTGCGGACGGCGGTTCGCAGGATAACTGCACCGGGAAGGGGAGCTCAGCACGGAGCTCTACCCGAAGGCGTCCATGCCGGTCGCGTGCGTAGCCACGCCCCCCGTGGTAACCATCTATTATGACCTTCTTTAGCAACACTTCCATTCATAATAACGGACTCAGAGTTACTTGCTTCTGTTCTCTTTTCTCTTCTCTCACCTTTCTCACCACTCTCACTGCGATCCTCTGACACAGCAACACTGTCATTATTTACATCTTCATAACCAACATTTCTACTTTCAGTCGATTCTTGCGTCCTACGTACTTCTTCATTACCCATATTCTCTATGTCAAATGTTTCTGTATCTTTTCGTTCGAAATAATCATCAAGTATTTTTTTCCCACAAATAAACTATTGTCTCCCCTCAATACAGCTATGTGTTTTAGATTCCAAACTTTACCGTCACTTAATTGAACCGCATTGCGTAAAAACTTAACAACCCTAGCGGTTCGAAAAATTGACTTTCCCCCTTCCTTACCTTCCAAGGTTTTTTTTACTTTAACCCAGAAACCTTCTCCGATGTCACAAACATTTGCTTATCTTTTGAGGTCAAACATTTACCTGTACTTGAGATGCTCATTCACAATTCTAGACCTTACTATGTCTACAGACACTGTGGACATAGGTGTCTGAAATAACCACTCAGGATTGCACTTGGTTCTGGTACCTCTTCCTCTCATAACTTCGAATGGTGAGACTTCTAAAGCTTCATGTGGTGTGGTCCTATACATCCATAGTGTCTTAAACTCTTGCACCTCCCAATGACCATCATTCTTAATTGCTAACTGTATGGTATTTTTAAGAACTCTGTTGACTCTCTCTATCATACCATTGCCACTTGGATTCTGCAACGAAGTAGTCCTATGTCTGATTCCTACCCTCTCAAAAAAATCTTTAGCTAACTTACACTTAAATTGGACACCATTATCGCTAATAAGTTGTAATGGCAATCCTTCAGCATTAAATACCTTGTTCAGAATTGTCAATACTTCCTCTGAATTTACCTTGTCCACAGTCTCTAACACAGGCCACCTCGAGAATACATCAATGAGTGCTAAAGTATATTTGTTCTAAATACCGTTAGGTACCATAATATCTACAGGTACAGAATGCCATGGTTTGCTGGGAATGGTAGGTTCACAGATTTCTGGTCTTAAAGTAAGCAATGACTTATCAGAGTTAACGCACCATACACAGCTCCTCACAGCCCTCTCAATGCACATATCCATGCCCGGCCACCAGTACCACTGTTTCACTCTTTATTTTGTTTTAACAATGCCACTAGGTTTCTCATGACACATGTTAACAATGCTCATTCTGAGCGATGAAGGAGGAATTATTCTCTCACCCCTTAGGACATTCTTTTGGAACACTGACAATTTATCAAGTATTTACCACAATGGTTTTAAATCCTTAGGTACATAAAGTTTCCTAGGCCATACATGTGCAAAGTATTTGATAAGCTGTTGCAAATTACTGTCCAAAGCATATCATTTTTTCCAATCTTCTTTCTTAAATTTAAAAAGCCCCTGGTCATGACTTAATGCTACTTGCATGTTTTCTCATTCATGATCAGAACCATCTTGCAGGTCTGTCTGCATTTGTGATAAAAAAAAAACAGGGACAGAGACAATCTTGTAAATGAAATCCTGTAATTACCATGACATCCTAGCAATCCTGACATAAACAAACCTTCTGTGGTTAATAATTTGACCAAGGGTTTATGGTCGCTTCTCACTGTACAAGGTTTTCCCCACACAAATGCACAAAAATGTGCTAACGCCCATATACATGCTGAAGTTTCTTTTTCTATTACTGCGAATCATTCTTCAGTAGGGTATAATGAACGTGAGGCATACTCAATTATACATCCCTTACCCTCAGAATTCATTTGGGAAAGCACACCCCCTAATCCTTTGTTGTTCGCATCTTCCGTGATTAAATTGTCTAACTCAGGATCAAAACTACTTAAAGGCAGTGCGTCAACAATGGCTTTCTTAATGTCTTCAAATTCCCTTTTACATTCATCAGTCCACAAACATTTTGTTTTATTTTTAAGTAATTGTCTATTCTCAAATATCCTCTAGGAAAATCCATCATGAATTTAGAGCAGAACTCCACCAAACCCATAAAGGACCTCACTTTATCCTTGTTCTTAGTATAAGGAGCATTATTAATGGCTTCTACTAAAACTGGTTTGGTAGTGACACCTTCACCACTAATAACATGACCCAGCTACATTATGGATTTCACAGCAATCTTACACTTGGTGAGTTTTACTGTTTGTTTGTTTTTGTTAGCCTTTTTATTGGATTTTATAGTTATCGTACAGGTTATATAACAGTTGATAGTATTTATCCTAACATAACATTAATTGTCAACATTTTCAGAGTGGATAACTGTGTGTCCATTGAGGGGTGTGCCACTCCTCGTGTTTGGGGCACGCCTAGATGCATGCCTGTTTGGGGATGTCGGGGGGTCTTATGGAATAACCATTCCCCGGGAGTGAGTGTTGGACCTATGTTGTCTATGTGTGACGGTGCAAGGGGATGATCCATATGAACAACCGAACTGGGGAGATAGAACTCGGGGAGAAGGGGGCGGGAATAGGTGCGTTTCTCCTCGCAGGTCCATTATCAGCGAGCAGTGATTTCCCATCAGCGCTAGCAGGGTGATCTACTCAGGGCGGTCGAGGAGGTGGCCTATTATAGGGGGGTGTTGTGAGGGTCGAGGTGTATTTGGTCCTGACTCCGTCTGGATGGCCTGTGGAGTCTCCACGGGGTGGCCTGTGTTTGTACAAACTTATTTAGGAGCATTGACCATTCCATCGATATGGGGTTTCGTGGCGCGCCACACGCCTCTTCCTGTCTGATGATGTCCTCCTCGGCCGCGCCCGCTTCTCAACCGCCCCACCATGCAGCTATTGGGGGACTGCCCGGTGAGCGCCAGTGCATTGCAATGCTTCGCTTTGCGAGGAGTATTGCTAGTAATGCAAATCTGGTCTCTACCTTTCTCTGCTTGTGCTGCTTAAAGATGCCTAAGGCACATGCCTCCCTCGTGGTGAGTTCCGCCAGGCCTGTGACCGTCTGCAGTGTTGTGTGCACTGTTGCCCAAAGGGCTTGTAGTGTGGTTCAGGTCCAGAACATGTGGATGAATGGGGCTTCATGGGTGTGGCAGCAGAGGCAGTCAAAATGTGTCGCTGGAAAGAAGCGCTTAAGCTGCTCCGGGGTGAGGTATGCCCAGTGCAGTATGTTAAATTGGATGTTTTTGAACCTTTGATTGCGGGACACTTTTATGTGGTGTTCTAGTGCTGTGAGCCATTCTTTGTCATGGAGAGCCCTGCCGAATTCCTCCTCCAAGTGGAGTCGCAGTCATGTTAGGGGTGCACGTGAAAGTTCCATGATGGATTTATAGATCCATGTGATGAGGTGTTTCCCCGTCCCCATGTTTAGGAGCGTATGCAATACGGGGTGTGTCTTGGGTTCTCCATCCATGAGGTCCACGTCTTTCTGCAGTCGGCCACCAGTTGTCGATGTAAGAGGAACTGGCCGGCAGGAATCCCACTCTCTTCATTCAATCCTGCGAATGACGTCAGCTGACCGTCAGTGAACAGGGCTTCTATCTCAGTGAGCGCGAGCTCTGTCCACACTTGCAGTTCACCCGTGGCGTAGTACCCTTTCCCCTTGGGGAGGCCCGCTAGCGGCAACAATGGGGAGTATATGGGCATCGCCTTGGATAGACACTGCATTCGTAGGGGGCAGGATCTGGCCACTTTGACCAATAGGCGGTGCGCCGAGTTGGGTTTGGTCCCCGGGAGGAGCATCCGGGTCAGTTCCAGAATTGACAAAGCTCCTGTTTGTGTTTCAGTTTCCCCCAGGTTTCGGCTTGCTGTCCATCGTGATAGCCATTGCAGTTGCGCTGCGAGGAAGTAGGCCTCGAAGGACGGGGCTCCCAGCACCCCCCGTCTCGTGGCAGCTGCAGTGTTGTCAGGGCTATTCTACGGCGGTCCTTCCCCCAGATCAGGGAGATCAGTAACGAGTCCAGCTCTTGAAAAAAGGAGCGTGGGGATAACCTGGACATTGACGAAATAGTAGGGGAGCCGGGGCACCAAGACCATTTTGGATAGAGGTACCATTGTGATTGGGGCAAGGTGCAGCGTGCGCCAAAAGTTGACTTGGCTTTTTAGCTCTCGGAGGACCCGGTAGAGCTTGCCCTCCAGGAGATCCTGAGGTGTATGATAGATTCTATCTCCCAGGTATCCTGGGGCATCTCCCATCCAGGACAGTGTGGCATCTCCCACACTGACCTCCCAGTGAGGTACATCCGGAGGCAGGGAGTAAACTGAGGATTTGGCCCAGTTTACCTACAACCCTGCGGCTTTCTTAAAGTCAGTGAGCGCGGTCCAAAGGGTGTGTTCTACTGTTAATCCATATTCTTCCAATGTCTTCAAACCTCTAAAAAACCTTATAGTGTTCTTCCTTATCTTTCCCAAAAATGAAAATATCATCTTGAAAACAGCGTACATTCTCATATTTTCCAAATATTTGATGCATAATTCTTTGATATATGGCTGCTGCTAAGGTTAGACTAAAAGGTAATCTTTTGTACTGAAAATACCTTGTTGGGATTATTAATGCTATAAGGGATTTGCTTTCCTCGCATTGTGGCATTTGATGATAAACAGCCGATAAGTAGATGGTGGAAAACCACCTGGCATTTTGGGAAGTGGGAACCAATCTACTAGTATGTTATTGTTTAGATGACGCTGTTCAATCCACAACCTCAATTTGCTATTGCTGCGTTGGGCTACGACAATCTAAGAAATCCACTCTGATGATTCTATTGGTTCAATAATATCAGCTTCTACTAATTTCTCTAACTCCATTGCTACTTCTTTTCTAAGGAGTATGGGCATGTGTCTTACTTTGTGAACCTTGGAGCATGCATCAGACTTCAAAACAATACGGTGTTTGCTGTTGTTGAGTTTGCCAATCTTCTTGCTGAACACTTCAGGGAAATAAGTCAAAATTTCCTTACACAGATATTCATTATCATCCAAAATCATTGCCTGGATCAAGATTATTTGGCCTCAGGATAATTCCTAAATTACCCTGATCTCTCCACCCTAAGACAGCTGGACCTTTCTTAGCTACATAAAGTTTCCCGTAGGATTCTCCGCCCTTAAACCTGAATAGCAACTTCCTGTAACTTACCATATCATTTTTTCCCCAGAAAATCCTTCAGGGCAAATATCAGATTGTAGTAAACTATGTGCTAAATTATTCACAAATTTACTCTTCACTGTTTCTTCATCTACAATTGTGTAAGGAGAAACAGAATCCACATACATTTACACAGTTACACCTCCTATTGACATAGAGCACAATGTCTTATTCTCAATTGACTTATCAATAATAAGTAACTCTTTAGAATCATAAATCTGCAAATCATCATGGTCATCACAATCATAAGTAGTACGTTTTCTAATTAAATACTCTTCATCACTAGAGCTTAAAACATCTCCATCCACACATTTGACTTTACACACCTTTGCAAAATGACCTATTATATTACAATTGGAATATTTCTGTTTAACTGAGCGGACAGAATTTGCTAGATGCCAAATGTGTGCTACTGTCACAACGGTAAAACCAAAAGTTCCCTTTCTTAGTGTAATCCTGTTTCTTAGGACTTTCTTTGCTGTGTTTTGTGAATTCTTTATTTCTTATTTTGCTAACCATTTCTTCTAATTCTACTCTAGTATCTGATTTGAGGACTTTTGCACTACGACTAGGCAACTTAGCTTTCCTCACTATTGCTAGTATATTTTTTAGCTCTGAATCTCCATTAATTCATAACCTCTCTTGTATGGCAGGGTCTCTTGTGTGAATGACTACCTGATCCCAAATGAATTGGTCTTGTAAATGATCAAACTTGAAGTCATCAGCTAACTTCCTCAATGCAGCAACATACTCATCTTTAGACTCATTTGATTCCTGTTACCTATGAAAAAACATATACCTTACTATTCCTATGCAAGCTTTGGGTGCAAAACAATTGTCAAAATCTTATAAAATAGCCTGGAATACATTACTATAACCACCCCTAAGAGCTTTTGTCATTTCCTTGTAAGCCTTTAAACCTCCTGGACGCATTGAATGTAAGAAAATTCTTTTTTTCCTTTCTGGGGACATTTTCACCTCTTTGTCAAGTATAGATGAAATTTCAAAACATGACTTCCATTCTGTCCATTTCATGCATGTGCTGCCCCTTGCAGGTCAAAATGCTTGAGGTGGTTGCAAGGAAAAATTCTGCATAGTCATGTAATGTAAGTAACTTATACAAGTGGAAGGGTTAGAATACAGTATCTCTTCTTCACCCACAAGGGACTAGTTCACTGTAGCCCAACCAATGTGTGTTGATTGTAGAAGGAAATCCAATGTCCAAAATTATTGACACTACACAGTAGAAATGTATAGTAAAGCAAAGGATTGCTTAAAAGGCAAAACGTTAATGTAAAGGCTCACCTTGTAATGTGCAATGAATTACTCTGCAATGCAAAAGAACACTATAAACTCATAAATCCAAAAGCAGTAACACTTGTGTGAAAGCAACAAATATCACTATGCCGTCCATACTTGTGAAACACCTGCAAAGATCGCTGTGCCGCCTGTAATAAATACCAAAATGGCGGCACATTACGTGACAGGCGCTTTGACCCCACGTAAGAACTTAATGATGCTGGTTACGGGGCCGCTCTGACTAGACGTTCTTTCCTGATGGCGGCGAACGGCTTGGAATTCTTCTCCAACGAATGGCCTCGTCATTTAAAACGTGCTCAAGATCAACCATGAGAGTAACTTGTAAGTGAGAGCCATAGTAGAAATGTCCCTCTGTGAGGTCCTGATAGTAAAATAGGCACGGGTAGAGGCGTCCCGACAAATTACCGCGAAGCACTGTATGCATAAGTACGAATGCGCTCCTCCTAGAAATGATTTAGAAAATCCAGATAAAATCCAAAAGCTGTGGGTTCGTTCCAAGGTGTTGCAACACTGATCGTCGCCAGTTTCTAAAGACTCATAGAAGACAAAATACATTTCCAAACAGATTTATTTTAAGTTGAAACACCAAAGCAGGAGCATCTTTTCTCCAACGCTCTCTCCTCATGGACGATCCAATACTGAATCTGTACCGTAGAGGAATGTGCAAGAGAACCAGTAATATGCTTTGAACACATGCAATAAGGTATAGAGCGCGAGAGCGCATGTGCGCAAAAAATATAGAAATATTGTTGTAATCTTCCTCCTTCCCTTTATCTCATCCTCCCTTCTGTTTTCTCCTTTCTTTCCCACTGGTACATTCCCTCCTCCCCCGCCCTCTGTACCCTGTTGGTACATCCCTGTTGAGAGTTCACAGTGGAATGTTGGATAGCTTGTCATGTACGGACAGCAGATGACTGAATAAAGACATTGAACTTACCTTGCTTCTGAAATCTTCATTTTACAACACTGGTGACAATTTGGTGAAGGGGGCCATTACTGTCATCTCCCCTTTCAATGCTCTCTCCTTCCTGCACTTCTGCGGGGGATTCCTGATCTTCTACTTAGTGATGCTCGGTTCTGGGTACCATAGAGGCATCCTCCTGTGTTATTAAGAAGATCCCTGTGCCTACCCCGAAGTGTTCTCCTGTTGATGCTGTACCTATTATTAGGAAGAGTTCTCCCTATTCTGTGGGCTTTCCCGTCCTATTTGAAGAGTTTCCTCTGAGCTGGCAGTTTCTGCATTCTTAACACTCACAGGGGGTCTGTTGTGATTCGGGATCCTGCAGCACTCTGGCCGTGCAAGTAATTTTGTCTGTCTTTTGAGGGAGCGTGGATGCTTGTCCCTGCTTTTAGGAAGTCCGCTGGAGTTCCCTGTCGTTCATCATCGCTTGTCCTCGAAGTACCGTGTAAGGTACCCTATTGTGTGCCTTCTTCTCTACCGTGTCTGCCTTCAGCGCTATATCGCGCTACTGGGGATGAGTCTTTGCTCTGGTGACAAGTTCTGCCTCCACCCGGCAAGTATTCCAGTGCCACAGCCGTGTCTGTGCTACGCCACATCTTTTTATCGAGAGGGGCCGCGTCTGACAGAACCTGCTGTTCTTTCCAGCTCCCCAGCCGGTGTCTGTCACTGCACTTCAGCTGTTCACCTGAGGCGGCCTGCTTCCCACCAACGCTCCGAGAGACGTGCCAGAGTGTTTCGGCCTGAGTTTGACAGAACCTGCAGTTCGTCCGGCTCCCCAGCCGGTGTCTTCAATGCGCTTCAGCTGTTCCTTCTGAGGCAGCCTGCTTCCCACCAACGCTCCGTGATACGCGCCACGGTATTTCGCCTTCCTCAGCCGGCTCACCACAGATCGTCAGTTCCTCTGAGGAAGACGCTCCCGGCGCACCAGCCACCTCGCAGCCTGGCCTGTCAGCTTCCTGACAGGAAAAAAAAAAGACTCCCGGCGCACCAGCCACCTCATGGCCGGGCTTAAATGAATATTTTCTTCGTCACTGCCAGCCTCCCTTTTCCCCCCAAGCTCATTCAAGCTCGTCAGTTTCCAGCAATACTATGTAAGACCCTTCAATCTATTTATGTTGCTGAAGTCTGCGCTTGTATTAAGGGGGCACATTTGAGTGTCTGTACACCTGCAGTTGAGTTTCTTTGATGTTACGCACACCCATTTTCACCTTTCAACTTGGATTTCATTTTATCATTTAAGGCTAAAGCTTCTCCAAGTTAACTCGTGCCACCTCAGCTGGTCTTCAGCGTTTGTTTTTGCCAGTTAGTTCATCCGCCAACTCCAGAGCCGGTTTTCCAATTTGCTGCAGTTTTTCATCGTCCTTTCCCCACAGTTCCCGTGTGCTCCTTCCTCAGCCTGCTGTGTTCTGAGCACATCCGGAATTGTTGCGCTTACTACCATCACAATTACAAGTAAGACTATCCATTTTGGTGCTGGGGTGGTTTGCTCATCAAGACTCTGCATACAACATATATTGTTGAATAGCCCTCTTCCTCACTTTTAGTGTGTTACTTACTACGAGTACTACGGTGATACACACACCTTCCTATTCCATTTTATTGGAATTTTCACGGTGACACCTAATCGCTGGACTTTTGGACCTAAATTGGGTGGCTTAACCTCTACCTCTCCCTTCCCTCTGTATTCTCCTTTTACATAGTCTGTACAATTTTGCCTTACCCTATTACTGTCTCCTTACACATCCAAAGTGTATTATCCTACTGCTCTGCTGTATATGATTCTGCCTGCATGCCTCAGTATTTAGAGAGTATTTATAATATTGTGCTTACTGAGTACCATTTTCCATGATAAGTTTGTTTGCACACTTCAGTCATTTAGAGTAAATTAGAGTCTAGGTGGCTGCTTCTTTCATATTTTGAGGTTCTGATATTGTACTTAACTCAATTGTAATTGTTACGTATAGCATTAAATATTCCTTATTCTTCTCCTGATCCGTGTAGCAGGCCCCTCCCATTTCCCCTAGGTAGCGTCCCTGCCTTTACCTCTGCCTTTGCTATCCCACTAGCAGCGCCTAGCATAGCTTTCCCCTTCCACTATGGCTGGACAAGGTATGAACCAACCTCCTCCATTCCTAAATGAGATCTGAGAACCAGGAATTCACTGGAAGGAATGGATAAATATATTCGCATCTTACCTCATAGCCATAGGAGGTGAAAGGTATTCGGCAGTCCGCAAACAACATATATTGTTGCATAACCTAGGTATACAAGGTAGGAAGATTTATGACACCTTACCTGAACCTGAGTTAGAAGAGGATGAGGATGATACAGATGAGTTTAAAATTACTCTTTTTAAAATTAAAGGCACATTTTGGTGACAGGGTGAACGTAGTTTTGGAGCGACATAAGTTCTTTACCCGCATCCAAGGCAAACAGGAATCTGTCATCAATTATATAGCGGCACTTAGAGGCCTGACGTAACTATGTGACTTTGGTGAACTCACCGATTCACTCATCAGAGACCAACTAGTCAGGTGCACTAACAATAGTCGCATTCAAGAAAAGCTCCTGGCAAACCCCCCCCTTAAAAGAAGCGGTCAATATAGCTGTCTCTGTAGAACACACTGCTAAGTGTACAAAGAGATGAAGATTCCTAGTGAGCTTGTTGCCAATGTTCACAATAGTGATGTTGCACAGGCCAGTTCCAAAGATACTGAGGTGTTCAAGGTTAGACCTGGAGAAGTCAAGGTTAACCAATCGGCCAAGGAAAAGGAAAGGTTGAAATGCTATAGATGTGGCAGTAGTAACCCTCTGGCCAATGATGTGCGTTGTACTGCCCGCAATGTCACATGTGTAAAATGTAACAAGAAGGGGCACCTAGGTAGAGTGTGTAACAATAGTGAAAACTGTCAAGTGAAAGTAGTACATAGGGAAGGGGACTTAGCCCCTAAATACGTTTTCCAAGTGAAAGCTAGGGACCGTCTAGTCATGTGCCCCGGTTACCTTATTCAATATCGATGTCATTAATTACATTTTTGATACCTCCACTCCCGAATTGCTAGAACCTGACATTTCAGTTGTAGGATATGCTGATGAGAATATTCCTTTAGTAGGGATGATGAGTATGTGTATTAAATTCAACGGTAGAACCACATGGGGCAAAGTGTATGTGGTAAACAAAGGGTCTAACCTGTTAGGGTGGCACCATCAAAGAGCGCTGGGGATTTTTCTCGACACTACCAATAAAGATCAAGTTCTTGTAGCTGAGCGGGTGGAGGAAACCATCAAGGATAAAAACATTTATTCTGATCTGTTCACTGAAGTAAACCAAAATGTAATTAGCATAGCTTGTGACGTACCCCCTACGGGAGACAACACCATTTCTAAACTAATGGCCAAAAACCCTGTAGAAGAAGGGGTGGCAGAGAAAGTTCATGCTGTATCTGGATCTTATGTTGTTAAAAGTTGGCCTGCTAAGAATAATTGTGACCTGTCTAATAATCCCACAGCTGTTCCTAAAACTCCATGGACTAAGTTGGCATTAGCGATAATCGGTACCACGGGACAATTAGGAGCTCAGAAGAGGTTTTTCATGGTACTCATGGACTACACTTCTCACTGGATCAAATACTTGTGGGTCTCACATGTCTCGACAAAAACTCTCATTGACTTCTTAAAAGATTCATTCGCATGTGAAGGTGTGCCTGCTTGCATAGTCACTGACAAGGATATCCAATTCTCATCTATGGAAATTAAGACATTCCTTTTTGAGCTGGGAATCAAGCAGGAGGAATCTACTGTACTAAGCCAGGGAGACAATGACCCCATTAGGATGTCAATACTCTGGATAAAAAATATCATTCATCAAGCTTGTACCAACAATGTGGATGTAGATGTAATGTTAAGAGAAAACATTTGGGCACCTCACACCTCTTCCAACTTGATAACGGGAATAACCCCTTTTGCTTCCATCAGGGGAAGAGATCCGATTGCCAACTCTGTATCTCCGGATCTGTCTTGCATGAAGTTTGTAGTCAAAGTGTCTTCATCATAATCCTTCCCGGTTTTCTCTCCTTCCACTTCTGGGTGCCCTCTGCCCTCCTGGCCTAGGGTTCCTGTGTTACTTTCTCCCCTGCTATGTTTCCTCCTAGCATCTCTCGCTCTCTCTCTCCTGTGTTTTCTTTTTTTTACCCTCCGCAGGGAAATGTGTTGTAATCTTCCTCCTTCCCCTTATCTCATCCTCCCTGCTGTTTTCTCCTTTCTTTCCCACTGGTACATTCCCTCCTCCCCCGCCCTCTGTACCCTGTTGGTACGGCCCTGTTGAGAATTCACAGTGGAATTTTGGACAGCTTGCCATGTACGGTTAGTGGATGACAGAATAAAGACATTGAACTTACCTTGCTTCTGAAATCTTCAGTTTACAACAAATATATTACAAAACAGTTGTGATTCAGTGAACCTAATAATTCTGATGGGGCTAGTAACACTGCCCCATGAAATTAAAAGGGACCTTGCAATGAGATCATGTCTCATAAATATTATATAAAAATATTTCTCTCATTTGTTCATACACTTTTTGTGAATTTAACGTGTTCATCTGCTTTTCACTTCAAATATTATACCCTAAACCAGCCAGATGTCTGCAATTTTGTTTTTAAGTTGGGAAATGATGGGGTTGTGTAATCAAGGTGTTGTGTTTTACTGGTGTTCTCCATTGGAATGTTCCCTGCGTGGAACACCAATGGAAGTTCTGTCCACGGCAGTTGCTGCCGGGGAGCTGTTGAGGTTGGACCACATTAAACCTCCTCTGACTCACCTCAAGTTTGGGTCGTACTTCCTTTCACTGGCGACGATCCTGGTCGCTCCAACCTCCAGCCTTCCCATCGATGGGGCTCTTCCTGAGCGAGTCTTCGGAGCTCCGGTGTTTATGTTGTTTGATGTTGCTGTTCCGGGCCCCTGTCGTCGTTGTCCTCTGCTAATGTTCAGGAGTTGTTTCGGAGCAATTGCTGTGCTCCGTGAGGTACTTTGGTGGTGTTGTGCCTCTTCTGCGATTTGTTCCCCAAATTTGTGCTCTCGCGCTGTCATCCGACTGTCTCCGGTGACGTCACGCGATCTCGTCTGCCGAGCCTGACTCATACGCACGTGATTATACATTAGAGTGTAATTTTTATTGTTTATTTATAGTTCTACTGTGATTTTGTTTTGCCTTGCCATTTACCTGTTGTTTTCTCTTTGTTTTCTCTTATTGTTTATCTTCATTTTTACTTTTGTGTTCTTTTGTGAAGAAGGGGAGGTGTGTTGGGTTTTACTGGTGTTCTCCATTGGAATGTTCCCTGCGTGGAACCCCAATGGAAGTTCTGTTCACGGCAGTTGCTGCCGGGGAGCTGTTGAGGTTGGACCACATTAAACCTCCTCTGACTCACCTCAAGTTTGGGTCGTACTTCCTTTCACAAGGCCATGGTAATATATGCTTTCTATCACAGGTTTCTACACAGCAACAGAAGAAAACATGATTAAAAACATATCACACAAATGAGCAGTCACCATTAACCTTAAAACATATGTCTAAGCTTTTATTTACTCATACCCGTAAGGCAAAACATATGTCTAAGCTTTTATTTACTCATACCCTTGAGGCCAATGGATTTGTTTTGAAATTATGCAGCCTGGCTCTGGACACCTGCTTCCATGGCTGCAAGTTGGGGCTGTCCCATTGTGACCTCACATGAGAAGTTGGCTAGAATCTCTGAGATGTCATTCTGTTTCAGAGTTTTCATTATTCGAGGTTTTCTTTGAATGGTAGAGGTAAAACACTTTTGTTGGCTTCTCCCGCGTTATTCAGCACTTATCTTTTGCTGCTGAAGCAGTAATATTGTTTTGCCTAGCTTCAATCTGAGTAGCTGCTCATCATCTTCACTTCTGTGAAGAAATGGATGAAGAACCGGTAAGAGTACCTTATTAAGCAGTAGAAAACAGACGTTTATGAGGTTAAATAGTGTTTTCAGGCAAGGGATATTGACATATTTACCAAAGTCTTTTTTAAGTTTACCCATTAGTCTGAATAAAAGTAACCCCAAGGGACCAAAACTTTGAAATGGGTTATTCAAAGCTGAGATGTGAGCAGGGCACACTTCACTTGAGAATTGTTAAAGACGTTTCACACGTTTGTTATATTGTAGCATGCTATATTAGTGTGGCGTTTTGAAGCCTGCCTCCAGGAAAACAAAATGTAAAAGCGTAGGATTCAGTTTTAAACCCCACTGTTAACATGTTCAAGCAAAGTGAAAATGTCAACTACAAAAATCACTTCTGTTATATCAAAGTTTGAGGTCCACGTGAGGTTGACGCTGTTGAATACAGGCATGAGGGTAGTCCATGTGGTGACTTTACATATTTACCTCAGGGACACCCACTTACACGTAGCACATTAGGGCAGTATTTGTTTTTCGTTAAAACAAACCTAAAAGTACTGCAGGACAGTAAACCTGCACAGAAGAAAAGGCTTTATTTCATAAGATTTTGAAACGGCCAAGTGGATGTTCCCCCTGAAGGCTTCTTCTGCCCTTTACTCCCAATGTGTGTAAGTAGCAGAGAGGAAGAAATAGAAAAAAAAGACAATAATTAGGATTCTAATATGGAAGAGGCTTGAGACGGAAATGTGTTATATTAACAGTATAATCCACTCGTTAGTGGTGCTGGATAAATGAGAATTGTCCAATCATTTTACTTCTTGCGGAGGCTTATTCAAGGCAGTTGTGTTCTTATTATTGTAAAATCTTCCTTTTTCAAGATCCACCCACTTCCAAAAACAGTTTTCTGAAAATCATGTGTCCATCTTGCTTTGACTTTCCCTGTATTTTTCACATTCTATATCTCAATTGAAGCTCTTTGACTTTCCTCGCCTGCCATAAATGTCTCTCAAAGCTCTTTTTCGACTTCTCTCGCTAACAAGAAAGTTAACAATTACCTCTTCCTAGACCCATGCTTTACCAATCCACCATCTTCAAAACACACATTTTCTGAGGTGATGTCTTCCAGGTCCCTACCGTAGCTTCCTCCTCTGCAAGTAACTTGTAAGAGGCCTCCTGGTCCAGTTTAGTAATAGGGTTTTGTTTATATGTGCACAGTAGCTGTTTTGCTTAGTGAGTAGGGGGCAGATGTATCAAGATACCATTTTGCGATTCTCAAATAGCGATTTTTAAGGAATCGCTATTTGAGAAGTGCAAAATGGTATGTATGTAGAAATTCGCTATTTTTTAGCGATTTCTTAAAATTCCTTAATTGCAATTAGCAAATTGCTAATCGCAATTAAGGAATAATTTCCCATTCATTTCTATGGGCCAGGAGGCCCATAGGAATGAATGTGAAATTATTCTCAATTTGCGATTAGCAATTTGCTAATCGCAAATTGAGAATAATTTCAAGGGTGCAAGGGTGTCTTAAGGACACCCTGCTGCACTCCTGAATTTGACATGTGTGCGCATATGGCGCACATACATGCCCTAAGGGCATGTATGAGCGTCATATGGCACCTTTAGAATTTTTAAAAAGTGCATTTTGAAAAGAATTCGGCAATTACCACCAACTACAAGTTGGTGGTAATTTGCGAATTCTTAGTCAAAAATCGCAACACTGAAATGCTTAATACATTTCAAATAAGAAATCGCAATTTGCCATTTCTTAAAAGCCTGGCAATATTAGGGAATCGCTAAATTTGCGATTCCTTAATATTGCGAGGCTTTTTGCATGATACATTCCAAATCCTGTTTTTTTTGTCGCAAACGCTGGTATTTTCCGAATCTCAGCGTTTGCGACAAAAAAAACGGATGATACATCTGCCCCTAGGTTGCTTGTTGCTGAATCACATGCTGATGTACTCGGTCGCAAGTTCAAATCTCGGTATGACCAGTTCAGTGATCAAACCATTTGAGATCATTACATATTGTATTCTAAACTGAGTAAAAGTAGCACTTGTTCTTTTCAGTGCATAGAAACAGCATATGTTTTGAAGCGCTATGAAAAAGAAGTCAATATAGTTCTGTTTACAGTTTTCTTAGATTAGGTTTGGTATACTTATTTAAAGTAAAAATGTAGGACATGAGGTATAGGCAGGGCCACTCGAATTATGCGAATCTGCGGATAATTTTTACATGATAGATTTGACGCATTTGCCACATACTCCATCTTCTGCTTCATAAATTGCAGATTTTTGCAAAAAAATTGCTTCTAGCTAAAACACATCAAACGTTTCTAAAGACAGTGTGACACATGTTCTTGCACCTTGGAAGGCCCATCACAAAGTTTGACTGGTCTTTTTTCAGCTGCTTATTGCTGTATCTGGGTGTTAAATTCTTACTATTAGGATTAAATATTTTCTCAGATAGTATTACTATGTAGAAAAAAGACAAAATAATAAACTAATAGTATCACAAAATGTACAGCATTACACCACATATGTTGCCTTTTCCGGCCATATAATTCAGTCAACCCTCCTGCATTATTTGGCCTTCCTCTGAAGCATAATTTCAGGGGGCCTGGGTATAAGGTGTTCTTCCTTACAAAGCCACTGCTACACAAAGTGTGATACCTTACTGTAAAGAAAGTGACATGTCCCTGGCTGCTGCTTTTATCTACTCATATGGGAAGACCAACTGGTTTCAATACTGCCCTCGTACACTAGATAGTGTTACGCTTCATCATAGGGCCACATCAACATCAGGATGCTGACCAACGTCATCTGATGGAGTCCCATTTTTTTTTATTATCAAAAAACCACAATTATTGAGGGGATGATATCCCACCCTTTTTCCCCAACTGGGATTGGGATCCTCTCAAAACAAAAAGATAATTAAAACTAACTAGGTGGATGTTCATCTACTTTTTATTCCTAACTTCCCCATGTAGGATTAAAACTAGAGATAGGAGATTTGCAGGGTTTTTAGTATCCATACCACCTGAGAAATTGTGTTATTTTATCAACATGTTTCGGCCTTCTCTGAGCCACACATTTTTTTGTTTTTTTTGTTTTGAAGTTGATTTCCAATCGGAACCACGAAGAGTTGGAATCGACCACAGACAATCGTCAACGGTAATACTTAACATTCGTTCATTGTCTCAAATAGTTACTTTATTCGGTTAAAATTTAAAACCATCAAAGTGCACATCACATGGCATAAGACCTTAAAACATTTTACATTTGTACAGAAAATTCATTCCAAATCCCGCCCCTTTAACATGATTCTCCATGGGACATCAAATGATAAGGCATATCCACCAAACATAGCAATCCTTGGTATTTAAATAAATGATATAAAAAGCTTGTCCTGTTCAAATGTACATTATTTACAACAATTTTATAAAAAGTAGGTTGAACAAGTTTAACAAAGCCACACTATGATACAGTAAATCTATTCCTGCACCTGATTGCTCCAGTAATGTAACTTGCAACCCCAAAACAGACTACCGGAGATGCCTATCTTCCTCAAAATTATGCCCTCTTAGCAGAGGAATGATACATTTACTGCGTAACGAAACATAGTATTCGCAGCAAAAAATCATATGTAGTGTATTCTGTTCAGAGAAGTTGTCACAGGGACAAGGGCCCAGCGTCCCTTCTTTAAAAAACCCTTTAGGGAAGGCTAGTAACCAGGGCACCATATTGTGCTTAAATCCAATTAAAGCAAACAGGTGATACGGTTTATTTATATATGTTAAATATGGTTGCAACTGGCTACCTAGACTCAACATGACAAAACTCCTCACCCTAGGTTTAGCTAGTTCCCTTTCCTCCCTTATAGACATCGATCTTTCCAAGAACTGCTGCTTTAGTGGAGTTAGGGCGGTCTGATTTATTTTTAAAACCTGATCTCATTACAATGGAGGATGTGGATTATGTCAAGAAGACCTTTATGACGATAAAGAAGCTTGCACGAGACCATACCGAGCTGGGAAAACAAAGCGTCCGCAAATTTGTGATGCTAAAAACAACCCCTACTATGGAACCAGGGCCAGGTGTAGGTAAATCTCATTTACCGATTCATAAATACCGAATTTTACCGATTCGGTATTTATGAATCGGTAAATAAGATGTAGGTAATAATTCGGTATTATTTACTGAATCGGTAAGATTCGGTATTTACCGATTCGGTAAATACTGAATCGGTATTTGCTATTGAATCCTATCGGCCTTGAAGCCCATAGGATTCAATAGCAAATACCGAATTGGTATTTACCGAATCGGTAAAAATACCGAATTGCAAAGGGGACAGGGTGTCACTTTGACACCCTGTTGCACCCCTGTAACTGGCTTGTGCGCCAGGTGGCACACATACATGCCCTTAGGGCATGCCTGTGTGCCACATGGCACAGGTGTACATGCACAGATGTGCATGTACACAGGGATTCGGTATTTACCATGCAATTGTATTACATGGTAAATACCGAATCCTGAAAGGCCTGAAGCACTGTTCAAAGTGCTACCTACATCTGAAAATACAGATTCGGTAATTTTACCGATTGGTAAATTTACCGAATCGGTAAAATAGACAGAATCGGTAAATTTACTGATTCTGTAATTTTACCGATTCGGTAAAATTACCGATTCGGTAAAATTACCGAATCTGTATGTTTTTTGAGCCCCTACATCTCCATAGCCCAATACCGGTCGGAAACGGACGAAAATCGGTATTTTCGGCCTTTTCCGACCGGTATTGGGCTACCTACATCTGGCCCCATATCTTTTGTGGCCATTGTCTATCCATGAGCGTTTTTTATTGATCAGGTTTCGTTTTGATTATTTTCATTTGCTTTTAGCTGTTCCAAAGGTGAGTTATAGAGGACAAGTGCTAGCACCCTGTGGCTGCGACGGAGTGTCTCCACAGGACTTGCTGCACTTTGTATTTTTCTGCACTTTTTACACTGTTCCCCGTAGATATTTTTTAAACTTCAATATTAAAGATATTACATTTTAACCAGGTTCATCCTGCTCTTTTCTATTTACAATTATTAAAACCAGACTGTATTCCTTTTGTAGTGGGTTTTTTAAAGTCGGCCCTGCGATCTAGATTATGTATGGAGCACTGAAATGTATCCTTTCCCTCATCATCCTTTACCTTACGAGTCTGTATTTTGCACATTGTTCATTTAGTCTGTATTTATTTCCTAATATGGCTTTGGTGACTATGTTTTAACCTTATTGTACCGTAACTGGCTTTTTAGTACTTCTTTTATGGAATTTCTGTATTTGTTAAATGAATGCATTGTATTGTAGAACGTTTATGGTTTTATCTCTAAAGCCGAATAAAGTATTTTGAATGAATGCTGCTTTAGTCCTCGAATAGCTGACTTACCAATTGCTCTAGGGCTTAGAAATAAGTCAGGACAACCAAGAGATTCCATTTGGGTCTTAATATAACGAACCCAGGGTATGTCTAAACCTTTGTCCAAGGAAACGCAATCTTGGATGATCAGTTGATTAAGGTTGGGGGGCAGCTGCGCCCAAATTCTCAGCCAGCATAATAAAGGGGCAACCGCAATCTGGTCCGAGATATAACCAGCACCAAGGTCCTCATGAACATTAAAAATTGGAGTAGAGGCCGGGACCGACAGCAGCTTGTGAAAGAAATTATTTTCCACTGCCTGAATTTCCCCGGTTTCTATATATCCCCCAACGTCTTCCCATAAGTTACCATAGGGATGCATTTGGCATTATAGATCTTCATGAGGGCCGGTAGCGGTTTGGAGCCAAATCTTCTAGAGAACTCTAAGATAGCCCCAGAAGCTCTAGCTAGGGTGTTCTTTTTGTGGATACGCTGTGTAAACCACAAGCGTCTTTCATCAAAGAGGACACCTAAATAAGGGAAGGCGGGGACTTTCTAAGATCCATCCCCATACAATAAAATGTAGCCTTCTTTGCTCTAGCTGTGCCGATAGACATTGAGTGTGACTTTTTAAGATTTGTAATTAAATCTAGAGAATCCATAAAATCAATAAAACAATCTAAAAGAGACTGCAAACCTTGCGACGTTCTTGCCACCAAAAACGCATCATCGGCATAAAGTAAAGCAGGAATCGATTTAGAACCGACTTTTGGGACATCTTTGCAAGAGGAAGACTGGGCGTCGCCAAGTTTATAGATATAAAGTGTAAACAACAAGTGCACCCCTGTCGCACCCCTCTTTTGACAGCCCATGCTTCAGTTAAGGCGCCATTCTCATCATAAAGGACAGCGGCTGTGGTGGCGAAAACTGTTGTTAGGTCCATAAAGGCCAAATGGAGATCCCCACGCTTTGCGATCGTGTACTTCCCTATAATTAAATGTAAATTAAGACATTGTCCCATTGTGCCCTTACCCTCCCTAAATCCATATTGAAGGTCAGAGATGATGCTGTTTTTATCCAACCATTCTGTTAGGCGGGCAAGAACAACTTTCCCCATTATTTTGGCTGCTGAATCCAAGAGTGAAATCGGTCTATAACTGTCCGGATCATCTCTTGAGCCCTTTTTTAAAAATCAGGATGATTACCGCCTTTGCCCAAGACGGGGGAAAGCCGACCCGGTTTGCACCATTAAAAACAAAAGTTAAGATATTAGCCCAAAAAATAGGATCTGCCCCGTAAAGGTCAGCCGGCACCCCATCAGGGCCTGGTGCCTTCCCCTTTGACATTGACATAATTGCCTCACTTACTTCGTCCATTGAGAACGAAAGGGGATTTGGGGTGCAGACTAATTCTCCTGGCCAACTAGTATTTCCCTGTCTCAAGTCACTGTAAAGCCCCCAAAATGCTGAACCCACCTCTCTGGAGAGATAAGACAATCACTAACAGAATTAGCGAATTCGTCAAAAGTGGGGCTGTTTACCATAGACTAAAATCTGGTGCTATTGGCCAAAACGCTCGCTTCACTAAGTTCGTACCATGCCATTTCTCTTATCTGCATCTTTCTTCTTTGTACTGCAGTTTTGTAAGCCCTCCTGGTTTGTTTAACCCTGTCAGGATCCCTTGGATTCGCAATTAGCTCCTCCAAGAGGACCCTGTGCGCACTAACACAGGCTTGGTCAAACCATTTTTTATGTTTCTTCGGCCCTAATTTGCATGGGACCATAAAATGAGCCGCTACCTGCTTGGTGATGCGGTAAAATGCACCCAAGATTGTTAATGGATCATAAAGCTGGTCCATACAAACTCCAAAATCCTCCACACAGTCTTTATGCAGATTCTCAAGGAACCTATCTGGGATAATTACCTCCCCTTTTAGCCTACGACCTGGGTCTTTTGGGGCAATATTGGAGTTTGTTATATGAACCAGGGACTTGACCTTCTCTGTGACAGAGATGTTAATGACCAGGGTCAAAGGGTTATGGTCACTCAGGCAACATCAGGTTACACAAAAAGTGCCTAGTAAGTCCTTCAACAATCCAGAGACTAAAATATAATCAATAATGCTTGGGACCCCTTGGCCCGTATATTTGTGAAGATGGGAGCTAGAACATCCAACTGCAAAGGGCAGATCAGATTATGGGCCGATAAAACACTCTCTAGAAAAGACCCAGAGTTTGTATGTTCAAAATGTATTAACCCCTGCGGGCCATACAACTCCTCTAGTCTTGACACGCAATTTATTGGACATGCATGAACATTAAAATCCCCAAGGATTAGTAAGTGGTAGGGCCTATCAGCCTTAGCCCCATGGTCATCCAAAAAGGCAGCGAGGCGTCTTAAATGCTCAAGTTCATCACTTCTCGTAAAATAATTATACAAAATTCACCACTAAGAAGCTAGGTAAATTTTTCCCTGTTAGTTCCACTACTAAAATATAAGGTGAGCATATATCAATTTCCTTTGCCCTATACAGTAATTTTAGACTAATTAACAGCAAAAGTCCCCCACTAGATCTCCCCTTTCTAGATGGAACTGCATATTTACAAAATGACAAAAACCCATCCAGAAAGTGCGGTTGTTTTGAGTCCCATGTTTCTTGTAGGGCAATATTGTGATAACTAGCAAGGAAAGATTCCCAGTTTGCATCCCCCCTTTTGGATCGAAGACCTGCTATGTTCCATGGTAGGATTTTAGTCCAGGAGAACAAGACAGATGCAAGGTAGGATTAGATTCAATAGGTCCCTAAGTAAGGGGGCCAGACTCTTTGATAGAATGTATAATAGAAGGTAGCATGTTAATTATAGGAAGAAAGATGTCTTCCTCTATAGTATCCCCCTTTACTAATGGGTCCACTGAAACCAATCAATTTGCTAATGGTCAACCTTGCTCATCTAAATTAGATAAGGCCTCAAATCTGTTCGAGACAGGGATACAAGGTACGCGCTCCATCTGGGATCTGACTCGGGGCCTGTAAAGATAGCCCAGGGGAAGGGCAGCAATAGAAGTAGCAGAAAGTGGGTAATCATCATGAGTTTCAAGGATCATTTGGGCAACTGCAGGGGTTTGAAACTTTACAACACAATCCCTCCCTATATTTTTTTGTGACCGCCCCACCCATGCAACTCTACGCACCATCAAAATATTGTTGGTCAAGGCCACCCTGAACCCTTTGAATCTAGATAACCAGTCCACGGTTTTATTTCTTAATTGGGTCCAGGATTCTGATTGATCGATTCTCAGCGGCGGAACGCCGGCCAAGACCACGACCAGGGGGCTAGCAGCCGGGGGCAAATCCAAGATGTCTCGCGCTGGCTTAAAGGGCGCATTATTGATAGTACTCGGGCCCTTACTAGAACCTGCAGGGGCAACAGTTAAGACCCTCGGTGGTCCCTTCGGGATATGGAGATTTTGACCTACCCGATTCTGACCACCCAGACACGGAAAGGTTACCTGCCTCCCGTGCTTTGAGGTGCCGCACTCGATTGGCAGGAAGCCCCCTCAGAATTTAAGCTTACAATGCTGGGATTGCGGACTTAATATACGCATTTCTCCATTAGTATTGTTAATTACCCCTTGGGTCATAACCTGGTTTTGATCCCCAATGGAACCACTACTCGTCGGGATAACCGCTACCCCTTGATCCAGGGTTCCCCCTTCCATCCTCGCTACACCAGTAATTGGTCTCACCTCAACAATTTTGGAGAGCATTACAAGTTTTTCTTCAATTATTCCTAGTTTATTCCAGAGTGGTGCGATAAGGGTGGAGATTAAGGTCTCCATTCACTTCCAATGATCTGGACTATCTCCAGGGTCCATCGGCTTGCTCACATTAGCGTTAACAAATGAGGGCAAGCCAATGTCAGTTCTTAGTAATGGCTTCCCTTTGGGTGGCTTACTCTTTCCTTTCTCTTTGTTTTTGCCCCTCGACGCTAGACTACCCCTAGTACGCTTTGCCGGGGGTTCCCCGTGTCCACCCTCTGTATTAAGGCCCAGCCCTTGTAGACATGCCCCAGCTATCCCTTCAATATTCTTTGATGGCATTTTGGATCTTGTGGCTCGGTCGCCTTTGGCCGTACGAGCTGCAATGGGCGATTGAATTTGGGCTTGGGGCAGTCCAAGTGCAATAGGGGAATTAGAGTTCAATGATGGAGAATAACCCCCTGCAGCACCCTGAGTACTCAATCTTGAAGAGTTAGAGCATTCGAGAGCAATAGAGTTAACCATCTCACCCCTCTCTAAATCTAGGATGGGTTGATTTGGGGGCGCTTATCGCATTAGATCGGGAGGGTATATAAATGCATTTAGGCACTCAATGCGTCACCTATGAGGTTGGAAATTTTACCTGAGGACACGGAGATTCATTATCCCGGTAAGTGATGTGATACGTGGTGTGCGGAGCGTTAGATCTTTCTGATTCAGTTACGGTATCGGAGGTCGTAGTTTTAGTCATAGCATAACTAATGGATGAACAGACCCTTGTGAATGTCCTGGGTTTGTTTTAATAGAATGGGTCATTGATTAGAGCTTAGAACCCACGTTAGGAGTATTTGGTTAAAGAATAATTGGGGCTGTGTTTTTTCTTGTAGCTCTGTGTTGGACTAGAGAATGGATAGAGGTAAATAGAACAGAGCTGTATATAATAAATAGATTGGAAGCTACCCATGGATCACAATATAGGGTTCATTCTCAACAAGATTGTAGTATAGCGTTAGTGCTCTTCTGAATTTTAACCCTTTGGTTAATTATGAAAAAAAATTGTTTGATAATGGAAGAACATTTATATTATCATATATAATGTTTTTTCAGGCACAAATTCTTCAAAAACACGTGAAAATATTTCAAAGGAAAGAACCACATGCAAATTTAATGAATAAGAACTCTGCCCTACAACAGGAATTGGTGTTTGATAATGAGGTAAAAATAACACCTTATATAAAAAATATATATACACATTTTTCCTAAATTGTAATAGATTAGCGTGATGACCATCAACAAATAATATATGCTTTCCATGTCATTTCACAGGGCAGTTTCTTTGGTTTGATATTTGATTACGAACTGATAAACCACATTCTCAATTTTGTGAGGTATGTGTTAATACCCAATAAGTGGGCTGAGTAGGACAGTCTTAATTCTAATTTTAATATATAGTGTTGGTGAAGAGCGCCGCATCATCATGAGCACCAGGGAAGAGGCGAGTCTCGGACGTGCAGTGCCCGTGTCGAAGTGCAACCTGAGGTGCTAGTGAGGAGTGCCTGGTTAGGGTGTGCACCAAATTGAAGTAAAGTCTCCACTGTGCTGAAGGCGGTTCTTGGTGTGGACTGAGACCGCCGGAGTGAGGGCCAAGTCATTGGGGCCCTCGGAGTCAATCAGCAGCGACTCGGACCGACAGTCATGGAAGAGCTAAGCCGCTGGCCCGAGTCCGCCGCAGCTGTGACGGAGTTCTGGATCAAGGCCCAAGTCGCTGATATCGGGGAGAAGAGTGGGATCGCGCCCCCCCCCCAGGTAACGTGGATCAACACCTGGGGGGGGTGTGGGCCCGGAGGGGCACTCTCTCAGCCTCCCGCTTCAGTCAGCTGTGCAAGCTGTAGCTTCGGCTCGGATCCCGAACCCGTGCTGACCCAAGACGGGGCAGTACTGGGGCTGGAGTGGGAAGCAGTTGTATTACACTTTTCATTATTGCTGCTAATGAGCTATCGAACTGTTGTATGACGCCAGACCTAATTTCTGCCTGACAAACTTTTTGCTTGGTGCGCTACGCACTGCATTATTTCTCCCTTGCATATTACCTGATTATAACGTGGCGCATTGCATTATTTCTTCAGTGCACAGTATCTGAGTATAACGTGGCACAGTGTATTATTTCTTCATTGCACCATATAGGATTGTAGCGTGACGCATTGCTTTGTTTCTTTCTGGTACAGGGCATGTTGGTGGTGATACGCATTGCATTATTCCTTCAATTGCAAAGTACATGACTGTGGCGCTACGTATGGCATTGTTTCTCTGTTGCACAGTATAAGAGAATATCGTTACCGATTGCAGTATTGTTTCCTTTTGCAACATGTGTGATTCTAGCAATACGACTTGCCTAACCTTTTGGGAAACGGGTTGAAGTGAGCTTAACTATTAGTTAGAAGTGGTGGTTGGGATTAGAACCTACCAACCCACCGGAAAGAATACTACCCATTCTTATATGTTGATTTTGTATCGTGTGGTCATATCGTATAATTGCTTATGTAAAGATTATACTCATTTTATCAATACTCGTGTGGAGTCTATTTGTGATGACATCATGGGGTTACTATGAGCATGGTTGCATATACTGAAAATTCGTGCCTTGTAATCTTTAAGCACTATCATCCGCCATTATCCTGGTGACATCCCCTCCATCGCCGCACTTACCAGCTGTTTTCTGCCTTGGGGGTGCACTGCGCTCCTGCCTGTCCCGCTCCTGTGCCTCTACGTGCCTCTCCGGTCGGGATTCCTGCCTCGTGGCTGGTGCTGGTCTCCTGCGCCGTGGGGCTGCCTCTGATCCTGCTGGAGCTGCTGCGACTTTCCTGGTGTCTCCGCTGTGATGCCGACGCCCTGATCCTCGGCTCCATCTGCCGCCGTGAGTCGGACCACCGCCGGAGGGGTTTGCTGGTGGGGTAGGAGGCCGCCTGCTGTGCGGCCAGGTCGTGTGATGCTGCGGCTGGATTGCGGCCTGGGGTGCTGCTTTACTCCGGCGTAGCTCCCTTCGCTGGTTCCTCCTCTCCGGTGGGGGCCAACCGCCGCGATCTGCTGGGCTGTTGCTGCTTGGAGCTGCGGGGCTGGCCTACTGCCACTGCCGGGCCGCCTGGGGCACCTCCCCCCTGTGGTTCCGTGCCATCGCTCCTGCTTCCCGGCTCTGGGGCCTGCTCTCGGGGACGGAGCGCTACGCCGGCTGCAGCCTCTCTCCGTCCTCGCTATTGTGCCCCCGCCTGCTTTGGATCCTCAGGCCTGGGACCCTTCATCCTCGGGAGTGCCTTGGGGGTCCACCTGTGCACGGGACAGCTCACATCTGCTGCGAGGACCCCTCCACGGACTGGTGCTCCTGTGCCCTGTCATTTGTCGGCTGCTGCGCCTTGCTGCTGGCCCAATTTCACCCACTGCCACCTTGCCTCTTCCTGGTGCTCTGGCTCTCGGCTGCTCTGCCTGCTGGTTGTTCCTGGGCCCTTCGACTGCCTGGGCCTGGTTGGTTTGCCTCCTACTGCTTGTCTTGGGGGCGTGCCACCCCCCAAGGACTCCTCTCTGCACCAGGGCTGTCTGTTGGGCCCTGCAGCCTACCACCTGCTGGTCTCGACAAGGAGGCCCTACGCCTGCCACCAGCTGGTCTTGACAAGGGGGCCCTACGCTGCGCTGTGCCTCAGTTTTCGACCTCCTGCTTGTGGCGTCTGGACTAAGGTTATTCTCCTGGCCTCTTTCCCCATTCCTGGCCCTGGCCTGAGCTTCGTGCCCGCCGGCGGGGATCGAGTTTGCTGGCCCCCCTCCGTCCATTCACCTCCCAGCCCTGCCGGCGTTTCGCCCGCTCTTTGTGCCTTGGGGCCCATTTGGAATAGTGCTCCGCCATAGGGAAGTCGGATCCTAAGCAACCCAAGATTGCCTTTGAACTACGGAGGTCCTCATGTCAGGACGGCGCGGGCTCGGACAGTGCCGACTCAGCTGTGATGTTGGAGCTCCCCACTGGCCGCGACGACGATCTGAAGGTGATTATGCTTGAGGTCAAGTCGATCGTTACTGGCATCGCGTCCCAGCTCGAGCAGTTATCCGCCCGCCTCGACTCCATGAAGGCACGAGTTGAGTCCCACGACAACAGGCTCCTCCACGTGGAATCTCGAATCTCCGACGCTGAAGATGCGGCCACACAGGACAGGCAGAGTTTACTCCAGATGGATAAAGTCCTGGCCGTCACCCGTGAGAAGAATGAGGATTTGGAGGCCCTCTCCCGTCAGAGTAACCTTCGCCTTCCCGAGTCCACCAATATCTCCAAGATGGAAGACTTTATAGAACACCTCCTTAGGGAGATCTTCGGAGATGTCCTTTCCCTTTTCTTTGTCGTGGAACGTGCCCACCGCTCCCTTGGCCCGCGCCCTGGCCCTGGCCTGCCTCCCCGCTCTATTGTGGCATACATTTTGAACTTCCGTGATCGCGATGCCATTCTACGTGCTACTCGAGACAAGGGCACTATCACGCACCAGGGCAATACACTATCTTTCTATCCGGACAACACCCTGTCTGTTCAATCTGCCAGAAGAGAGTTCTTGCTGGCCAAGCGCATCCTTCAGAAGCATGGGTCTCATACTCTCTGGCCTACCCGGCGAAGTTGCGGGTCCGACAGGGCTCCAAGACTCTGTTTTTTCCTGACCCACGTGAGGCCCTTCCCTTCGCCAAAAGACTTGATAAGGAATCCAGATCCTCTCATCCGAAGTCTACACAGGAAGCAGCCGGTCGATTGAATGACAATGACTGAAAGTGTGCATACCTTTCAGTCGTCGAATTCCAACCAAACAGACACAATGCGGATGTTGAGGAAACCGTAACAACTTGGGCCTCAAAGGACCTGGTAGACAAGATATGTTCTGCAAGACCCCAGTTCGAAATATGGGGCATATCCATTGCACAACACAAACAACCGAGGTACCCCTATCCCTTACAAGATAATACACGCAATCAAAAAATGAGAAACTGCAATAGAGGAAGTCAAAGCACATGCTTGCGAAGCGCCCGTGCTTCCTCGCCTGCAGCGCCAAGCACAAGGTCCAGGATCCTCTCGTCAGAAAACCTGCAAACAGCTGGTCTTCATGGCTTGGACAAAATAGATTGGTCTTGGATACCCTTGGCACTGTGCAACAAACCTACCTAACCCAGAGCCTAATTTGTCCGTGGTAATTCAAAACGGGAAGCCTCCTCAGAAGTTAAAAAGGCCACCAAATGTCGCGTTTTGTTCCTGGAATGTCCATGGTTTCCAAGAAATGGCTCACGACCACGAAACGCAAGCCTTTTTCCAACAACAAGACGTAATCCTGATTCAGGAGTCATGGAATCTAAAACCTATCTCAATCTCAGGATTTAAAGAACATTACATATTTGCTGAAAGATTTTCAACCTTTGGGCATCCCCGCGGCGGATTATCAACCTACGTAGCCCAAAAATATAATTGGGAAACAGAAGAGCTGAACGTGGGTCTTAACTGGGCCCAAGTTATCAGAATTTTCGAAACCCCGCCAACCGGAACTCAACAATGGCAACTTATAATAATCAATGTCTACATCCACCCTGATAGGAAGTCACAGAAAGAAAAACACGCAAACTTAATATCATTGATAAAAGTGATGCAAAGTACTTATAAGCGATGCCCACTGTTTATCTCTGGGGACTTCAACCAAGATCTCATTGGAAAAAACCGGGGAAAGGCAAAAACTGCATCAAGTAGCGGTGGACAAAAGTTAACAACCACCTTAAGGGATCTAGGACTGTCAGTTTTGAATGGCAACACAAAGGGGGACAGGCCGGCAGGTATTACGTACCTGTGCGGCAGGGCCCATTCAACAATTGACTATACAATTGTAAGTAAGGAGCTATTTGCCGGTATTGAATCATTTCAAATTGACCAACGCGTAGAAAGTGATCACTTTCCCCAAATAGCAAGACTGAACATCGCGCTTACCTTGGCACCAAGCCTGCCCTCTCTTCTACACCACGCAACAAAATTCAACTTAAAAAAACTAAAATGGCGCGGGGAAGGGTTGGAAAAAATTCTGGACACTGTAAAATCCTTCTTGTGCCAGATTTGGCCGCAAAAAGAGGAAGAATGTGTATCCAACTGGGAGCAACTGATTCAGGTTCTACTACAAAAGTTTCCAGCTAAGCTAGGGAACCAGCGTAATACAAACACCAAGAAGGATCCATGGTTCAACACGGACCTAAGATCAAAAAAAAGAAAGCTCGCCAAAGAGGTCCGAGCATTTGCTAGTCAAAAAAAAAGGGGGGTCGTAGTAAACAAACGTTATCTGAAGGAAGCAAGGAGTACCTATAGGAAGTCACTGAGGGATGCGAAGTCCTCTTATAAGGAAACAATCTGGACCAAACTTCTAAGTGCGGGAAAACAGCCAAACAGCCGGGACTTCTGGGGTATTATCAACGATCTAAATAAAGGGGCAATATTCCAACAGGAAGCAGGAGTCGGAGCGGAAACTTGGGCTCTCCATTTGCAAACCTTGTACTGTGACACAGGCACAGGCACCATTAACGGCTCATGGGCGACACAGGTAAACGAAGAGGAAAAAAACGGAAATAAGAGTAAGGAATATAAAGAATTCGAGATCATGGAGGAACTTAAGGGGCCCACTGAAATGGTTGACTTAACCACCAAAAACGAACTGAGAAACATAATATCAAGACTGAAGACAGAAGGAGCAGCTGGCCCGAATGGGCTGCCAAACGCGATCTTCAAGCACAACCCGGTCCTGTGGTCAGATACCTTAACGCCTCTTTTTAATCACATATATAAACAAGCTGAGGTTCCTGCCTCCTGGAAAGGTAATATTATTCACCCAATATTTAAGCATGGAGACCACCGCAACCCCGCAAACTACAGGCTGATATCCTTAATAGATGTGGAGGCCAAGCTCTACGCCTCTTGCATTCTATCAGAGCTACAAGAGTGGATAGGACTCACAAACATAATTCCCAAGTTTCAAACAGGGTTCAGGCAAGGAATGGGAACGATAACGAACCTAACTTGTCTGTCACTCCTAATGGACACTGCGGTAACTAAGGGAGCTCGGCTGTACGCATGCTTTATTGATATCAAGTCCGCATTCGACCGGGTGAATAGAGAGCGCCTGTGGGGAAAGTTAAGGAGCTGGGGCTTGCCGAATCAACTTTTAAAGGCAATAGAAGTCCTATATAAAAACACTTGGGCTAGAGTGAAATTGGGTAATGGAGGCAGCACCACCTCGAGTATTTCAACACACCAAGGCCTCAAACAAGGTTGCGTGTTGGCCCCTACCCTTTTTAACCTTTTCCTTTCTGATATCACAAGTGTCCTGCAATCGGCTGAATGTCATCCACCATTACTGGCCAATAACCCAATACATTTTTTACAATATGCAGATGACATCGTATTGCTGAGCAAAACACCTATCGGCCTACAAAGAGCAATAAATAATCTAACATCCTATTTGAAACAGGAAAGGCTGGAACTAAACAAAGAAAAAACAAAAGTAGTCCGGCTAGTAGATCCACAAAAGCTCAAGTACAAATGGATGGCGAATGGGGAAACGGTGGAAGAACAAGGGTCGTACAAGTACCTTGGAATAGTAATATCACAAGGAGCAAAACATAAGGATCACAAAGTAGCAATGCAAGCCAAAGCTCAATCATTAATTTTCGCTTACCGTTTACTAAAAGCAAAAATGGATTGCCCTAATTACAAGCACCTATTAAAAGTTATGGCAGCCCAAATCATGCCTACCCTATCTTACGGTTTAGTTACTTGGTGCGGCAAGGAGGCCGATCTATTAAATGACCTACAGATTAAAATCTACAAAGCTGTTTTTAACCTCCCAAAATCCGCCTCAGCATCGCAAGTCAGGCTTGAATTTGGACTGCAAAATCAGAAATTCCGGAGCATGAGCGGCTTTGTGAAGCTCTGTCACAAACTACGCTGTGCAGACCCAGACACAATGGACTGGCTGAGCTGGGAAGAAATAAAAAAACAGGCGGACAGCGTATCCCCGAGCATCTGGGGATCGCATTTGAAATCCAGCGTGAAAGAGCTGGATCTGGAATTAGTATGGACAACCGGGTTGGACAAAGTAGGTTTAGGTAGATCAGCTAACGCAGCAGCAAAAAGGAAATCCTTTTTGGAGGACAAAAATACTCTTACAAAACGTCGGCATGGATGGACCATCATCAACTCCTTTACTGCATTAACACCTCAAGCTTATCTCTCATCTCATTTTAGCGGGTATTTAAAAAGAGCATTTACAGACTACCGGATGGGTCTTCATGTTTCGAAAGATTTATTACCATCCTGGAAACGCACACAACAGACGGAGCAATGCCGTCTTTGCGGTTACAAAACCGAAACTCTAGTCCATCTCTTATGTGTATGTCCAGCTCTCATGGCTCATAGGCGACGACATTTGAAACCCATTTTTAATGAGCTAAACATTCGATCAGGCAGGCACGCAGTAACAAGCTGGCTGGGAGGTTCCTCCATAATCCTGGCATGCCGGGGAGTCAAATTCCTGGCAGAGATGAGAAAATGCCTAAGTCAAGTCGAGCAGGGGAACACTGAGGAGCTATCCTATCGGAAGTTACAAATTGTAAAAACTCTTTAACACTCTGAGACGGCTTGAGACACCCGGGGCGAAAGTTTTTAAAAAATTGTATTTTACATGATTATTTAGACGCTGAGCAGTAAGAAGACCTGGACATTTTATTTAGTAATGTTATTTTACCATGTGAAATTTGTAATAATTTTAATTAATTATGCAATAAACCTTTTGATTTGATTTGTGTGCATACTGTTTGGTTGTCTTTTTGTCACACACGTGCTCTATTCTTGATGTCACCATTCCATTCTTGCTTGGCCACCCTGCTATTATGAGGGGGTGTTTGCTGAGTCCTGCCATGCCCTCACTGGGATGATTCCCTTTTTTCGTAATGTGTTGCCCCCTCCAAGTCGTGGGTTCCCGGGGTGGTGTGGGTGCTATCCTCAGCCTGATTGGGGGGTTGGTGTGGGTGTGGGGTGGTTGGGTTTCTTTTTGTGTGGGTTGTTGGGGGTGGTTTGGGAGGGAAGGGGTTTGGTGGGTGGGTTCTTTCTGGTTTGTTTTCTGACATGATACGAAACTCGCTACACCACTTTGTTGCCATTGTCTATTTGCACTCATAATTTGCTCTATTGTGCTATTTGTGCAACATCGTTGCAGGTCACTATCACCCTGTAATTGGTAAGGACCCGACTCTTCTATGGTGATATGTTCTATGTTTTTTTCTAGTTGGTGCCTCCCAACTACGTCTTGCAGCTCCATTCGATTCCTCATAGGTGCTCCTACTGTCCTATGGGTCACGTCCCCCTGCTGTCCAGCTTGCAGATTGCTGAGGTCCTTTTCTCTTGCGTGACTTCCTCCAAATCATGCTGGCCCATTAGTAACTTATGCTGCCCTTTGATGCCACTTGGTCGCTGGAAATCGCTTGAGGGTGGTTTTTACTCCCCTGTGCCGGTCCCGTATATGCGCTCCCCCAGCTGTTATTCACTTTCCCCGCTATCACATATGTGCTGTGTAAGACTGCGCCGCCTACTGCGCGCTCTGCATAATGCTGCTTCCCGCCACGCTCCCTATGGCTGAATTCACCTGTTGGACATGGAATGTCCATGGCCTGAATGATCATCGTAAGTCTCGCCTGATGCATGCACATCTACAGCGCCACAGGGTGGACATTTCCCTTTTACAGGAGACGCACCTGCTTCCCGCCTCGGTCCCCAAACTTCAATCTCACCACTGGGGGGAATACCACTCTTCCACCTACTCATCCTATGGTAGGGGTGTCTCAATTCTGCTCCGTCGTGGCCCCCCTTGGCAGACTTCCTGAGCCCTCGTTGACTCGGTGGGAAGGTATGTTGTTTTACATGGTTTACTACTGGCTCAACCTGTTACCATTGCTGCAGTTTACGGCCCGAACTCTGACGATCCAGAGTTCTTTCATCGCATCTGGCATCTTATATCCTCCTGCGGTCCCGCAGCCATCGTCTGGGGCGGGGATTTTAATGTTACTCTCTCTGCGACCTTGGATCGCTCTGGCGCTTACATGTCCCACCCACGCGCCGCCACTGCTATCACGTCTATCCTAACCGACAACTCGCTTTATGATGTTTGGTGTCATTTCCGCCCTAACACTCGTGAAGGCACTTGCATTACCGGTGCAAGGGGTTGCTGGTCGAGGATCGATCTTTGGCTCACATCGCCGGACGTCTTGTCCTGAGGTCCAACATATGGCTTGTACCCTTTCCGATCACGGGCCGGTCCAGGTCCCCCTCCGGCCTCCTAATTCTCAGCGTCGAGCCTTTATCTGGTGTCTTTCTCCTAATGCCCTTAGGGACTCTGTGTTCTGTGATGAAATCCAGACCGCCATCACTAACTATTTTGATCTTAACCTGGGTTCCGTCGATTCTGCTTCCACCCTATGGGAGGGTTTCAAGACCTTCATCCGGGGAGAATGTATTTCCAAACAGGCGGGCGTACTCCGCTCCATTTGCTCCACCCTGGCTAAATTGGAGGGGGAAATTCGGGACTTGGATGTCGCCCAAGCGGCATGCCCCAGCCCCGAGACGCTGGCGCTATTGCGTCAAAAACACTCCGACTTTTCGGATGAGGCCAGCTGTGAGCTGTCCTTCCTCAGCAGGGAGGGTCATTCCCGTCGCTTTGGAGAGGGGGACCGCCCTGGGTGCACCCTTGCCAACCTTCTGCGCCTTCCGTGCACTGCTTCCTGTATCACAGCCCTCAGTGATGGCGGTCCGGACCAAACCACCTCTTCGGAAGAAATTAAGTGCTGTTTCCTCGCTTTCTACTCCCAGCTCTACTCTGCCGGCCCCCCTCCGTCCCCAGAGGAGTTTGATCAATATTTTGAGTCCATTGCCCTTGTTTGGCACAAAGACCACCATCGTAAATTTCTTGACGAGCCTTTCTCTAGGGAGGAAATCTTGGCAGCCATCAGCAGCCTTCCCATTGACAAGGCACCGTGCCTTGACGGCCTGCCTGCCTCGTTTTATAAATCGTTCACCACCATTTTGGAATGGCACTTGGCGGCTATGTATAATGAGTCTTTTGACACGGGCATCTTTCCGCCGTCCCTTCGTGAGGCTTCACTAACCTTGCTCCTTAAACCCGACAAGCCCGCCGACCGCTCCGATTCCTACGTCCCCTCTCCCTTATTAATATTGACAATAACATCTTCGCCAAATTGATTGCTTCTTGTCTCCTTTTACTAATGCCCATCATTGCCCTCCCCGATCAATCTGGTTTCATCCCGGGTAGTGCCACAATCTGCGCACTATCTTTTCTGTCTTGTATCAAATTAATCTTAATCTTCCGGCCGTGGCTGCCCTGCTTGACGCCACAAAGGCGTTTGATACGCTGGAGTGGCCCTTCCTTTTTTACATCCTGCCGCATATGGGATTCAGCGCCCACTGTTTGCGTAATATTAAGCTCCTTCATACAAGCCCCACCGCCCGTCTTCGCATTAATGGTCAGGTGACCGACCCCATCAACATTACTCGAGGTACCCGTCAGGGGTGTCCGTTATCGCCCATGCTTTTTGCCATCGTGATGGAGCCCCTGGCCGCTCGGTTACGGTAGCACCACACTCACAGAGGTATTGGATTTTCGTCCCGCTCCCTCCTAGTTTCCATGTATGCGGACGATATTACCTTTTATGTCCGTCATCCCCAGGACAACCTTAGTCCCTTGGTGTGGGAGGTTATTCGATTTGGAGGGCTCTCGGGCATCCAGGTAAACTGGAGTAAGTCCGTTCTCTTCCCTTTGACGGATGCCACCCTCCCCTTCGCGCCTGATTTCCCGTTTGAGTGGGCATCCGGTCCCACGCGCTACTTGGGCATTTGGCTGAGTAGAGACTTGGACGAACTTTGGAGGTCGAACTTTGGGCGCGCGGTGGACTGGCTCGAATCTAAGATCCCTGTATGGAGCCGCCTGCCGCTGTCCCTGGCCGGTCGCATCGCTATAGCCAAGATGGTGGTCCTCCCTAAATTCCTCTACCTCTTCTCCAACATACCTATCCCCTTAACTTCCCATTTCTTTTGCAAGCTACGTTATCTGGTCATCTCGCTGGAATGGGCGGGGCGGCAACCTAGGGTTGCCTATGATATTCTGACTTTGCCCATGTTGTCATGTATTCCTATAGGTTCTGAATCGATCCCACTATTCCTGACCCTATTCTGGTTAAACTAACTATCAAGTTAACTAACAGTCAGCCCATGAGGCAAGAAAAGCCCCCATGATGCAGATACCGTTATCTGACGCAGTCACACTACGGCACAGGAACGTGTTATCTGATTAGGTCATAACGCTTGAGATCTAATTAGACAAGCGACATTCCTCCAGCCCCTGATAAGGCATACGACGTTCTCATAACAAATCAAACCTATGACAACCTGGAAAATCCGTGCGGCCATTGTTTTGATTTCACAGAGAACTTCAGTAAAAGAATGTGCTAACGAGCAAGTCGTATGACATCTTTATTGACGCATCTATGTCCATCCTTACGTCAATCTCGGCACCTTTAAGGTATAAATATTGCCGATCTTGCCCTATGCAAACACACGCGTGGTGACGAGACGGAGCAGCCATACTTGCCGAAGCCCAGAAGCAGAGCAGACCCCGCTGGCAGCAGCCCCGCCTTCCTGACGCGCTGAGAGACGCGCTGCTATCTCCTGCCGAGAGACCCAGCACCGGCGCTTTCGGGCAGCCCTCGCAGGCAGCCTGGAATATCGAGAGCAGAGAAAGAGATACCATTCCTCATTCATCCTAACTTCCAGGTACAGAACTGAATAACCCCTCACAGAGAATTCTTTAGTTATTCACTTGGCAAAAACAAACTTAACTTAAACTATAACTTTCTATTCCCGCCCACGCATTAGACTTAGGTCAGGTACACGGGGTAGGCGTATTTAGAAACACCAGTTGAGTACGTTTAGTCAAATGTATATGTGTATGTAAATATATTTTAATCATTTTAAACATCATATGGCTCAGAAACCATATCAATGTTTTTACAGTATTATTTTATACTATTGCTTTTAATGTATGCACTTTACTTAACTATAAGTATTGCAATAATATCGATCCATTTCTCTTGTACGAGAAAAGAGACTGATCAATAAATAACACCTTTTTATTGAACACGCCCGTCTCTTCCTTTTCTCTACAAACTGATGAGACTAAGAATGCACGTACTGACTGAGTAAAATAATTGCCTTGTGCTCACACGACTCTGGAGATACACTCTTGATTAGGGGAGAGCAAAGTTGTCATGTTCTATGGTTGTCAGAAACTAAATCCCTTCTTGTCTAATCAGGGGAGTTAATTCTTTCCTGAACATTCGAGAAAGTTTCTAGCGAACTCTGAGCTACGCTGGCAAACCCAAAACTTAAGTCTAGTATCGACAGTAGTAGACCTAGTTAACGTCTGGCCTAGGCCTTTACTGCTGTAGGTATTATTCCAATGCGCAGAGCCTATTGGGAAGATAGGAACTACACTACATGGCGCCCAACGCGTTTGGAAAGGGCGATAAAACTAACGTAAGACATTTAGAGTAACTCAGTCGTGCTTTCTCACTCAGACCCCTTTTCCCAAATACTCCAAAGACGTCTGGAGTGGGTGAAAGGTAATATCCTCCAAAACCTCGCAGGAGGGAACTCCTATGTAAGGTTCTTGGTTTAGTCAACGTTGAAGGATACACTGTTCCAAAATATTGTGCATCTAATCTTTGTTCCATATGAAACCTGATCTGCAAACAAACAAAATAACCATCCTGACAGTAAAATGTCAGAAAGTGATGAAGAAAGAGAGGCAGTTAGATTAGCAGCTGTAATAACAGCAGCAGATACTGCACTAAAGGATGCAGACGCGGATATAATACTCATTCCGGTCAGCAAAAGGAAATCTATAACCTTAAAACTTATAGAAAATGGACTGACACCTAGAGGTGGCACAGTCATATTCGTAATTGAGGCACACGAATATCGGCAGACAGAGGTATACTATACATGGATACATTTTCCAGCAGCAAATGCTGTAACAAAGTACTTCCACTATTACAAAATAGAGGTTCCACCCGACATTTACACTCCTTTCGAGGAGGTGGAAGTACCACTCAAATTCCAAGAGCATTTGCTCTTATTTGATGGCGCCCTAATACATAACAATCACATTACAAGGCTCGGTCCTTTAGGTAGACCAGGAGCAACGTGGCCGGTCTTAGCCGGATACACACCACACCCAGACATCGAAGGAATGTCTACTGGAGAGCTGTTAATACAGCTAAAACAGTTACTAAAAATTCATAGACAATTAGTCCAGTATGTAATGCGGACTTCAACAATTCAGCCAGCGATTAAACTTCCACAGCTGACCCCTCACCAGGGGAACACAAATAAAATCACACCACAGAACATCCAATCCTGCCTAGGTAAAGTTCCGGCTAAACGGGAACAGATACCATTCTGGTTGGCACAGAAAATCACCCAAATAGAGGCGGTGTTTCCTGACACCACCCCGCTAGAAAAACACAGGATTCTGACTATATGTCTCCCAATGGGAATCGCACCACACATAGAAGACTGTGACACTTGGGGTACAGTCTTTGCTTCAATCTACACAAAAACGCACGGTGTTCCATCCATTTCGGTAATACCAGATGTGCTTAAACAAATTCAAGATGAATACGGTCCAGAACCAGCTTTAACTCTTGGTATGAAATTACTGAAAGACTTCAAGCAGGTCTCGGCTATATTATTAGCCAATATAAAAGGTGAAGCAGCAAACGTGGCGATCCGCCAGAGGTTAAAAGAGACAGATATAGCAGACCAACCAGCTGAAATTGCCAGAATCATAGAAAAATCTTATGAAGAACTAGGTAGAGATAGTTTAGGTGGAATACCAGTAAAACCGCAACTGACTGAAAGTCCAGAAAAAATATTTTTTAATAATAATTCACCAAAAAAGAACTGGGATGGAAACAAACAATCCAATCCAAAAGAAAAGAAATTCCAGTCCCGAGGAAGGTCTCCTAGGCGAAGGGAGAAATCTCCGAACCAGAGACACAGGTCACCCCAGAGTGACCCCTCTGGGAAAAGATATAACCTTAGAAATAGGGATAATATTAAAAAACCTGATAGATATCAAGACATTGATACACGTCCCTCTCAATCTTTTCAGACTTCCTCGCAGAAATCGGAAAGAAGAGGACGATCAGAACAAAGAGAAGAGCACGCCAAGTCCAAAGACAAGGAACCTGCTCAACAAAAAAAGAAATTACAATTTTCAAAAAAGAAGGTAGCCAGTATCAAGGCAGTTAACAATGCCGAGAATACTGAGGACACAACTGAAAAACGGAGAGTGGGCTCAGACAATGCTAGACAGCGCAGCAGAAGTGAGCATAGCTCGCAAAGTCCTTATGAATCATCTGGAGACAGTGGACACGAATGAATATCTTCAAGTGGAAACTGCAGACACCAGAGTTAGCAAACCCCACAAGATATACAAGATAACATTACGTATAGAGGGAGATAAGACTAGGAAAATAAGGGGACTATTTTGGGATAACCTCTCCAAGGGCTATGATATCCTTCTAGCTGAAAAAGACTGGCCACCAGAGTTTGTCAGGGAGTGCCCTCATGGCGAAGAAGTAATTATGCCTGCCTTCTCGAATCAAATCCCGATTCATAAAAAATACACACTTGCTAGAAAGTGGGCAGTGGCCTTAGCACCTGCTTTATATAAAAATCATGTAGGATGGGATGAGGATTCTCCTCCTCACAAAATCCAGTTAAAATCACAACCTACTGCACAAAGGCAGTACCCAATTAAGCAAGAAGCTAAAAAACAGGTAAATGAAATACTAGATCAGCTAGAATACCAGGGGGTGATAGAAACTTGTACCTCACAAATGAACAATCCTTTGTTTCCGGTCTCCAAACCAGACAATTCATATCGTCTAGTTTTGGATTACCGACACCTTAACACATGTTGCAAAACCTTTGCAGTGCAAAACTCACACAGTGCTGCACTAATGAATAACATAGTGCGCAAAAAATACAAAACAACCTTGGACATCTCCAATGGATTCTTTTGTCAAAACATAGCACCAGAGAGCAGATATTTAACTGCATTCTCAGTAAATGGCACTCAAAAGCAATTCTGTCGGTTAGCCCAGGGGTACAAGAACAGCCCGGGGGTATTCTCAGCGAGAGTAACAGAATTACTGCAACTATATGATGATGAAGCGTTATCTTATGTCGATGACATTTACTTAACAGATGATGACTTGGATACTCACTTAAAAAGAGTGAACACCATAATACTTGGGTTCGCAGCAGAGGGTTACAAATTCAACTTTAAAAAATCCAGAATTGCCCATTTAACGGTCTTATACGTAGGATATGAATTATCAAGTATAGCCTGGTTGACAATTTTCTAAAGAACTAGAAGAATTAAAAAATCTAAAATATGAAAAGACGTATCCTCTGCCAATCGACATTCTGCCTCTACGACATTACGCCTGTGTAATCTATACAGACGGACATGCTCAACCCTCCGTTTGGGGAGAACATGCATACAACCCCACATGTGAGATTACAAAAGAAGTGTGGCGCGGAGGTAAATTAAGACCTCTATTAACAAAATCACACTCAGTAGAAACTAATTCAGAACTACAAACTGAAATAATAGCATTAAAAATGGCGCTGGATAATGCGGATCGCGAATTCCCGACACTTATAGTGTCAGATTCATATTACTGCGTCAAAGCATATAACAAGGATTTGCAGACATGGATTCAGAACGGTTACAAAGATGACACAGATGCACCAATAAAGCAGAAATTGCTCTGGGAACAAATAGCTCTTTTACAAAAACAACTACCAAAGACTCACGTGACACACTCACTGAGTCATCAGCGTGATGGCGTTCACGTTGTAGGGAATTCATTGGCTGAAACAGCCGCAGCGGCAGCCACTATACCGGCTCCCGTAGATCGAAAAAAGCGTACATTAAAATACATTGACGGTGAAACAATGCTGGCGGTGAAAACGTCATCAAAAGGCGACTGCTCAGCGTTACCGATCAACTATCCACTCAATTATACATACATAATCGATGCAAACTCCGTCCCTTTTGCTCGAATCCCTGGAGTGGGGGATAGAGTGATTCCAAACATGGACAGGAGAAGCTTGTTAATCGCAGACGCACACATGGGCAAGGGTCTCAGACACCTCAAACTGAAAGATTCTCTGGAAGAATTACAATCACGGTACTGGTGGCCAGGCATGAGCCTGCATTACACCATGTTTGTAAAAAACTGCCCAAACTGCAACAGAGATCGCAGTGGGGAGAGAAACAGTTTAATACCTCGTCGTATCAAGGCAGATAATATGACCAATAAAAAGCAGGGCTTGCGATTAACATATACAGGCTAGTTTCCACTTATAATGTAGATCACCAGCACTCGGCTGACGTCCGGACTGTTATACAAAGATTTGCGAGTCTAAATGGCATATACGCTAAGAGCATGTTACGTTTGACCATAGTCTTCACTCTAGCCCTCCGGCCGGGGGGGAAACATGGCCAAATGAGCACAGCCCAGCGGGAATCTTCTCACTTCCTTCCTGAGGGTACGGGATGGTGTAAAGAAAAAACCAAGGCAGAAAGCAATCTATAATGGAAAGGATATTAGGTTCGGGAGCTGGGTGGGTCAAACATCTAATAAGTGTCCAACGTAGTCTAAATAACTTGCCAAGAAATTCTCTGAAGGGATTCAGTCCGTACGAATTATTATTTGGAACTAGAATGATTATCTCTGACCTCGACAGTCAGACTTCAGTGGTTAAAGAAAAAAGCTTTGATGTCAAAGACCGTTTGGCTATTTTGCAGGACTTAAACAAAACAAGAAAAGACCTGAGCAACATACAGTTGAAACAACAGCCAACAACCACTGAAGAATCACCACCTGTCCCAGCAAGACCTGTCTGGATTCCAAAAGTCGGGGATCTAGTCAGGGAGAAGATCGCGGTAAAGAAGGAATTTGGGCCTTCTTACAGAAAAGCAGTTCCTGTCTTGTCTGTCAACGGGACAAGATCAGTTGTACTACCGCCACTTGCTGGTAAAAAGGAGAACCGAGTTGTATCCATCGACCTGGTAAAACCACAACATGTGGCCGATAACAAACAGTAGGCCAATTGGACTCCCAATAAGTAGCAGAACACCAAGGTTTGCTACCAGTACAGAGGTCCTAACAAAGAGGCTCATCACATTCGAAACGCCTACAGAAGAACAACAAGGACTATGCAACGATGCAATAGAACTCAGACCTCTGAAAACCCAAATAAAAACATTTAGCAGAGACACACCAATCTATAATGAAGTACCAAGTGAAAATGCAAGAAACAAAAATCCTGAAGCAATTGGAACAATTGACAGAACTGCATCCGGCTACTTCATCAACTTCGATGATTCCTCTGAAAGCCTCAGTGAATCAAAGACACAGCCATCATCAAAATCCTTTAAAGACAAAGCTAAGGAACTTTTGAACCAACTGAAAGAAACATATCTGATTTCTCCATGGATTGAATTTTGGGTGGGTTTTGGTGCATTTATCCTCATACTTTGGCTCATCATGGTATTAACTTTGGGACGCTTAATTGAGGGAAAATATGCTAAAATGGACACAGCAAGTCAGAACATCAACTTGGTCCTCAAACCACACACATCTTCACACGTCGAGAAAAGAGAACTTTCTTCAGCCAACTTCACAGCCAATCCTATACCTGGTGGGGTAGCCTGGGACAACACTGACTATGAAATTTATGGTCCGGTCGAGATCCTGAAATACCCACACCAAATCAAGATCTCCTTGAGTGACTTTGCAAAACCAAACTCATTTGCTGATGATTGGGACTTCGAAAGCATTAATAACATGATGTCTGACTTAGTAATGTCTGCTAAATTTACAAAACATGATTATTTGCAAGGTTCTACAAATTATGATAGTATGTATTGCTATAACCACTATGGTAACCATTTTTTACATAAATCTGCACAACCTAGAAATGTTTTAAATTATAATCAATGGGAACATTGTGCAACACCTCCAAAAGGGAGCTCAAGAACTGTTTACGACAAATATTCATATTTTTCAGGTTTTAACACAAGTAATGCTGAAACATTTTATTATAAATTGTCAAACAAGACAGGGATGAAAACCATGATAACCAACACAAAGTTGATATATTCAGATTCATTCTTCGAGGAAATGAATACTTTAGGATTTAATTATTGGGACAAAAATGTTGATTTAAAAAGTGTTTGGGGTACAAAAGAATGGCAAGTACAGGGTTTAGAAGCTTTGTTTAGAGCTTGCATGATCCCAGAACAAATGATATTTTTAAATGACACTGTTCAACAAACCACCTGTCTTGGCCTAGCCAAAATCAAAGATTTAAATAAACCGTCTATTCCAAAGCCAACAATGTTTAGCAATAACTCTGATACAGATGAAGAGATAGACGTAAACCATATATTAAACCAAAACAGAACACATCCTAATTGGAAACAATGGTTGATCTGGCCCACAGATACAAATAACTGTCAAGACAGATTCCTGAATAAAACACAGGGGTTCAAAATGACCAGGCCAGACCCTAGATATCCCCAAAGACATCACCCAGGGATAATAACAACCTACAGTGTGGGCAAATTATGCCTTCAATGGCTACAAACTTCCACACTGCCTGAAATTAAGCAACACCTAACTTTACTTACTGATGGTGCTGACTAGCGTGATTTCATAATGGGACCACGCAAACAGCGTCAAAAGCGTTTCATAGCAGCCTCTGTATATGCAGCATACAATGAGGCCTGGAAGGTTAATCAAATTGAAACAGCAGAGAGAATACGGGAAATTGACCGTATTAATTTGGAAAAATCACTTTCTGTAGTGGACAATGGGTTAATGACTCTGTCCTCCAGAATTTTTTCTTTGGACAGCATTGTGTCGTCAGCAATCGATATATTATCGCAAGACTTACTGTTATTACAACATGGTCAGTCACAATTGCGTTCTATTGTACAGCTTGGCTGGACGTTACAAAATCTGCGTTCAGGCTATGTGCCTTGGCGTTTAATCAACACAACGTCACTATTCCAAATCTTTAACCTTACTGATAGACAAATCGGTATGGTGCAAAAGGGTGCTGATTATACAATCTTGAGCATTGAAAAACTAGAAAGATTACCAATGACAATGTCAGAACGACCTGTCAGTGAATGGATAATCCACGGAATCATAAATATTCCAATCTCAACCTTCAGGTTTCAATACTGCCAAAAATATATACAGGCTGGCATGTACGAGAAATTGGGAAAGGGGTACCTTAAAACAACTTGGAACCTGCCCTATTCGCATGCATGTGTCAGTAATAAAGGACAGAAAGTGTTTCTTAGTGGCAACAATTGTGCTATGTCACTAAGCGGCACGCTTCTGTGTAACGGAATTAGTTTGCATGGAGCCTGTGAAGGGAATTCATACAACCTTTCATGTCACCAGCAAGGCGCACCTGCAACCGAAATAGAACCATTCTTTCAAAGACTCTATAATGGGAGTTACATTCTTATTGTAGACCGCAAATGTTGTAGTCTTATGCCCGGGACTCCTTATCTAGTCACTACGACTGCGAAGGTCAAGTGCTGTGGACGTTCTTTGTTCCCCAGCTCCTTTCCAGACAGGGAGGCAAGGGCATGGCCCAGTTTGAAAATTACTTCTATTCGAATAGATACTTTAAGCAGAATGAAAACAGTGCTTCTTCAGACGCCTACAAGGCTCACGTCATCAAAAGAAACGTATGATCTACAAGTCGCAAGGACGACTGCAGAGATACATACATTATTATCAACTAATTCCCCCGTACATTTCGCGGAAATCCTGAGCGAAATCTTAAATATTTCTGATACCACTGGGGTCTCAAAAGTATTTAAGACAGTATTTTCGATGGCATTAACACCATTCAAAGCCATACTGGGTATTTTTCCAGATTTCGTCCATTCGATTTTTGGCGGACTTCCCCTGATCCTGGGACTAATTGCAGGAATCCTATTCTTAGTCCTTATTTTTCGTTATGGCAACCCATGTCACAGATCAAACTCTCGCGACAATGGAAGATACAATCCTAGCCATTGGATACCGGGACCGGATATCAAAAATCCTGGGACTATCCCGGCTTAGAGACCTGAACATGACTTGGTTTCTATCATTTCGACCAATGTGGCAAAGATGTGTTTTACCTGTATTGAGATGTCTGCTATGCGGAGAAGAATGCGTGTTAGACACCTGTCTGACGCTACAATCGGATGCGCCAGTGGATGCAGATACATTGTTGGTTCCTACCAAGGTTCACGCTTTGTGCTGCCCTCAAAGGCTGCCAATCCTGATGACGGCATTCGTGGAGTCTTCACCACTACGATTGAAGAGTAGTGAAGTTCAAGATGAAAGCAGCATTAATCAGGTACGACCTTCTGTCAGCAATGCGAATCAGAATGTCAATGGAGACAATCATGCGCACGAATGCATGGTTACACCTATTTCCGACTTAGTGGAACTTTCCCATGAAGCTGTTGACAGTTTTTTCGAAAGCCTTAATGATATGATGTTCTCTCCAGAACAGAAATAGAGACTTTTGAGCAAGCTCGCACACGGCGTTCCCTGAATTCGGCCTTCAACTTTAAAAATAAAGTCACATGAACAATTTTTCCCACCAGTTCACGGACAGCAATTTTTTAGCAGCCCCAAATTATTTTTTACAAAATTTTCGGGACACTTATCTTCTGCTTAAAGTAAGAAACTATTCCTAGAGAACTAAGATTTCTATTTTTAGATACTTTATAAACTTTAGTTGCCCGCTGGTATGTTCACAAATATTTTATCATGTGATGAAATGGTCTCGAACTTTCTTTCTGTATAGCCATATTAAGAGCCATTTCATGTGTATTTCTCATATACCAAATAAGCAATAATGTCTACAAATGCGTGTTTACTTTAGCGTTTAATTCATAGCTTAAGTGCATACAATATATATGACTGCAATTTTTCAGTATATTTGAAAATTTCAAAATGCATTTATGTATTTTGGGGTGGTGAGGTATACACTATACTCTATAGTATGTTGTACTATGTTATACTATGCATAGATTAGTAAATATGACCATAGTTAGCGTGGAGTGGGTGTCATGTATTCCTATAGGTTCTGAATCGATCCCACTATTCCTGACCCTATTCTGGTTAAACTAACTATCAAGTTAACTAACAGTCAGCCCATGAGGCAAGAAAAGCCCCCATGATGCAGATACCGTTATCTGACGCAGTCACACTACGGCACAGGAACGTGTTATCTGATTAGGTCATAACGCTTGAGATCTAATTAGACAAGCGACATTCCTCCAGCCCCTGATAAGGCATACGACGTTCTCATAACAAATCAAACCTATGACAACCTGGAAAATCCGTGCGGCCATTGTTTTTTTTTTTTTGTTTTTTTTTTTTTTTGTTTGAAAACCTTTATTGTACAGAAAGAGCTCACAAATACGGGCCTACAACCCACCGGGCTGGCCACCACAGAGCCGAATGTCAGGAGCAATGCACAGAGAATCACAGTATACAAAGGCAAAGAAACAGGAGAAATAACAAGCATCTTAGAGCAAACACAGGAGATAAGACTTAGAAAGGTAGTTTTCTTATTTTTAAAAGGACGGGTTAGGGAGTACAGGAATATGGCGGGCCTAAAGACAAACCAAAGGGGCGGGGCCGCGGCGGGCAGCAATACAATGATCGTAAAAAACACAGGAGAAACAAATACGAAATAGGCATACCAATAAGCACCGGTCAAAACAACAGACATGAGGAAAGGCCATCGCACACATCGTCCAATGCCCGCCCACCGCAGCTACCACCTGTCCCACCGAACAGCACAGAAAAGGACCCAAATACAAGAACAATACGAAACGGACCCCCAATAAAAGAAAGGAACCCCGCATAAAGGGGGGGGGGGAAAGGAAGGGGGAAGAAGAAAAGGAAGGGACTCTTATCCAAACACCCGCCCCCGGGCGACGAAACAGGAAAACAATAACCCGGTACAAAATAGACATTAAAAATACAGAAAACACACCCAGCAAATCAGAATCATCGTGATACCGGAAAAATACCCCAGAAAGACACCAGGGGGACAGACGACGAGACAGAGCCCCGAAAGAAGGGATACACAAGGGCCATAGAACCAAAAAGGGAGAAGAAAGGAGGAAAAAGATCCCCCAAAAACAGCAACAGACCCCCCCACCCACCCCACAAGCCCACCCTACACCCCTGCAGAAGGCTACGGCCAACCCCCCAGCAGCGTGCCTGTCGCCCTAAATAGAACCCGAAATATAGGAGAAAGAAACAAGGTAGAAACAAAGGCAAAAAAGAAGGGCCAAGGAAAGGAAGGAACAGTACACACGGGAGAGGGCAAAAAACAGTATTATCTGCAACCATCCCACCACCTGTGAAAAGGGGAGAGGCAGAGCCCACGGGAAGTTAAACAACATCAGGATAAGTTTCAGGAGTCCCACGAAGTTACGCAACATCACAACAGCACATGTCGGTCATAGATCAAAAACAAGACTACCGCATATAATAAGTCATTTCAGCCCTGTCCGCTTTTGTCCAAGGTTGTAATCATCCAAACAAACAAAGTCCAAACGACGAGGGACACAGGGTTCAGGAGGAAATCCAGCGGCAGTCCTGAGGAGAAACATGAAAGAAAATACGGAGGATATAAAAAAGTTACGGTACAATCTTCGCACCGCAGGCACAGTTCTATGGACAAGTCCAACGAGGCAAGTCCAGCTGGGTCGGCACAGGCGCCCCGGCCGGGGAGCCGACGTGATGAGAAACAGAAAGGATCATCGAGGCCTGGACAGGATGCAAACGGACCGCAGACCAGCGGCCGAGGCAACAAAGCAGGACGACGAGGGGCGTCGGAGAGTCTCCCATTCAAGGATGCGGTCTCCGCCGGAGGCACAGAGACCAGGAGCACACCAGCCGTACCCTGCAACAAGGAAGCAAAATCCAACGATGGGGGCCCGCATAAATCAAATAGTGGGTCCGCCTCCACAGGGGAAATAGGCGCAGCCACGGAAGTCCGCCAGGAGTATAGTGCATCCAGGACAACTTGAAGTGCAGGAAACCCTTCACAAGAGCCGACATCCGGGCCGTGTGGCGGGCCCCCAGTGCTCGCCCAGGCCCGGCAGAGACTCCCAGGGCCGGCCGCCATCTTAGGAGCTCAGCAAGCCCTCGGTCGTCGGGGGCCCCGGCCGGAGCAACACCAAAGCAAAAGGAGGTCAGCCGAACTGCGGCGGGGCGCCCCAAGGCAGGAAGGAGACCCACCAGAAGAAGGATGTTCGGCGGCCCCCTCGTGCCGCCGGCCCCGTTCTCCGAGCCCGGGCGGAAAATCCAAAATGGCCGGGCCGGGGAACAAAGGGGGGACCAAGCCGGATAAATGAGGAGGCTCTCCCGCAGGAGGCAGCGTCCGCACCCCGAGGCCCAGGCCAGTCGGGTCCGCCAACGGGCACAGCCGGCCTATTCGCACATCAGCCCCCGCAACCAGATCCACAGCGCCAGCAAGGGCCGACCATCGCGCTCCGCCACGTCCCGTCGCCGCCAGGAGGTCCAGGCCAGTCCGCCCCGAAGGCTCCGAGCGGGACCACCGCACAGGATCGACAGCACCCAGGATCACCGGAGCAACGGGTAAGTGTCCGCAAAGTGCCCGCGGTACCGAAACACCGCAAGGAGGGCTTCCCGGGGCAGGAGAAATACAGGATAATCGAAGAAAACAGGTGGTTGAACGGAGCCGAGCTAAAATGCGGCCATCTCGGTCGCGAGCTAGGCTCCTCCCCCTGCGGCCATTGTTTTGATTTCACAGAGAACTTCAGTAAAAGAATGTGCTAACGAGCAAGTCGTATGACATCTTTATTGACGCATCTATGTCCATCCTTACGTCAATCTCGGCACCTTTAAGGTATAAATATTGCCGATCTTGCCCTATGCAAACACACGCGTGGTGACGAGACGGAGCAGCCATACTTGCCGAAGCCCAGAAGCAGAGCAGACCCCGCTGGCAGCAGCCCCGCCTTCCTGACGCGCTGAGAGACGCGCTGCTATCTCCTGCCGAGAGACCCAGCACCGGCGCTTTCGGGCAGCCCTCGCAGGCAGCCTGGAATATCGAGAGCAGAGAAAGAGATACCATTCCTCATTCATCCTAACTTCCAGGTACAGAACTGAATAACCCCTCACAGAGAATTCTTTAGTTATTCACTTGGCAAAAACAAACTTAACTTAAACTATAACTTTCTATTCCCGCCCACGCATTAGACTTAGGTCAGGTACACGGGGTAGGCGTATTTAGAAACACCAGTTGAGTACGTTTAGTCAAATGTATATGTGTATGTAAATATATTTTAATCATTTTAAACATCATATGGCTCAGAAACCATATCAATGTTTTTACAGTATTATTTTATACTATTGCTTTTAATGTATGCACTTTACTTAACTATAAGTATTGCAATAATATCGATCCATTTCTCTTGTACGAGAAAAGAGACTGATCAATAAATAACACCTTTTTATTGAACACGCCCGTCTCTTCCTTTTCTCTACAAACTGATGAGACTAAGAATGCACGTACTGACTGAGTAAAATAATTGCCTTGTGCTCACACGACTCTGGAGATACACTCTTGATTAGGGGAGAGCAAAGTTGTCATGTTCTATGGTTGTCAGAAACTAAATCCCTTCTTGTCTAATCAGGGGAGTTAATTCTTTCCTGAACATTCGAGAAAGTTTCTAGCGAACTCTGAGCTACGCTGGCAAACCCAAAACTTAAGTCTAGTATCGACAGTAGTAGACCTAGTTAACGTCTGGCCTAGGCCTTTACTGCTGTAGGTATTATTCCAATGCGCAGAGCCTATTGGGAAGATAGGAACTACACTACATGGCGCCCAACGCGTTTGGAAAGGGCGATAAAACTAACGTAAGACATTTAGAGTAACTCAGTCGTGCTTTCTCACTCAGACCCCTTTTCCCAAATACTCCAAAGACGTCTGGAGTGGGTGAAAGGTAATATCCTCCAAAACCTCGCAGGAGGGAAATCCTATGTAAGGTTCTTGGTTTAGTCAACGTTGAAGGATACACTGTTCCAAAATATTGTGCATCTAATCTTTGTTCCATAAGAAACCTGATCTGCAAACAAACAAAATAACCATCCTGACAGTAAAATGTCAGAAAGTGATGAAGAAAGAGAGGCAGTTAGATTAGCAGCTGAAATAACAGCAGCAGATACTGCACTAAAGGATGCAGACGCGGATATAATACTCATTCCGGTCAGCAAAAGGAAATCTATAACCTTAAAACTTATAGAAAATGGACTGACACCTAGAGGTGGCACAGTCATATTCGTAATTGAGGCACACGAATATCGGCAGACAGAGGTATACTATATATGGATACATTTTCCAGCAGCAAATGCTGTAACAAAGTACTTCCACTATTACAAAATAGAGGTTCCACCCGACATTTACACTCCTTTCGAGGAGGTGGAAGTACCACTCAAATTCCAAGAGCATTTGCTCTTATTTGATGGCGCCCTAATACATAACAATCACATTACAAGGCTCGGTCCTTTAGGTAGACCAGGAGCAACGTGGCCGGTCTTAGCCGGATACACACCACACCCAGACATCGAAGGAATGTCTACTGGAGAGCTGTTAATACAGCTAAAACAGTTACTAAAAATTCATAGACAATTAGTCCAGTATGTAATGCAGACTTCAACAATTCAGCCAGCGATTAAACTTCCACAGCTGACCCCTCACCAGGGGAACACAAATAAAATCACACCACAGAACATCCAATCCTGCCTAGGTAAAGTTCCGGCTAAACGGGAACAGATACCATTCTGGTTGGCACAGAAAATCACCCAAATAGAGGCGGTGTTTCCTGACACCACCCCGCTAGAAAAACACAGGATTCTGACTATATGTCTCCCAATGGGAATCGCACCACACATAGAAGACTGTGACACTTGGGGTACAGTCTTTGCTTCAATCTACACAAAAACGCACGGTGTTCCATCCATTTCGGTAATACCAGATGTGCTAAAACAAATTCAAGATGAATACGGTCCAGAACCAGCTTTAACTCTTGGTATGAAATTACTGAAAGACTTCAAGCAGGTCTCGGCTATATTATTAGCCAATATAAAAGGTGAAGCAGCAAACGTGGCGATCCGCCAGAGGTTAAAAGAGACAGATATAGCAGACCAACCAGCTGAAATTGCCAGAATCATAGAAAAATCTTATGAAGAACTAGGTAGAGATAGTTTAGGTGGAATACCAGTAAAACCGCAACTGACTGAAAGTCCAGAAAAAATATTTTTTTAATAATAATTCACCAAAAAAGAACTGGGATGGAAACAAACAATCCAATCCAAAAGAAAAGAAATTCCAGTCCCGAGGAAGGTCTCCTAGGCGAAGGGAGAAATCTCCGAACCAGAGACACAGGTCACCCCAGAGTGACCCCTCTGGGAAAAGATATAACCTTAGAAATAGGGATAATATTAAAAAACCTGATAGATATCAAGACATTGATACACGTCCCTCTCAATCTTTTCAGACTTCCTCGCAGAAATCGGAAAGAAGAGGACGATCAGAACAAAGAGAAGAGCACGCCAAGTCCAAAGACAAGGAACCTGCTCAACAAAAAAAGAAATTACAATTTTCAAAAAAGAAGGTAGCCAGTATCAAGGTAGTTAACAATGCCGAGAATACTGAGGACACAACTGAAAAACGGAGAGTGGGCTCAGACAATGCTAGACAGCGCAGCAGAAGTGAGCATAGCTCGCAAAGTCCTTATGAATCATCTGGAGACAGTGGACACGAATGAATATCTTCAAGTGGAAACTGCAGACACCAGAGTTAGCAAACCCCACAAGATATACAAGATAACATTACGTATAGAGGGAGATAAGACTAGGAAAATAAGGGGACTATTTTGGGATAACCTCTCCAAGGGCTATGATATCCTTCTAGCTGAAAAAGACTGGCCACCAGAGTTTGTCAGGGAGTGCCCTCATGGCGAAGAAGTAATTATGCCTGCCTTCTCGAATCAAATCCCGATTCATAAAAAATACACACTTGCTAGAAAGTGGGCAGTGGCCTTAGCACCTGCTTTATATAAAAATCATGTAGGATGGGATGAGGATTCTCCTCCTCACAAAATCCAGTTAAAATCACAACCTACTGCACAAAGGCAGTACCCAATTAAGCAAGAAGCTAAAAAACAGGTAAATGAAATACTAGATCAGCTAGAATACCAGGGGGTGATTGAAACTTGCACCTCACAAATGAACAATCCTTTGTTTCCGGTCTCCAAACCAGACAATTCATATCGTCTAGTTTTGGATTACCGACACCTTAACACATGTTGCAAAACCTTTGCAGTGCAAAACTCACACAGTGCTGCACTAATGAATAACATAGTGCGCAAAAAATACAAAACAACCTTGGACATCTCCAATGGATTCTTTTGTCAAAACATAGCACCAGAGAGCAGATATTTAACTGCATTCTCAGTAAATGGCACTCAAAAGCAATTCTGTCGGTTAGCCCAGGGGTACAAGAACAGCCCGGGGGTATTCTCAGCGAGAGTAACAGAATTACTGCAACTATATGATGATGAAGCGTTATCTTATGTCGATGACATTTACTTAACAGATGATGACTTGGATACTCACTTAAAAAGAGTGAACACCATAATACTTGGGTTCGCAGCAGAGGGTTACAAATTCAACTTTAAAAAATCCAGAATTGCCCATTTAACGGTCTTATACGTAGGATATGAATGATCAAGTATAGCCTGGTTGACAATTTTCTAAAGAACTAGAAGAATTAAAAAATCTAAAATATGAAAAGACGTATCCTCTGCCAATCGACATTCTGCCTCTACGACATTACGCCTTTGTAATCTATACAGACGGACATGCTCAACCCTCCGTTTGGGGAGAACATGCATACAACCCCACATGTGAGATTACAAAAGAAGTGTGGCGCGGAGGGAAATTAAGACCTCTATTAACAAAATCACACTCAGTAGAAACTAATTCAGAGCTACAAACTGAAATAATAGCATTAAAAATGGCGCTGGATAATGCGGATCGCGAATTCCCGACACTTATAGTGTCAGATTCATATTACTGCGTCAAAGCATATAACAAGGATTTGCAGACATGGATTCAGAACGGTTACAAAGATGACACAGATGCACCAATAAAGCAGAAATTGCTCTGGGAACAAATAGCTCTTTTACAAAAAGAACTACCAAAGACTCACGTGACACACTCACTGAGTCATCAGCGTGATGGCGTTCACGTTGTAGGGAATTCATTGGCTGAAACAGCCGCAGCGGCAGCCACTATACCGGCTCCCGTAGATCGAAAAAAGCGTACATTAAAATACATTGACGGTGAAACAATGCTGGCGGTGAAAACGTCATCAAAAGGCGACTGCTCAGCGTTACCGATCAACTATCCACTCAATTATACATACATAATCGATGCAAACTCCGTCCCTTTTGCTCGAATCCCTGGAGTGGGGGATAGAGTGATTCCAAACATGGACAAGAGAAGCTTGTTAATCGCAGACGCACACATGGGCAAGGGTCTCAGACACCTCAAACTGAAAGATTCTCTGGAAGAATTACAATCACGGTACTGGTGGCCAGGCATGAGCCTGCATTACACCATGTTTGTAAAAAACTGCCCAAACTGCAACAGAGATCGCAGTGGGGAGAGAAACAGTTTAATACCTCGTCGTATCAAGGCAGATAATATGACCAATAAAAAGCAGGGCTTGCGATTAACATATACAGGCTAGTTTCCACTTATAATGTAGATCACCAGCACTCGGCTGACGTCCGGACTGTTATACAAAGATTTGCGAGTCTAAATGGCATATACGCTAAGAGCATGTTACGTTTGACCATAGTCTTCACTCTAGCCCTCCGGCCGGGGGGGAAACATGGCCAAATGAGCACAGCCCAGCGGGAATCTTCTCACTTCCTTCCTGAGGGTACGGGATGGTGTAAAGAAAAAACCAAGGCAGAAAGCAATCTATAATGGAAAGGATATTAGGTTCGGGAGCTGGGTGGGTCAAACATCTAATAAGTGTCCAACGTAGTCTAAATAACTTGCCAAGAAATTCTCTGAAGGGATTCAGTCCGTACGAATTATTATTTGGAACTAGAATGATTATCTCTGACCTCGACAGTCAGACTTCAGTGGTTAAAGAAAAAAGCTTTGATGTCAAAGACCGTTTGGCTATTTTGCAGGACTTAAACAAAACAAGAAAAGACCTGAGCAACATACAGTTGAAACAACAGCCAACAACCACTGAAGAATCACCACCTGTCCCAGCAAGACCTGTCTGGATTCCAAAAGTCGGGGATCTAGTCAGGGAGAAGATCGCGGTAAAGAAGGAATTTGGGCCTTCTTACAGAAAAGCAGTTCCTGTCTTGTCTGTCAACGGGACAAGATCAGTTGTACTACCGCCACTTGCTGGTAAAAAGGAGAACCGAGTTGTATCCATCGACCTGGTAAAACCACAACATGTGGCCGATAACAAACAGTAGGCCAATTGGACTCCCAATAAGTAGCAGAACACCAAGGTTTGCTACCAGTACAGAGGTCCTAACAAAGAGGCTCATCACATTCGAAACGCCTACAGAAGAACAACAAGGACTATGCAACGATGCAATAGAACTCAGACCTCTGAAAACCCAAATAAAAACATTTAGCAGAGACACACCAATCTATAATGAAGTACCAAGTGAAAATGCAAGAAACAAAAATCCTGAAGCAATTGGAACAATTGACAGAACTGCATCCGGCTACTTCATCAACTTCGATGATTCCTCTGAAAGCCTCAGTGAATCAAAGACACAGCCATCATCAAAATCCTTTAAAGACAAAGCTAAGGAACTTTTGAACCAACTGAAAGAAACATATCTGATTTCTCCATGGATTGAATTTTGGGTGGGTTTTGGTGCATTTATCCTCATACTTTGGCTCATCATGGTATTAACTTTGGGACGCTTCATTGAGGGAAAATATGCTAAAATGGACACAGCAAGTCAGAACATCAACTTGGTCCTCAAACCACAAACATCTTCACACGTCGAGAAAAGAGAACTTTCTTCAGCCAACTTCACAGCCAATCCTATACCTGGTGGGGTAGCCTGGGACAACACTGACTATGAAATTTATGGTCCGGTCGAGATCCTGAAATACCCACACCAAATCAAGATCTCCTTGAGTGACTTTGCAAAACCAAACTCATTTGCTGATGATTGGGACTTCGAAAGCATTAATAACATGATGTCTGACTTAGTAATGTCTGCTAAATTTACAAAACATGATTATTTGCAAGGTTGTACAAATTATGATAGTATGTATTGCTATAACCACTATGGTAACCATTTTTTACATAAATCTGCACAACCTAGAAATGTTTTAAATTATAATCAATGGGAACATTGTGCAACACCTCCAAAAGGGAGCTCAAGAACTGTTTACGACAAATATTCATATTTTTCAGGTTTTAACACAAGTAATGCTGAAACATTTTATTATAAATTGTCAAACAAGACAGGGATGAAAACCATGATAACCAACACAAAGTTGATATATTCAGATTCATTCTTCGAGGAAATGAATACTTTAGGATTTAATTATTGGGACAAAAATGTTGATTTAAAAAGTGTTTGGGGTACAAAAGAATGGCAAGTACAGGGTTTAGAAGCTTTGTTTAGAGCTTGCATGATCCCAGAACAAATGATATTTTTAAATGACACTGTTCAACAAACCACCTGTCTTGGCCTAGCCAAAATCAAAGATTTAAATAAACCGTCTATTCCAAAGCCAACAATGTTTAGCAATAACTCTGATACAGATGAAGAGATAGACGTAAACCATATATTAAACCAAAACAGAACACATCCTAATTGGAAACAATGGTTGATCTGGCCCACAGATACAAATAACTGTCAAGACAGATTCCTGAATAAAACACAGGGGTTCAAAATGACCAGGCCAGACCCTAGATATCCCCAAAGACATCACCCAGGGATAATAACAACCTACAGTGTGGGCAAATTATGCCTTCAGTGGCTACAAACTTCCACACTGCCTGAAATTAAGCAACACCTAACTTTACTTACTGATGGTGCTGACTTGCGTGATTTCATAATGGGACCACGCAAACAGCGTCAAAAGCGTTTCATAGCAGCCTCTGTATATGCAGCATACAATGAGGCCTGGAAGGTTAATCAAATTGAAACAGCAGAGAGAATACGGGAAATTGACCGTATTAATTTGGAAAAATCACTTTCTGTAGTGGACAATGGGTTAATGACTCTGTCCTCCAGAATTTTTTCTTTGGACAGCATTGTGTCGTCAGCAATCGATATATTATCGCAAGACTTACTGTTATTACAACATGGTCAGTCACAATTGCGTTCTATTGTACAGCTTGGCTGGACGTTACAAAATCTGCGTTCAGGCTATGTGCCTTGGTGTTTAATCAACACAACGTCACTATTCCAAATCTTTAACCTTACTGATAGACAAATCGGTATGGCGCAAAAGGGTGCTGATTATACAATCTTGAGCATTGAAAAACTAGAAAGATTACCAATGACAATGTCAGAACGACCTGTCAGTGAATGGATAATCTACGGAATCATAAATATTCCAATCTCAACCTTCAGGTTTCAATACTGCCAAAAATATATACAGGCTGGCATGTACGAGAAATTGGGAAAGGGGTACCTTAAAACAACTTGGAACCTGCCCTATTCGCATGCATGTGTCAGTAATAAAGGACAGAAAGTGTTTCTTAGTGGCAACAATTGTGCTATGTCACTAAGCGGCACGCTTCTGTGTAACGGAATTAGTTTGCATGGAGCCTGTGAAGGGAATTCATACAACCTTTCATGTCACCAGCAAGGCGCACCTGCAACCGAAATAGAACCATTCTTTCAAAGACTCTATAATGGGAGTTACATTCTTATTGTAGACCGCAAATGTTGTAGTCTTATGCCCGGGACTCCTTATCTAGTCACTACGACTGCGAAGGTCAAGTGCTGTGGACGTTCTTTGTTCCCCAGCTCCTTTCCAGACAGGGAGGCAAGGGCATGGCCCAGTTTGAAAATTACTTCTATTCGAATAGATACTTTAAGCAGAATGAAAACAGTGCTTCTTCAGACGCCTACAAGGCTCACGTCATCAAAAGAAACGTATGATCTACAAGTCGCAAGGACGACTGCAGAGATACATACATTATTATCAACTAATTCCCCCGTACATTTCGCGGAAATCCTGAGCGAAATCTTAAATATTTCTGATACCACTGGGGTCTCAAAAGTATTTAAGACAGTATTTTCGATGGCATTAACACCATTCAAAGCCATACTGGGTATTTTTCCAGATTTCGTCCATTCGATTTTTGGCGGACTTCCCCTGATCCTGGGACTAATTGCAGGAATCCTATTCTTAGTCCTTATTTTTCGTTATGGCAACCCATGTCACAGATCAAACTCTCGCGACAATGGAAGATACAATCCTAGCCATTGGATACCGGGACCGGATATCAAAAATCCTGGGACTATCCCGGCTTAGAGACCTGAACATGACTTGGTTTCTATCATTTCGACCAATGTGGCAAAGATGTGTTTTACCTGTATTGAGATGTCTGCTATGCGGAGAAGAATGCGTGTTAGACACCTGTCTGACGCTACAATCGGATGCGCCAGTGGATGCAGATACATTGTTGGTTCCTACCAAGGTTCACGCTTTGTGCTGCCCTCAAAGGCTGCCAATCCTGATGACGGCATTCGTGGAGTCTTCACCACTACGATTGAAGAGTAGTGAAGTTCAAGATGAAAGCAGCATTAATCAGGTACGACCTTCTGTCAGCAATGCGAATCAGAATGTCAATGGAGACAATCATGCGCACGAATGCATGGTTACACCTATTTCCGACTTAGTGGAACTTTCCCATGAAGCTGTTGACAGTTTTTTCGAAAGCCTTAATGATATGATGTTCTCTCCAGAACAGAAATAGAGACTTTTGAGCAAGCTCGCACACGGCGTTCCCTGAATTCGGCCTTCAACTTTAAAAATAAAGTCACATGAACAATTTTTCCCACCAGTTCACGGACAGCAATTTTTTAGCAGCCCCAAATTATTTTTTACAAAATTTTCGGGACACTTATCTTCTGCTTAAAGTAAGAAACTATTCCTAGAGAACTAAGATTTCTATTTTTAGATACTTTATAAACTTTAGTTGCCCGCTGGTATGTTCACAAATATTTTATCATGTGATGAAATGGTCTCGAACTTTCTTTCTGTATAGCCATATTAAGAGCCATTTCATGTGTATTTCTCATATACCAAATAAGCAATAATGTCTACAAATGCGTGTTTACTTTAGCGTTTAATTCATAGCTTAAGTGCATACAATATATATGACTGCAATTTTTCAGTATATTTGAAAATTTCAAAATGCATTTATGTATTTTGGGGTGGTGAGGTATACACTATACTCTATAGTATGTTGTACTATGTTATACTATGCATAGATTAGTAAATATGACCATAGTTAGCGTGGAGTGGGTGTCATGTATTCCTATAGGTTCTGAATCGATCCCACTATTCCTGACCCTATTCTGGTTAAACTAACTATCAAGTTAACTAACAGTCAGCCCATGAGGCAAGAAAAGCCCCCATGATGCAGATACCGTTATCTGACGCAGTCACACTACGGCACAGGAACGTGTTATCTGATTAGGTCATAACGCTTGAGATCTAATTAGACAAGCGACATTCCTCCAGCCCCTGATAAGGCATACGACGTTCTCATAACAAATCAAACCTATGACAACCTGGAAAATCCGTGCGGCCATTGTTTTGATTTCACAGAGAACTTCAGTAAAAGAATGTGCTAACGAGCAAGTCGTATGACATCTTTATTGACGCATCTATGTCCATCCTTACGTCAATCTCGGCACCTTTAAGGTATAAATATTGCCGATCTTGCCCTATGCAAACACACGCGTGGTGACGAGACGGAGCAGCCATACTTGCCGAAGCCCAGAAGCAGAGCAGACCCCGCTGGCAGCAGCCCCGCCTTCCTGACGCGCTGAGAGACGCGCTGCTATCTCCTGCCGAGAGACCCAGCACCGGCGCTTTCGGGCAGCCCTCGCAGGCAGCCTGGAATATCGAGAGCAGAGAAAGAGATACCATTCCTCATTCATCCTAACTTCCAGGTACAGAACTGAATAACCCCTCACAGAGAATTCTTTAGTTATTCACTTGGCAAAAACAAACTTAACTTAAACTGTAACTTTCTATTCCCGCCCACGCATTAGACTTAGGTCAGGTACACGGGGTAGGCGTATTTAGAAACACCAGTTGAGTACGTTTAGTCAAATGTATATGTGTATGTAAATATATTTTAATCATTTTAAACATCATATGGCTCAGAAACCATATCAATGTTTTTACAGTATTATTTTATACTATTGCTTTTAATGTATGCACTTTACTTAACTATAAGTATTGCAATAATATCGATCCATTTCTCTTGTACGAGAAAAGAGACTGATCAATAAATAACACCTTTTTATTGAACACGCCCGTCTCTTCCTTTTCTCTACAAACTGATGAGACTAAGAATGCACGTACTGACTGAGTAAAATAATTGCCTTGTGCTCACACGACTCTGGAGATACACTCTTGATTAGGGGAGAGCAAAGTTGTCATGTTCTATGGTTGTCAGAAACTAAATCCCTTCTTGTCTAATCAGGGGAGTTAATTCTTTCCTGAACATTCGAGAAAGTTTCTAGCGAACTCTGAGCTACGCTGGCAAACCCAAAACTTAAGTCTAGTATCGACAGTAGTAGACCTAGTTAACGTCTGGCCTAGGCCTTTACTGCTGTAGGTATTATTCCAATGCGCAGAGCCTATTGGGAAGATAGGAACTACACTACAATGTCTGCCGGCGGTTTGGGGGCACCTGACTTACACCTTTACGCCCTGTGCGCTCTCACCAGCTTCTTTCATTTTTGGCTTCACCCCACCCCCTATCAACCCCACGTAGAGGTGGAAACTGATGTTGCTTCCCACTGGCCACTGACCACTGCGCTGTTCGCTCCTGCGGTGCGCCCCCAGACGGAGGTCGATACGGTCGAGACGCTGCGCTGGGCATGGTCCTTTCTAAGCCGGCTTTCTGGTCTTTCTTTCCTATCTACCAATGCTATGCCCGTTATAGATCACCCGGATTTCCCACCCCTTCAGTCCTCTAGCATGTTGTGTCATGCGGCGCGGCTCGGCCTGAGGACTTTAGCAGATCTCTACCCGGAGAATTCCTTTTACTCACTTCCGGAATCCCCATTGCTGCAGGACACGCTACTGTTCTATCAGTTGTGCGCTACCAGCTGAAAATTGAATCCTACCTTCCCGCAATCCCCCCCTACTTTCCCGGCCCTGGATTTTGCATATACTTCCGCGTCGCCGCACAAGTTAGTCACCAAACTATACACCTTTGCCCTGTTATCCTTCTCCTCGCCCCGGGCGCGCGAAGCGTGGGGTGCAGACCTTGGTATTGACATCTCGGAAGCCGACTGGCTCTATTGTTGTAGTCAAACTAAAAAGCTCTCCCCGAACTATCGGCTCCGCTTGATTCACTTCAAGTTCTTGCATCGGTTTTACTGCACTCCCGTGCATCTCCACCTGCTCGGGCTTATCCCTGAGGAGTCTTGTATGCGATGTGCCGCCCCAGCTGCGGATTTTGCTCATTTGGAATGGCTTTGTCCTAAGGTTCAAGAGTTCTGGCAGGCGGTTTGCTCCACTATCTATAAAATCACTGTGTGCCCTGATCCTCTCCTGTGTCTCCTTTTTTGTAAGATTTTGCCCTGATGCTTCTCGCCGTTTGATTGCGATGCTTTTGGTGTTGGCCAGGCATAGAGTGGCTATGTGTTGGGGTCGGCGGCCAGCTCCTAAGGTTGCGAGTTGGCTGGAAGATGCCTCCCGCTGTCAGATGCTTTTATCGGAGTTTTGGGATTTGATGCCCTCCAGGTCCCGCCCTGTAGACATATGGGGCCCCTTGGTTGCCTATCTCCTCTCCTGCTCTCACTCCAGCGGCGCTGCCTCTCCCGTGCTCCCCGCCAGCCCTGTGCCCGCGGCGGCCGACGATATTGGTCAGTGACTTTCCCCATTACCTTATCTCCCTGATGCCTCTGCTGTTTCATGTGCCTCCCCGTTGTTGTTTTTTCATGAGCGTTCCGCGGGGGAGGGTACTGACTCTGGGGGTCATAGTGCTGAGATGCCGGTGCTGGTCCGCGCTGAGCCTCTCACTGTCTTTCCCATTGATTCCCTGTGACCTTGTGTCCCTCTTGGTTATTGTTCATCTACGCGCGCCCTTTGGGGTGGACGTGACCCTGTGGTTTTCTGGGGCTGCTATTTTATCATTCCTGGATCTTCATGTCACCAAACGCACTCCTCATTGTTCCCCGCTGCTTGTCTTGGATGCACCTTACTGATGTGTACTGTGCCTCTGCACAAAATTTATTTATGTGTTGTATGTTTCTGTTTTGCAACTAAATTTATAAATAAAATATTTAAAAAAACCTTGAAGCGAGGGGTCGGGGATGCACACCTGCAGCATTTGGTGGCAGTAGTAAGCAACAGGGACTTCCACTTCCAACATTTGGTGGCAGCGGTGGGATTTGATCCTAATAGAAAGTAAACGCGTGTGTGCAAAATCACTCACAGTAATTGGTGTTCATCATAACTTGATTGTAGACCACATATTGTGTTTGATTTTGTAGTTCTAGTGTTGTGTAACCTTTAATCCACACATCATGACTCAAGGGGAGAGCCAGATATCCAGTGAGGTTGAGATTACAGAATTATAGTTTGACATTGAGGCACTGTTTACCTACAAGGTTAATCAGTTGAGGAAATTCTGCAGGGCTTTGGGATGTCCTATGAAAAGTAGCGCCAAGAAGGAATGGCTGCAGATGGCCTTGAGGGCATGGTGGGAAGCCAAAGAGGCTCAGTAGACAGGTGATGGTGAGGTGGATGAGGATGACCCAGGGAATGGATTTGGTCCTCAGGATTTGCCAGTGGAAAGACCAGCCGGAGGGGCTGGTAGTAGCCATTCAGGGAGTAGTTTTTCACCAGATGAGTTGGAAGAAAATGGGTCAGGCTGCATGAGTTGGAGGTGTTAAAACTTAAAACTCAGCAGAGGAGAGCAGGAACGCTCTCAGGTTGGAGGAGAAAAGGCTTCTCTTCGCTCATGAATTAAGCATGAGGGAACTGGACATTAAGGGTAGACAAGCTGAGCCCAGATCGAATGGTGGCAGAGCACCACCAGCGCCAGGAGGGAAGGTGTACATTCCCAAGGATTTAGTGCGAGATTACCAGAGGGGTGATGACATTTATGCGCGGTTTACGGCATATGAGATCGCACTAAGGATGAATGAGGTACCTGATAAACATTCGGGCGGGCCCATGGAAACACTTTGAGGCTTCAGGGAAGGAAGTTCTAACACCCTTAGAGAGGACGGGAACCCTGACTTATGCTAACATGAGGGAGGCTTTATGCCTCAGGTATGGGCTCACTCCTGAACAATACCGGCAGAAGTTCAGGGCCTCCAAGAAACTAGAATCCCGTGCTTGGGTAGAATGTGTGAATGAGTACCTGTGGGCACTGGATGGTTGGATGTTGGGCAGCAAAGTCAATGATTTTAAGGAATTATGAAATGTAATCAGTTGGCAGCACCTGAGAAGCCTGTGTGTTCCAGAGTTGCGCCAGCATCTATTGGATAGTAAGTTGATTGATCCGAGTAAGCTTGCTGAGGAGGAGGATCGCTGGACTAGTACCCGGGTCCACAAGGGGATTAGGAGTACCACTGCCAAGAGTGCGCAGGGTCCCCCGCCGAAGGTGGGGAAGGACAAGGGTAACCACAAGGAGTCCCCTAAAGGGCCCCCAGGTAGTTACCCCAAGAAAGGGTCCCAGTCTCCCTAGGCCAAGAGGGCCTGGGCCTTCAAGTGCAAGAAGGAGCCCAGAGGTCCGCCTACGTTTTACTTCTGTAAGGAAGTGGGTCATATCTCCCCTAAATGCTCCAAACAGTCATCTGTACCCACTGGTGCTCCAACACCTGGTTTAGTGAGTGTAGCGTTGGGGGAGGAACTGAGTCATTGGAATGGGGAGGAGCAACCAATTATGACCCTGGTCTCCTTGGGAGACCAAGAGATGGTCCAGGAAATCCCTCTGCCTGAGAATACTAAAAAATACAGGCAGTGGGTGACCATCAATGGTCGGAGGGTGGAGGCTCTGAGGGACACCAGAGCTAGTTTGACATCTGTCAGGTGTTAGTGGGTGCCTGAAGAGCAAGTAATTCTCGATGTGCTTCACCCTGTAATGTCATCAGACAATTCAGTGCGCCTCTGCAAGGTGGTGCTGGTTCCCTTTGAATGGGGAGGGGTCTCAGGTTCCTTGAAGGAAGTGGTAAGTCTGTCAATGCCTGTAGACTGTCTGCTCAGGAATGACCTGGAGAGTTCCTCCTGGAAGGAGGTGGAGCGCCAGGCACATTTGGAGATGTTGGGTCTACCTGAGTGTGCTTGTGTGACCACTCAGCCTATGGTAGCCAGTAAAGGTATTCAAGAGAACCGAGAGCCTGAAACAGTGGCCCTGCCAGTAAGAGAAGCTGCAGGGGGCGCGGGAAACCGGCCCCCACAGTTCCCAGTTCCCACCCTTTGAGTGCCCTGGAGCCTACGGGGAAGAAGTGGCTGAACTAGGGTACCTACCAGGGCTGACCAAATGGCAGCAGGATGGGGGGCCTCCAGGGAGGAATTCTATGAGAAGCAGAAGAACTTCCCTTCTCTTGTCGGTTTGCGGTAGCAGGCAGCAAACCAGGCAGCATATGATCAGTCGGGAACACACTTGATTTACTGGGGAAATGATCTCCTGTATAGTGAGCCAAAGGTGGCTGAGTCAGAGTCAGCCCCAGCTGTTGGTTCCCCAGCGCTTCAGAGCCTTCCTATTGGGGTTGGCTCATGATGTACCTTTGGCGGGACATTTGGGGCATGACTAGACCTTTGAGTGGCTTGTCACCCACGGAGAAGTGTGGCTCAATGGTTAGAGCGGCAGACCCTGATGCAGAGGTCTGGCCCGGGACCAGGGTTCAATTCCCTCCTCGGCGGGTCTTGGGCTCAAAAATTCCTCGGACCTGATAATTCTCGCCTCGGTGCCTATTCTAATCATGGGGTCCCACTCTGCAACTCTGGGCAATAGCTTGCTTAATCTCCACAATGGCCCCCACAACGCTAAGGATGCCTGGCCTCACCTTGGGGGTGCCCAGGAGTGGACACCTCACAGGGAAAGCCAGGATGGGTTCCACAGCGGTATTCGTACAAGCGCCTTGAGACCCTTGCGGGTGAGTAGTGCGCTATACAAGTATCAATTTACATTTACATTTACATTTACTTCTACTGGTCCCAGATGCACAAGAGTTCTGATATTCATTGCAGGACCTGCCAGACTTGTCAGGCGAGTGGTAAGGGTAGAAGGAAGCGAAAGACTCCCCTTCAACCCTTCCCTGTGGTCAGCACACCCTTTTAGACGGAGGGCATTGACATTGTGGGGCCTCTGGATCTCAAGATGGCCATGGGTAACAGGTTCAACCTTGTCTTGGTGGACTATGCCACCCGGTACCCGGAAGCCATCCCTCTTCGAATGGTGACGGCCCCCCGTGGTGGGCCGTGCACTGATGTGGATTTTCTCCCATGTGGGGTTCCCCAGAGAGGTGGTGTCCGACACGGGTACTAATTTCATATCATGGTATATGAAATCTCTATGGAAGGAGTGCGGTGTAACTTATAAGTTCACCACACCTTACCATCCCCAGAGCAAAGGTTTGGTTGAGAGGTTTAACCAGACCATCAAGGGCATGATAATGGGTCTGGAAGAACCCATTTATCGTAAGTGGGACGTTCTCTTGTCATGCCTACTCTTGACATGCCTACTGTTTGTCTATAGGAAGGTGCCACAGAAGTCATTGGGGTTTAGTCCCTTTGAGCTCCTGAATGGGCACCCGGTCAGAGGACCTCTGAGTTTGGTGAAGGAGGGCTGGGAGAAGGCTCCTAGTAACCACCCCCAGGATGTATAAAGGTACATGCTGGCCTTCAGGAACCAAATTAGGCGTTTCAGGCAGCTCGCTTAGGCGAACTTTGATAAAGGGCAATAATTTGCCCTTCTGGTGTGGCCACCGTCACACTGCTTATCTACCAATAATGAACACAGATGTGAGACGAAGAAATAACACTGAAGTGGCACTTTTATTCATCAAATCATGAACACAGCAGAAAGTATATTCATCAACTCATTAGTAGTAGGAAGAATATTTAGAAAACCTGACTTCTATCCGTCAGCAATAAAACACAAGTACACATTTATAATGCAAAAGAGTCTAGAAGGCAAACCTTAAATAAGAAAAACAACCATGCAAGAATTACAATGTTAAGGTACACTAAATGCAATGAATTGGGTGAGGATGACAAACCGAGAATAAATAAGGAGATCAAAAAAGATTTAAAAAATCATCTAGATTGGGTTTTTTCCACTTGAGAGCAGGCTTAGGGGTCCCAATTCAGAAAAACGGCCTGCCGGAGAACCCAAGCTTGTGCATGGCACTGCAGAAGAGTTCTGAGTTCCAAGTGGGGTGCTGGACCTATATACCTGTTCAAAGCAGAACGGTTAAACCGCATTGACGTATGTACTGGTGCAGGTGTTTGACCGCACGCCTACAGTGGTGTTGCTAAAGCCCTGAAAACACCGAAGTGCCAGCCCAGAGGTCAGGTTGAACATTACATTGGATATGGCGGGACCCACAGTGGTTTGAATGTATAGTGGATTGCAAAGACCAGCATGCAACCAAGTACACGCCCCCTGGGGCGGGACTGTATAATGTACGCATGTGGTTCACTTACCGCTTTTTCCAGTTGCCAGTGATCAAGGGCGGCGGTTACGCCCGAAACGCGTTTGGCTATGTATTTGTGCTGGGAGTATTTGATGGACTGTACCCTTGGATTAAATGGGTGAACTCATCTTGTTTGGCTTCTTCAGTTTGGGCAACCTTCTGTTTTTTGGGTGCAGGACCTATATACCTGTTCAAAGCAGAACGGTTAAACCGCATTGATGTATGTACTGACGCAGGTGTTTGACCGCACGCCTACAGTGGTGTTGCTAAAGCCTTGAGAACACAGACGTGGCAGCCCAGAGGGTCAGGTGTTTGAGTAAGTGGTCGGCTATGCTTGACCGCAAATTATAAACAAAAAATATTTCTAGCGTAAATGTTTCGAAAAATATATGTGAGAGCGGAACTTAAAAACCAGTGTTACCATGGCAAGATGCCGTCTTGGGTTTCGTTTGAGCAAGCTTGCAAAGTTTCATACAAAAAAAATGAAGCAAACAATACTTATGAAAAGTCAAGGATGTACCAGCTGGTCCCGTGTGTGGGTGTGATGCGCTGTTCTTGTAACTGTGGAAAGGTTCTGTGGTTGCCCAAGCTGTTTCGCCGTGTTGAGCACAAAAAGAAATGCATGTTCAAGAACATCTGGGCCTAGTAGATTTTAGTTATTGAAGATGGTAACATGAGGCAGTGGGCTTTTGGCTTGGGCTTATATGCAGGGGTGACGAGGGATGTGTGGGCTATCACTTACTGACTGTGTATGGTGAAAAAATGGTATAAATAGCATATTTCCAGATTTTAGTTGGTGGGGCCTATACAGGGACCTTCATGCTGCAAGGGCAGAGCAGAATGCTATGTTGGGAAATTATATGGTAAAACGTGATCCTCCATCATTTCCCTCCTCTTGTTCATTTTTAACACACTTTTTATAGAGTATCTTGTGGTCCTTCTGCTAGTGGGGAGATCCAGGGCATGTCGTTAACATAGCACTTGAACCCGCCCTGTTGTTGTTCCCCTAGGTCTACATATTCTCCATCTGACCTAATAAGTATTTCGGCATATTCTGCACCTGACCTATTAAGCAGACATTCATATCGAACAGCTGCAGGGCCTTCGTTCAAGGTGTTTCTACCTGGGGGATGTCATAATGAGCGACAGGTGCTGTGAACTCACTAATTTCTAATTGTACCCCGTTCCCTTCCCCTGGAACACGGTCCATGTCCTCATACTGTGTTTTCTGGTAAATCCCTGTGCTAGCAAAATTCATACCCACTACTTTGGTGCCAAATTTCTTGAACCCTTTGATATGACCTGTACACAACAACACAGTAGCATCAAAACGCAACAGATAGGTAGACACATTTTCAAGATAGCAGACAGCCATGAAGGCATCCAGTCAAAGTTAAACCAATTACTAAAGACTTCTGCTTCGGCACCTCCCTCCTCATGCATCTTCTTCCCCAGATTGTCCAAGTCCTCAATAGCCTTGGAGAGAGTCCCGTTGTCTGCATCATTCGATGGTATGCATGTGCAGCAGCTTTTTCCTATTTTAGCACAGATTCCTCCGTCCATAGCAGTCAGTTGATCTAGAACATAGCGATGTTCTAGAACCATGAGTCTTAATGGGCGTAGTTCCTCTTTCATGGCGTTGAACCCATCTCGGGTGTTGTTGACAAGCCCCATAAGTTCATAGTGGGTCACCTGCAACCATCGGGCATTAGCTGATGTTTGTCATATTGGCCACAGACCTCCAAAGAACTCCTGGGCATCTTGAAAAGGCAACATTCCTGAGGAATTTGGCTAAAGGCGTTGTTAGCAAAGTACAGAGCACTTCTTCGGTGGCGGTGGAGCAATGTGACATCACCTGTCATCGGGTGAGTATGCACATGGGAAATGTTGGATGGTGGGACACCCAGATGCAGTTTGTGCATTGTGACCATGGTGCATAGGCCACTCCAGTGGGGAGGCAACTGGAGATAAAGGTGTTCTCCGCATGCCCAATAGATGTCCATGAGGCTGGAGGTGCCATCTTGGAGGTCCGAATTAAAGATGGTGTTATTGCAGCCAGTCTTGCTGCCCACAGGAATTTGTACCATTGCCTAGGAAACAAACTAGAAGCTGTTTTAGCATATATGCTTTTTTCCATGTATAATTTGTGCCTTTACCATATGTATACCTTCTAGTTTCCTTTACCCAAACCTCTAAGCACTCAGTCTCAACGTCCCAATCTATACCGTCCTCCCAGTCTGTTTGTACAACAGGTGCTCCTAAGGAAGCTACCCTGCAGGTCAAGTTCTGTGGACCCTGCCATTTATTGTTAAAATAAATATGGGCCTTTAAGAGTAGCGCAGCCCTGGTCTGACAAGCGTTTTGGCCGGTGCCCTTCCCAGGTACTCATGGATCACTTGTTATTCTGTGCGATGGGAAGATGAAGTATCCCTGGGACCTTAAAGCTACGCTCCCAATGTTTTGTTACGTAGCCATACATTCTCGTCCAATACATAACCTCCATTTCCCTCTCAAATTCTCGTTCGTCCGTCACAACCCTGAACGTGACATAATTATGGTCCCATTTCGTGGTGTTTACAAACACAAGTTCTGCTGATAGGAGCTGCATCTGGCCATGTATGTGGCAGAGGAATAAGTGGAGAAGACTTTTGGCAATTCTTGGGGAAAGACCAATTTGTCTGCGCCTACACCATGCGGGATGTGGGCACACACTTAACACGACTCCTGCGTGACCTTTCTTACTATCGTTGTCCCTGTACCACATGTTATCTAGCAAGGAGTTATGGGCCACATGGTCACTTGTTGGCTGGTCAGGACCTGGGGAGTGGGAGGCAGGCATGGGATACTGGTCGGCAATATACACAACTGTGTCGTGGAGTGCAGAGGCCCAACTTGTTGCTGTCTGTTTGGACCTCGTAGGGGTGCGCCATTTCGGTGTATAGACCCGAGGAACCGCAAAAACTAATATACTTGTTCTGTGCAGGGCCATTGTCTGCCTGCAGGAGTTGTTGGTAGTATCGTGTTGGAGTTCTGAAAGCGGTGGGCCTATTGTTAGGTCAAGGGTATGGGTGACTGCAGGTACATTGGGTGGTGTTGTAGGTGCAATGGCAATATCGCTACCTGCATTGAAATAACTTTTTATAGCAAGGAAAAAGATATACCAATTAAATGTTGCTAGTGCCACTCCAACAATGGTACATAACATTAATGTAGATAAAATACATAACTTTGCATCACGGCTGCTGTACTCATGGAGCTAATAACAATATAGGGCTGGTTCTAATCCGTAAGGCTGAGCCTAATGAAAACAACAACAAAGGGAGATTAGCAATACTGATATGTCCTTTTTAGAACAGTTAAATGCACCAAAGTACAGACGCCAGTTCAATGTGCATGGTGTAAGAATTTGATATCGTTTTTTGGTGTCCCAATTTTATATGTGTGTTTATAAAACCTGCAAAAGCACAAGAAAATTTGAATTAGTGCTATCTTTGAATAATTTTTGAAATAAACAGCTATTCTGTAGCCACCCCAAGTATTGAACTGGCGTCTGTACTTTGGTGCATTTAACGGTTCTAAAAAGGACATATCAGTATTGGCAATCTCCCTTTGTTGTTGTACTCATAGAGCAGCACGTGAGTATCTTCTTAGTCTTCATCGACAGTGGAAGGGAAGCCGCTGTCCTCATTCAGATGGACCAAGGGCATGTCATTTTCTTCTTTCAGTCCATTGCCTGGTGCTGCGGAGGTGCAGGGTCGAGTCTGATGTTGCGGCAATGGATCCATGCCTTTTTCTCAGCTATTCGGACTGCAGTTGGTGATGAATCAATGACGGCAAATGGGCCCTCAGATTTAGGGTCGTTCCAGCGCCTGACGTGTTTCTGGACGGATCGGTGGGAGCTCAGGATCGATAGGGCCCTTCTCCTTTCTCTTCCTGGGTAGAAAGGAACTGCGCAGCGCGTGTTAGTGTGCACAAGTAATCGTAGAGTTCTGCTTTACCAATCTCAGAGGATGACTCACTATCTGTTTTGGGCCTGGTGGAAAGGACCGCTACATTTATGGATCATCCGGTGACAAGCTGATGTGGCGTGAGGTGGTGATCCGAACTTGGGGAGTTTCTTATTGAGAAGAGGGCAAGTGGGAGGCTTTAGAGCCATTTTTTACAGATTGTTGCACTTATTTTGCTTATTTTACTTTTGAGCAAGCCGTTGAGGCGCTCACAAATGCCGTTGCTTTGTGGGTTGTAGGCGGATGTTAGTATGTGCCTGATGCCTAGCATTGTTGTGAGGGAGGAAAAGATGGCGTTTGAAAAATGACTTCCGTTATCAGTCCGGATGGCGTCTGGGACGCCCCAGTGGGAAATGACATCACGGATCAGGAATGTGACTGCTGCTTTGGCATCGCAGTGGGCGCATGATCCAGCTTCGATCCAGAGCAAAAATGGGCATACTACCACAATGAGATATCGGTAATTTTAGCATCGATCAATCATATCGACATAGTCGATGTGGACTTCCTTGAAGGGGACAGAGGGTTTGAGGATGGTGGAGGCGACTATTTTGAGAGTAGGGTTTGATGAATATTGTTGGCAAATGAGGCATTTATTAACAAAGAGTTGTATCTGCTCGTGGGCATTGGGAATGAACCAGTCTGTTTGTAACTGAGGTACTGGGTTTTTAGAAACCGGCACAGAACCGGCAACCCAGCGGTGTCAGGGTACACCCAGAGACCTCGAGTCCTTCCTGATTCAGACCACAGAAACTCAGAGTCTTCTAGGTGAAGTCAAGGATCGATTTTATTGGCTGCAACCAAGGTAACAAGTGTCCTAGAAGTACAACACACGGGGAAGTATATTCTCAGGAGACTGCTCGAATTTACAAAATCAGGCTTCAGGCAAACATTCTTGGTTTTGCAGTAAATCATTGACATATTTCTAGTACAAAGAAAAGGCAGAGTCATGATGACATGTCCATATTTCACTTAGTGCTGCCTACAACAAATCACCCGGTAAGGCCCAGCATTTCATCAGATATCAGTGGACCCCCAATAAAAACGGGCACCTCCCCACCATAAATCAAGTGAAGCAAAAAGAGCAGAGACAGATGCGAGCAAGGTACGGCAGGTGTGTGCGCTGAAAATGGTTTTATGGCTTGTTGAGCCTTGACACTATCTTGTTCGGCCACTGGGAGGGGAACTGACCTAACGAGTTCGGCCTGGGGCAATGGTTCCAACTTGCACAGGTCCTAGGAAAGTCGATGAAGGTGTACGTGTCCTTTTGGGATCGAATCTGGCTGGATTAAGGCCTATGTAAAGGGCAACACACAAAATGGCTGCCAAGGGTTCAAAACGATAATGACGATTTCGAGGTGAAATCGTCACTCGAATATGCTGGGAATGCTTGTACATAGTGTACTCGTCATTCTCGGTCTTCTGATACCACATTCGTTATGTTTCGACGAAGTTTTAATTCTCGAGTCCAGAATGACTGCACGAGTCCAGAATTTCAGAACCACAAACCCTCCTTTTGCCCTTACATAGGCAATTAATCTATCCTCATGTTAATCTGAGTCCAGATCTATATTTTTAAAGTCATTGAGATGTTGCTGTAACATCATTCTAGTACTCAGTTCATCTCTTGATACAGGCTTCCTTACACATGATGTGACACAAAGGCCACATATTGCAGGAGCACACTGCACGCATAGACAGAACAGGAAAAGAATGGCTAAGACCATCCCAATGACCATCAGAATTTTCCATCCCCAGGCGGATATCAGTTCCCAGAACCATCCCATTAACGACCAATCTCCTTTATCCACATGAATAGATTCGGAAATCTTATGTAGTTTGGAGATGGCCTGGTACACTGTTGGAGCGTTATCTGGGATGAAAACACAGCTACTAGATTGGATCAATCTGCATACCCCACCTCGGTCTGCAAGTATGACATCTAAAGCGACCCTGTTCTGAAGGGTCATAAGTCGATCCGACTGGAGCTCAGCAGTCAAGTTACTAAGGGCACCAGCAGTTTCAATCACGGTGGATTCAACTACCCTTGTCAATTGCCTTATGTTCCTGCTGTTGGCCATGGATCCCCAGAACGGCAGAAAACCCTTTGCAAAGTCCCCAAATTCTTGACCTGCGGTGTCTTCTGTACTCAAGACACCTCTAACTATCCTTGTCCTGTGGTAATCTGCCGCTGCTGTGTAGGTGGGAGGCAACAGAAATGATACAAAACATGAGCCCGAAAGTCAGGGGGCAACCATGTATAGGCTCTATCATGGCAGATGAAATAAGTACCCTTAGCTGCTAAAAACGCGGGGGAAGTCTGGGCTGCAAAAACATACGTTTTAGTGCAGATACTCTTCCCTAACTGAGCTCTGGGATTTGTGCAATTACCTTGCAGACACAGATGACCCTGATGGGGTACAATCCAAATCGGGGAAGATCTCTTAGCTTGCTGTTTCTCACTCAGAGTAGCTCCATATCCAGTCATGTTCCATCCTGTGTATACTAGTGTCTCATCTCTCGGGATAGTCTCATAAGAAATACCTTCCTTAATCATGTCTACTATACCCTTGACTAGAGCACTTTTTCTAGGATTGTCTGTTACAGAACGTAGGGGGTAGATTTCGTGTGCATATATGAACATTGTCCTATATGCCCATACAGAACCATTGTGACTAAATGGCAGGACCAGATAAGGGATACCTTTATCCGTTGTGTGAGGCATAAGACCGCACACCCAACAGTTAGTTATGTTCATTACAAGTTGGTGTTGGTGCAAGAGCTGAACAAAGGGGTTATTAATGAACTCCAATCTCCTATTGGATTCATGGTCAGGAAGAGGGTGGAAAGAATGAGAGGAAACAGTAGGAGGAGGTATGGGTGATGCAGTGGGTGCAAATGTTACACGAAAAGAGAATAAAACGTAACTTATTAAAAATATCATCATACTGAATAACATACAAATGCACAGTATTAAAAAGCTTTTCTTTGTCATCACTTTACATAATCTGCGTTTAAAGTTCGTTGGTTTGGCAGATCTCTCCATCTCGGAAAACTCAATCCTCTCTAAAGTGCTGCCCGCGACGGCAGGTTGATTCTGCTAAAGAATGCTTCTGTCAGTCTAGGGCAACTCCCTTGGACCAACCAGAACTGCCGACCTAACGTCGTCAGCTGCACTCAAAAGACTTTAAGCAATCGCGGCCCTAGCAGCGGAACCCGGATGGCGGTTCGAAAAAACAAAAACAAGCACGTTTTCTCAGATGGGAGAGCTGCACTTTCCAAAAAAAATGGTGTTTGGGAGGAAAAAGAATTTTTATTAGTCCATGGATCTTGGTCTCGAATTGCAAAAGAAATTGCTTTTATTAGTTCGTATTTCTCGGTCTCAAATATTACCGTTGTCTTCCAGGTACTCTTTGATCCTGGAACCAAAGTTCAGGCTCTGTAGTGTTCAATCGCTTGGATGGTGGCACAGCTTTGTGCGATATGTTCTCATTTTCTCGTGCAGAGTCAGTTCTTTTTACACGTGCATCACTGAAGGGTACGACACGTGGCACGGTTTCAGGTTCTGAGTCAGCGACACCCTTCTGGACCCACTGGTCATAAGGCAGAGGAAAAGGGATTTTCTTACAATGGATCCCGTGGACCCAGTTGGCCTTCCCCTCCACCCGAACGGCTGATCTGGTGGAAAGAAGGATGAGGTGCGGTCCGGTCCACCTGGGCTGGTCGTTTTTAGTTCTCTGACAATTCTTGACCAAGACCCAGGATCCAGGGTCTATCTGATGTCCCGGAGTCTCAGAGACCGGAGGCAGGGTGTCGTGAACCTGTTGATGCAAAATACGCAATTTAGCCGTCAATTCATACAGATAATCAAGTAAAACAGGGTGTTCAAGCTCCCTGAATTTAGTGGGTCTAGGCACTCCCCATATGTTGGCTGGCCGGCCAAAAATGATCTCATAAGGGCTAAGTTACACTCGCGAATGCACAGTCATTCTGGTGGACAGGAGTGCTAAGGGTAGAGCATCAGGCATTTAAGACCTGTGCTCGCTTGGATTTTGGCCAGTTTAAGTTTTAAAGTGCCGTTGTAGCATTCTACTAATCCAGCTGATTGGGGGTGATTTGCAGCGTGGAACTTCTGCCGAATACCCAGCCCTTCACACACTCTCTTCATCACACGACCCACAAATTCACTTCCATTATCAGACCAGACCATTCTAGGCATTCCAAACCTGGGGAAGTACTCTTTCACAAGGGCTTTTGCTGTGGATAAGGCAGTATTGTCTTTTAAGGGATATGCTTCTACCCATCTCGAGAAGGCACAAACAACAACGAGTACGTATTTCAAGTTGTTGCACCTCTCCATGTGAATGAAATCTAGCTGCAAAACCTCGAACGGATACGTAGGAGGTGCAAAATGACCAGCTGGAGTTGGGGTTCCCCTACCAGGATTGTGCTTCAGACATACCATGCAATTCTTGACGACATTCTCTGCACACTTGGGAATTCCTGAATTTTGCCATACTGGAGCCAGCAACTCGCAAATCCCTTTTACGCTGATATGAGCCATTCCATGAGCCATTGTAACCACTGCGAGCACATATGCATCTGGTAACAACCATCTCTGATGTTCTGATAATTCAATCCAACAACCATTTGCATCCATTCTACCAGTGCTTTCTCTCCACGTGCTCAAATCTTTCTCTGTAGCCTCAGCTTGGATGGACTTCACACTCTCTACTGTGTCTTCACACATTCCAACATCACCAGTCCATCTTGCAGGGCCTGCAACATACATTCGGCTCATTACATTCTTTGCCGTTTCTTTCGCGATCTCATCAGCAAATGCATTTCCACGACCAACATCATCAGTCACCTTCTTGTGAGCACTACATTTCACAGTCGCCATTTGCAGAGGCAAGGTCAGTGCTTCAAGAAGCTCATTTACCAACTGACCATGCTGAATCTTAGCTCCATGCGAAGTCAGGAACCCACGTTCTCTCGACAATCGTCCAAAACTGTGAGCCACACCAAATGCATACTGACTATCAGTGTAGATAGTCACTTTCATTCCTTTAGACAACACACATGCTCTTGTAAGTGCAATTAATTCTGCTGCTTGAGCTGAATTATGTGGGACACGTGCAGCTTCAACAATTGTATGCAAAGTCGTGACAGCATATGCTGCAGTCGTGTCACCACTCGGGAGCTTGAAGCATGAACCATCCGCCCACAATGTACCATCACATTCAGCAAGAGGAGTATCGGATAGATCTACTCTCCCTTTCGTCTCTTCCTCTGTTCTAAGAAAACAATTGTGCTGTTCTGAAACACCTGATTCCTCTGTAATTGGCAACAATGTGGCTAGATTTAAAGTACTGCACCTTCTTATGTGCACATGACTCGCTAACAATGTTAATTCGTACCTGGACAATCGAGCACTAGTTAAGTGCTGTGTCTTGGTTCTATTTAACAATGTGTCTACTGCATGTGGGACCATCACGACTAGTGTATTGTTCATTACTAAACCAGCAGACTGTCGAATAGAAACAGCTGCTGCTGCTGTGGCTCTTAAACAACTTGGCAATGCTTTAGCTACCAGATCCAAAGTCGACGAAAAATAGGCACATGGACGCTGCCTACCTCCAAACAACTGAGTCAACACTGACAATGCACAGCCCTCTTTCTCGTGGACATACAATGTGAAAGGCTTACTGTAGTTGGGGGTACCTAACACAGGAGCCGAACATAATGCTGTGCGTAATTCAGAAAAACTTTTCTGACACTCTTCAGACCAAGGAATGGGATTGGGTGTATTTTTACACGTTAATGCCACCAAGGGTTTGGCTAATAACGAAAAATTCGGAATCCACTGTCTACAGTACGACGTAATGCCCAAGAAAGCACGCACTTCTCTCTGTGTTCTTGGCACACTTAATTTCGCTATTGCCTGAATTCTTTCTAGGGTCAGTTTCCTTCCCTCCTTCGATAAGAGGTGACCTAAGTAGGTCACTTCTTGTCGGCAATATTGCAGTTTGGAAAGTGACACCTTGTGATGTAGATCACACAGATGGCGCAATAATGACATCGTTGCTTTCTTACAAATTTCCTCAGTATCTGCAGCAATAAGCAAATCATTGACGTACTGTACAAGAATAGCACCTTCAGGTAAAACAATCGTATCAAGCTGTGTTTTTAGAGCTTGACTGTATGTTGATGGACTTTCACAGTAGCCCTGAGGAGCGTGATTAAAGCGGAAGCTGCGACCTCCTAAACTGAAGGAAAAAATATCCCTGCTTTCTTCAGCAATCGGAATACTGAAGAAAGCATTCTTCAGATCAATCACCGAAAACCAAGAGGCAGATGCTGGAATCATAGTCAATAATGTGGTAATGTCGGGGACAACTGGAAATTGTGGCACAACTATTTTATTCACCTCTCTAAGATCAATCACGAATCTGTACACAGGTGGCTGAGAAGGATCAGTTCGTTTTAAAACAGGTAGAACAGGACTATTGCAAACGTTGCCTCATGTTTCTTCAATCAAATCCTTTTCAATCAATTTGTAAACGATCGCTAGCAAAGCTTTTTCACCCTCACTAGATATCCTATATTGGGGAATTCGAGGCATTTGAACATTGGCTTTCAATGTTACAACATATGGTGGTATTTCTAAAAGACCCACATCATTTGGACCAGCGGCCCAAAGGATATCTGGAAGAAATGACAATTCTGCTGGAAGTTTATCCCTGGACAAATACATAGGAGAAACCACCTTTTTACCTAAGGTAAGTTGTACTCCTGAAGGAGAACAGTACAAAGTCGCATACAGTCTTTTTAACAAATCCAATCCTAGCAAGTTTTCACCACAACCTGTTGTCAGAATAAGGGGTGCTTCGAATTCGCAAGGACCAACAGAAAGAGACAGAGGGTCAGAAATCGGGTTTCTAACTGGGGCGCCAGAAAAACTACAGAAACGTTCATTTCGCCAGACAAAGGTGCGCCAGGGAGTTTGGAGTGCATAATAGAACTCTTTGTAGCACCAGTATCCAACAGAAAAGGCTCTGACACACCTGATGTAATCACCTCAATGTAAGGTCCACTCTGATCTACTGGAACTGAAACAACTCCCTCTCTTTGTCTATGGCTGTCCTAGCAATTATTACTTTCCAAATACTCATCTTCTGTATAGTAATCATCAACATAGTATTGAGCTGTCCTGTCAGATGCGTTGTTCTGCTGATCGAACCTATTCAGAGAATTTTGGGGTGGAAGGGGACGTGCGTTGTGGGGGACGTTTCCACGTCCTCTACCTCTAGGCGCTTGCTGAACACCACGACCTCTTACACCGGAAGCACCATTTGCACGCTGTAACAAAATAGGACAACTATACTTGAAATTACCTTCTTCCTTGCAATACGAACACTGGTTGGGACCTACAGGGACACGTGGCTGAGTATACTCGACTCTTTGCGAGTTCCTCTGATACTGTTGAGGCTGCTGAAAATTATTCTGGTAGTGATTCTGGCCACTATTATTTTGATTACCACCACCACGTGGCGGATATGCTTGCTGTAACAAAACCTTCGTTTTCAACTCCTTAGTTTTCTTTTCTGCTCTATCTTTCTCGTCTTTGTCTCTATTCTCGTAATATTGTGCAGTAGCTAATATCTGCGCTGAAGATGAGACTGCCCAAGAACTTTCTGAATCCTTTAACTTTTTACACAATTCTGGAAGTAGATTATGCACAAATTTATCGACAAACAATCTCTGACCACCTTCTGTGGTCATATCTTGACCGCTGTGGTCGACAAATGTCTCCTCAAACCTGGTGAAGAAATCTGAGACAGTTTCTTCTTTCTTCTGCTTGCATGCAGACAACTTATCCCAATTTACACGTATTGCAGGCATTATCGTTTTCATGTAATCAACTATTTTACCAGGAAGTTCGGCTACTAAAGGCTCAGGCTTAGCACCACCAACTTGTCGGGCATCTGCAGCAGCAATATTAGCCCATGAGTCACCTAATTCCTGATCATGATCTGTATGACGAATCTTACCCCATAAAGGCTGTGGAACAACGTTCCCAAATAGCATATCGATATCGGCTAAATTCATTATACATGATCCAGCAGTCTGTGACAACTCTTTGTAATACCCTGCAGGATTTTTACGCGGATCAGGTAATGTCTGTTTGAGTGCTAAAACTTCAGCTCGCTTCCATGGGACATGTACCCATACACGCTGAAAGTGTGGCAGAATAGGTGGGTTAACAGTTGTGTCGCCCTCTCTCCATTGTGGGGGAACTTCTCTCATCGGGTATTGTCGCGCCTTTTTCCTACGAGATGCACCAGGCTCAGATTGTGACCCAGAACTGCTCCCCTTACTCCGATATGATAACAATAGTTCAACCGCTTTCTCGACATTGGGACCTACAATCATGCCCTCTCCGAACTTGAACCGTACACGACACAACTCTTGCGGGTTGCATTCCTCATCATTGTCTTCCAAATCCTCACAAAGGAAAACACACATCTGTTCAAAAACATATCTCTGCGTCGGTGCTTCCCATTGATGGAAGACTTCCATGACAGACTCTACATCATACTTTACAGTATCCATAACCCATTTACGTGCTAAACGATTCAGTGAATCTCTTTCTTGATAGTCAGGCAGTCGACTTCGCAACTGTCTGCGTCCCATGTTAGGGGTCGTAGTAGGCGACCCGAAAAGAGGTGAGAAAAGGTTAGTAACAGTGCTGGCCATTTTCTGCCGAACGGAAGGTGAAACTGAAGGAAGAACGGGTGGAAAAAACGGGGTGAGATAGGGCAGGGGCAGAGACAATAGCAGAGGAGGCCTCAGGAGAAATAGAAGGAGCACTAGGTAAAATCGTAGAGGGAGCATTAGGAGAAGTAGAGGGTACACTAGGCAAAATTGTAGAAAACACAGGTGAAGCAGATGTGGTCAGTGTGCCTGGAGGAGGCTGCACCATAGAGACAGGAGTCAGCTGGAGAACAGCTGGTGGTTGCTGCGGAGGAACAGGAGGCACAGCAATTACAGGTTGCACATCTAAAGGTTGCGGGGGTGCCGTGGCATTTAGCGCATAGGGGGGTGGCGAACTTAATAAATGCGACATTAATGGATCTTTTTCACGCTCTTTTGCTGCCTCTTGCTGAAGAGACGGCAAAACTGGATAGCATTTATCTATTTGCCTGTGCAACTGCTCACTCATCTGCTCTTCTTCATTGTCTTTAAACTGCATAGCAGCTTGCATTACTGAAATTCCCCCTTCTCTCTTATTTTTCTTTGCTAATTTGATTTCCTTCTGCTTGGCCTCCTTACGCCATAGGCGGAAAGAGTCAACATCGCCGGCCGGGCTTTCTTTTTGAAAAGTTTAACTTCAAGGTTATCTAAGATTTCGGTATCAAAGCTACCATATTGGAGCCATTTTAAAACACCATCTTTTCTGGTGTATTTGATCCATACTTCATTGTATGTGATTGGGCCTACTCCGTGTTTGACATATAACTCGTAAGTTGGAGTTCCAACCGGAGGAACCGGACATGAGTCCTCCAGTCGGGAGTCCCTATTACTACACCCAAGACAAAACAAATTTCCAAGTCTAAGACTAGGCATCTTCGCTCTCTAGTCTAGCTCCAAACTTCAAAGGATTATCGATTACGATATTTCTCGTGAATACACGAGTCCTTCGGCTTTGGCGCTTGCAAGCTCCAAATCAAAGTCAACTAAGGACTGGGAGACGCTCCACTTATACTTAACTGAGATATCGATGACGTCACCAGAAGACTCGTCTTAGTGTTTCGCTATACCAAACTTCAAGGGTCCAAATCAGGGCGATAGCCAGGGCAGCAGTCCTTCGTAGCCGCCGGGAAGTGGGGAACCTCGCAGCAAAGACCTTCGGACCACGTCGACATGCAGGGGTCGATGAGGTGGTTGGCCGTCCTCCGGAATTTTCACACGAAGGTCCTCACGAACCTCTGGCTGGGCTGGTACCACTGGAATCACCCCAAATGTTGGGCGCCAGCTGAGGTACTGGGTTTCTAGAAACCGGCACAGAACCGGCAACCCAGCGGTGTCAGGGTACACCCAGAGACCTCGAGTCCTTCCTGATTCAGACCACAGAAACTCAGAGTCTTCTAGGTGAAGTCAAGGATCGATTTTATTGGCTGCAACCAAGGTAACAAGTGTCCTAGAAGTACAACACACGGGGAAGTATATTCTCAGGAGACTGCTCGAATTTACAAAATCAGGCTTCTCTTCTTATACAGAATTTTAAGCTTCAGGCAAACATTCTTGGTTTTGCAGTAAATCATTGACATATTTCTAGTACAAAGAAAAGGCAGAGTCATGATGACATGTCCATATTTCACTTAGTGCTGCCTACAACAAATCACCCGGTAAGGCCCAGCATTTCATCAGATATCGGTGGACCCCCAATAAAAACGGGCACCTCCCCACCATAAAGCAAGTGAAGCAAAAAGAGCAGAGACAGATGAGAGCAAGATACGGCAGGTGTGTGCGCTGAAAATGGTTTTATGGCTTGTTGAGCCTTGATGCTATCTTGTTCGGCCACTGGGAGGGGAACTGACCTAACGAGTTCGGCCTGGGGCAATGGTTCCAACTTGCACAGGTCATAGGAAAGTCGATGAAGGTGTACGTGTCCTTTTGGGATCGAATCTGGCTGGATTAAGGCCTATGTAAAGGGCAACACACAAAATGGCTGCCAAGGGTTCAAAACGATAATGACGATTTCGAGGTGAAATCGTCACTCGAATATGCTGGGAATGCTTGTACATAGTGTACTCGTCATTCTCGGTCTTCTGATACCACATTCGTTATGTTTCGACGAAGTTTTAATTCTCGAGTCCAGAATGACTACACGAGTCCAGAATTTCAGAACCACAAACTTTGTGGACATGTTGCCTCGGGAGATATGTGTGAGAGGGTGTAGTTGATCCAGGGAGAAGTGTGGCTCAATGGTTAGAGCGAGATCCAGCGAGGGTGAAGCTAGGTGCCGAGCGGGTGCCGAGCGTTGCGGGCGGTGTGCCATTGTCGCTCCCACCCCCCTCCTGTGTTCTATGGGGCGTGGATCTATTTCTTTACAAACTCCTAGGTTCCTCACAAAAGAGGTAAAACCCCACTACTTACGAGTTTGTTTTTCTTTTTCTTTGTGCACCAATTTTACACATAGTGCTATTTTTAACTTTCACGACCATTGGCAAGGCGGGCCTTAGCGTGCCCCTCCTGTCATTGGCACACTCTCTTACCGGTCCTGATGAAAGCCCAGTAAATTTATACACATAAATGGGCAGAAACATGTTGACCTTCTTTACAGGGTAAACACCAGTATAAAGTAATTGGCTAGTTTCCCTTCACATATATTTTTAATATGTCAGGTTAACCAGTGAATAAAGTTTTTTGGTACAACCTTCGACATTTTTAATACTTTTCACACTTCATCTTCACAAGAACCAGCTCCGCAGTCTCCTGGCGTCGCAGCACACCGGGGAGGTACTCGATCTCTCCCGGTGGACCCGATGATGAAGCATGTCACCACTAGGGTGAGTGAGGGTTTCCTGAAAAAATAGTGTGTTTTTTCTTGAATTTTGGTCCTACCATCGGATCACTAACAACTGGCCTCAAACTTCACGTGCGACACCCGTCTCTCTCTGTATACACCTTACCTGTATTGGTCACTCTTCTTTTGATTACTTGTCAATGGTTAGAGCAGCAGACCCTGATGCAGAAGTCTAGCCCGGGACCAGGGTTCAATTCCCACCTCGGCGGGTCTTGGGCTCAACTTCCTCGGACCTGATAATTCTCGCCTCGGTGCCTATTCTAATCATGGGTCCCACTCTGCAACTCTGGGCAATAGCTTGCTTAATCTCCACAACAGCCCCAACAACGCTAGGATGCCTGGCTTCACCTTGGGGTTGCCCAGGAGTGGGCACTTCACAGGGAAAGGCCAGGAAGGGTTCCTCAGCGGTATTCGTACAGGCACCGAGATGCCTCATGGGTGATTTGTGCGCTATACAAGTACCACTACACATCCAGTGCCACCTGCAGTAAGGCTTGTGGCATGACAGGTTTTCCAGTCATGGTCTGCCTGTAAATGAAATCAGCAGCGTCCTGCTGTACTCCCCTCTTTTTCCATAACTCTTTCTCTTGATGTGGGGCACTTTCTCGCATTTCTCTGAGGTGTAGTTGGGCAATGTGATCATATTGTTGCGTGTTGTCGATAATGTAAGGGGTATTTGTCTCAAGTGTTCCTTCATCCATGTCCGTCTGCGCTGCTGGAGATACTATTCCTTCTGTCGGCTCAGCTGGAGTTACTGTTTGGGCAAGTAAGATAGGGGCGTTCTAAGCATGTGGGAAAGGGGCGTCCTGAGCGTGTGAGAGAGGGGCGTCCCGAGCACCTGGTGCAGCTACAGGTGGGGCGCCTCAGGCTGCGGCTTATGCTGCCCAGTCTGCCAGAGCGTTACCTCTGGAGACAAAGTCCTGTCCATTAGTGTGTGCTGCACATTTGACTACAGCTACCTTGGCTGGCAGTGTGAGGGCTTAAATTAGTTCTTCTAACAACTGCTTGTGAATCACAGGCGTCCCATCTGATTTAAGAAATCCACGCCTTTACCAGCGCAAGATGCTAGAGTGTGTTGTTGTTGTGACATATGCAGAGTCTGGGTAAACGGTGATGCGATTGTCAGCCCATTGTTCAAAGCGGCAATGAGTGCCACTAGCTCGGCTGCTTGGGCTGAGTAATGCGGAGGTAATGCAATCTCCTGTACAATGTCTAGGGAATCAGAGGACTCATGCTGTTGGGACGTAACTACTGCGGCTCCTGTGTACCTGAACCCTGTTTCTTGGTCAATGGTAGAGGACCCGTCAACAAAATATACAGTGCTATCTGGCAAGGGGTCCTCCTCTGCTGCTCCTGACTCATCTGGAGAGTATGTGGCACAATCATGGGTGTCATCATCTGAAGCTGCAATGGGATGGGCAAAGAACGTGGCAGGATTGACAGTGTGACACTTGCATCTTTCAGGGAAGGCAGTGACAGTATGACTTCGTAACCTGACACTCTTTGTGTTGTCTTGGCTCCCCCCGTGCCTGCCCAGGGGAGTAACGATACAACTTGGGAGAGACAGTTTTAAATACCTGGGCATCCACATTACACCAGACCATACTCAATTCTATGAGCGAAATCTCGTGTCCCCTCTCCTGAGACTTAAAAATGATGTAAAACATTGGTATACACTACCCCTGACCCTCCTGGGCCGTGCAGCCTTGTTCAAGATGATGGCTCTCCCGCGGTTCCTGTACACCTTACAAAATACATCTACCCCAGTCCCAAACTCCTATTTCAAAGCCATCAAGGCTGAGCTGGGACTGCTCCTCTGGGGTGGAAAAAGCCCCGCATAGCCCTAACTAAACTCACTAGGAGCTGGTACAATGGTGGAATCTCCCTGCCCAGTATACAACTGTACTACTGGGCCTTACAACTTATAGTAGTAAACCACTGGCTGCATGCCCCGCAGGAGGAACCAGCCCTCCGGCTGGACAGACACACTCTTGGGGCCGACGGACACCTGGTGGCGCTTTACAACAAGAATAAAAAAGAAGCCCGGATCGGCCCCACTGGACACACAGTACATATATGGTTTGCGGTGCAGCGAGTGCTCGGCTGGGAGGGAGTCCTCACCCAACTCACACCACTGTGGGACACGCCAGGACTAGGTATGCTCAGCTACAGTAAAGGTTTTGCACAATGGGACCTTATTTGTATCTTGAAAATTTGGGACCTCTGGAAGAAGGGAGAGGTAGTGACATTTGACCAACTGCGAACAACGTATCAAATGGCTAACTCAGAACAGTTTCGCTATACACAAATTAAGCACGCACTTACAAGGGCCATACCAAGAGGCGCCGATCTCCCCGAATCATCGCCACTTGAGGACCGCCTCCTTACAGACCATCTCACTAAAAAAGCCATTTCTCTCACCTATCGCAAACTAATCAACAATCAGAAAGATCCCACGCACACCTTCGAGACAAATGGCAGACTGACCTGGGGGACATGGACGACCAGGACTGGCAAGAAGCCTTGGCATCCCCTCGAGAGGTGGCAATTCCGTCCCGACTACAGTTAGTGCAATTAAAGATCCTAAACAGGATGTACTACACTAGGACCATGCTCCATAAAATCGGTCGGGCTGAGACACCTCTCTGCCTGAGGGGATGCGGGACACAGGGCACGTTTTACAACACACTAAGGGATTGCCCCAACATAACATACTATTGGGAGGCAGTCATGGAGACAATTACTCGGGTGTGTGGCTTCGAAGTTTCCCCTGAGCCGAGAAGGTGCCTTCTCAATATATGGGAGCCAACAGACCTTAACCTCGCAGCACAGAACTGGGCGACCCTTGGGATTACGCTTGCTAAACGTAATTTCGCACAACATTGGAGTGCGCCCACTGCCCCCCTACAACAGCACTGGTGTCACGACATGGATAGAGCAATGGTGGCCGAAAAGGCAGTCTTCACACACAGAGGGTGTCCCAAAAAGTAGGAGCGGGTGTGGGGCAAGTGGAATTCTTTCCGCGGCAATATCTGTGCCACCCCGGCGGAGGAATCAGACACAGATTTAAGCGACCAGCCCACAAGGACAATTAGAGTGCCACATACACGCCCAAGAGCGGGGGTCCAGACACTTAGATGAGTGAAGTTTAAGTTACCAAATAAGGCAACTGTACATAATGTATTACCTGTTTAAATAACCTGTAAGGAATTTAAAATGACAATGAATATTGCTAAGTGTTACCAGCAATGCTTCTTTTATTTTGCACTTATGATAATAAAAAGTTTCCCCCCAAAAAATAATGTTGTCTTGGCTTTCTGAATTATGGCAAAGACGGCGTGCTCAATGTACAGTGTTAACGGGGATCCCATGACAATGGGGTTGCTTTTGTCTACAGTGAATGCTACTGCGGCAAGAGCTTGCTCGCTTGGGTAAAGACCTTTCATGACAGAGTCTAACATGCCACTGAAGTAGCTAATGGGCTTATGGCCCATGGGATATTTTTGTGTAAGTACAGCAGTCATGACTTGGCCGTCACAATGAGTGAACAGGTAGAATTATTTTGTGTAGTCAGGTGAGCCTAACACTGGTGCGTTCATTATTTCATCTTTAACTGTTTGAAGGATGCTGTCATCTCAGGTGTCCAGTCTATCTTGTTGTATCTGTCTTTGGCCGTTTAAACTGCTGTCAGCAAAGGGGCAGCTATTGTTGAAAAATCAAAGACCCACAGGCGGACATATTTCACTAATCCGAGGAATTTCTGCATGTCCTTGACTGTCTGTGGCTCAGGGGTGCATTTTATTGCCTCAACTCTATCTGGTGTGCTCGTCTTCCTGATGCTGACAGTAATTGGCCAAGACAGTGCACCTCTTTTTGGCAATACTGAAGTTTGTTTTTATCTACTTTGTAACCTCCGTGTGCTAAGGTAGTAAGCAGAAAAGTGATGTCCTTTCTGCATTGCTGTTCTGTGGGAATGCAGAGCAAAATGTCGTTGACATATTGCAGCAATGTGCTGTCACATTGGAAATTTGATAAATCTTCTTTGACAAAACTGTTAAAGACGCTGGGGGGGCTCGCAATAACCTTGTGCTAACCTTCTATACGTCATTTGCACACCTTTGTATGTAAACGCCAATAAGCATTGACTGTCTGGGTGGAGGGGGCACTGAAAAATGAAATTTTCAGGTCAATCACGGAAAAGTACTGTGCATCCGGGGGTACATTTGTGAGGATGACAGAAGGGTCTGGGACGATGGGAAACTCTGGTATGACTATGTTGTTAATTGTGCGAAGATCAAGTACTAGACGCCATTGATTAGTCTTCCCCTTCTGCACCGGGAAAAGGCACGGGTTACGTGTAGAAATACAAGGGTAGATGACTCCCTGATCCAGCAGGCTTGTATGGTGGGGGCAATGCCTTCCTCTACTTTCTTTGATAGCAGGTACTGTCTAATTCTAGGTAGGAAGGCCCCTGGTTTCAGTGTTATTTTGTGAAAGGGGCGGCAGAGTGGATAAGGCCCACGTCATTTGGGTCCGTAGTCCACAGATGTGCCGGAACTTGGGCCAAATCTGCTTCACGTACGGAGTCATATTCTGTTAGGGCAGTGAGTGTTCTGATGTCCACTGTTACTGAGAGGGGCACTTCATTCATATAGATGATCTCTGTTTTCAAGTATTTTTCAGGATCGCCAAAGAGTTGCTCATCTGAAATGTTTCTCACCAATTGTTCAGGCTCAATGAAAATGATGCAGGCCCAGATGTGGATGTAATTTCAAGAACATGTATGTCTAGGATCATGTTCCTGTCTGATATTTGGGAATTCCGGGACTGTGGGCGAAAGAGAAACTCTTTTGGGAGCTGGACAGTGCGGTCGTGCAGCTCTGGTGTGTTAGCTACATTGATGTGTACCGCAGTGGAGAATGCTTATTCATCCACTGGACGGGCTCTTATTTGATCTTTTAAGGAGGAGTCAACAGTGAGTGCCATCATCCTTGCCAAGGGTGTACCTGGTATAGAGCAGATCATTGCTCCCTTCTCATGTAAGTGGATGCTCATGTTTAATTTCGCCATAAGGTCAAGCCCTAAGAGATTCACTGGAGAGTGTGGTGAATAGAGCAGCCGTTGTGTCAGCACACTGTCTCCTATCTGTATGGGTACTGGCTTGGTGAAAGGGACCCTTGCTATTGCCCCAGAGAATCCCTGTGTGTCCTCTATCTGATCTGAAATGGGCAGAGGTTTGCCTGTAATACAGGAGTACGTGGCGCCTGTGTCAATGAGAAAGCTGTATGTTTTGTTGTTTATAGTGACCAGGACGGTGGGGTCATGGTGCATGATAAAACCAGGCACACAAGAGTTGTCTGTGGGCTGTCCTAACCGGCGTATCCTCCTGCTTGGTATTGCTGGATGGTGCCTTGTGTGAACGGATTGCTGGGGGTGATCACTGTGTCTCCTTGGGGCACAGCATTTTGCGTTTGGGGTGTCACTTGGTATGTAGGTGTCTGCTGCTGCTTTGGCATAGGAGCTTGCATCTGTAGGAGTAGTTGTTGAACTTGGGTCATCATGGGTGCTTGGAGCTGAACTTGCTACATGTTTTGCTGTTGGGCGGGTTGGGCGTAGGTGTACAGCATTTGGGGCTGTAGGGGCTGTGGATGCATTTTCTGTTGTTGGAATCGTGGTGGTCCCTTTTGAGCGGGACCCCTAGAATCCTGGCTTTGGTCTCGAAGTCTAGTACGGCACTCTCTTTGCATGTGGCCTACTTAGTGGCAATAAAAACAAGTGTTCTGTCCTGGCTGTAGTGGGAACCTCTGTTGTCCCATTCCATTCCCTCTTCCCTGCATACCTGTGTTTCTGTTGGCACTGTTTCTGTTGTTGGTGTAATAATGTTGCTGGTCATTGCTGTAGGCAGGTTGTGCTGCTATGTAATATACGGGGGCTGTGGCTGGACATACTGTACAACAGGCTGTGGTTGGGTCTGTACGTATTGTACGGCAGGTTGTGGCTGGGTCTGTACGTATTGTACGGCAGGTTGTGACTGGGTCTGTTGTGGGGCCGGCTGTATGTTGCCTGCGAGTGCATTCACGGCAGCCTGGGGAAATGTGGTGACTGCCATCATCTGACTGACAGGTGCAGCTAACATGACTGTGTCTGGGGTGTCCTTTTTCTTATTAAGTTTCTGTTGCACTAATTTTGCAGCTACGTTCTCTATAGCTAGCTGTCTGCTCTTTTCCTGTTTTTGCCTCTTTTTGCAGAAATGTATAATGTGATCCTGTATCTCAGGCCATGCTTTTGCTTCCATAGCTACAACTCCATCCAACTTTTCCTGTAAGTCCTCAGGCAGTCCTCTCTTAACCATGTGGTAGAAAAGCCTGTTGTTCCCTTCTGTTGCGTTTAATTTGTCTCCTAACACCTGATGCCATTTTTCCTTAATTCTTGAGATAAAGTTAATTGGATCCTCATTCGCTTGCATTGTCAGCAACATGAGGGAGCCAGCGTCGGGGACATCTGGATATTTTATACGCAGTTTGGCTCAGACCTGTTTTCTTATTTTGTCGAATGATTCCCCATCATACATCGTCTCAGTCATGGTAATTAGGTTACCACTGACGCTTTTGAAGAAGTCCTCTGCTTCTTCTCCCATGATGGAGATAAGCAGACTCTTCATATCACCTATCTCTACGTTACTCCCTGTAGTCTTTTTTTCCAGGGCTGCTATCCATTTGCCAGCACCCTCAGTGAGGGGTGGGAGAAGCTTTTTGAGATTCTCCGTGTCCATGTGAGACCATGAGATATAGAAGGGCGGGTCAGTGGCTTTTTTATACAATAGTGGCATTTGGTGTGTCACTCCTGCATCTTGTGCTTTTGGCCTTGTGAGGTCATGTTGTCTGACTTATTTCTGCCAAATTTTTAGACTGGCCCGCTTATAGGAATAATCCCAATCTTCATCTCCTGCACCCTGTAGGATGCATTCTACTGCTGTTGCCATGTGCTGTGGCTCAAAGGACCCTTCTCTTGGCCCCGGGAGCATCTGTAGTGCCAGGGACTCTGTCCAACCTGTTAAATCATCTGTGAAGGGATTGACAGAATAATCTGAGCCTACACCTAGAATCACTATCTCGTTGGGTGTTAGACCGTTGTTTCGCAGGGCACATGGTCTGCTGAGATACATGTTGCTATACTTCCTTGCTCTAGTGGTGCGCATAGAGGCAGAGCCGGTGACATCATAAATAATGTTGTATGGGCGTCCGTGCAATCCTAACACTCTGAGGTTCTCTGGCTCTGTTAGCCTAGTCTTCCTTCTTGCGCCTATGTCACCTGCACTTCGGAGTTCCGTGCTTAGGGGGCGAAGGGGTCTGTCACAGTTGTGGCACACAGTGGATCCAATAGACCTGTCACCGCTGCAGTCCTCTCTAAGGACCGTGCTCGTTGTACGGTGTGGGTCGGAGCAGTTGAAGCAACTGCGTGCGTTTGTCCTGACACAGCTGCGTCGTGCCAAGGGGAAAGTCCACTGTGGCACAATCCTCCATTACCCTCAGTATCCCCAGATGTGTATGTGTGTAATGTTGGTCGGGGTAGAGTATCTATTGTTGCCTGGCAGTTCGATGGTGCAAGGCGCGTCCTTCTGAGAGTTTGTTATTTTGTCATTTATTTGTTCTAATTTACATGACGTACGTCAGAGTGGGTGAAGTATATCATCTGTATCAGGGCTGGCTGGTGTTACTGTTGTATTTCTATCTAGGACCCTAATTCAATATTCCTAATTTATGCCCTTGTATGGCTATAATAAATAATATCCTTATAAAGGCATAAGAATCATATCCATATTTAGTCGTAGCCCATGCAGTCCAAATTAAGCAAGGCTACTTCCCCAGACTCCTAGAGAGTACAACGCGTTCTTTAAACAAAGCAAACCTCCAGCAACCTGGGAAATCCCCACGCTTCTGTTTTAATTTGTCCTAGAACTCCTGTGAGCACTGAAAGAACGGCCAGTTCTTAGTGACATCTTTATTGACGTCTTATGTCCAACCTTACGTCAAACCCGGCACCTTTCAGGTATAAATATACCAACGTTGCCTTGAGCAAACACACGGTGGTTTGGAGCAGAGCGGCTATCTACTTGCCCGAGAGCCCAGCTGATGCGAGAGCCCACGGACGCCGACCCTCCCTTTCGACGCACTGAGAGAGACGCTGTCTTTTTCTCCAGCCGAGAAAATCCAGCTCCGGTGTTTTCAGCCGCCCTTGCGGGTTGCTGGGATATCGAGTCCTGAGAGAGAGATACCAGACCTCCTGCTTTCTATTACCCAGTTACGGAGCTGACTAAACCCTTAAAGAGAATTCTTGACTCAGATTCTTGGCAAAACCAACTTAACTTAAACTGCTACTTACTTACTCCTTCCCACGTATTAGGCTTAGGTCAGGTACACCGGGGTAGGCGTAGATTAGAAGCACCAGTTGAGTACATTAGTCAATGTATTTATGTATGTATATATTTTAAAGTATCATATGGCTAAGAAACCATATCAATGCTTTTATAGTATTATTTCATAATACTCCTTTAACTGTACGCACTTTACTTTACTATAAGTATTGCAATTGTGGCAATTCATTTCTCTTGCATGAGAAAGAAGACTGCTCAATAAATAACACCTTTTATTGAAAACGCCCGTCTCTCTATTTCTCTGCACTCTGGTGAAACTAAGTATGCACGATTGACTGAGCGAAATAGCTGTCTATTGTTTTCACACGACTCTAGAGATACACTCTTATTCTGAGGGAGCAAAGTTGTCATGTTATATGGTTGTCAGAAGCTAATCCCTTCTTGTCTATCCAGGGAAGTTAAACTCCTCCTTGTTTATTCGAGAAAGTTTCTAGTGACCTCTGAGCTAGCTGGCAAAACTAATTAAGGCTAATATAGTCAGTAGAGACCTAGTCGACCTCAGTCCTACGTCTACACTGCTGTTTATATTATTCCAATGCGCAGAGCCTATTGGGAATATAGGAACTACACTACATGGCGCCCAACATTTGGTAAGGCGATAAATCTAACGCAAGACACTAGAGTAACTCAGTCGTGCTTTTTCACACAGAACCCTTTTCCCATAAAAACTCCAAAAGATGTCTGGAGTGGGTAAAAGGTTAAAATCCTCCGGAACTTAGTAGGAAGAGATTCCTATGTATAGTTTTTGGTTTAGTCAACGTTGAAGGATACAGTGTTCCAAAATATTGTGCACCTAATCTTTGTTTCCCTTGAAACTTGATCTGCAACAAGAAAGTTTCTGTCAGTAAAATGCCGGAAGGTGACGAAGAAAGAGATGCTTTAGCAGCTCAACTTATAGCGGATGACACAAGTCTCCAAGGAGAAGACCTGAATGCTATACTCATTCCGGTCAATATAAGAAGAACTATAACTATTAAACTTATAGAAAATGGACTGACATCACGAGGTGGTACAGTCATATTCGTGGTAGAGGCCCATGAATATCGGCAGACAGAGGTATTCTATTCATGGATATACTTTCCAGCAGCAAACGCTGTAACAAAAGAATTCCACTATTACAAAATAGAGGAACCTCCGGATGAATACACTCCTTTCGAGGAGGTTGAAATCCCACTAAATTACCAAGAGCACCTGCTCTGGTTTAAAGGCGCCCTAAAACATCAAAATCACATCACCAGGCTAGGTCCACTAGGTAGACCAGGAGCCACGTGGCCGGTTCTAGCCAGCTACACACCACATCCAGACATTGATAAAATGTCAGTACCAGAACTTTTAGCCCAGCTAAAACTACTAATTAAAATACACAGACAATTAGTCCAATATGTAATGCGGACTTCAACAGTCCAACCAGCTATTAACATTCCACAGCTGACCCCTCATCAGGGGAACACAAACAAAATTACACCACAGAACATACAATCATGTCTTGGTAAAATACCCTCAAAACAGGAACAAATTCCATTCTGGTTAGCACAAAAAATCACTCAAATAGAGGCAGTATTTCCTGATACTACTCTTACTGAGAAACATAGAATTCTAACTATCTGTCTTCCAATGGGGATCGCACCACATGTGTAGGACTGTGACACTTGGGGCACAGTCTTTGCTTCCATTTACACAAAAACACATGGTGTTCCGTCCATGGCGGTTATACCAGATGTGCTAAGACAGATTCAAAATGAATACTGTCCAGAACCTGCTTTAACTCTGGGTATGAAATTACTGAAAGACTTCAAGCAGGTCTCGGCTATATTATTAGCCAACATAAAAGGAGAAGCAGCATTTGTGGCGATCCGCCAGAAATTGAAAGAAACAGATATAGCAGAACAACCTTTTGAACTTGCCAGAATCATAGAAAAATCCTATGAAGAACTAGGTGGAGATAGTTTGGGTGGGAAACCAGTAAAACCCCAACTACTTGAAAATCCTGAAAAAACTTTTATTAAAAATAATCTAAATACTCCAAAAAAGAGTTGGGATGGTAATAAACAATCCACTCCCAAAGAAAAACGATTCCAGTCCAGAGGAAGGTCTCCTCAACGGAGAGAAAGATCTCCGGACCAAGGAAACAAGTCCCCCCAGAGGGAGCCCTCTGAGAAAAGATACAACCTTAGAGATAGGGATAAATTAAGAAAACCTGATAGATATCAAGATATTGATACACGTCCCTCTCGATCTTTTCAGACTTCCTCACAGAAATCGGAAAGAAGAGGACACAAGGAAGAGCACGTCAAGTCCAAAGACAAGGAACCTGCTCATCAAAGTAAAAAAATTTTACAATTTCCAAGAAAGAAGGTAGCCAGTATTAAAATAATTAAACATGCCGAGGATACTGAGGACACAACTGAAAAACGGGGAGTGGGCCCAGACAATGCTAGACAGCGCAGCAGAAGTGATCATAGCTCGCAAGATCCTGATGAATCTTCTGGAGACAGTGGATACGAATGAATACATTCAGGTGGAAACTGCAGATACCAGAGTTAGCAAACCTCATAAAATATACGAAATAACACTGTGTATAGAGGGGAACAAGACTAGGAAAGTAAGGGGTCTCTTTTGGGATAACCCTTCGAAAGGCTATGACATCCTGTTAGCTGAGAAAGACTGGCCACCAGAGTTTGTCAGGGAGTGCCCTCATGGCGAAGAAATGATTATGCCTGCCTTCTCAAATCATATTCCAATTCATAAAAAATATACACTTGCAAGAAAATGGGCAGTAGCCCAAACTCCTGCATTATATAAAAATCATGTAGGATGGGATGAGGACTCTCCTCCTCACAAAATCCAGTTAAAAAGTCAACCCACTGCACAAAGGCAGTACCCAGTTAAACAAGAAGCTAAAAAGCAAGTCAGGGAGATCTTAGATCAACTTGAATACCAGGGGGTGATTGAAACATGCACCTCACAAATGAACAATCCTTTGTTTTCCTGTCTCCAAGCCAGACGATTCATATCGTCTAGTTTTGGACTACAGACACTTAAACTACTGTTGCAAAACTTTTGCAGTACAAAACTCACACAGTGCAGCACTGAATAACATCGTGCGCAAAAAATATAAAACGACATTAGACATCTCTAATGGATTCATTTGTCAAAACATTGCACCTGAAAGCAGGTATTTGACCGCTTTCTCAATAATGGGGTCGCAAAAACACTTCTGTCGACTCCCACAGGGATTCAAGAATAGCCCAGGATTATTCTCAGCAAGAGTAACAGAGTTACTACAAATATATGATGATGAAGCATTATCTTATGTCGATGACATCTATCTAACAGATGATGACCTGGAGACTCACTTGAAAAGAGTGAACACCATAATACTTGGTTTCGCAGCTGAGGGTTACAAATTCAACTTTAAAAAGTCACGAATTGCCCATCTAACTGTCCTATTTCTAGGATATGAATTATCAAGTGAAGGCAAAAGCCTAGCAGACAACTTCTTAGAGAAGTGTGCTGTACTCCAAGCACCTAAAACGCTGAAGAACTTACAATCAATACTAGGTTTCCTGAATTTCTGAAGAACATACATTCTAAATTATGCAGAGATGGTTAAACCTGTCTATGAATCAATAAAACCTGGTTTCAAACCAATCAATTGGACTCAGAAACACACAGAAATTTTAAGATCATTGCAAACAGACATGTTAGCTAAAACAAAATTGCAAACTCGCGAAAACATACGCAACATTGTAATCCGAGTCATCCCAGGAAGATGCGGATTCACGTACCTGACCTCTAATGAGGGAGAAACGGTACCAATAGCTTACAAATCACACTTGTACACACAAGCTGAAATGAAATTCAGTTCTACTGAAACAATTCTAATAGCGGTTCAAACTGCTGTAGCAAAAGAAAGAGCCCAAGCCCAAGGCAGAAGGGTAACTGTTTTAACAGCAGAATCAGCCCTTGAGGCATTAACAAGCCCACGCAATTTGACTGCTGTGGCATTAGATCCAAAATGGATACAATGGGAAAATTCTCTTGCTGCAGAAGACGTGAAATACTATTTTGACCCGAAAATGAAAAAACTAGAAAATCTAGAATATGAAGAAGAATATCCTCTGCCAATCCAAATTCTGCCTCTCGAACAATACACATGTGTAATCTACATGGACAGATTTGCACAACACTACAATGTAGAGAAAAAATCTTACAACGGAGCGTCCGCGATTGTTAAAGGTCGCTGGCGCTTTGGTAAATTCAGACCATTAATTACCAAAACTGAATCACTCAGAAACTGCTCAACTCAGCGAGCTGAAATAAGATCTTTAAAGATGGCGCTTGAAAATGCCGATCGCGAATTCCCCACACTAATAGTGTGCGATTCGCATTACTACGTCAAGTCTTACAATAATGACATACAGACATGGATTCAAAACGGTTACAAAGATGACACAGGTGCCACAATAAAGCATAAAAAGCTTTGGGAACAGGTAGTTCTTTTGCAGAAAGAACTACAAAAGACTCACGTGATACATACACTGAGTCATCAACGTGATGGCGTTCACGTTGCAGGGAATTCATTGGCTCACAGAGCCACAGCGGAAGCAGCTCAACCGGCTTCCGTAGCCACAAAAAAGCGTTCAGAAAAATACATAGACGGAGAAACTATGCTGGCGGTAAAAGCGTCTTTAAAAGGCGACTATGCAGCATTACCTCTGAACTATCCACTCAGTAATACATACATAATTGATGCAAATTCCGTTCCTTTTGCTCAAATCCCTGGAGTGGGGGATAGAGCAATTCCAAACACGAACAGGAGAGTCTTTTTAATAGCAGACGCACACATGGGATTGGGTCTAAGGCACCGAGAGATCAAGGAATCTCAGAAAGAATTACGATCAGAATACTGGTGGCCGGGGATGAGCCTGCAACATTACAAATTTGCAATGGGCTGTCAAAACTGCAACAGAGATCGCAGTCGCGAACCGACCGGAGTAATGCCAGGACCCTTCTTTTAGAAAGCATAAGGCTATCTATACGCAAAAATCCAGCAGGTGAAATGTGTCCTATATATGTTTAAGACTAGATTCACTTAAAATGTAGACACCAGCGGTCGGCTGACGCCAGAACTGTTATAAAAGATTTGCGAGTCTTTATCAGCACATACGCAATTGGCATGCTGCATTCTGACCAGGGTCCTGCTTTTAGCTCTCGGGCTTATAAGGAGGCCATGACCAGCATGGGCATTGCATTGCGGTACTCTTGTCCCTTCCATCCTGAGGGAAATGCGGTAGTGGAAAGAAAAAACATAAAGTAATCTATAACGGCGAGGGTATTAGGTTCGGGTGATGGGTGGGTCCAACATTTAACAAGTGTCCAACATAGTCTTAATAATCTGCCAAGAAATTCTCTAAAAGGTCTCAGTCCGTTCGAACTATTGTTCGGTACTAGAATGCACATTCAGGACCTTGACAGTCACACTTCAGTGGTAGAAGAAAAATGCTTTGATATCAAAGACCGTTTGGCTGTTTTACAGGACTTAAATGAAACAAGAAGAATCCTGAGTAACATAAAATTAAAACAACAGCCAACAGCCGCTGAAGAAAAACCACCTGTCCCAGCAAGACCTGTCTGGATTCCAAAGATTGGGGATCTGGTCAGAGAGAAGATCGTGGTAAAGAAGGAATTTGGGCCTTCATACAGAAAAGCAGTACCTGTCTTAGCTGTCAGCGGAACAAGATCAGTTGTACTACCGCCCCTTGCTGGTAAAAAGGAGAACCGAGTTGTATCCATCGACCTGGTAAAACCACAACCATGTGGCCAATAATAAGTAGTAACCATTAAGAAAAATGGGGTGACCCATAAGGTAGGGACCTGGGTATATAGTAATATAGAAAAAACAATGGTCCTAAACCTATTAATTATGATTATTGACTTAATCAATTATGATGCACACAGTTTTTATGTAGAGAAACCACAACCAGTCTGCTCTATTGTACTCAAGTTGCTTAGTACCACAAGATAAACCTACACCACGGTTAAAGAAAAACTTTTAATTTTTGTTTTTCATTTTTAGCAGTTCATTTTATACACAATATATCATTTCAGAGTAGATAAAAACAGGGTGGTTGCCCAAAAAAAGGAGCGTGCAAAGAAAAGCGTGATCAGAAGTGTAAGACAGATAAATAGAAAGGAAAATTCACAATAGTGATCAGAAAAAATTCACATTATTTGACAATCAATACCGGACCTTTGATTTGCCATATTGAGTACCTAGCCAAACCTTTTTAAACTTTCTGTAATCAAAACATTATTGCATCCAGACATATAAGTCCTAGGGTTTTTGCACTATATCATGAGTAGGCACTTCAACTGGGCACAGCACAGTCAATCGAGCGTTTGTTGCCTCCAATGCTCTTACACACCAGCCAGAAACAGCTTGCGTCTTCAAGAGCTTAACAAAAGCCCTTCATTAGTTGCAGGGGCGCTTTAAATAGATCAAAAAAGCCTTTAAGCGCTATTCGGCATCCATTCAGTCCTTGTTAGTACGTGGTTCCTCCTGGTCACGTCCATACACTAAAGCCCTAAAAAAAAAACGGGTCTAAGCGGAAACGCACTTTGGAATTACGCTTTAGAATCGTTGCAGCCGTGTTTAATAGATCAAAAAAGCTGCTGCATTCAACCGCCTGCTGCTTCTCCCTCTACTAGATATTCAACCACCATTAAGTCCTTTTCGCAGTTACTCATGAGTAGGAGCCCATTTCAAATCAAGACCTGTTTATCTGAATCGCGTTAAGAAGGTAATTGCACTGATCGATTCTAAATGATTCTGTGCTGTATAATAAATTATATTACATTTCAAGTGAGACCTTATTGTGTCTCCGTATACAGCTACCTGATATTACCTACAGGAGCCCCTCAAATAAGAATTCGATCGAACGACAATTATATCAAGGTAAAAATGTTTTGGAATGAGCTTTCACCTTTATGCTGTATCTAGGGTGAATTGTATACTCATACTACCATAAATTATTTGTAGATTACTCCGCCATGATGTATACATGAGGATCTGTGCCCTCTCAACTTAAGTGAGGAGAGAATCCTATATTAAGGTAAACAATCCCTTCTTCAACACTGATCATGGTTAGAGAATTGCCAACTATTAGACCTAGATAAACTCTAGGTTCATTTCTTTTACAGGAGAATTGATGGGAAGTTGTACCTATGGACCTCCTCTTATTGTTTTTCCATTTTTGAAGGGTAAGAAACGAGACCCGACCCATTTATGGGTTACAGTTTTATTTCAATTAATCTCACCACGGTTAGTGGTGAATAATAATACGGTTAGTGGTGGTAATAATAAGTAGTAGGCCCAGTGGACTCCCAAGAAATAGCAGAGTACCAAAATTTGCTACAATACAAGAGGTTCAAACTGAGAGACTAATCGCATTCGATAAACCTGCAGTGAATAAAAAAGGACTATGCAACAAAGCCATGGAACTTATGGCTCTTGAAACCCAAATTGCAACAGTTCGTCAAGAAACACCAGTCTACAACGATGTAGCCTCAGACTATGCTAATGAAACAAAGAAAAATCCAAAAGCAAATGAAAATCCGGAAGCAATTCCAACAATTGACAGAACTGCATCTGGCTACTTCATCAATTTCGATGACTTTTCTGAAGATCCAAGCGAACCTGAAGAAACGCCAGCAACAAAAACTTTCAAAGACAAAGTAATTGAACTCTTTCATCAACTCAAAGAAACCTATCTGATTTCTCCATGGATTGAATTTTGGATTGTGTTAGGTGTACTTTGGCTCATCATGGTTCTTTGTTTGGGAAAATTCATTGAAGGAAAATACAGTACAATGGACACAGCAAGTCAGAACATCAACTTGGTCCTAAAACCTCACAAGTCATCTCACATCGAGAAAAGAGAACTATCATCAGTGAACGTCACAGCCAATCCAATACCCGGTGGGGTAGCATGGGACAGAACTGAATTTGACATTTGTGGCCCGATTGAGCTCTTGAAATATCTACATCAGTTTAAAGTTTCATTAAGTGACTTTGTAAAACCAAGTACTTTCTCTGATGATTGGGACTTTGAAAATATAAATAATATGATGTCAGATTTAGTAATGTCAGCAAAATTTACAGAACATGATTACTTACAGGGTTCATCAAATTATGAAGAAATGTACTGTTATAATCACTTTGGCCATCACTATTTGCATAAATCTGCACAACCTAGAAATGTTTTTAATTATAACCAATGGGAACATTGTGCAACACCGCCTAAAAGCAGCTCAAAAATGTTTTATGAGAAATTCCCATACTTCTCAGGGTTTAACACAAGTGATGCAGAAATGTTTTATTTTAAAATGTTAAATAAGACAGGAATGAAAACAATGCTGACAAATACTAAATTGATCTATTCTGAAACATTTTATGAAAAAATGATTACATTTGGTTTTGATTTCTGGAAAAACAACATTGAAACAAAAACCATCTGGGGTACAAAAGAATGGCAGGTCCAAGGTTTAGAAGCATTATTTAGAGCCTGCATGATCCCAGAACAATTAATATTCTTGAATGACACCATTCAACAGACTACCTGTCTTGGCCTAGCCAAAATTAAAGACTTAAACAAACCGTCTATTCCAAAGCCCATACCTGATAGTAATAGCACTACTGATATGGAGATAGACGTATCCCACATTTTATACCAAAACAGAACACATCCTGATTGGAAAAAATGGTTGATCTGGCCCACAGACACAAATAACTGTCAAGATAGATTCCTGAACAAAATACAGGGGTTAAAACTGAAGAGGCCAGACCCTAGATACTCCCAGAGACAACATCCAGGGATAGTTACAACATACAGTGTAGGGAAACTCTGCCTCGAATGGCTACAGAAATCCACACTGGCTGAAATTAAGCGACACTTGACTTTACTTAAAGACGGTGCTGACTTGCGTGATTTCATACTGGGACCACGCAAACAGCGTCAAAAACGTTTCATAGTGGCCGGTATATACGCTGCGTACAACAAAGCTTGGAAAGTAATGCAAATTAAAACAGCAGAAAAAATACGAGAAATTGATCGTATTCATTTGGAAAAATCACTTTCTGTTGTGGACAATGGGTTAACGACTCTGTCCTCCAGAATATATTCACTGGACAGTATTGTATCATCTGCTATTGATATAATAGAGCAGGACTTACTAATGTTACAACATGGTCAGTCCCAAATACGTTCTATTGTACAGCTTGGCTGGACGTTGCAAAATCTGCGTTCAGGCTACGTACCATGGCGTTTAATCAACACAACGTCATTATCGTTCGTTCGTTAACTTTATTTCGGTTGTTTATGAACCATAAAAGTACAAGAAGAAGAAAAATACGTTTAAAAGATAACTAATACACAGGTTACATCTCATTTCATGTATACAATCTATAGGTTAACATATGGTTATGGGATAGCAATTATAATACTAAAACAATAATTTATACATACATGAGTTAAAAATTTAGAGCACATTGGAAGCCCAAGTGGCCCTGAAACTGATTATCTATCTATAGCCAGGGTACCTTGTTGCTTCCGAACCATTCTCCGTCTTGTTAACCACATGGAAAACAGAAATTTAGCAATAGCGGTAACTATCAGTGCATTAGTGTCAGATTTTAAAATTCTAAAAAACTCTAAGTAATTCCTGACTCCTAAATTCACACATAGCTGTATAATCCATTTCTTTCTGCTAGCGGAGTAAGCAGGACAGAACAAAACCACATGCGTTAACGACTCATTTGGGTCCTCACAACCAGGACAGCAGCGGGCTGGACCCACTTTCCATTTATCTGTGTAAGAATGCAGGGGTAGTGTGCCGTATCTGAACTGTAAATACAGTTTCTTAGCTAAGATCGGTTCTATAGTATCTAGTTCCTGCTCGAAGCTGTAAGCGTTCTTGGAATCTAGAAAACTATCAGTAAGGCTAGAAGGCCTCACTGATCGAAGAACTTCGTGTAAATTATGATGTTTTATGGTCTCTGCCAGGGTTCGCCTCGAAATGGATTGGCACGCGACCTCCGGATTAGACCAGAGATTCTCCATGCCAATCCTAGACGCCTGCCCACTTATGAATGATAGCCACTTAATCCTTCCTGCACCCGGACAGGCCATCACAATCTTCAGTTCCTCTCTATAGCACTCGAGCTCCGGGACACTCCACAATCTACGCCAATAGAGAAGCGGGCGTGAGGCAATTGCATCTGCGATTGGCCTCAGGTTTAAATCCAGCCTCAATGGAATTAGTGGGGTGTTTTTAGGTAAGGAGAGCAACTGTCTGATAAAATTATTCTCTGTTGTGCTAATCTCACTCGCTGGTCGATGCCCCCAGAGTTCCGCCCCATAGAGAGTGGAAGATCTGGCTTGAACCTTGTATATTTCCAGCGGTGCGCTCACTAATTTATGGACACAAGATTTCTGCACTTTTAAGATCCCCCCGCAGACTGTAAAAGCCCTAGGTTAGCCCTAGACATTTGGGTATCCCAACCCATTTTATCATTTAGTGTCAGTCCTAGATAGGTAAAATTATTTACTCTTTCCAGTGCTCGTCCATCCATTTTTGGGCGAGGGCAATTAACTGTGCTGGCATTAAATACCATGTACTTTGTTTTGTCTATATTGATCACCAAATTCCTTTTCCTACAGAATTCGGTGAATTGGTCTAACACCCGCTGCATCCCCATTGGTGTTTTTGAGAGCAGCAGGGTGTCATCCGCAAACATAAGTGCAGGAAATTTGCCACCAGCTAAGTTTGGTGCGTCAATATTATTTACACTTGTCAAGTCATCAACGAGGCCATTTAGGAAGAGAGAAAATAGGGTAGGGGCAAGTACACACCCCTGCCTAACTCCCTTCTCGATTGGAAAAGCTCGTGTCAGCTGGCCAAATTTGCCATATCGTACCTTCGCAAAGGTTCCTTCATGGAGTCTTTTAAATTGATGGCACAAATATTGGGGAATCCCCATTGTGGTTAATAGGCTCCACAGTTGGTTCCTGTCCACCATATCAAAGGCGGATTTGAGGTCCACAAATGTGAGGTACAGGCTGCCCCCTTCCAAGACCACGTGCTTCCAGTAAAGAACCTGGAGCCGTAGTAGTTGGTCGATAGTTGATGTTTTGGCTCTGAACCCTGCTTGCAGGTGGGAGAGGATCTTGTTCTCGGTGATCCAATCTAGCAGGCGTTGTAGGAGCAGTCTAGCATACATTTTTTGGGTAACGTCAATGAGGCTAATTGGCCTATAATTTGACGGGGCCAGCGGAGAGCCCTTTTTATGGATCCGGATTATTTCGGCAGCCAGCCAGGTACTTGGAGCTTCTTGTCCGTCTAGGATTGTGTTAAATAGAACGGTCAAGTAAGGAACCCAGATCTTCAGCTCGTCCCTGAAAAGATCACCAGGGATCTTATCCAGCCCTGGGGCCTTGTTACATTTCAGTGCTTGAACCGCAGATGTGACTTCCAACAAAGTAAATGAGGGAGGGTGGCATCCCGGGACCATTATCGAGGGCGAACTTGGTAGGACTTTGTTTTGAGTAGCGGGACTAGAATAAAGGTCACTAAAGTAGGCACACCAGGCTTCCTCGGCAATGTTAGGATCGATCTTTACCTTGCCCTCTTGTTTCCCAGTGTGGACCAAATTCCAAAAGGTTCGGGCATCTTTCGCAATTAATGCCTGTTTAATTGCATACCATCTCTCTGTTTCCCATTCAGATTTTGCATGAGAAAGGAGAGTCTTATAGGCATTCCTTGCATTCATGATGGAAGTTCTATTGCCCGTTTTAAGAGCAAGTACTGGAGTCATTTTCGCCCTCCTACAGGACTGATTGTACCAAGGATTAGTGTCCCGTGTCTGCCGCTGGCACTGGTTTGATGGTTTGTGGAAACTATCTGCCAGGACCGTTATTAATTCTTTATGGATGGCTAGGGTTTTAGCGCCTCTATCATAGTTTGGGACGCTATCATGCAGTGCTATCAACCGCTCGAGGTGAGGGATGACACTTTTATACAGTGAAGCCAAATTATCCGGCGAGGACTTAATAGAGGCCCATCGGATTCTTTTGCCACCCTGTATGATCCTAATATTACTGGAGGCCATATCATTCTCTTGATGCACTCCAACGGGATGTGGCAGATCCAGGACTGCTACCAGAGGATTATGGTCGCTCTCTGAACGATCGTGTACATAAAATTGTCGAATCAGTGGCCACAGAGACAGGCTAGCCATGAGATAATCTATTATTGATGAATGACCCATTCCATTATAGGTACTCTTTCCTGGGCTATCCCCAGGAAAGCGACCATTACAGGCTCTAAGCGAGAATGTGTACGTCAATGAGGTGAGCTGCATAGCCATAGGTGTCCAAGATTTGGTTTGGTAAACATTGGGGGATGGAATCTGATAGATGTCGTCCTCATCTGAAGTTATCTGAGATACCCCCCCAGAGGTTCATAGTGGCAGTTGAAGTCTCCCCCCATTAGCACCTTAATCTTGCTAGGGAAACTGTTCAATAGAGCAATTAAAGACTCTAGGGTCTGTGAAATCCTCCCCTTTGGACAGGGCGTAGGTAGATGTTAATAATTGCTATTTTAGGTGTATTTGGACGGGTTAACAGGATGCATAATATATCACGGCTATAGGTATTAATCCTTTTGACCGAAAACCCGAGGTGAACACCCACCCATATAGTCAGGCCACCAGATGGTCTACCTCTGGAACCTTTGGTTGCAAGCTCAGCATATGTAGCAAAACCCATTCTGTGGTGGATATTCATGGCCCATGTTTCCTGGAATACACAGATGCCATGATTATCCACAAAATCGCACCAATCGGTGCTATCTAGTTTAGCCGACAGGCCCGCCACATTCCATGTTAGGAGTGCTAGGTTACTATTTTTACTGGACAGTTGGTCAGGTGGGTGATTGGAGAGTGAAACAGATTCTACAATTGGGTCGTCTACTTCAGGTCTCATCTGTCCCTTGGAAGAATCGTGGACAGGAATAGTGCAATTGGCCTCATATGTACTAGAGGAGGGAGGGCCAGATTGGGAGGATGTTGATGGAGACTTTATCCTACTTGGAGTATCCTCCCTAACTGACTCCCCCCCGCCCACCCTTGGGCCGATTATAGGAGGGGTAGCAAGAGCATAGAGTCAGTCGCAACCATCAAAACAGGAAAGTGCGCCATATCTATTGGAGATTTCCAATGGGGTAAAGGGAATCAGGTGCTCCATGTTCCTGTTCATATGCGAGTGATCTAGCCCCCCTGAAAACATGCTAAGGCCACCGGCAGGGACTGAGTTCCACCCCAAGGTGTTTCTAGTGGGCAGGGGCCTAGGAAAGTGGCTCCAGTGGCTATTATGGGAGGGCATGTGGACATTCCTGATACAATAAGGGTCTGATAGCCCCCCAGGGAAAAGGGCAGGAGTCGCATACGATCTAGGATAAAAATAGGTTAGATCGTATGTGGCTATGGCAGTATTTGAGTTCCCAGAGGGCCCTGATAGTATGCATCTAACTGCCTCTGGGTTTCTAAAATTGATTACAACAATGTCACCCTCTATGTTTTTTTCCCTTGTGCCCAGCCAGGGGAGGCGCCTGACATGGACTATCTCTCCATCGATGTAATAAGGGAGCGGTGTATTTTGTCCTAGCCAGTGCAGAATCTTATTTTTGAGTTGGGGATAGCCCTCCTTTTTGCCAGCTTCTAGGGTTGGGACGCCTGTAAGTACGACTACAAATGGTAGGGCATCGGGGGGTAGTTCAACATTGTATCCATCTGTTTTATCCTTGGTGGGCATGCTCGACCTCCCCCTTCCCAGTTGCTGGCTCCTAGCACTGGGATTTGCAACACCCTTCTGGGATTCTCTTACATCCTGGGCTATAGATTTTACAACTGTTACCACAGGAGTCTGAGCCTGTTGGGGAACCAAGTTTTTCCGCTGGATGATACTAAGGGACTTGCTAGCTTCAGTGTTAGCCTTAGCAAGGGTCTTGGGAGGATCTACAGATCTCAGTGTGTTGTTACCAGAAGGTTTAGTGGCTCCATTATTACATTTTTTAGTGCCGTTAGGAGCGGCGAGGGTAGGAGCAGGGACAGATGGAATCTGGGGTGGATTTGTCGGCGCGGTAGGGGACCTTGGAGTGGTCATAGGAAGGGTTGTCCTGTCTTTGCCAGCAAACAATACCTCCAGATTACCTAGTCGATGTTCCACCCTTTTTAGTATATCGAGTATGGGGCACATAAAAGATCTAAGCAACTGCTCAACAGTGTTCGGCAGGGAGTCAGTCGGGGGAGAAATTTCTTGACATAAAGCGGAGCCCACCCCACTTCCCCTCCCTTCATTGTTATCAGACAATGTAACATTTTGGTCTGGGGTAGATACAACTATTAACAATTTATCAGTTGATACAGAGGCCTTAGTTACAATAGCGCCGATAGTCTTAGTTTTTAGTGCTTTGCCAAACTCGGAGTGGCTGAGTTTTCCCCTTTGGGGAGCACCTAACCCCCTCCTCTTTTTAGTTGGCGGTGGTCCTAGGTCTTTAGTCGTATTAGAATTCCTGCCCGACTTTTTAGGCAATTCCCTAGCAGGAATGCAGGATGCATTTTCTACATTTGGGCCTAGGGTTAGTACACATGAAGGCAAAACGATAGGCGGAGAGTCCGTGAGTGATAAGCCAATGGGCGGGGGAGTACTTCTGAGAAGTAGAGGAAATTTGTCCAAACACAATGGATCTTCACAGGGGGTGTCGGTAATGGTATCCGACAGGATAGGTGTAGGTGCTAAATCGATCAGTGGTCTATTTTTCAGGGACTCAATAGAGCGGCGACGTTCGATCCTACGCTCACTTAAAGAGTCATCCTTGTCCAAATCCACAGAGGCCCTTGTAAAATAATTGTCTAGTGTTCTTTTGCTGGTCCCCACAGTGCTAGAGTTATCACAGTTTGCAGCCATGGTGTTGGGATCCTACCTTCGAACCTTGGATGACGATGTTAGGGGGGTGGCCCGTCCCGTCCTCGGGCGTCCCCGGACAGCCCCAGACGGCCCGCCCTTTGCCCGGGCTTAGCCCCGGGCACTCCCGCACGCTCCCGCGCAGCGCGGGAAGCTGCTCCTTATACAGTCTTATGGGGCGGGGTGTGCTGGGCGGGGCGGTCAGGGAGAGCGGGCCAGCTGACACGGCCTGATTGCAACCGGGGCTCCTGGACTATTGAGTCCCGGTATGCGCTCGCAGCCCTGTCTAGCTCCCTGCGCCCAGCTGTTGGCAATCGTTTGTTCTCACCCAGTGGACGAGGCGGGACCCGCGAAGCGGGTTCCGCGAGACGTGGGCACTGGTCCGAGGGGGAAAGCAGCCTGCAGAGAGGGTCCTGATGCAGTAAAACACAATCCCAGAAGAGCAGGAAACACAGTCTTTTCAGGCGGGGTGTGCTGGGCGGGGCGGTCAGGGAGAGCGGGCCAGCTGACACGGCCTGATTGCAACCGGGGCTCCTGGACTATTGAGTCCCGGTATGCGTTCGCAGCCCTGTCTCGCTCTCTGCGCCCAGCTGTTGGCAATCGTTTGTACTCACCCAGTGGACGAGGCGGGACCCGCGAAGCGGGTTCCGCGAGACGTGGGCACTGGTCCGAGGGGGAAAGCAGCCTGCAGAGAGGGTCCTGATGCAGTAAAACACAATCCCAGAAGAGCAGGAAACACAGTCTTTTCAGGCGGGGTGTGCTGGGCGGGGCGGTCAGGGAGAGCGGGCCAGCTGACACGGCCTGATTGCAACCGGGGCTCCTGGACTATTGAGTCCCGGTATGCGCTCGCAGCCCTGTCTCGCTCCCTGCGCCCAGCTGTTGGCAATCGTTTGTTCTCACCCAGTGGACGAGGCGGGACCCGCGAAGCGGGTTCCGCGAGACGTGGGCACTGGTCCGAGGGGGAAAGCAGCCTGCAGAGAGGGTCCTGATGCAGTAAAACACAATCCCAGAAGAGCAGGAAACACAGTCTTTTCAGGCGGGGTGTGCTGGGCGGGGCGGTCAGGGAGAGCGGGCCAGCTGACACGGCCTGATTGCAACCGGGGCTCCTGGACTATTGAGTCCCGGTATGCGCTCGCAGCCCTGTCTCGCTCCCTGCGCCCAGCTGTTGGCAATCGTTTGTTCTCACCCAGTGGACGAGGCGGGACCCGCAAAGCGGGTTCCGCAAGACGTGGGCACTGGTCCGAGGGGGAAAGCAGCCTGCAAAGAGGGTCCTGATGCAGTAAAACACAATCCAACGTCATTATACTCTATCTTTAACCTTACTGATAAACAAATCAGTTTGGCACAAAAAGGAGCATTGAAAAACTTGAGAGATTATCATTGACAATGTCAGAAAGACCGGTCATTGAATGGATAATACACGGAATAATTACAATCCCGATAACAACTTTCCAATTTAAATATTGCCAAGAGTATATACCAGCGGGCCAGTATGAAAAGTTGGGTAAAGGGTACATCAAGTCAACATGGAAATTACCTTATACACACACATGTTACAGTGAAAAGAAAAAGAATGTATTTCTTAGTGGTAAAAATTGTAAACGATCACTAAGCGGTACACTTCTGTGTCATGGTATTAACCTGCATGGGGCCTGCGAAGGGTCTTCGAATAACCTTTCATGTCACCTGCACGGCACTCCTGCAACACAGATAGAGCCATTCTTTAGAGAGCTTTCTAACGGGAGCTATATTCTAATAAATGACCACAGCTGTTGTGGCATGGTGCCAGGAAAAGCCTATCTCGTGAGCGTTAGTTCCATGGTCACTTGCTGTATGCAAGTATTGTATCCAAACAGCACTCCAGACCTGGAGGCGGCAATATGACCTTATTTGAATATCTCTTCTATTCGAATTGATACTTTAAGCAGAATGAAGTCTATTCTTTTACAGACAACTGTGCCTTTGACCTCGTCCAAAGAAACGTATGATCTGCAAGTTGCAAGAACAACGGCAGAGATACATACCCTTTTATCAACAAATTGCCCCGTGCATTTCGTAGAAATGCTAAGCCAAATCTTAAACATGTCAGATACCAGTGGCATCGCACATGTATTTAAGACAATTTTTTCGGGACTGTTAACACCCTTCGAAACAGTTCTGGGCATTTTTCCCAATTTTGTCCATTCTGTCTTTGGCGGCCTACCTCTACTTTTGGGACTCGTGGCAGGAATTTTATTTTTGATCCTTCTGCTCTGATATGGCAAGCCAAGTCGCAGACAAGACTCCAGCAATGATGGAAGAAACGATCCTAGCTATACGCTATCGGGACAGCATAACTAAAGTCCTCGGATTAGCTCGGCTAAGAGATCTGAATATGACCTGGTTTCTTTCATTCAGACCTATCTGGCAAAATTGCATCTTACCTGTGCTTCGATGTATGCTATGCGGAGAAGAATGCGTGTTGGACGTCTGTCTTACACTACCATCAGCAGTACCAATGGATACAGATACCTTGCTAGGTCCTGTAACGGCTCATGCATCGTGTTGTCCCCAGCGGCTACCCATTCTGATGACGGCATTCGTTGAGACTTCTCCACTACGAGTATGTGGCAGTGGAGTACGAGATGAGAGCAGCATCACACAGGTACAACCTTCTGTGAGCATTGCTGATCCTGACATCGATGATAGCAATCATTCTCACACATGCACTGTTTCAGCATTTTCAAACTTGGTCGAACTTTCACCTGATGTCGTAGACCAATTTTTTGCGAGTCTGTCTGAAATGATGTTCTCCCCTGAACAGAAAGAATAACTTTTTAAGCAACAAGCACACAGCGTTCCCTGAACTCTGAATTTGACCTTCAGCTTTGATAAACAAAAGCTACTGAAAACATTTGGAACTATATTTTCCCCTGAAAGCGAAATTATTTTTTTCTCACTTCCAAAATATTTACCTTCTTCTGGCACAGAGTACTCTGCTTAAAGTAGAACTATTCTTAGAGGACAGAGTTTCTAATTTAGGAACTCTAGAGACAATATTTTACCTCAGCCTCTAGCACATGTACAGCATTTGTATTATTATGTGATGGAATGGTCTTGACCTTCTCTTCTGTATTAAGTGCCATTTCATGTGTAATTTTCGCAATTCATTAAGCTGATATATATATGCATTTTTTAACTGAATGATACCACTGCTTGAAAAGCGTACAGTACCAATACTCATTTTCGTGTATTTACCATATTCCATTTTAAATGCGAATTATGTATTTTGGGGTGGGTTGGAAAACACATGCACCATTATATGTTTACTATTGCTTAGTTTTAGTAATGAGGGACATTAGATCGTGGAGTGGGTGTTGTATTTCTATCTAGGACCCTAATTCAATATTCCTAATTTATGCCCTTGTATGGCTATAATAAATAATATCCTTATAAAGGCATAAGAATCATATCCATATTTAGTCCTAGCCCATCCAGTCCAAATTAAGCAAGGCTACTTGCCCAGACTCCTAGAGAGTACAACGCATTCTTTAAACAAAGCAAACCTCCAGCAACCTGGGAAATCCCCACGCTTCTGTTTTGATTTGTCCTAGAACTCCTGTGAGCACTGAAAGAACGGCCAGTTCTTAGTGACATTTTTATTGACGTCTTATGTCCAACCTTACGTCAAACCCGGCACCTTTCAGGTATAAATATACCAACGTTGTTAAGCAAACACACGGTGGTTTGGAGCACAGCGGCTATCTACTTGCCCGAGAGCCCAGCTGATGCGAGAGCCCACAGACGCCGCTCCTCCCTTTTGACGCACTGAGAAAGATGCTGTCTTTTTCTCCAGCCGAGAAAATCCAGCTCCGGTGTTTTCAGCCGCCCTTGCGGGTTGCTGGGATATCGAGTCCTGAGAGAGAGATACCAGACCTCCTGCTTTCTATTACCCTGGTACAGAGCTGACTAAACCCTTAAAGAGAATTCTTGACTCAGATTCTTGGCAAAACCAACTTAACTTAAACTGCTACTTACTTACTCCTTCCCACGTATTAGGCTTAGGTCAGGTACACCGGGGTAGGCGTAGATTAGAAGCACCAGTTGAGTACGTTAGTCAATGTATTTATGTATGTATATATTTTATCTATTTTAAAGTATCATATGGCTTAGAAACCATATCAATGCTTTTACATCATTATTTCATAATACTCCTTTTACTGTAAGCACTTTACTTTACTATAAGTATTGCAATTGTGGCAATTCATTTCTCTTGCATGAGAAAGAAGACTGCTCAATAAATAACACCTTTTATTGAAAACGCTCGTCTCTCTATTTCTCTGCACTCTGGTGAAACTAAGTATGCACGATTGACTGAGCGAAATAGCTGTCTATTGTTTTCTCGCGACTCTAGAGATACACTCTTATTCTGAGGGAGCAAAGTTGTCATGTTATATGGTTGTCAGAAGCTAATCCCTTCTTGTCTATCCAGGGAAGTTAAACTCCTCCTTGTTTATTCGAGAAAGTTTCTAGTGACCTCTGAGCTAGCTGGCAAAACTAATTAAGTCTAATATAGTCAGTAGAGACCTAGTCGACCTCAGTCCTACGTCTACACTGCTGTTTATATTATTCCAATGCGCAGAGCCTATTGGGAATATAGGAACTAAACGGGCGTTTTCGTATGGACTGTTCTCCAGGCTTTTGTTAATGTCCTTGGGCATTCTCCAATTGTTGTAGTGGACTCGGTCAAATGCCGGAGGGGCCTGCTGCTCCCTGTTCCTATTCTGTTGTCAGACACTTGGGAACGTTAAGGCACCCTGTCTCAGTTTTCTCCAACTAGTTCCTTGGGAAGTTGGGATATAGCTCTTTTATAAGTTTGTCTCCTATGGCGTCAAGAATAATAAAACAAAGTATCAGTTTTAAATCCAATTCCTCACGTCCTCAGTATATTCCCTCAGGGGAGAAATCAGGGAAATCAAGATTGTGGCGGGCAAGGGCAATAATAATCTTACTTTGTAATGGGTTTCGTGGCCAGGAAGAGGTGAACGTGGTGGGTAGTTCTAAGCCTGGAGATAAGAGGCGAATACGTACGTAGATCCAATTAGCTGACATGCCAAATATTCTCTCTTAGTATATTGCCTGCATGGGACTTTTAGTCGTGAAGAGTAGGTGGTGCAGAAGTGTAGCAGGAGATACTATTTTTTATTATGTTTTGGGGCACATGTTTTTGATGTAAGGGGGTAAGAAAATGCTGGTGCTATTGAGAGCGTGATCTGCCGGGTATGACTGTAGTCAATATTAAGTGCTTGAAATATAGTGAGAAGGACAGATGTACAAGAAAGCCAAATACAATGATAAGTCGGACTCACTGGGAGTCAAACCAAGGACATTTCTATGCAATCACAACCCCCAGGACTCGAACCTGAGGTGTAAGGTAAACTGGGAACCCCCCAGGACTCAAACCTGAGGTGTAAGTTAAACCGAGAACTCGCCAGGACTCAAACCTGAGGTGTAAGTTAAAACGAGAACCCCCCCAGGACTCAAACCTGAGGTGTAAGCTAAACCAAGAGCTTCAAACCCACAACAAAACTGTAAGCACATGACGTGTGTCGTAGAAACCGACACTGTGCCTATCTGAAACAAAGGCGAAAATGGTGACCACACAGAGAGATAGAGGGTGATAATCGTGGCCAAACAGACCGCTACAGGGGATCGAGGAGTCAGCCGGAGAGACCCCAGAGACCCCGCCTCACAACCACACACCAGGGACCAGGACAACTCAAGGAAAAACATATATATATATATATATATATATATATATATATATATATATATCCTTGACTAACCCGGTGGCCGGATGTGGGGAGAGACAGGACTTTCGTGGGCAATATGCTGGAGTATTCCAGATCCACCGCAGACAAGAGCAGTCTAGCATGAATTCTTCGTGGTCGCCACCTGATAAAGGGTAATAATTTGCTCTTCTGGTGTGGACACAGGCCACCGTCACACTGCTTATCTACGAATAATGAACACAGATGTGAGATGAAGAAATAACGTTGAAGTGGCACTTTTATTCATCAAATCATAAACACAGCAGAAAGTATATTCATCAACTCATTGCCGTAGGAAGAATATTTAGAAAAACGGGGAGGCACTAGGGGGCGCACAGCGGGATGGCTGCTTAAACGAGCAGCTCCGCCGGGCGGATCGTACAACAACGTTTTCTGGTTGTTAAAGCGACATCCTACCGAGACCGACACATGTGGCGCTGAACAGGAGCCTTAACTGCACGACCGGAGCGACTTAAGTGATCACGGCAAGCCTCCTACTTGGATAAACGAACTCCAGACGGCGCACGGAGGTCCGGCGGCAACATGGCAACCTGCCGCCCATCTCGGCACTGAGATGCCAGCACTCGCCGCACACAGCAAAAGTCCATGAGCAATATCACTGGCCGTTTCTGGCAATGGGGCAAACGAGGTGAGCAGCTCCGAATTGGAAATCCAGGATATCAGAGTACAAGGTGAGGCTGACTCGCAGCCGCGGGCCGTGGAGGGAGTTACGGTGGGGCAGGGAGGCGGGGAGGGGGAGGGGCGGGGTGGAGGGTGCTAAAAGCAGGCATATGGATCATTGCAGGTAAGTACACAATTTAATTAATAAAACGAAATTCGTAGCGCGCACTGCATTGCAAAAAGCAATACTGTGCGCACTACGAATTTCGTTTTATTAATTAAATTGTGTACCTACCTGCAATGATCCATATGCCTGCTTTTAGCACCCTCCACCCTGGCCCTCCCCCTCCCCGCCTCCCTGCCCCACCGTAACTCCCTCCACGGCCCGCGGCTGCTGACTCGACAAATACCCAGCGCGCAAAATGGCGGTGCCGACACTCCGGCAACAACACTCTTAACAGGCACCAAAAGCAGTTATGAAGGCATGCACACCAAGGTACGAGTCATGAGTGTTTCAGCGCTTCTAAAGTGCACAAGCGTGTTATCTCCATGGGATTTTGTCTTTATGCCACAGCTATGGCTTTTGCATGTGTGATCTCACTGTGGGAAATATACAATCACAAGATGGCGGCCCCCATACCTCACGAAGAACTCCTGCTGGAAGTTGCTATATCCTGCAATATAGTGCGCTAGTGCCTCGAGAAGGAATCAGTCTGTGCTACTAACTCTGGCAGACCTATATCAGTCCCTCGACACGCTCCTACCCCCGCTTTGCCTGTAGCGCCAGACTCGCGCCATAATCCTCCCCTAACGCTCCGATGGCAGTAAACCACAGCGAGTACTAACCAGACAGCCTCCGGCTTCCACACCGTTCTTCTTCCGACCCGACGCCACTGCGAGAGGACCTGCGGCTCTATTTCCAAGTTAATAACCTAAGCGCTGAGGTGGAGGCTGCGGGCTTCGAGGGTGTAATACACAGGCGGAGAGTGATTTACTACGCCGGGTGGCGTGAACTCACCAGGCGTATATCCCCTACACACGTGGTGTGGCCTGATCTCGCGTATCCACGCCAGGGACTGCTATCCGTTGGCCAATCTACGTAGTCCACATACATGATCAAGATCTTGGGAGGCGACAAACGCTGTCGAGGTCTGTGCGTATTTCTGGGACGGTGACTGGGAGCGGCCAACACCACCACCCGGACTTCCACACCTCCCGAAACTTAACTACGAGAAAACTAGTGCCGGATCACCACTAAGCACTAACTGGTGCTTCACCAATGGATGAATGACGTTACAACGCATACTTTTACATCGCATGCCTTTACAACGCGGTATTTACAACGAATACCATTACAACGCATAGTGCTTTTAGGCGCTGGATAGTGATTTATTTAATTTATTATTCCAACTCCAGTCCCCGTGGATAGTAGGGAAGGTGTTGGATAGTAAATTAAATATATTCCCTATCCTAGAGCACCCCCCAGTGCAATGCGCTGTAATGGTTTGCGTTGTAAAAGTTGCGTCGTAAAGGCACTGCGTGGTAAAAGTTGCGTTGTAAAGGTTGTACACCTCACCAATACTTGGCAGCTATGGGTAAACCGGACAGACAACAACCCAAAATAAACTTTGAAGCGTGCAAACCCCCAAAAGGGCAGGCGGAACCAATTGAAGAAGACACGGCGTCGGGGAGTTCAGAAGAATGCAATATGGTGGACTTTCTCAAGGCCATTAAAACCAACCTTCAGGACATCAACGGCAAACTAGATAACCTGACAGGACGTATGGATAGTATGGCTGCCAAAATGGAGAAACATGAGGGGAGACTGGACGACGCTGAGAAACGAATATCCACAGTGGAAGATGACACACACTCCACCACCACCAAATGCACAGGCATGGAGAAGGTGCTGGAAGTCATCAAGGCTAAGGCGGAGTAGTTGGAAGCGCGATTGCGTCGAAACAACATACGCATCGCAGGCCTGCCCGAGACCACCAACACAGGGCGCATGGAGACATATATCGAACAGTTATGCAAGGACATATTTGGTGAGGATTCCATGTCTTCTATTTTCATCATTGAGCGAGCACATCGGTCTCTAGCGCCCAAACCTCCGATAGGCGCGACTCCTCGACCCATAATCGCCCGCGTCTTAAACTACAGAGACAGGGACACCATCCTCCGCCTCGCGAGGGAGAAAGGCGACATCACCCACCAAGGTAATAAATTAGACTTTTACCCAGACTACACGTACGCAGTGCAACAGGCGAGAAAAGAATTCAACACTGCCAAAGCCAAGCTTCGGGACCTACAAATACCCTACGCCATGCTTTACCCAGCACGTCTAAGAGTCATGTGGGAAGAAAAATCGGTCTTCCTGACAACTCCCAAAGCTGCCATGGAATTCATCAAAAGAGCGACGTCAAAGGGTAACAAGGTGAACGGCAGGGAGAGACAACCAGATTCTGAGTAAAGGTAAGGTGACGAACTGCTAAATTGCGATGTGGGATGTATACCTTCCCAGGTACGGGATACATTATCGAACTACATCTCTCCAGAGTCAAGCTGACGGACATGACAGTTTATGTACACTTAGCAATCGCTGGCCACAGGACAATACCTGCTTGGGCTACATTTATGAGGTACTCCACTGCATCATCATACTTTCATGACTCGCATAACCACACCCTATCACTCATACTATGGGTCACGTATGGCCTTGATATGAGGGTGAAAATGGAGACAGCATGATGCACATATTACTGGGTGGTGACTCTAGACTGTCAAGGGGTGTTTTTCACACGGACAAAGTCGCAAACTTTGATAGGGACGGAGTCCCGAGCGTATCCTATTCGTCTGTTGTTGGATTATTTCTTCAACTTTCAACCTACGTACTGCACTTATATTATAAGATCTGCCCCCATCCTTTCAGTAGGGTGGTGAAAGTGTATAAGCGGCGGACCTCCACATGGGAGATCCCCACAAAGTTATGGTTTCCGTGGAAGTTACTAGGGGAACATGGCTTTGGCAAAATTGGGTTGCTGAAGTGGGTAGGTATGGGACAAATTGGGGTTTTGTTAAGCAGACAATACCAGGGCATTTGAGATGCATTGCTAAATCCCGAATTGTGTATCAAGTACAGACTAAGCATTCTCGTCGATTCCATGTGATGAGTACTGTGTCACCTGCCTTTCTAATGAGATTTGTACAATTGTATTTCACACAAAAGCTAAGTTATGGCTAGAAACAGTATTCTAAACCTATTGACCTGGAACGTGCGGGGCATCACTAATCCTAAAAAGACTAGACAGATATTTGCAGGGTTGGATAGACATCATATAGACATCGCACTACTGCAAGAAACTCATATAGCTCCAACTAAGTGCAGACAGATTGGAACGAAATGGGCCGAATCCTGTTACTCCTCCACATATTCCTCTTACTCCAGGGGGGTAATCACGCTAGTCAGGAAAGGTGTTGACTACAAAATCGACAGGTCCATCTTAGACCCCAATGGTAGATATGTGATTGTCTCAGGGATACTGCGTGGACAGCACCTGACACTGGTAAATGTTTATGGCCCAAACATAGACTTCCCTGAATTCTTCCAGGAGCTTTGGAATCATATGTTGGAATTCGTTGACACAAACATTATCTGGGGGGGGAGATTTTAACGTTGCATTGAATGACACATTAGATCATTCCGAGGCCTCCATGGAACCACATAAACGGGCTAGAGGTAAGATATGGAACATAATGAATAATGCCTCCCTGCGAGATATCTGGAGAGTTAGGAACCCGGAAGTGACCACCGCCACTCACGTCAATGTAATGTACGGTAGCTGGTCCAGGATAGACTACTGGTTGGGCTCTGATAATGTATTATTTTGGACAAACACTCTCACTACACTACCTAGGACTATATCGGACCATAACCCGATCATGTTACAGTTACAGATACCACACTACACACCTCCCCCATTTAGTTGGAGATTTAATGCTAAAGCACTTCTGGACCCACTATATGCAGACACAATTGCTACGGCTGTCAAAGAATACTTCCAGTTTAACGTAGCGACGACTGACGACCCAGGCATACTCTGGGAGGCGTTTAAGGTGGCATTACAGGGAGTTTGTATTAGCACCACGGTGGGGATATTGAGGGATATCAGGGATCAGATAACGAAATGCGAGGTTAAAATGAGAACGCTTGAGAAGGAATATGAAAGGACAAAGAATGTTACTACACTAGGCGACCTCAGACAGGCGTACACCGAACATCAAACGTATGCAGCTGATGAACTAAAGTATGTCACTAAACGGCCACTAGCCAAGCAGTTTGGGGAGGGTGGAAGGCCAGGTAGGATGCTTGCATCGAAAATCTGTGAGGGGAAGAAACCACAAACTGTAACACAAATACGTGACACCGAGGGCACACTACTGACACAACCAGAGGACATACTCCGCTGCTTTGTCGACAACTATAGCGCACTGTACACATCCAAGCAAACACCGCCCCCAGAAGAAACATTCGAATATTTGCTCGACATTGCCATTGCCTGGCTATCAGATAAGCAGCGAGAATATTTAGCGATGCCCATCACAGTAGAGGAGGTGACAGACATCATCCGATCACTCCCCAATGGTAAGGCACCCGGCCCCGATGGGTATACATGTGAATTTTACAAAACATACGTAGACACTTTAGCACCGCATCTACTCGCCATGTACGGTAATTCATTTGATCAAGCCACATTGCCTCCGTCGCTGCGAGAAGCTGTACTGATAACACTCCTGAAGCCCAATAAAAACCCAGATCTCTGTGAATCCTACCGACCTCTATCCCTACTAAATGTAGACTCGAAAATACTGGGCAAAATTCTGGCCAAAATTCTGACGGTCAGGTTACAGCCACTGATGACTACATTGATATTGCCGGACCAAGCGGGGTTCCTACCCACAAGGGCAACCTCCCACAACGTTATTTGCATTGTCCCATTATTTAACACCTAACACTAAAGCGGTGGCGGTTATGCTCGATGCCGCCAAGGCATTCGATTAGATCGAATGGCCATATCTGCTCACTATACTCCAACGTATGGGTTTTCCCTCTCGATTCATAACATGGATTACGCTTCTTTACACCAACCCTGTAGCCAGAGTACGTGTAAATTACTACATTTCAAACTCCTTCCGCATTGAACGAGGCACAAGGCAAGGATGCCCTCTGTCACCCTTGCGTTTTGCCCTTGCGCTGGAGCCCCTTGCATGCATCATTAGACAGTCACATAATCATTCAGCGCTACACTTCCCAGGTCAGCCATTGCATATATCCATGTATGCAGATGACATGCTTCTATATATCAGAGACCCCGACCAGAATATGAACCCGTTACGACGCGAATACATCAAATTCGGCAGACACTCTGGCCTACAGATCAATTGGGATAAATCATCCATAATCCCACTCACTGACACCACGGCACAACACTTAACAGATTTCCCGCTGGATTGGCAAACTGACCCGATCAGATATTTGGGGATATGGTACAGCAGAGACCCTGAGGAGATTATCCGCACTAACCATGGTAGAGTCCTGGATAAGTTGACAGAGAAAATCGACAGGTGGATACAACTGCCGCTCTCTTTGGCAGATCGTATTGCCATAGTAAAGATGAATATCCTGCCTAAACTCTTATATCTATTTAACAATATACCGATCACACCCCCGAAAACGGTGTTCAAAAACATAACCACACTGGTTCTAAAACTCATATGGGCGGGTAAACAAGCACGCATAGACTTACGAACGTTGACCCTACCCTATGAAAAAGGTGGCTTTTGTGTACCAGACTTCTATTTATACTATCTCTGTGCCCAGGCACAGTATGCTACATACTGGTACCACGCTGTTCCTTATTTAACACATACAGCGGTTGAGGAGGGGGACGCCTTTCCAATACCACTGACAGCGATGAGCACACACAAACGCCCACCACTACACTCGGCAGATATCAACACGATTGACACGACTGCGGCCGCTTGGAGATCACTAGGCCGGTTAACGCACAAAACTCCGCTTTATGCACCAGCATTGCCATTGCACCATCATCCCCAGATCTCGGTTACCAGTGAGCAAGTAGGTATGGGGCTCCTGAAACAGGCTGGCATGGACACAATTGGAGACCTCTACTGTGACGGAGTATTCAGACACATAGACGACTTATCTTACATTAGCAACCAAACCACACTGTTCCGTTTCACGTACTATAGATTACAAAGAGCCGTCCGTGATCTATACCCGAACTATCCGACAGAACCCCCCTGCTTGGAAACACTACAGTGCATCATCACCTCCTCTAACTCAACACACCTAGTTTCACGATTGTACAAAACAGCCCAAAGCGAGATCCCATTCACTTCCACTAAAGCGTGGACACGCTGGAATGAGGCATTACCAGCCCCACTATCTGAAAAAGAATGGTACACCGCATGCGCACTGATTAAGTTACTCACTCCGAATGGGAATTTGCGCATCCTCCATCTAAAGTATCTACATCAATCATACCACACCCCGTCGCGTCTCCATAAATTTGGGTTACGAGACGATGCTAGATGTAAACGATGTGGGGAACAGGAGGCAGATTTTGTGCATCTGGCCTGGTCCTGCCCAAAAATACAGGACTACTGGGGGAAAGTAACCACAATGCTTCAGAAAATGGTGGGGGTAGAGATTGAATGCTCTATAAAGGTGTGCTTATTGGGTCTTCTTACCACGGTCAAAGCCGGGAAGCGTAAGTTCTGTGCGGTCTCCCTGTTGTTGGCCAAAATGCAAATATCTCAATGTTGGGGAGGCACGAAAGTGCGGGGCACGAAACAATGGCTGCAAGACTTAACGCATTGCAGAGCTCAACTGCTGACCTACGAGGAGGAACTACCGGCTAGATCTAGGTCAAAAGACTATTGGACTTATTTAACAACATATCTGCAGAATGATGATGCCTCTGACACATTGTGAATGCTAATACATCTTGCATCAATTTGAATAGGTGGAACCCTTGACACATGTGCATTAACGTACTGCTAGCATGTAAACTGTACTGACTATAACAATGACCTCTCTGTATCATACATATTGGGATGCTGAATGCGGAAATGTACTGGTATTTGTTATGTTGCCATTTTCAAATGGTTGTACTTTCTTTGTTTCTGAAAAACAATAAACAGAATTTTAAAAAAAAGAATATTTAGAAAACCTGACTTCAATCCGTCAGCAATAAAACACAAGTAAACATTTATAATGCGCAAGAGTCTAGAAGGCAAACTTAAATGAGAAAAACAACCATGCAAGAATTACAATTTTAAGGTATAAACAATTAAAAACCTGGCTTTTTAACCAATAACCGCCCTGTAGCGTTTTTTTCTGCCTGGATTCTAAGTCCATATGCACCAATACACCCCAGGGTATTTGGGGGCGAAACAAATTACCCAAACATAAACATAAACTAAATGCAAGGAATTGGGTGATGATGAAAAACCGAGAATAAATGAGGAGATCAAAAAAGATAAAAAATCATCTAGATTGGGTTTTACCACCTGAGAGCAGGCTTAGGGGTCCCAATTCAGATAAACAGCCGGCCAGAGAACCCACGCTTGTGCATGGCACTGCAGAAGAGTTTTGAGTTCCAAGTGGGGTGCAGGACCTATATACCTGAAGCAGAACGGTTAAACCGCATTGGCGTATGTGCTGGCGCAGGTGTTTGACCGCATGCCTACAGTGGTGTTGCTAAAGTCCTGAGAATACAGAAGTGGCAGCCCAGATGGTCGGGTGTTTGAGCAAGTGGTCGGCAATGCTTGACCGCAAATTATAAACAAAGAATATTTCTAGTGTAAATGTCTCGATAAATATAAGGGAGAGCGAAACTTAAAAACAGGTGTTACCATTGCAAGATGCCGTCTTGGGTTTTGTTTGAGCAAGCTTGGAAAGTTTCATACTAAAAAAATGAAGCAAAAAATACTTATGAAATATCAAGGATGTACCAGCTGGTCCCGTGTGTGGGTGTGATGCGCTGTTCTGGTACCTGTGGGAAGTTTCTGTGGTTCTGTGGTTGCCCAAGCTGCTTCGCCGTGTTGAGCACAAAAAGAGATGCATGTTCAAGAACATCGGGGCCTAGTAGATTTTAGTTATTGAAGATGGTAACATGAGGCAGTGGGCTTTTGGCTTGGGCCTATATGCAGGGGTGACGAGGGATGTGTGGGCCATCACTTACTGACTGTGTATGGTGAAAAAAATTGTCAAAATAGCATATTTCCAGATTTTAGTTGGTGGGGCCTATACAGGGACCTTCATGCTGCAAGGGCCGAGCAGAATGCTATGTTGGGAAATTATATGGTAAAACGTGATCCTCCATCAACCTGGAAGTGAGACAGGAGGATATGACCAAAATGCCACTCTCGTTGAGTTTCAACCTAGTTAGAAAGTGTGGGCTATGGCACCAGTGGTGCCGTGTGAACTCCAGGACAAGTGGACTGGGCCTTATGAGATGGTGGAGTACAGGAGCGAAGTGACCTACCTGGTGGATTTACAGCCTCCTAGGAATCCTTTGCGGGCTCTCCATGTGAACTGCCTCAAACCACACTTTGAGAGGTCTGAGGTGACCATGCTCTTGGCTACAGATGAAGGGGCGGAAGAGGAGAGTGAATCTCTTCCTGACCTCCTGTCAGCCAAGGAGAAGGATGGGTCAGTGGATGAGGTGTACCTCCCCCCTACCCTGACCCCAAGACAGCAGAGGGACTGTCGCCAAGTAGTGGGTCAGTTCAGCTTCCTGTTCTCTCTGACCCCAGGAGACACCCATTAGTGCGTCCAGGATGTGGACACTGGAGACAGTCTGCCTGTGAAACAAACATTTTACAGGGTAGCTGATGAGGTCAGGGACAGCATCAAGATTTAGGTTTCCAAGATGCTGGCATTAGGGGTGATTGAGCCATTCAGCAGCCCCTGGGACAGCCCAGTGCTCCTAGTACCAAAAGCTGTTGCGCCGGGTGCCACTTCCGAACTTCGGCTTTGTGTGAACTACTGTGGGCTCAATGCGGTCACGAAGGCTGACGCGCACCCCATCCCCAGAGCTGATGAGCTCGTGGATCGGCTAGGAGCTGCTCGGTACCTCAGTACATTTATTTTTACATCTGGGTACTGGCAGATTGCCTTAACCGGGGGGTCGTAGGATAGCCCCTGGGTGGAGACCTCGTGCCTAGTTGCCAGCAGTGTGGGGAAGAATGGCTAGTGTCAGTAGGGCATGGGGAGTCTGGAGCCAGAGCTCCTGCTGTCCTGAAGTTTGTGAGTGCAATTCCTAAGTGGCTGGCCCGGAAAAATAAATAGAAAGTTAAGAGAGGATTGTGTTCCCCAGTGGGGACACCAATGGGATAGTGTCCAGCCAGTGCGGCTCGGTCCCCTAGGAGTGACCAAGGTAAGCCCACTCTTAACCTAGAGGACAAGATAATTGGAGATAGTATCCTGACCGATGGGTCTCTCCAGGGTACCACTCCAGGGGGGGGATGGCATGGGTCCATCACCCCTGGAGGGGTCCCCCTAGCAGGGAGGGATCCATGGAACTGTATTGTTGGCTCAGGGGGTATTGATCAAGAAGTCCCCCTGGGGGTAGGAAGGTGAGGAACAGGGGGGTGCCCCTGTGGTAGAGGGCCTGCGTCTTGGTTCTATCATCCAAAGCCAGGAAGTCCATCAAAGTAATGGTTGGTGTACCCTGGCGTTTGGATGGGAGGGGGTTGTGTAGGATTTGGCCTTTTTGGTTAAAATTCCCTAAACTTTTTGCTTTCCCCCTAGACAGTTTTCCTGACCTAGAGATGCCAATTTAGATGCTTTGGGTACTTTGCCACTGCTGATCAGTGTCAAAGTACAGGAGTTCCCTATGTAAAATGAAATGTGATTGGTTGGCCATGAATGGTATGCAGGGCCGGACTGGGAACTACAACCGGCCCTGGCAAAGTGCTCGGTCGGCCCCCTCTCCTGACTCGGGGAGTTGTAGGTGCCGCCGAGCTCTTTGTCCGGGCCGGTTTTCGGCCGTTTTTAGTTCAGGGCCGATTTTGCAGCTATGCTGCAAAATCGGCAATGTACCAAAAACGGCCCCCACGGGCCCAAAACCAACCCCCACCCGTGCGGCGCACCGGGGGATTGCCCGGTGCCCGCTATGGCCAGTCCGGGCCTGATGGTATGTTTGCCTTACTAGTAAAAGCCCCTAGTGATAGACACTGTGTGTGCAAGGGCTAGTAATGCAAGGGCGCGCAGAAAAGGGAACTCAGGCCTTCAGTGTAGGGCCTGCGCGCAGAATGTTAAATTAGCACGTTTGTTTCACAGGCAGACTGTCTTCATTGTCCACATCATGGACGCACCAATGGGTGACTTCTGGGGTGAGGGTGAACAGGGAGCTGAACTGACCCAATACCTGACAAGTGTAGCCACTTGTCAAGCCTGACTTTTCCTTTTACATACACATGGGGCACCCCTGCGGTAGTCACCAGGTAACCCCTGGGCAGGGTACAGTGTAGATAAAAGGCAGAACGTAAACTGAGCTGTGTATTATGTTCTGACAGTGAAAAACTCTTCATTTCGTTTTTCACTGCTGAAATGCCATTCTGCCCATAGGACAGAATGGAGAAGGCTGGGTGTTGTGTTTGATAGCCTAGCTTCCTGTCAGTTTATAATGGAGAGGTGAAGTTTGGTATGTATGGACTCACAGTGTCATAATGCACCTTTCTGTGAAAGTGGTTTTGTCACTGTGTGTTTATAAACCACTCTTTTGGAAAGTGGCTGAGTTCTGTGCTCTGAGCATTCCTGTATGTCTCTGAAATGTGGATTGTCTGTCTGGAACTGAAAGGTGAGAGGTGCTTGGAGAGGTCATGACCCAGGGAGGGGTTGAGATGGCACCAGGCTGCCCTGCATCTGGAGAGTAGGGAGAGGAGAAGCCCGGGGGGGGGGGGGGGGGGGGTGAAACGGACGGGGCTGGTGCTATAAACCGATTGACCCATCTCCTGCTGAGTGATTAAGGATCCAGACCCCCAGTACTAAAGGGAGAAAGGTGACACTGGGAGGGAGACACCCAGAACTGATTTAGGGAGGGGTCGGGACCCCTGCGCACATACAAACTTCAAAGACATCAAGGGGTATAACTAGGAGAGCTGAAGCCCCTGAAGGTTGGAATTAAACAGATATGGATTGAGACTGAAAAGGCTTGGACCCACTCTGTGGTCAAGAGGAACCTCTGCTAAAGAAGGAACAACTGACGAGACTGCTGTGGATAGACCAATCCTTGCTTCCTGATCTGGGGCTGGTCTGCAGTTTGCTGTTCTAACTAAGGAAGAGGCTGTTGGGACTGTGCTTGGAGGCGCTGGGTCCCCCTACTTTAAGATGACTGTGCTTTGTGATGTGTCTTGTAACCTCAAGGGCCCGAGGTGAGCTGGCTCCCTGTTTGGAAATACAGGATCATAAAAGTTTCTGGAGAAGTCCCAAGCAACGCGGTGTGCGCGTGCTTTTTACCCCTTGAGACCCTCAGAAGTTGTGCCTTGTGATCGTGGGCATGCAGGAGTAAGCTAAGTCTCAGATGAGCAGAGTGTGTGTCGTGGTGCAGGCCAAGGCATTGGTGAGGAGCGTCTGGTCGTGGTGTGCACAGGGAGACGAGGCGAGGCTCGGAAGCGCAGTGTGCGTGTCGTGATGCAGCCAGGGCGTTGGTGAGGAGCACCTGGACATCATGTGCACCAACGGAAGAAGTGAGTCTTGGACGCGCTGAGTGCATGTCGTGGTGCAGCCATGGCGTTGGTGAAGAGCGCCTGGACATCGTGTGCACCGGGAGAAGAGATGGGGCTCGAACGCGCAGGGTGCGTGTTGAGGTGCAAGCGGAGAGTTGGTGAAGAGCGCCGATCGTCGTGAGCACCAGGGCAGAGGCGAGTCTCGGACGCATGTTGTGTGTGTCGAAGTGCAACCTGAGGTGCTGGTGAGGAGTGCCTGGTTAGGGTGTGCACATAATTGAAGTAAAGTCTCCACAGTGCTGAAGGCGCGTCTTGGTGTGGACTGAGACCGCCGGAGTGAGGGAAAAGTCATTGGGAACCTCGGAGTCAATCAGCAGCGGCCCGGACCGGCAGCCACAGAAGATTTGAGCCGCCGGCCCGAGTCTGCCGCAGCTCATGACGGAGTTCTGGATCAAGGCCCAAGTCGCTAACATCTGGAAGGGGAGTGGGATCGCGCCCCCCCCCAGGTAACGTGGATCAACACCTGGGGTGGGGTGAGGGGCCCAGAGGGACACTCTCTTAGCCTCCCGCTTCAGTCAGCTGTGCGAGTTGTTGCTTCGGCTCGGATCCCGGCCCGTGCTGACCCAAGATGGGGCAGTACTGGGGCGGGAGTGGGAAGCAGTACTTTTTGTGTCATCATTTGATCCATAGCGGGGGCACTGTTAACGGAGCACGTACAACTGTTGTATTATACTTTGCATTATTGCTGCTAACGAACTATCGTACTGTCGTATGACGCCTGACATCATTTGTGCCTGATGAAATGTATGCTTTGTGCGCTACGCACTGCGTTATTTCTCCCTTGCATATTACCTGATTGTAACGTGGCGCATTACATTATTTCTTCAGTGCACAGTATCTGAGTATAACATGGCACAGTGTATTATTTCTTCACTGCACCGTACAGGTTTGTAGCGGGACCATTGCTTTGTTTCTCCCTGGTACAGGGCATGCTGGTGGTGATACGCATTGCATTATTACTTCAATTGCAAAGTAGATGAATGTGGCGCTATGTATGGCATTGTTTCTCTGTTTCACAGTATAAGAGAATATATTTAAGAATTGCAGTATTGTTTCCTTTCGCAATGTGTGTGATTCTAGCAATACGACTTGCCTTACCTTTTGGAAACGGTTAGAAGTGAGCTTAACTGTTGATTAGAAGCAGTGGTTGGGATTAGAACCTACCAACCCACCGGAAAGAATACTAACCAGTCTTATATGTTGATTTTGTATTGTGTGGTCGTATAGTATAATTGCTTATATAAAGATTAAACTAAGTTTATCAATACTCGTGTGGAGTCTATTTGTGATGACATTATGGGGTTACTGTGAGCATGGTTGCACATACTGAACACTTGTGCCTTGGAGATAAGCCTGGCTGCTCGTGCCAAACTACTAAGGGGGTAAGCAGGGCAATCTCAGACGGTGTGCTTACTTAGCATAACCTTGAAGCGAGGGGTCGGGGACGCACGCCTCCAGCATTTGGTGGCAGCGGTAAGCGACAGGGACCTCCACTTCCAACACAAGCAATATTGCATGAACCGATTTCCGAGACGCCCGAAACTGTACATGCTGCCTAAGATACACAGAAGTCTAGTGGATCCCCCATTCATACCAATTGTCTTAGGTTTTGAGTCACTATTTGAAGGTCCAGGACGATACATAGATGCTCAACTCCAACCATTTGTACAGAGTTGCACCATATACGTTTAAGACACAACATACATTTTGCGCAGTTTAGCGACTATCCCTGAAGAAGTAACTGAAGTTTGGATTTTATGCAAAATAGATGTGATGGCACTCTTTACCGGTATACCACATTTAAGCGGATTGGCGGTAATGGAATGGGCCTTACTTAGGCAACAAAGGTTAGACCCTTTAAAAGGTTTTATGCTAGAACTACTGGAATATTGCTTACAGCACAACTATTTTGAATGGAATGAGGCGTACTATATTCAGCTGAATGGAACATTCATGGGATTTCCTGGAGCGCCAGCTTACGCGAATACGTTCATTGCCAAATTTGAGCATGATCACATCCTAACAAACTCGATGTGGCAAGAAGGGCCAACATTTTTCGGAGATACATAGATGACATATTCCTCATTTGGAAAAATTCTGAAGAATCATTGACAGAATGTTTACGAATGTTGAACATGAAGGACCCCAGGATACAGTTCACACATACTATCCACAAAAGTGAACTAGCATTTTTAGATGTATGGATAGAACTCAAATCCAATTAAATATTCACACGTATGCACAAAAAACTCACGGACAAGAACAATTCATTGTTGTTTGAAAGTTTTCATCGGCTGTCATTAATAAGGAACTTACCAGTATCCCAATTTCTGACAACCAGACAGATATCATATGAAATAAATACATGCATGGAAACTCTGAAAAGTAAAAAAACTAACTATATGGCCAGAGCATATCCTGAAGAACTACTGGACAAACACATGATCAGAACATTATCAACCCCAAGAGTGCAATTATTACAAAAGAAACCAAAAAAAATCTAACAGGGTAGTCTTTCTGTCGAAGTTTTTGACAGCTTCAAGAGAGATAAAAATTACTATCAACAACCGTTGTGAACTCTTGGAATCAGATACAGACTTCAATGGTTTATTTCATGAAAAACCACTGTTCACATATTCGAGAGCACGTAACCTAAATGAGCTCCTATCATCTCAAAAAAGAAAAAGGTTACCAGCAGGCAAAGTAGGTACAAAAAATGTGGAACTGTGTTCATTGTAATAACGTGATTCTAGGAGAAACACTAATACACCCAAGAACTGGAGAACAAATAAGATTGACTGGTACTACAGATTGCAATTCCCAAAAAGTGGTATATTCAATAAAATGCCCGTGTGGACTACTTTACATCGGGAAAACTGAGAGGAAAATGAAAGTGCGCTTGACCGAGCACAAAAGTTAAATCAGAAATAAAAATATTAACTCAAGTCTTGCCACACACTGGGAGCAAAGTCGACACACCATCTCGCAACTGAAGTTCCAAATCATTGAACAAGTACCAGCTTCAGAAAGCATTGATAATTCCCAAAAATGTCTACAGAGAGAGGCTTTTTGGATAAAAAGGCTAAACTCTCTAATGCCCAACGGGCTCAATGATACATGTGAAATGGCCTGTTTCTTATAATTCTATACTCACATGAGCAATGATCACAAACCTCTAAACTCCCCCATATACACCGCCACCTTGAAACACCTACACACCTCATGGTTATCACATCAATACATACTCCAGATTTAATACACATGAACGTGGGCAACTTGTTACAGCATGTGTTATAACAAAATGAGCATTGAGTCCCTGGCATGTATTAGAGAAATGTTGCATTATTTTAAGATTGAGCTTTGAGTTACTTGTAAGTATACGATATAAGTTGTTGTATAAATGTATTCGTTTTAAATGATGAACTGTCATATATGTGCACTATCTGGATTCCAACCACACATTTCATCTTAACTACACCACTCCAAGATGGCGTCTGAGGTCAAGAGTCGCGAACGGGAGGTTTTCGGATTAGCATCTCGTTTTTCTATTGTGATAACACATTTGTAAGCTACGCCTCCGGTTCAACACATGCAGGTTAAAAACCGCGGAAACCGAAGGCATCTGGAGACTACATCGTACGGCCGTTTTAAGATGGCCCGTATTTTCGTCTAGACGGTATTCCCGCGAGATTAAGGACCGTAAACTATTAGCAGCTGGCGAGCTCGGAGATGCATTTGAATAGCGGTGCGGAAGTGTACTGTGCGGAGATCAGAAGGAGTGGAAGCGTAGAGAACAAAACGTGTTAGTATAGAGAGAACTGATTTGCAGTTAGTCCCGAGGAGTAATGGAAGCTGTTTAACTTTTACAGTTTTTTGAAGCGGTTGTTTCTCACATCGTTGCGACTAGTGCTGAATGAAACACAAGAGCTGATCTTTAGAAAGGTGAGCAACTTGAGGGGCATTGTGTAAGTTTAGTACTTCCTTCAGTAAAATGTTTAGGAGTAATAACGATAGGGTGCCTATATCATTTAAGGATCAAGATCAGTTCTACATCTTATGGTGTGCTTTTGGGAACAAACAAAGAGAGGATTGATACTGTTTTTTAAGGTACGTGGAGATGGGAGAGGGCTAACAGAATGTAATGAGAAGGTTCAGCAGAGTACACAAGTGGAAGTGACATTATAGTTTTTTTATTATCAGGTCTCACTATTTCAACTGATCAACAGCACACCACAATCACAGGTGTCTCTGAAGTCCTGCTTGGTTTTTCAAGGTACCCAGGATTTTAAGCAATTGAGAAATATGACCCAGATTCTTATGAGTTAGAACAGATTAAGATATTACGTTTCACGTTTGTGATGTCAGGTCACCTGGAGGAGTGCCCAGGAAACTCTGTTCTGTCATCTCGCAAGATATAAGTGATTCTTAAAAGCATGCCACTCATGGGGTATCACTAGGGTATTTAGAGACACAAAGACCAACATTCGGTGTTTGGCACTATGAGATTATGATTGTTGTAACAAACGAAGTATTTATGAGTAGACTATTATCATTCATTACTTGATTTGCACATCAATTTATGAGTTTCCGTTTAAATCCACAGGTTTGCCCTGATGAAGGGACAGCTCGTCCCAAAATGCATTGGGCGTTGTATTTCTAAATTTAATACATTTTTGCTTGCATTTTTGTTCAGACATATGAATTGTATTATTTTTAAATGCTAAATGAGTTCAAGTAAAAAATTGTTGAAAAATCTGAAAAATTGGTATACAGAGTTGATTTTCATGCACATCACACATAGTAGTGCATGTTAGAGTCCAAGTTACCCATGAGGACTTGGCCACTTTAGACTTGAATTATGGTACTGCCATCACCAAACTAAAAACCAGATAGTGCAATGGATATGGCTTCCACTATCGTTAGCCGATAGAATAGCATTAAAAAAATGGTAATTCTCCCTAAATGTTTGTTTCTTTGTCAATATTCCCATACCTTTAACACTGGCATTTTTTAAAACATTGCAATCCTGTTTGGTCACCCTATCCTGGACGGGCAAGCAATCTAGAATTAGCTGGCAGAGCCTCACTCGTCCATACGCCCTCGTGGATTTAACGCGCCGGATCTATATTTATATTACTTATGTGCCCAAGCCCACTTAGCTATAAGCTATATATTGGTATCAACCTCAAAACTTTATTGCACATGTGGCGGTGGAGGCTGATGATGCTCACTCCGTTCCCATCAATGCAGTGCTTCTACATGAGCGCAAGGTGTCGAACCTCAATGCTGCCAGCCCAATGGAGAGCACAATCAGAGCCTGGAACACGCTAGCGGCACGAGCAGGGAAATTGCCAATATACGCACATAATTTACTGTTACTGTGTCACCCCTCAGTAACGGTTACAAGTGAAACAGGAGCATTAGCGATATTACAAGAGGCATGTCTTCACAATATATGGGATGTCTTCCCCACCGGCGAGTTCCTATCACTAGAGACATTTACCAACGACCACCTGGGTGACCTGATGCAACGATATGTATTCCATAGATTAAGACTTGCCATGAACACACTATATCCCAGCTTCCCGCGGGAACCGCCAGAGCTACTGTTGCTGAAACCATGCTGGGGTGTAAAGATAGGAATAACTTGATAACTAATCTGTACAGAACTGCACAAAAAGAAATGTCTACCCCAATAGACATTGCCAGAGAAAAATGGAATACAGTACTGAACACACAACTCAGGCCTGAAGACTGGGAAACATGCTACAAGTCATTAGATAAACTTACGTCTAACTGTAACTTAAAGATTATACATTTTAAATACCTGCAACAGGCTTATTACACCCCACAACAATTACATAAGTTTGGGCTGCAGCAGGATGCAAAGTGTAAACGTTGTAAAGTGGATGTGGATGTTGCAGATTTTATCCACCTCGCTTGGCTGTGCAAACCTATAGCAAAGTACTGGTTACAGATAACAGGTATACTGGCTGAGATGGTAGGGGTGGAGATCACATGTACAATAAAAAGAAATAATACATACAAAAGTAAAACAAAACCATAAAACTATTCCGCCTAAAACTTAAGGATGCCAACACACATGCTGGGCATGTGACTCATCCCCTGGAGATGAAGAACACATGTTCTTCTCCTGCCTGCACTTACACTCATACTGGCAAGATATCACCAAACAATTACAAAAAATATTCAAAACAAATATTCCGCTGTCCTTTCCACTCATCGTACTGAGACCACATCTGGCAGATCCCCCAACAGATCTTTCCAATGCAGATCTCTCCCTACTTAACCTATTACTCACCATTGCTATCGAAGTTATACTTTTTGAATGGAAGTCTAGCAATAAAGTATCACACTTAGTGGGCCTGGGTAACTTACCTGAGAAGCCCACACATAAACCTATCTAATACTAGGGGGCGTGGCTACGGCGCGTAGCGGAATGGCTGCCTTGTAAGGGAGCTCCGCGCGTCGGAATCTTCTACCGGGCAAATACCATCCTGAACCCGCGGAAAACTAGCTGACCCCACACCGGGGGGCCCGGGAGGGTGGCGGCGCATTCTGAGGTGGTGTGATGACGTTTAGACCCGTGCTGTCGCCCTAAACTCCGGACAACAGCGGACTGCGCACAATGGTCAAAATGGTGGCGCCATGCTCGGAGCTGTGAGTGCGGATTGGAGCCTTGCATTCTTGTCGCGACGGACCCGGAGGTCGGCTAATGGGACCCAGGGGACGTGGCTGCTGCTCCGTTCTGCCCTGTGGGGACTCTGCTGCGGTCTGAGAGGCCGGGAGGTGCTGTACGGCCGAGTGAGCTGAGCTGGGCCGGGCGCTGAGTGCGGGCCCTGGTGAGTCCCGGCTTCGGCTGGGTGTGGTGCGGCGGGCGGCCTGGTGAGGAGACTACTGAGCGGCGAGACACTGGAGGCCTGCAGCTGCGTCTCTGCGGACACAGAGGAGTGGGAGCGGAGTGGAGCGGAGTGTCCAGTAGCTGAGGCTGGTGAGTGGGGCGCTGGTCGAGACCGGGTTCGCTAGGCCTGCCGGCGTGGGGCTAGCGGGGCATACTGCCAAAGAAGGGCGGTGGCGCCTTGCGGGTCCTGTGTGGCGGGGCTTTTGGGAGCTGTGGTCTGACTGGCGATACCTGCGGTGCCTGTTTGGGCTCTGTGGAGTCGGCGGGATCTGTGTGGCACCTCCGCATAACTGACCTACGACGTCCCTGGGCTAGCTTAGGCCGGGGGCGAGTGGGTGGCTGCGGTAGTGGTCCAGCAGGGACTGCGGGCACTGGAGAGCCTGGGAGGTGCTGTGGCTGGCTACTGCTGGTGTTTTTCAGGTGGCGGCTTGACGGCGGAAGGTGACCCCCTCCTTGACTGAACGAAGCCACGAAACTAAAAGACACTGGTTGTTTTTGGCGGCCCAGAGCTCACGGCCGGGCGGGAACACTGGGAAACGGTCCACAGACGTTGTGGAGGGCTGTGGAGGGCTACCTAGTTGAGACATTTGCACTAATTATAGATCACTACGGTGCAAAGAGTTCCTGGATCACTGGGTAAGGTCGAGAGGAGACATGGGCAAGGCAGGCTAAATTGGCCTTTAAGAACAAGCGACTGACACGGTGGGTGGACAGTGGGAACGAACAAGGCGGAGCTGGTGGTGCATTATCTATGCCAGAGGAAACTGAGGATGATAACCGCACGATACTCCTTGAGCTGCGCGCAGGGATGAAGTCCATAGACAGTAAAATAGATGCATTGGCGACTGGACTGGATGTAGTGAAAAAGAAGGTGGACAAACACGAACACCGACTGGATGTACTGGAGAATAGGATGTCCGATGGTCACGACTTACAGGCTGAGACTCGCACGCAGATCCTCCAAATGGAAAAGATCCTAGGGGTGATCAGTGCGAAAAAGGAGGATTTAGAAGCGCGATCTAGGTGCAATAATGTACGAATTCTTGGCCTATCGGAGACTACGCCTATACCCAAGATGGAGCCTTTTATTGACGGCATGCTGCGTGAACTCTTTGGGACTGCTCTATCTAATGTGATGATTGTGGAAAGGGCTCATAGGTCCTTGGGGCCCAGGCCGAAGCCGGGTGCGCCACCTCGGCCGATCATAGCCAGACTGCTTAATTATGCAGACTGAGACTCTATCCTGAGGTAAGCAAGAGCAAAAGAACCGGTGGTATACAAGGGCGACACACTCTCCTTCTTTACTGATTATACCCCGGCTGTTCAGTCTGCGTGCTGAGAATTTGTCCCAGTGAAAAAGCTGCTTAGGGAGGCGAAGGTACCCTACGCTATGCGCTACCACGCAAAGCTGAAAATAACTCATGAGGAACAATTTCATTTTTTTACAGACGCTAAATCTGCATTGAAATTTACGAAACACATCAGCAAGGTCAAGCCACGGGAGCAACGGTCGTCTGCCGAGCAGGCGGCGTCTGGACTAGATGATGCTGATTGATGGACTGGCTATTGACATGTTTGGTGAATGTTTCATGAGTGTACTCTTTGGCGCCGCACTGTTGTTTAAATTGGTTGGCGGAGGGGGGCAGACGGGAGTCTTTTTCTTGCTGCAGTTGCTTCTCCCTTGGGGGTCCAGGATAGTACGATGCACTATTATTCGACAAATTATTTTCTGAGTGTTTTAGCGGTACTATGATAGAAATGGTTCCAGCCGCCACACTTCGGTGCGTGTAAACGCTGCTGAGCTTCTTCCCGCAGTGGGTATTACCCGTATGGTTGTTGAGAGAAGGGTGGAGGGGGGGGTGCTCGACCTGATTGGGAGGTTGGAGTGGGTGGTGGGTGGAGGGAAGTGGGCTTTATGCAGTCTCTGTATGTTTTCGTTTTTTTTTGTACATTGAGATCCATCACAGGTGCGACAGGTGGCAATTGCTACACAAGGTGCTGGTGCTGGTTGGGGGTTGCTTGCGTAATCTCCCAGGTGGCTCTGTGGCATGCCCTATTATTTAAGCGACATAGTATGTCTGATGGCTGACAATTGCGCAATGTTAACCCGGAATGTTCGTGGCCTCAACTCCCCTAAAAAGAGGCGACAGTTGTCAGCGTATCTGAACAGGCATGGGATACAAGTAGCACTGTTACAGGAGACGCATCTGGCTCCAAATGTGTTGTGTGGGGCGCTGGGTAGATGGGCGGACTTCCATCTTGCTGCCTCGTACTCCTCCTATGCGCGGGGAGTGTTGATTTTGATTAAAAGAGGGGTTGACTTTCAGATGCTACACACTTATACGGATGATGAGGGGCGATGTGCTATGCTGTGCGGGAAGCAGTGTGGCACGTTGGTTATTGTAGTGAATATGTATGGTCCAATTGTGGATGACCCGGCGTGCGTGGCTCATATCTGCGATCAGCTGAGGCGGTGGCCAGACGCGCCTGTTGTTTGGGGGGGAGATCTGAATACGTACTTGGATGCGCAGTTGGATAAGTCTAATCCGGCAACGCACCGCACCCCGAGAGTTGCCGCGAGTGTTTTGCGGGCAATGGAGGAGTTTGGACTGCGTGATGTGTGGAGAGTACGACATCTGGAGCGACTGGAGGGAACACACTCAAGGCCTATGCATGGCAGTTGGTCGAGACTTGATTATTGGCTAATTGGTGATGAGCTCATGGAGTGGGTGGTTGAGGTGGTGCCGCTTGTTCGTACGTTATCGGATCATAATCCGGTGCGCCTGCTATTGAAAAATCCGGTAGGGATACATCGTCCTTTCACGTGGCGGTTGCGGGCTGAGGCACTTCTAGATCCTATATATGACAAAACCATACATGACGCTATCGTGCAATACTTTACGTTGAATAAGGGTAAGGTCGATCGAGCAGCAACGCTGTGGGAGGCCTTTAAGGTCACCATAAGAGGGACGTGTATTGGAACGGCGGCAGGCATACTCCGGGATATTAGAGCACAATTGCAGAGACTTGAGACAGAATTGCGAGGTCTGGAGAGTGATTATGCTGATCGACCGGACCTGTCTACAATGGCTAAGATACAGGAATTGATAACGGAATATGATGCACAGGCGGAGGCAGAAATTAAATATATATCACGTAGGCATGTGGCAAGGAAGTATGGTGAAGCAGGCAGGCCGGGTCGGACACTGGCATTCAAGATTAAAGCAAGACTAGAACAGCAGCATGTGGATAGAATAGTGGATGAAACGGGCGCTTCGCACTATACTCCGGAGGATATAACGGAACAATTTTGTTTATTTTATGCTGATCTGTATAGCACACAGAGTACACTATCTACTGAGGAATTTGATGACTATTTAGTTGGCATTGCGTGCGCATGGCTGTGGATACGCAACGTCAGTATTTATGTCTTCCCATAGATGAACAGGACATCAGGTTAGCAATAGCGGCGTTTGCTAATGGTAAGGCACCGGGGCCGGATGGGCTTTCGGTCGAGTTTTATAAGAAGTATGCGGATATCCTTGCGCCGCACTTGCTGGAAGTATATGCGGAAGCTTACGAAGCGGGGATACTACCCCCTTCTCTAAGGGAGGCACTAATTGTAACGTTGCTTAAGAAAGATAAACCCCCGGAGCGTTGTGATTCCTACCGCCCGCTGTCCTTGATTAATATTGACGCCAAAATATTGGCAAAAATCATAGCCACTAAGCTGCAACCCCTGATGCACGGATTAATTCTGCCAGATCAGTTGGGTTTTGTACCTGAACTGTCCACCTCGCACAACTTGCGCACATTCTTTTCCATGTTTCATGTGCTAGAGCCCACTCTGGAGGCTGCGGCAGTGCTATTGGATGCTGCCAAAGCGTTTGATTCTGTGGAATGGCTGTGAGAAGTTGGCCTGATGTATGATGTCCACAGTTCTGTGGGCACCCTGTATCAGTCCAAACAATCCCTTATGGTGGTGGTTGTAAGTCAACCTTATAGACAAGCTATCCTAGAGGTAGCATGGACTAAGCAGCCTAAAGGCGTAACTCAAGAGGACATGTGGAGCCAGCTGTTTTACCATATGCAATCCTGTAATATCAAATGAAAGGACACCACACAAGTTATATATTATCAAAATATATGTATTTATTCTTAGAATAATCCCCACTACTCTTTATGAGCAATGAAGCACAAGCGTTTAAATAAAAGCACAGTATAGCATACACAAGTTGCACAGTTATGGATGAGGCCGGTGGCCACTCAAACCATATATCAAAAAAGTGGTATAACAATCACTACTCGATCAGGGGTAAGGCCTAGGGCCTTGGGAATCGCTGGGACTACACTGGACTAACAGCAGTTAGGACGGGAGTAGCCCGCGGGATTCGGGTGCAGTGCAGAAAGCACACGCATGCACCAATGCAAAGTCAATGGTGCGTAAAAGTTATTGAGTTACAGTTTTAAGAGTCTTCCGACTGGACTAGAAGAACAAAACTTTAGACTTAGACACTAGAGGTGTAAACCACTACAGGAGCACCGGTGTTCAAGAGTTACCTCACCCACAGGAAGCAGGTGCACAGGTGCAAAGATGTGTCGGGTTTCGTCACGAAGATCTAGGGTGCCTGGAGATGAAGATGCTGCAGGCGTCCAGAAGAGAAGTGTCCGGTGCGATCCAAGGGTGGATCGAAGTTGTAGAGTACCTGAAAGCAGAGGGGACAGAGTCTGGGTCACTAGCCAGTGACCAGGAAGGAACCAGGAAGGAACCAGGCAATGTCGGGCGCAATCAGGTCGATGTCATGAAGCTTGTCTCCGCTGCCACGTGGTCTCTGGGGCACCGAGGATGTCCTGGAGTGAATCACGAGCTGTCCCACGAAGGCTCTCGCTGTCGGCGGTGTCGGCTTTAAGATCGGAGTCAACAGGCCTTGGCAAATGTAACCCACGCAGGATTCAAAGATCACTTCTTACTCGGACCAGCAAGGTCTGAGCGGGTGCTCCTTTTCAGAGGAGCGAGGGCCAGTCTGGAGCAACCAGACTAGCAGAGCAAATTCAAAGGTTCATCGGTACTGGGGCCACTAGCCAACGGGCAAGCGACCGGACCAACACGTCGAGCAGGAAAATGCAAAAGGGCCCCACGCAGCACTCGAAGAGTGTGGAGGGGTGAGCTTCGGTGCAAAAGCTGCTCGGGCTGGAGCTTCTCAAACTCCAATGCACAGCTTCGAGGGAGCCTCAGATGCTGCACGGTCAGCGCTTTGTAGTTTTTCCAAGATGGCCGGCCCCACGCTTCAGGTCGCCTCCATGGGTCTCAGCTCTGCAGGGACTGTGGATCGGGCTGTTAGAAGGCAGGCACGCTGGGTCTTGTCGATCTCTGTCGCTCGAGTTCCGGCGGGAACTGTAACAAAGCAAAAGTCGAGGTGCTGGATGGTGCCTGTTTGCACAGGGTGGTCACTCCTTGACCACAAGGGAGATTCTTCAGTCTTCCACGTCGAGTGGGATGTCGAAGGGTCCAGAGTTTCGTTTCATAAGTTTCAGTCAGGATAATCTGATGTGCATCTGCACAGCTCCTACTTTTAAGTCAAATCAAGGGGCTGGATTACCTGCTAGGTTCCTCCTATGGGTGGGACACAGGAAGGGGGTGGTTACACCCCTTTCCCTTTGTCCAGTTTCACGCCAGGACTGGGGCTGGAGTGCCCCAGAACCGGTTTGACTGGAATCTGCCCAGGGACACCTTGTGCGCCCCAGGCAGTGTCTAGTTTCTTTCAACCCTCCCTGCTACAATCCACTATCTCCTGTCTGGGGTGGTGTGACACCTCCCTGTGACAGGAAACCCTTTGTCCAGGCGTCCTCTGCCAAGTTTCGATCAGCAGCAGGAGGCCAGACATGTGTCTGTGGCAGCAGCGTCCATTTTGTGATGCTGGGGCTCTGGTTAGGATTAACCGCGTTTTTTTTTTTTTTTTATTATTTGAGATTTGTAAAGCGCCTGGTGACCCGAAGGCATCCCCGCGCTATAATACTGTAAAATCCGGGACGGGCGAGAGCCAGGAACTATTTAGGGAAGAGGAGGGTTTTGAGTCTTTTGCGGAACAGCGTGTGACTGGGTTCCACACGCAACAGACGAGGGAGAGCGTTCCATGTGGAGGAGGCCTTGACCGAGAAGCGTCGTCCACCTGTGCGCGCCTTCTTGAATCTTGGGACTGTGGCCAGATGTTCGTTGTTCGAGCGGAGGTTTCTGTGGGCTTTATAAGGTGTGATCATATCTTTGAGGGTGGCAGGTCCACCCCCATTAATGAGTTTGTGCGTGATGCACAAGGCCTTAAACTCCACTCGCTGACGGACCGGTAGCCAGTGCAGCGATTTGAGGGCCGGTGTGGTATGGGCTCTGGGGGGAAGTTTAAGAATGAGTCTCGCCGCGGCATTTTGTACGCGCTGAAGTTTGGTCAGGGTGGTTTCAGGAGCACCGAGATATGCGGCGTTGCCGTAGTCCAGGCGAGATAGTATGAGCCCTTGTACCAGAAGTTTCCTGGACAGGGGGGGCAAGAGGGGGAGGATCTTCCGAATAGAGCGAAGAAGCCCAAAGCATGTGCCCGCGGTCTTAACTGCCTGGGTCTTCAAGGAAAGGTCCTGCTCCAGCCAGAAACCCAGTGTTTTAATTTCAGTCTTGGGCGTGGGGATGTCACCGAAGGAGTCTGGCCAGGCTGAGGGAGGGACAACAGACCATTTGTTGCCCAGCAGCATGATTTCTGTTTTTGTCCCGTTCAGTTTCAACGCGGATTCGCACATCCAGGTATGTATGTCTTGCAGACAGTTGAGTAGGATTTCAGGGTTCTTGTCCAACTGGGAGAGGGAGACGACGAGTTGCGTGTCGTCGGCATAATTAACTATTTTTATCCCATAGCGGGTAACCACGTCCTCCAACGGGGCCATGTATACATTAAACAGGGTGGGACTGAGCGAGGACCCCTGGGGCACACCACGCGTGAGCGGGAGGGGGTCTGATCGGGAGTTACCGTCCCACACCTGAAATGAGCGTCCCGTGAGGAAGGATTTGATCCAAGCATGTGCGGTGTCCACAACTCCTGCCTTAGCCAGTCGGTGGAGCAGAACACGGTGGTCCACAGTGTCGAATGCGGCACTGAGGTCCAGGAGGATCACTGCCACTGATCCTCCTGAGTCCAGGATACACCTAGCCTCCTCGATGACGGAGAGGAGAGCGGTGTCTGTGCCATGGCCTGGCCGGAATCCGGTTTGTGACTGCCGTAGTATTTTATTCGACTCGAGGAATTGGGAGAGTCGCACATTGACCAGTTTCTCCGCCAGTTTGCTGAGACAGGGGAGAAGCGAAATGGGTCTGTAATTGGCCAAGTCGTCCGGGTTGAGGTCGGATTTTTTCAGCAGGGCCTTGACGACTGCGCCCTTCCAGGAGGAAGGCACTATGCCTTGGGCCAGGGAGGTGTTTATGAGATCCCTAATGATAGGTGAGGTGCTGCGAGACACCGTTTTTAAGAATCTGACGGGTGCTGGGTCCAGGGGGGATCCACTTCTCATTCTGGCCAGCGTGTTAGTAACCTCATCGAGGGAGACTTCTCTAAAGGAGGACAGCCGCGGGCTGGTAGAGTGGGCGTCAAACTCCACCGGGATGGGGGGGCTGATAGGGGGGAGGGATTCCAAGATCCGCGTGATTTTGGAGTCAAAGAATGAGGCTAAGTCCTTACATCTGTCCGGTGGGGGGGGAGAGGCTGCGGGAGCAGAGGGGATGTTAAGTAGTTCCTTAACTATCAGAAAGGATTCCTTAGTAGAGTTGGACGCGTTTTTAATTCTATTATCATAAAAGGAGGACTTGGCTAGTTTGATGGCCGATTTATAGCGTCTGACTGCTGTGTTGTAAGTGTCTTTTTTACTATGCAGCCAGTCTTTCCTCCACGATCTTTCCGCTTTTTTACATTCCTTGCGGAGGTCACGGAGTTCCGGGGTGTACCAAGGGGCATGGCCTATTGGCCTGTCTTTGATCTCCCGGTTTTTTAGGGGAATGAGGCTATCAAGGGAGGCGTGGAACCAGCCTCTTACTTGGGTGTTTTGAGTAAAGTAACATGTCTTCTCCCTCTAGAAGGGTGGGATGCTATCCCCATCACCAGGACTGGGGAGGGGATAGTATTCCAAAGTGTATGACACCAAACACGACATGTTTTGATAAAGCCAAACCAGAGTTGCAATAACCGCGAGGATTATAATGCATTTAAGAGTATATGGTATGGCAGTATCACTGGAACAGCATTAAGGAATTGGTCCCAACACTGCAGACAGGCTCAGCTCATGCTAGAGCACCATCTCACATAAAACCAAGCACTCTGCCTTCAGGACTGTAAAGGCCTGCCATAGGAGTGACTGATAGGTGTCTATGTGTCCAGATATAGGTTTAGACATAGGTATACTATATCTAAGCAAGGGGTGAGTACACCACCTTGCCCCAGCTGTGTGAACAGCCAGTTGTGTCGATTTAAGGGCCAGCCAGGGGTGGCAAAAGATATTCTGCAGCCCCTGGTAAGCCTTGGATGCACCTATGCCCTGGGCACCTATAGTGCACTGTACAGGGGCTGATAAGGTGTCCAGTACCAAATTGGTGATGTACCTAGAGTACATGGAGTCCATTTAAAGAGAGAGCAGATAGCATGGGGCCCTGATTAGCAGGATCCCAGGCCAACTAAGTCGAAAACCAGCTAAACACAAGGCACAAAATCTGGGGTAACCATAGTCAGGTATCCACCTTCCTACATAGCCCCCCCCCCAAACGAAAGGAGATAAGGCTATCCTTGACCAGGTAAGCCTATATTGCCTAATTGGCCATATAAGGAAGTACCTGCACTAGCATGGTTACCCCCTGTCTCATGGTCCACTAAGCAATCCCTCACCCTAGGGGTATCAGAGGGTCTCCACCATAGGGAATCACTACCTGTGGTGTGTTTTGGCAAAGTAAAAGGCTGGTGTTGAGATGGAGTACTGAAGTGAGGCTCCACTAAGGTAGGGCTCAGCTTCCTCCAATCATCTTCCACCATGTGTGCCTTTCTTTCCTTGACTGAGTTGCACTGTGCTCTCAGGGTCAACCTCTGGCTGCCTACAGCTGGAGGCTGGGTCCCTTCTGTTGGCTTACTGAAGGGACAGGTCAGGTTAGGGGCCTTGGGGTCCCAGGTTTGGCTGTGCCCAATAGTGTCCATTTGGGAGAGGTCCCTAACTAGTTGTAAGGGGGATCCCTCAGGAACTTTTAAAGTTTTTACCTTGCTAGGGCTGCTAGCTTTGGTGCCCCTAATCTGCTGATGGGGGTGTTTTATTTGACAGGGGGCCCTCTGGGGCTCACTGATCTCCTTGACCTCTGCAGCCCTGGGCTGACTGAGGCAGGGTGCTCCAGACTGGGTCCCACCTTGTAAGGGTCCACTGACATCAGGGGCTCTGCCAGGCTAGGCCTGACTACCTCTGGGGCAGTTTCTTCACAAGGGGTAAGATCAGTTCCCTGAGGAGGCTGATCTTTTCCTAATGTCTGGTGGGAGGGAGATTTCTCTTCCTCCTCAATGCTCTCTGTTTGTGTGGAGTGATCCATAGTTTCAGGCTTCACAACACATGAAACAGTTTGAGTTTGGGCTGTGGCCATCACAGCCCCACCAACCTTTTCAGGAAGGGACTCAGTTTTGGTATGGGCTGTTACCATAACAGCTCTGCTAACCTTTTCAGGAAGGGATTCTGCTGAAGATGGGGCTGAGTCTTGCACAACCCTACCAACCTTTTCAGGAAGGACATCTTGGATTGGGGCTGTGGCCATCACAGCCCCACTAACCTATCCATGGAGATTTACCATTTTAGAATGGGTTTCTTGTTCAACCTCAGCCCAGGCTGAGATTTCCAAATCATTCCCAAGTAGACAATCTACAGGCATGTTTGATGACACTGCCACTCTCTTTGGGCCAGTGACACCTCCCCAGCTGAGATTTACTACTGCCATGGGATGATTTTTCTGCACTCCATCAATGTTAGTCACCTGATATGTGGCACCAGGTAAAAGTTGCCTTGAGGGGACTAGATTCTCAGTCACCATAGTGATACTAGCCCCTGTGTCTCTGTAGGCCTCAACTTTTTGACCATTGATGATGGCCTCCTGTCTATACTTGCTCAAAGTGTTTGGGCAATCAGTGAAGTTGGCAAACCCCATGCCATTTTCATAGACAAGAGTATCTGGATTAGGGGACCTGGTTAGGCCAGAATCCACCTGAGTTCCAAACGTAAACCCACCCAAAGTCTTGGGGGTGCTCCCACCACCTGGGGGATTACTGCTGACAGTAACAGGAGGTGTTGGAGCTTTACTTGGAGGTATGTTTTCCTTATTGTTATTCCTGGGACAACTGCTATCAGTTTTCCAGTGGCCAGGCTGTTTACAGACATGGCAATAAGGTTTCTTCTGGTCAGAGGAAGTGTTTTGGGACCCACCCCCACCCTTGGAGTTTTGGGGCCCTGTGGGAGACTTTTCTTTAGATTTATCCCCACCCTTCTCTTGAGCCTTGGAAGTATCATTCTTTTGGTCATTACCCTGATTCTTAGGCCTAATCCTGGTTCTGACCCATTTGTCTGCCCTCTTACCCAATTCTTGTGGAGAGGTCAGATCTGAGTCCACCAGGTGCTGGTGTAAAAGCTGGTTCTGACAATTACTTAGGATCTGCTCCCTCATAATCAAATTATACAATCCTGTATAGTCATGTACTTTGCTGCAATGTAGCCAACCTTCCAGAGCCTTAGTAGCACAATCTACAAAATCAGTCCAGTCCTGAGTCTGAGCTTTTTGGGTATCCCTGAACAACAACCTGTATTGCTCAGTGGTTAAGCCAAACCCATCAATGAGAGCACTCTTCAGGACTGTATAGTTTTTAGCATCCTCAGATCTAACTGTGAGGAGCTTATCTCTCCCTTTCTCAGAAAAGGAGAGCCACAAGATTGCTGCCCACTGTTCTTGGGGGACCTGCTGTACCATGCAGGCCCTCTCCAGAGCAGTTATCCATTTGTGGATATCATCCCCATCTCTGTAGGGGGGCACAATCTTACTCAGGTTTCTATGGTCATAGGACCTGTCTTTATCCTTTGGGATATTGCTGCCACCAGTGGGAGTCTCCCCACTCAATCTCTGTTCTCTTGCCAAAGCAAGCCTAGCTTGGGCCAGGGCTACTGCCTCCCTCTATTTGGAGTTTAACAGCTCTCATCCTGGCCTTATGCTCTTTCCTCTGAGTAGAAGTCATTCCCCTCTGAGATTCTCTTGAGGCACTAGAAATGTGAGAATCCCTGGAAGGGGTTCTCTCTCTCCTATTGCCTGGGAGAATTCTGCTATTGGGTCTGGGGAAGTGATTCCCTTCTCCATTCCCATGTAGGACCAGATTGGCTTGGCTAAGCCTTCCAACTGGTACCTGGCTAACCCCTTGATCATGATCTAAATCATTATCATTAGAGTCTGGGTTCACCTCCTCATCTTCTTCCTCTGGGGTGGTGTTCTCAGTATTTATGGGGTTCACTCCTTCTCCTGACCCTGAGGGAACTACTTTAGCCTTCTCAAGAGCATCCTTCTGTAGGATGGCTATCAGGATGGGAATGGTGGGGTTGTGACCCTTTCTCAGCCCCCTTGCAGTGCATAAGGCACCCAAGTCCTTGTGACTGAGTTTGTCATAGCTGAAGGTTGCCTGTGGAGGGTCAACCCTCACAGGTAGAGAGCTTATAGCTTTACCTGTGCCAGACATGACTTCTAGTGAGGTGTAAGTGATTCACTTACCTACACTAAGTGTTTTCCTACTGTACCTTGCTAGTGAGTTGTAGTCAGGGTGTGCTAAGCCCTTCTACCTACAACTACTAAGTTCAGTAGAACTTAAATATGCTAAGCTTTTATTTATATGTACCTCTTGTACTTAATGTGATCTTTCAATTTGATATAAGATTGCAAAGGTAAAACAACAGCAAAGCTCAAATCCTCTCGCTGCTGCCAATGTGAGAAGTTGGCCTGATGTATGATGTCCACAGTTCTGTGGGCACCCTGTATCAGTCCAAACAATCCCTTATGGTGGTGGTCGTAAGTCAACCTTATAGACAAGCTATCCTAGAGGTAGCATGGACTAAGCAGCCTAAAGGCTTAACTCAAGAGGACATGTGAAGCCAGCTGTTTTACCATATGCAATCCTGTAATATCAAATGAAAGGACACCACACAAGTTATATATTATCAAAATATATGTATTTATTCTTAGAATAATCCCCACTACTCTTTATGAGCAATGAAATGAAATTGGATTTGTAAAGCGCATGGCTGCCTGAAAGCGTCCCAGCGCACTGAAGCACAAGCGTTTAAATAAAAGCACAGTATAACATACACAAGTTGCACAGTTATGGATGAGGCCGGTGGCCACTCAAACCATATATCAAAAAAGTGGTATAACAATCACTAATCGATCAGGGGTAAGGCCTAGGGCCTTGGGAATCGCTAGGACTACACTGGACTAACAGCAGTTAGGACGGGAGTAGCCCGCGGGATTCGGGTGTAGTGCAGAAAGCACACGCATGCACCAATGCAAAGTCAATGGTGCGTAAAAGTTATCGAGTTACAGTTTTGAGTCTTCCGACTGGACTAGAAGGACAAAACTTTAGACTTAGACACTAGAGGTATAAACCACTACAGGAGCACCGGTGTTCAAGAGTTACCTCACCCACAGGAAGCGGGTGCACAGGTGCAAAGATGTGTCGGGTTTCGTCACGAAGATCTAGGGTGCCTGGAGATGAAGATGCTGCAGGCGTCCAGAAGAGAAGTGTCCGATGCAATCCAAGGGTGGATCGAAGTTGTAGTGTACCTGAAAGCAGAGGGGACAGAGTCTGGGTCACTAACCGGTGACCAGGAAGGAACCAGGAAGGAACCAGGCAATGTCGGGCGCAATTAGGTTGATGTCGTAAAGCTTGTCTCCGCTGCCACGTGGTCTCTGGGGCACCGAGGATGTCCTGGAGTAAATCACGAGCTGTCCCATGAAGGCTCTCGCTGTCGGTGGTGTCGGCTTCAAGATCGGAGTCAACAGGCCTTGGCAAATGCAACCCACGCAGGATTTGAAGATCGCTTCTTACTCGGACCAGCAAGGTCTGAGCGGGTGCTCCTTTTCAGGGGAGCGAGGACCAGTCTGGAGCAACCAGACTAGCAGAGCAAATTCAAAGGTTCGTCGGTACTGGGGCCACTAGCCAACGGGCAAGCGACCGGACCAACGCGCCGAGCAGGAAAATGCAAAAGGGCCCCACGCAGCACTCGAAGAGTGTGGAGGGGTGAGCTTCGGTGCAAAAGCTGCTCGGGGCTGGATCTTCTCAAACTCCAATGCACAGCTTCGAGGGAGCCTCGGATGCTGCACGGTCAGCGCTTCGTAGTTTTTCCAAGATGGCCGGCCCCACGCTTCAGGTCGCCTCCACGGGTCTCAGCTCTGCAGGGACTGTGGATTGGGCTGTTAGAAGGCAGGCACGCTGGGTCTTGTCGATCTCTGTCGCTCGAGTTCCGGCGGGAACTGCAACAAAGCAAACATCGAGGTGCTGGGTGGTGCCTGTTTGCACAGGGTGGTCACTCCTTGACCACAAAGGAGATTCTTCAGTCTTCCACGTCGAGTGGGATGTCGAAGGGTCCAGAGTTTCGTTTCAAAAGTTTCAGTCAGGATAATCTGATGTGCATCTGCACAGCTCCTACTTTTAAGTCAAATCAAGGGGCTGGATTACCTGCTAGGTCCCTCCTATGGGTGGGACCCAGGAAGGGGGTGGTTACACCCCTTTTCCTTTGTCCAGTTTCATGCCAGGACTGGGGCTGGAGTGTCCCAGAACCGGTTTGACTGGAATCTGCCCAGGGACACCTTGTGCGCCCCAGGCAGTGTCTAGTTTCTTTCAACCCTCCCTGCTACAATCCACTATCTCCTGTCTGGGGTGGTGTGACACCTCCCTGTGACAGGAATCCCTTCGTCCAGGCGTCCTCTGCCAAGTTTCGATCAGCAGCAGAAGGGCAGACATGTGTCTGTGGAAGCAGCGTCCATTTTGTGATGCTGGGGCTCTGTTAAGGATTAACCGCGTTTTGAGTAAAGTAACATGTCTTCTCGCTCTGGAAGGGTGGGATGCTATCCCCATCACCAGGACTGGCGAGGGGATAGTATTCCAAAGTGTATGACACCAAACACGACATGTTTGGATAAAGCCAAACCAGAGTTGCAATAACCGCGAGGATTATAATGCACTTAAGAGTATATGGTATGGCAATATCACTGGAACAGCATTAAGGAATTGGTCCCAACACTGCAGACAGGCTCAGCTCATGCTAGAGCACCATCTCACATAAAACCAAGCACTCTGCCTCCAGGACTGTAAAGGCCTGCCATAGGAGTGACTGATAGGTGTCTATGTGTCCAGATATAGGTTTAGACATAGGTATACTATATCTAAGCAAGGGGTGAGTACACCACCTTGCCCTAGCTGTGTGAACAGCCAGTTGTATCGATTTAAGTGCCAGCCAGGGGTGGCAAAAGATATGCTGCAGCCCCTGGTAGGCCTTGGATGCACCTATGCCCTTGGCACCTATAGTGCACTGTACAGGGGCTGATAAGGTGTACAGTACCAAATTGGTAATGTATCTATAGTACATGGAGTCCATTTAAAGAGAGAGCAGGTAGCCTGGGGCCCTGATTAGCAGGATCCCAGGCCAACTAAGCCGAAAACCAGCTAAACACAAGGCAAAAAATCTGGGGTAACCATAGCCAGGTATCCACCTTCCTACAAAGGCCGTATATGCATGGCGTCTTGCGTCGCATGGGGTTCCCCCCACTATTTCTTCAGTGGATAACGGTGCTTTACACGGCACCTTCGGCGCGAGTGAGGGTCGGTGGTGTGACATCAGATTCGCTGGGTGTAGAGCGTGGAACTCGGCAAGGTTGCCCCCTCTCGCCCATGCTGTTTGCCATTATATTGGAACCACTTGCTTGTGTCATCAGGCAACGCCATAGGGCAACTGCATTAAGTTTTAATTGTCATCCGGTGTCTATCTCCTTATACACTGACAACATGGTGTTGTATGTCCGTTAACCATCTCGGTATTTGGCGCAGCTACTGCGGGAGTATGTGAGGTTTGGACGCATTTCTGGATTGCAAATAACTGGGAGAAGTTGTTTGTCATTCCACTGACGGCTGGGACCACACGACCGGATCTCGAGTTCCCATTAGTGTGGTCGGAGGACCTAGGAGTGTGGGTGCACCGCGATCCGGCAGTTGTAATACGGGAGAATTATGGCACAGCTTGTTCGCATTTGGAAAACTTGGTTGAAACCTGGATGCTACTGCCGTTGTCACTTGCAGATCGTATCGCTCTTGTCAAAATGGTGGTGCTACCCCGCTTTCTTTATCTGTTTGTGAACGTGCCTATAATACTAAATCTGTCCTTTTTCAAGACACTTCGTGGTCATCTGCTGCGGTTGGTTTGGGGAGGTAAGGCGGCGAGAGTGCAGTGGTCGGTTCTAACCAGAGGATATGAACACGGTGGCTTTGCGGCCCCGGACTTCTATACCTATTACTTAAGTGCGCAGGCTCAATATCTGTATTACTGGTATAGGCCGCATGCATTCACGCCACACGTTGCAGTGGAGGAGGGTGATGCTGCTCCGGTCCCTTTACATAGCATAGTCACGCATGGCTCGCGTGGTACCCCGAAATCGGAAATCAATGCGATAGATGCCACGGTATCAGCATGGCAGCGCATAGGGAAGTTGGCACAGAAATTACCACTGTATGCGCCTGCAATGCGCCTAGAGTGTCATGCGCAATTGTCGGTCACACACGAGGCCCCGTCTATGAGGGTGTTGAGGGAGGTGGGCATTACTCATATGCGGGATGTATATCCCAATGGCACTTTTCTTGAGCAAGGGGACTTGACTCACATCGAGAATCAATCACTGTTATTTCGCTTCGCGATTCATCGCTTGCGGAGGGCGGCCGGGAGCATTATGTCACAATTCCGAATGAGCCTCCGGTTTTGGCATTGTTGCAGTCGGTTATTACCGTACCCAATAATAAGAGATTACTTTCTAAGATATATAAACTTATTAAGGACGAAACAGTGTTGGGTGAGGATAAAAGCTGGGCTAGGTGGAATACTTGTCTGAGTGTTGATATCTCTGAGGATAATTGGAAGCACATATGCGGACTGACTGGGAGTGTGTGTATGAATGGCAATCTTAAGATTATTCATTTTAAATATATACATCAAGTGTACTACACTCCCGCGCGGCAGAGAATTGTGATAGGTGCGGACAAGGTGATGCTGATTTCCTGCATTTTGCGTGGAGCTGCCGTCCGGTAGCTGAATTTTGGAATGCTGTGATGGATAGTTTGCATGAGATGGTCACTGTGGACCTTCCTTGTACACCGCTGGTGTGTCTTCTCTGTAGTGTGTCGCATGTAAGGGGGGCGACTGGAAAGTTAGTATGATTGGCGTTGCTTATGGCCGCTAGGAGAGTCGCGGTCACGTGGGGGAGGGGAAGCGGCCTATCCTGAAGACATGGTTGGCCGATCTGGTGTACTGTCGAGATAACCTCAACGTATATGCGGAGGAATTGCCCCTATCGTCTAGGCCGAGGGATATTTGGGAGCCGCTACGATTGTATCTGCTTGCACATTCTGAGCGGGGAGTAGAATGACTCTGGGTGGGGAGGGTGTGGCCCTGCAGACTGTATAGGGTGGGGAGGTCCAACATTGGGAGTGAGGTGATTGCCACAGCAGCACTTGGGGAGTTGCATCGCAAAGTGATTGATCTATAGTTATGCCATTGTATTGTGATTGGAAATGATATTTTTTTGTTTTTTCTTTCTTTTTCCTTGTTTTATTATTCTTTTTTGTATTTCTTCTTGTTTACACAGGGGTTTCTTTCATATGTCCTATGTTTCCATCCACATTTGCCCGGTATTCTACTAGGTGGGTAAAATGCTGCTGGAATTTACTTCATATATTGAGATTGCTTTCTGAATTGCTAGATTGTTGTTGTGGAACAATATGTGAAACCTGTAGAATGTGTATACATTGCAATGCGGCTGTGGATGTTGTTTTGTTTTTGCGTTTAAAAAAAAAAAAAAAAACCTATCTAATACTAAAGGCTGCCCTGTAACCTCTCAACATATTTGGGAAACGCTAGACGCCTTTATGCGTAATTCACCATCCTAGAGTCACCAATCACAGGTTGCACCAATGCAATATCAGGATTGCTAAACCCCGTGCCTGATACACATGACTCCTCCTTCCCTCTCTGCCCACCCCCTCTCATATCGGGCATCACACTAGATTCACGTCCGAGACATGCACAAAATGTACAGTCACTGACTTACTGACTTCCAGACCGATTTTATAGCTAGCTGCTCCTCAGCCTATATCTTTTGTATTCCCTCACAATCTACTCCTAACTACCACCACTTACCTTCATATTTCTATTGATTCTTGACTTGTTAATTTCATTTCTACCCCTCTTGCTTTCTTCTTGTGTATTTTGGCTCTCTATTACAAAAACAAATAAAAACAAATTTCAACATAAAAATACAAAGCAAATTTACTAAAACAAAATATACTGATGGACAAATTGGATGGAGTGTGATGCCTAAAAAGTGAGTCACTGCTATTTTAAGAAATAATGGGGCTCCACTTTTTTAGGCAGCATGCTCCATCCACTTTTTCCACCAGTTTATCTTGTAGTAAATATTTCTTCTATTTGTAATGAGGTGGGCGGTAAACCCCCACAACCCACTTTTTAAATATTAAGCACTAGTTTATCTTGTTTTAGTAAATTATAGATACCTTTCATAAAAAAAATATGTCAACAAGCAACTGGTAATAATTTAGTTTATTTGTTAATAAAAACCATAAACGTAAAAACATGCAATAAAATGAACCAAGACAATACATTAACAATTCTAAAAGCACATTAATGTGTTCTAAAACGGGCATGCCTTGACATTTCCATATATAGGCGTGTGAACATCCATTGTATTTCAGTCTTTAGGGTATTTCATGGTCACTTTGGCAGAAAGTCAAGATTAGTTATGTGAAGAGTCCTGTTCAGGTATCCATATCTTCAGGTTGTGCCATTAATTGGGGCATTCGCTTTGCGTCACTGAAGCACAACACTGGGTGCTCCTTGGTTAAAACTGGTATTACTTCAATGTTAAGATAAAAACACACAAGCTGAACAAAGAGGACATGAGGAGTGGGGTGGGAGGGTAAGCAACAGATGAGTTTCGGGAGACTAGCAACACAGACAGCTTTGCAGAATGTGAGGGGAAGCAGCACATAAGGAGAAAGCGCAAGAAAACACATAAACTCCCATCAAGAGCTGAAAGAAAAAATGAAAATATTGTTTGCTGAATGTGAAAAGTGGAAGAATACGAGTTAAGCAACCAAAAAGATCTTAAAGAAGCTATGTTCGAGGGTTGAGAAACAAGACGAGTAACAGTAAATACAACATTTGAATAAGCAGCTAGCAAATGAGATTGATAAGACAGTCAATCAATGGTAAGCAATGAGCAGGCGCAAACCCCACCTACAATAAGTTTTGGTACTGTCAGAACTGAAGATCTTTTCGACAACATAGCCGAGATCTCAAAAGAGGAGACAGTAAGAGCGGTTCAATAATTGTTAGCCTATAACGATATCAGGCGTTCAGACTGTAGTGTATAAATGTTCCAATACTTAGAAATTGGTAAGTTCAATTGTTGGCAAAGCTTGTAGGTCGTACTGCGGAAGCCCGATTTGATTGGTTTCAATGAAAACAAAAGAGAGTGTTCAACAGAAAATTAAGAAAGGTGATTGACTGAGACAAACAAAAAAGAGACAGAGAAAGTCTAAAGAGAAACAAAAATATGAGCTAGAACAGTATTATAAAGGCAAACAAAGAGAAAGAAAATGAAAACAACATTGTTGGCGAACCAGTAGATGAGAAGAGAAAGTCAGAAAAACACGAGAATAGCCACACAGAGATAAAAAGAGATTTGTTAATAAAGTGGGGAGACGTGGTGATCAAAGGAAATAAGGAAACTGTGCGGCAGGGTGTTCCGAAAGAGTTAAAGGGGATTTAAAGACAATAGGAGAGAACTCAAGAGCGTCAGATAGAGCAAGAACGGGAAAAGACAAAGAGGCTAGGAATGGGGCATAAGTTAGGAGTAAATAAAGGAGCATTAGGTGAGGTATAAATAGATGCAAGAATTGAGGTATTAAATTAATGTAGGGTCCCTGCAGTCCGTTGGGTGCGACAGGGGGGGCCACAGATCATTTTGCAAAAAGGCGGAGATTTAAAAAGAGGAGAGAAATAGAGGAAGTTACAGAAGGGCATTAGGGAAGTAAACAAATGTAGGTACAGGAAAATAAACAGAGGTGAATAAAAGGGCATGATCAGGAGAAATAGGAGGAACGACGGAGAGAGGTAAATAAACATGATAAAGGAATTAGGAGAGGTCCATGAGGAGCGAGAGAAAAAAAGCGAGAATTAGGGAGTCAGAAAAGAGGAAGGGAAACTGCGAAAAAAGAACGAATGGAAAGAAAAAAAAATAGAGAGTGGATGGAGGAGAGGAGGTAGGCGAGCTGCCTTATTTCCTTTCCCATGGGTTCGCCATCCCTATTATAAGCTCCAACTCCTTCCAGCGCCCATGCCCGCCCCTCCCGCGCCTCGGTGCGTTCCAGCTTTTTCCATGTGCCGCCTCACCTGCATAGCAACAAAAACAGAGCCCGCTCCCCCCTCCATCTCACGATCCATCAGACAGAGGGCGGGGGCGCGAGGAGCCATGGAGCCCAACAGGCAAAGAGCGAGTCCAATCCCGGACCGCCTTCAAGCCCCAGTAGCCAATAGAGTGCGAGGGAGGGCGCGAGAGGCAGTCCTCCTCGGTCCTCTCCCTGCCGACGGCTCCGGGGAGACCCACCGTAACCATGCAAGCGGGGGCCGCTGAGCAAGAAACAGCAATGCGGGAGCATCCCTCCTGCCCGCTTCCCGCGTAGACCCCACCGGCGGATTCGGGCCCGCCGCTGCCATCGGAGTGGGAGCAAGCGAATAGCGAAGCAGGGGCGCCGCGGACGGGAAGGCGGCATCGGGTGGCGAGGTGGGTGTCTTGGACAGAAAATGCTGCGCCACCTGCCTCCGGTCCGCCATCGCCTAGCTACCGCGGATGGAGAAGGCTGGCGCCGCACCTCAGTCATGTTGTTGATCTACTTGTAGGAAAATAAGTATTTAGAAATGTATGTTCTTGAAGAGGAATGGGTTGCATCTTTTTATGTGAGAGGTGGGGAGGACGAAGCCTTCCCTACGCTGCTAGGTTCTTATCAAATGTATATAGCCGCTCTGACGCCTTCGGGTAAAGTCCGCGCTATATAAAAATGCATAAATAAATAAAATAAACGCCAGATGCCATTATTTGACAGCGTATACGCATTTTAGACGTCAACAGCTGCAACATGGCTGAGGTTAGATCATTGGTAACGTCACTCACTGTGCGATCAGATGTGTCTCGCGGCCTCCCTTTCCCCAAAAGGGGAATGCGGGACAGCTCACTCGTCACCCCGTTTATCACCTCTTTCCATCACACATCTGGTCCGTTTCAGTTATTCCTGGTAGTGAACCTTTCATTTCACGCCTTGGTTGTATTACCTACGCATTCAAATTGAGTAGGTCATTGCCGTGCTCCCAACCCGTCATCGAGCCCCAGCTCCCTAGCCTCTCAACATGCCCAGAAATAATAAAAATAGCACCCCTTCCCCAGCCATGAAAGAGAAAGGTGTGTTTTTTTTCTTGACATGAGACGGCCACACAGGTGAAAGGTGTCTGTGAGAGGGCAGAAGTTGGGGGCATTTCAATAAGAGCACAGGTCCAATGTCTATTCCCTCGTCGTTCTCCCCCCCTCGCACAACTGGCCAGAATCTCCAGGAGAATTGAGCATAATGGCACATTCACAAACTCACAACCACCTCCTATATCTGTGCCCCCAGAAGACAGATTTGTTGGTGGAAGAGGCAAACACTGAGGGTGATTGCGTATTATAGAAAAGAGGCAGTTTAGGAATGCTTGAGTAGTCTTACAGATAGCGTTGTATTTAGAAGTGTTTTGTTCCTGCCCATCACCGTCTTCGACACCCTGTCTATTTTTAGGCCTCTATCAACAAACATCTCCAGCTATCCCTGGTTTAGGCTTGCTTTGGAGTTTTGATAATAAAATACTTTTGCACATTACAAAATAGAGTTATTTATCTCTTGGAAATGGAAGTGAAAGATAACACACTTAAGCTATTTCATTGGTAGATGAACTACCAACTAACAGGCGCAGGAGTTGCTTATCAGGATGATCACAGCAGCTTGTTGAGTAGTGGGTGCATTGTTGATTTAGAGGAAGAGGCAGATTGTGGGTGACTGTAGACCCAGTCCAACCCTGTAACAACAGTTTAACACTTGAGGCCAACACGTGTGAAATTGGGGATCTTAGGGGTAGCTCTGCTGCCTGAACATTGTGCATTTTTAGAATCTGTGCTCCTTGAAGGATAGCTCCACTGTTTAAGTTCTGGGCAGTTTAGATCTGCATCACGTGAAGCATACTCTTAAGGCCTCAAGCCATACCTTTTGTGTAATTTGAGCAATATTTCTGCTCTCGGAGAGTGGACCTTTACGTTTAAGCCTTATGGCCGCTCTCCTGTTTAAGGCGCGAGTATGTGTTTTGTACCATGAAGGACTGTTTATTTGTTTACGTCCTGAGGCAATAGGTGCTGTTTTACCTCGGTATAGCTCATTCGTTTGAAGTCTGAGGCTTAAAGAGTTGCACCATTGTAGAAAACGTTGCTGTCTATAAATCTTAACATGATAGAGCGTGTCTAATTAAAGAGCTCAGGCAAGGTCTAACATTTTAGGAACTGCATTACAAAACAGCAAACTGCTGTCTGTTTACTGAACGTAAGAGATAACTATAATCTGAGGAACATCTTCTTTATAGCATGACCTGTGTAATCTGTGTACCTTGAGCAAGAGACATGCTGGTACATCCACGAACCTGTAAGATTAGGATCGCCTGATTTTACACCCTCGGGGAAGCTAGCAGGCTAGAATTTCTCTCTCTCTCTCTCTCTCTCTCTCTCTCTCTCTCTCTCTCTCTCTCTCTCTCTCTCTCTCTCAGCAGTGTGATCCCATCAGATAAGAACTGCTAGTCCTGTCCATTTGGCAGGGGATTGGTGCATGGTTTTGCTTCGGTTTTAATGAGAATAAGCCTTACCAAACTAACATATCATATTTGCAAATGTATCTTTATGTGTCCTAAAGATACATTTGCAAATATGATACAGTATACATTCTGCTCTTTGTTAAAAATGTATTGCTTTTAACAAGGATAATTACTTTCAGTTATTCAAAATATGCCTCCGAAAATTAACTCTATATGACTCAGGGAAAACACTTTGGACTATATGATGTATGGGTTTCTGTCATTGACCACTGGCACATATTGAATATGTTGTACAATTATGGTTCAAACATCGTGGTGGTAATTATGTATCTGGGCAACTATGTTAATTGCCTAAAAAAAATGCTTTAGCAAAGCTTATTATCTTTGACAGCATCCAGTCCAAGACCATTCCAAAATTTAGCAGAACAAAATAGTGATGTGTTTCGGCCCCCAAATTGCTGCTCGGTGGAGACTTCATCAGGGCAAAAATCTCCCACGAGAGCAGTGTATACTATTTAGTGAGGGTAATTCTAGATGGACAAGTTTATATTAGAACCCAAAGAAATTCAGAGTATAGTGTTGCCATTTAAGCTTTTATATGCATACATATTTACAATGTGCCTCTCTAGAACACACAGGTATACCACAGGCTAAACGCATATCTTCTTAAATTACAACAGTTTTTCATTTTTTAAATTCTATTATAGGTGCTGACCCCTAGTTCTGCACTATTGATGACCTGTTCAGCAGTGGGTGGTTTAAAAAGCAAAACGTTTGCCTATAAAATACATTTTATTAATATTAAACTTGTTGCAGAGACACTTCAAGATCACCATTGTTTTTGTACTGTAATTTTTAATATATGGTACAGGAGATACATTTTCATTAACTGAAAAAAGCTGTCTTATAACAGTGCTGTGCTTGTAACTAAGAGGCAGGGTGTTTATGATTGGCAGATTCAGTAAGATGCATATTTGCCTTGACAGTTGGGGCATATATTAGTAGTATTTGTTTTTTGCTCTCTGATTATTTCAGACAACTTTGGGCCAGGAACGTAAGGACATGATAATGTTAGGAGGCACAAAGAACCCGAGGAACTTTGGAAGTTTAGGCTTAACTGATTGGGCGAGCCTGAAAAATTTCCAGCTTGGGGATTTTTCATAACTTGGCTGTTGCTATTTTCACCAACCTAATATAAGAATCAACAGTGACAGAGCTGCGGACCCTTGTTTTTAAATATCACAGAACAATTGGTGTGTGAGCAAGTGGAATGTTTTGTGACCTGTTAAAGCCTATTTAGTCAGTAATGTGTATACTGTAACTGAAGTCACAGACATAGTGAAAACATCGCCGCAAGTGATCATCTGAAATGTATGTAGCGATTTACATGACTAACATAACTGATAACGTAACTAATAGGGTTTAAACGTCCTTTGAATGATTAATTACTCCATATGACTGAAAGTGCTAAACGATTTTTATTTTAGCATTTGGTACCATGTTTTAATTCGCCAGTGCATAAGGACCCAGGAGAGGCAATGTAACCTTAACAGCCAGATTCGAGTTCCGGCCTAGGCTCAAAACCTGCGGTTCTGGGCAAATCCCCTTCTTCTCACTGCGCTTAAAAATGCATAATGTAAGATGGTGCTCATGTGAAGTAGAGTAATGCCCTCGGGCCATGTTCATGCTATGTAAAAACTAATACAAATAAAAACAAAATCAGTGGGTTATTGTATTGGTTCCTGTAGCTTCTATTCAGTGCCCAGAATGATGGTATTAACCTGTTCCCTGAAGATATCAGGATGTACAAAGAGGTGACTTTAGACATTCAGTATAAACTGCAAGATATTGCAAAATAATGTCAGGAATATTATTATTTTGGTAATCCCAGATTAAAGACCCTGTGGCTGAGGGAAGATGACCTGTATTGGTGTGAGGATAAGACCAAGGAAACCATTTTCATGTTTTATGACATCTTTTATTCTTGTAGTGCAATACATTTTCTCTGTTATTTCCTTCTTGAATTGCAGGCTCATACAACATTTCCATTTGTTTGATTTCAAAATCTTGGGAAATAACTGCTTTAAATATTTAGGGCCCCATTAGGATGGTGGGCAGATCGCCCCCGCCGGGCCGGTGGTAGCCACTGCTGCCCCGGCGGGGGCGATCCGCCCGCCATCCATACCTAAAAGACCCCATACCATATTAGGATGGCTGGGGGGTCCGCGGCGGATGGGGCTTTTCCACCGGTTGACTCTTCCACCGACCGGAAAACATGTTTAATATGGTGGCGGTGTCTGCAAGACACCGCCATCCATATTAGGATGATGGCGGTGATCAGCCTGGAAAGGCATGCGGTTTTTGCTTTTGGGGGCCCATTGCGGGCCCCCAGGGTGTTGGGGGGTTGGGGTGCACATGGATGGTACCTATGGTACCACACTACATTTGCATGCACAAGGTGACAGGCACCACGCTGTGCCTGTCACGTTGTGCATGCAAATGCACGACACGCATTTCTTACATTGCGGCGGGTGCTGCTGACAGCACCGTCCGCCACAATGTAAGAAATGCCAGTGTGGCAGGGGCATCCTAATGAGAAAGGCGGGACCGCCGCACCTATGGTCCCTTTAGCCATTGCGGTGGCGGGCGACGGTGTCCCCCCGCCATAGCAATGGACCCCTAAGTTAGCTCTTATGAGTTGGCTTTTTCATGATAGAAAAGTATATTTACCACTTTTTATATTTTAGAGCACAAGAACCCCTCTGTGGAAATTCATGGGATTTTTTATTTTATGTGCAATCCAACTCAATGTTTTTGTTTTAAATTATGCTTTTCTGATACCTCGCTCAGTATACTGAAATAACTGGATCGTGTTCTGTCTTGCAAAATAGTTTTGTAGGGTTTTTTGTTTTTAAAACCAAAGCTTAAATCTAATGAACATGTAAGTAATGTAACATTACAGCATACAGTAGATCATAGGTATCTTGAGTATAAGCCCTGAAGAGCCCAGGGCACGATCCCAAATTAAAGCTGTGGTATACTTGACCATGAGAAATACATTTTAGGCGTTATCATGGTTCACTGTAAACACGGGGGGGGGGGGCATCATTGCAGTTGACCCCTTGAATCCTCCCCACCCCGGTCTTCCCCCGCATCTGAGTAGTTCCCACTAGATGCAGTGTCACTCTGGGCGCCCTCTTCCGCCCCGGAGTTGAGGGCCAAGCTATACAGTTCTCGCCACTCCATGAGGTCTGCCTGTGGATTATCATCCTTGCGAGTTAATTCCATGTGTGTTTCTTCCGCTAGAGCCCACTCTCTGACATCTCGTATCCATGCGGCTACATCCAGGCTTATTTGCCCCATCCAATTTATAACTATTCTACGTCTGGCCAGGACCACCATGAGCTGCAGCAGTGTATATGCAATTTTTTTATTTTTAGGTTTGTGTACATGGGCCAGCAAGCGTTGGATTGGTTCTTCTCGTATGGAGAGATCCGTGCTCGTTCGCACCTTTTCCTCGCCTGCGCCCAGAACTGCTGCCTCTCAGGGCATGCCAAGTGCAGAAAGTCTGCCTTCTCTGCGCCACAGCTGGGGCACCTGCCATCATTGTTATTTGAGATGCGCGCAGTTTCGCCGGGGCAAGGTAGGTGCGGTGTAGGAAGTTATAGTGGATCAGTTTAAACCTGGCGTTGCATGAGACTGTGTGTGTAAGTTCGCAGATGGCCGTCCAAGTCCCGTCCTCTATTTGCACATTTAGGTTCCGCTCCCATGCTGCCTGTGACAACAGGGGCTGGGCAGCCGAGTCCGGTCTCATGGCCTTGTATAGGAGCAATATCCTTCTGCGTCCGGAGCCACAGGTATGGAGCTGATCCAGGGTTTTTCTCGGCTGTGGAATGTCTGGGTATTGAGGCCAGGTAATTTTTACTACTTCCTGGATCCCCCTGTATTATAAGTAGTGACCCTGCCCAAGGGCGAAGCAGTCACAGGCCTGATCATACGTTAGGAACATCTCGCTTGGATAGAGATCCGCGAGGACCTGACATCCGCCCTCTCTCCAAGCTTGAAAGGACATGTGGGTGCTCATGTCCCTGACTGGGGCCAATATCCAGATGGGAATCTCTCTGTAGAACGGCGCCTGTCGGGGCACCTTTTCTACATATTGCTGCCAAATATTCGCAGTTTGACGCACCATGTATGGCAAGTTCCCCTCTACTGCCCTCCCCCTCATCATTGCCACTTGGAGGGCTTCCGGGTCTACCCAGCCCGCGAGAAGCCGCTTTTCCCAGTTGTTCGCTTTCTCCAACCACAGGACACGTGCTGGAGTTGGGCTGCAAAGTAGTATAAATCAAAGCGTGGGGCCTCTAGTCCGCCTTCGTATCTATGTGTCAGTGTGGTAGAGCTACTCTGCAACGCCGTCCAGCCCACAGTAGTGATGTAAGAATTGTATTCAGCTGCTTTAATGATTCGTGCCGGAACCGGACAGGGTGAGTTCTGAAGTGCGTATAGGCACCTGGGTAGCATCACCATTTTAGACACTGCGAGTCTACCCATCTGGGACAATGGTAAAGTGTTCCAAAAAGTCACAGAGTGACTGAGAGCCGTCAGGACCCTGTCCAGGTTTAGGGCTATTAACTGGGCGTTGTCCAGAGCAATCTGGACCCCGAGGTACCGGAAGTGAGCTCGTTCCCATCTGAGTTCCAAGTCTGGAAGGGCCTCCAAAGGGCTAGCGGCTATTCCCAACAAGGGGAAAATCAACGATTTGTTTCGGTTGACTCGCAGGCCGGAGACCTCTCCGAAGCAGGTGATGAAGGAGGCTGGTTACGGACACTCGGGGGTATGTTAGGTAATAAAGAGCACCATCCTGGTACAGGGAAACAATATGGGTCGTGTCTCCCACGCTGATGACGCGCACCGCCAGGGGCTCGATGGCTAGGGCGAAGAGGACTTGGAGAAATCAGACACCCCTGACGGGTGCCTCGCTCTAGAGGCCATTCCTCGGACCGAGCCCTTCCCAGTCTCACCCGCGCCAGAGGCTCTGTGTACAGTATTTTGACCCAGCAGCAGAACTGGAGTCCAAACCCCACGGCTTTGAGGACCTGTAGGAGGTAACCCCAATCTATTGTGTCAAACGCCTTTGCTACGTCTATCGATACGAGTACCATCTCCTCTTCCCGATGTTTCACTTCCTGCATAACAGGCGTTAGACGAGGCAAGTTCATCGTAGTGTTGCGGCCCGGTATGAAGCCGCATTGATCTTCATGCACGAGGTGCGGCTTCTGGGGTCCCAAGCGGGAAGCAAGGAGCTTGCATAGTATTTTCGCGTCCCTGTTAATCATGGTGCTTGGACGGTCGGAGTTCGCAGCTGTCACCACCTGGCTTCAGGATCTTACATATTTCCCGCTGTCTCATGGTAGGAGGGAGGACTTCTTTATCAAGGGCTTCCTGGTATATCTGTAAGAGTGGCTGGGTCAGTGTGTCCGCGTATGCCCTAGATAATGCAGTATATATGAAAATAAACTGACATGTCTATCCCAATTTTGTTAGCAAATCTGAATACTTTTTAATTAAGAATCAACTATCAAGCAAGTTTCTAAAAGGTTTAAATATTCAGACCTCTTTGTCTGCCAGTTGAAATGAAAAAAAACAACTGAGCAATATTAGCACGTGGAATATTACAATGTGTTTAACTGTCTTGGGTAGGATAGTCTTCATAACCATGCTCTGAGCTTATGCTAGGCAAGTGATACACTAGGGTGGTAACATGTTTCTTCTGGGTGTGTCAGCTTAGTCTGTGTACTAACTTGGGGCCCGATTAGGATGACGGTGAGACCGCCACCGACAGCCCATTGGTGGCGGTCGCACTGCCATTGAACCCATCATGTCTGCCCGCCATATTTCAATGGCGGGTGGATGGGTGGCGGGTGAATGGGTGGCAGTTGGAAAGACCGACCACCACAAATCCGACCGGCTAATTGAGTGCGCCGGTGCAGCGGAGATGGCTGTATTCCCTCCAATGGTGGCAGTGCCTACCAGACACTGCCATAGGGATTATTATGTCCCTTTCCGCCCGCCTGTTCATGGTGGTTAACCCCTCATGAACAGGCAGGTAGAAAGAGGCTTTGGGGGTCGTAGCCGCCCCCCTCCCCCGGCTCTCATATGTGGGCACGTGGGGGCACCTATGGTGTCCCCCTACATATCCCTGCACCTTGTGGCAGGCACCGCATGGCCTGCCACGTAGTGCAGGGATATGTACAGGGTGCATTTTTAGGTCGAGCATTCAAGACCTCTTGTATATACTTTAGTATATACTTATATGTGAATGTACTTTGTGGGCTCTGGAGATCAGCCCTAGGACTTGTCTGCTTCTGCTTAGGGACTTTTTTTCTGTTCAACTGCCTCTACTTAACTATCTTGATAGAAATCGACCAGTAGAGGTCAGTTAAATACCAGAATTGCTTTCTGCTTGTTCAACTGCCTCTATTTAACTGCTTGATAGAAAACAACTAGTAGAGGTCAGTAACATACCAGAATTGCTTTCTGCTGAGGGACTTTCTTTTAAAAAAAATTCTGGCAACAGCCTCTATTTAACTTTCTTGATAGAAAACGACCAGCAGAGGTCAGTAAAATACCAGAATCACTTTTGCATTCTCTAGATTCCAGTCCATAGAAATTGTCTTCCATGAGCACCCGTAGACAATAATATTTTTTTCAAATCTTGCATTTTCAGTGATATGACCACTGAAGGCCCTGATTTTAAATTAAAAACAGAGCTTTGGACTATACCGTTTCCTGCTGAAAGGCAATATTTCTCTCCATGTGTTGCCATACCCGGGGTGTCACACTGTTTGGTGCTTACTTTCCCTCCATGTTAAAGAACAGTAGCTGTTTCAGCACCCAGGCTAATGTGCTGCATAGCTAAATACATATAAGGCCCAAAGGTGAGACAGATTGCATTGCAAATGCTTGTTTGCATTGGTGCGGGTGCTGCAGCCAGCAGCACCTGCCGCAATGCAAAGAATACGCGGTGCGACTGCCTTGCAGACGGTCGGGACGGTCGCATCGTACTCCCTATGTAGAGACCGCCAACAGCTAGCTGGTCAGTCCTGTTTCCGATCGGGTGGCAGGCGGACGGACGCAAGTCCAACCGCCATCCTAATCGGGCCCTTTGTCCCTCAGTTGCACTCTCTTCCTATTTGCACTCTCCGTCTCATGTTCTGAGATTTAACATTTTCCAAAAGAGTGTGCAGACAGAATATCGAGTTGGAAATGTCGAACTAAAGAAATATCAAGTCCTAAATATCGTGAGTCAGAAATATTGACAGCAAGAATATTGTGGTCAATAATATACATTTTAAGGTAAGAAATATAGTTGGCAAAAATATAGTTGTTTAAAATATCGATTTTTTAAATTAGTGTTATGCATTTTAGTATATATTTTAACCCGTTGACTGCAGCGCGAATTCCGCCCCGGTGCGGGTGAAATAATGGGTGGGCGTGGTTCGGACGCCCCCCGGCCGTCCTCTGCACACGCACGTCGGGGCCGGGGTCGTCCAATGCACAGAAAGGGTTAAATGTGTGTGATGTATTTTTCTTGTATAAGAATAGTTTGTTTTTTAATATATGTGTTACATTTTTAGTAGTTATCAATTTTATTTTAATCACTTTTTTTGTTTTTTATTTCCGTAGCAGGTTGTGGGTTTATAGGGGAATAGGGTGGGAAGTAAATTAATCATAATAAATTTATGATTTTTTAAATTTATTGATATTTATTTAATTGAGATTTTATAGTGTTAGTTGTGAGAAGTAATTTATAATTAATTAATTATTAATTGGTTGTTAATTAATATTTCATTAATTAATTGCTAATTAATTATTGTAATTGTATAATTTTTTGGGGTGCGGGTTGTAGAGTATAGGGGTAAAGGGTGGGAAGTAATTTATTTTTAATTAATAATATTTAAAAATAAAAAATGAAAATTGTGTAATTAATTTTAGGTGCAAGTTGTGGGGTTTATAGGGGTAAAGGGTGGGAAGTAATGTATGTTTAATTAATAATTAGTTGATCATCAATATTAATTAATTGATATTTAATTAGGGTAATTGTTTATTTTTTCGTGTGTGGGTTTTAATTTTATAGAGGTAAAGGGTGGGGAGTACATACATTTTGCTTACTTTATAATTAGTTGTTAAATACTATTAGTTTCTTAATTGAAAATAAGTTTTAATTGTGTAATTATTTTAGGTGTGGGTTGTGGGGATTATAGGGGTAAAGTGTGGGAAGTTACATAATTTGTGTGAGTTTTAATCTGTTTTTTAATAATAATATTTCTTTAATTGGTAATGAATTATGTTATTTATGGAAATACACTTTTAAAAAATGTAGATGAGGGTTGTGAATTGTGCTGTGTTATAGGGTAGGAAATAAATAAACTAAATGTATGTAATAATTCATGTTTCGGAATATTTTCCAAATAAAAATATTTGTTTGAAAAGTAATTTTCTTTTATTTAATATAATATTTGTAGGTATTTGTCATATGTATTTAACATTAGAATATGTCTTATTTTTTTAATTGTTAATATTAAATATATTTAAATTTTTAACGCAATTATATATATATATATATTGTTTCTTAATGTTATTTTGTTTGTTTATAATTTTGAAGTGACTGGAGTGGGAATATAAATCTGTAATCCAACATTTTCCCTAGTGTTGGACTGATTGGAGTGGGAATAGTACATTTTATCCCACCACTATCCAACACTTTCCCTATTGTTCCACTCACTGAAGGGAGAATAGTATTTTTTACCCCTCTACTATCAAACACTGTCCCTACTGTTGCCCACATTGGAGTTGAAATAGTAATTTTCACCCCTCCACTATCCAACACTTTCCCTACGGTTACACTCATTGGAGTGGGAATTGTAATTTTTATTCCTCCGCTATCCAACACTTTCCCTACTATTGCACTCACTGGAGTGGGAATAGTAATTTTTACCCCTCCGCTATCCAACACTTTCTCTACTGTTGCACTGACTGGAGTGGGAAAATTAAGTTGAAAGATTTTTAAATAGTTTAGTGTTTTAATTTATAATAGAATGTTTTTGTGTTAGATTTTATGTTATTGTTATAAATATATATATATATTTGTAAAATTGCATATAATTTTAAAAGTATAAAATGAATAGTTTATTAATTGTTTTAAAATACATATATATGTATATAATTATTAAGTATGTGTTTAACCTATTTTAATTACGTTGATTTTTCATATTTGTTAAAATGTATATTCAATCTAATTTTTTAAATGTTAATTGTATTATTTAATATTTATTATTTTATTATATATATATATATATACATACATATATATATATATATATATATATATATATATATATATATATATATATATATCGATATTTTGTACAACTATATTTTTTACCTCAACAGTTTTCCCCCGCTATTTTTGTACTTCCCTATTTAAGTGTAGGGAGTCGATATTTATGCATTCTATATTTTTACCTCAATATTTTTTACTTGTATACTTTTTAGGTTGATATAACGTCAGTAAACCTTCCAAAAGTGTATTATGGTATCTGGGTCTTAAAAGTAATCAGACGTGGTAAAATAACTGCCCCTCTTGGTGCTTCCTATGTAGTAGGTGCTGATTTAACGGAATTGGTGCAATTGTTTCTTTTTACCAATACGTAGTGCTTCTGTGCTTGGCTTGTGATGGAGGATCTGTGTCACCTCGGATGTCACCAATATCTCTGAGCGTGAGTACAATAGCACCGTACTGCTGTAACTTAGCACTGGACTTGAGGAATTTTGGAGATGCTAAGCTCTTTTGGGGAGGTACTAGGCACTGGTAGCAAACAGCATAATAGCACCACCTCCAGACTGACTTGACTCTTAATTTCAGAAGTCAATCGAACAGCCTAAATCAGCATTTTTAGTTAATTGGCAATTTCAGCTGGCACACATTGAACATGCTAGTCATTGGGTCTTCAGGAAAGAGATGCAAACAGCTAGGCGAAAGTCTAAAGAGTTTTGTTTGTAGAGTATTTTGCCTCCAGTGCTTTTTAGGAAGCGGGCACCAGGACTTGGTCGAGCTTAGGAAAGTCCCTCAGGCATCCTCTGTAATGGACAGAGTCTCCAACTGGCACTCAGTATAATTCAAGGATGCCCCCATCAGCCATGCATAAAAGTTATGGGCAAAGGGAAAGGGGTGAACTGTTGAAGGAAGCCAGTAGAAGAGGGTGGATCTAAAGTTGAATTCCAAACATGTCTATTGTAATATATCCTTAGTTCTGCTTTCCTTCCTTCCTGTCCTTAAGTTTCATGATCCCACAATTGCCCTTTCTTTTTCCCCTTTTCTTATCTCCTGTTATCTTTCTACATATTTAGTCGTCTAGATTAGAATGTTGTTGAGAGGAGAGAAACTTTGAGAGAAACAGGCCCCTCTAACTGGTAGGATGCATACAGAGAGGGAAGAAATGGTGATTATTGTATTTTCCCCCTATGTCATGTATGGTTATTTTTGGTCACTGGCGAGGAAGAAGTCTGATGGATCGCAGGGCATTGTAGGAAGGAATATGTCAAGCACTCTTTCCCATTCTGTGTTTAGTAATGTGGCTCTAAACACAGTTTTACCTAAAGGGCGATTAATAGTATTTACGTTGGTCGTGCAAGTGATCTGTCTCTAACCAAAATTTTACCTAAAAGCCAGTTAATAGGATTTAGATTGTTCATGCAAATGATCCTCCCAGAGGAGTGTGTCTGGCACGGAGAAACACATTTTGTCTTCCCTGCTGCTGTTGGTAAAGATACAAATTATTTTTCTTTGGGTTAAAAAGCGCACTCTACATTTAGGTTACTTTAATCCTTTCAAACTGTTAATGAATGGCTTCTAAGGGTGAGCTTTGTGAGAGTTTGTAAGCTAGCATATTGTATCATGATGACATTTTATTATTGGTTAGTCTGATAAAAGGAATCAAAGCTGAAGTACGTATGATAAATGTGGGCATAGTTGGTCCAAAGAGGCACCGAAAATTGCACATGGCTAAGAACTTTACACGCTCCCAGCACTATATTGAAGGCTCACTTTTTAGGTCGAGCTGGTAATGCATCCGAAGGATGCATGTGTCCAGCTGGAGACCTAATGTTGTCTGTTACGGGGGAAGGAGGGACAAGAGGGTGGTACGAGCTTTTGCCTGGATTTGGGTGCGCGAACGCGCACGTCCCGTCCCGCGCCGTGCACATGCGCGCGCATACAGACAGACACTCGCTCACACACACCCCCCCTCCCCCACAGTCACACACACGCACTCCAAGACACATACACACACACGCACGCACACACACATACACAGCCGCCACCCCCCCCCACGCGCGCGCGCACACACACACACACATGCCCCGCCGCCCTCGCAGCTCAGCAACCCACTCACCGGCTTCCTTGGTGCGGCGGCTCTCCTCAGCTGCAGGGCCCGGCAGCAGGACTCTTCCTCCCTCCTTCGGCACCGGGGCGCAGGGTAGGCTCCTGCCTGCTCCGGTGCTCCAAACAATCGCGGCTCTTCAGTGGGAGGCGGGGTAGGCTCCCGCCCTCCTACTTCCTGTTTCCGGTTGTCGCGCCGGCCTGCCTGACTTCCTGGTCGCAGGCCGGCGGTACTCGAAAGGGGGAAAAACGACTCCGGCATCCTATAAATTTGGCAGCAGAAAGGCGGCTGAAGGAGCGCAGACATCACAGTAGGCCTTAAACTGCTTTTAAAACAAGGAATGCGAGTTTGATTAAATAAATAAGAACACAAAGATATGCACGTGGAAAGCGTGATGGGTGACTGGGGGGCTAGGTAGACAGTACAACTGTTCACGGCCACTGGAATTGTGTGGCAGGAGAGGACCAAATTGTGTGGCACAATTGAATAAATTATGCAGCAAGACAATGCAAATTACGCTGCGTAATGCAGCACATTTTGTGACAGTATTTCGTGATGTTGTCATTTTCACACAGATCGAAGACAGGCCGATAAATAGGCCATCTTCCCAGAGTTATCAGTGGATGAATCTGTACACATGTCACAGCAATTCTCAACATATCTGCTGATATTGGTAATTATTGGTCCATACGAATGATATGATGTGTGTGCGCGTGCATGCAGGGGACCAGGCCGGGTCAAATAGCTAAAAACGCTGATGTATTCCCTGTGACCTGCTGTGTAACCTAGCGTGGAATTAAAGTAGTGAAGTTTATTCTGAAATAGTCGGACACTCCCAAAGTGAATGCAACAGTGTACCCTCCCCCCCACAGCCCCTGAGACAATATGGGTGGTCAGCTCTGCGCAGTTTGTGTAAGGTGGCCCTCGTGAAGTAAATCCGGTGCAGTATCTTAAACTGCACCAGCGGGAATCGAGCCGATATGCCCGCCTCCTTCGGAGAAGCCATCGCAGCGTTCCAGTCCGCCTTGTCCATTTCACCCAGTTCGCCCTCCCATTTCTCCCTCAGTGTAAATAAGGGGTCAGGCAGGTTATTCAGTAGCTTTCGATATGTGAGGGAAGTGGCGCTAGTCTGTATATAGTCAGTAAGCAGGCGGTCCTCCAACGGGGAGGATTCCGGGACCTCCGCACCCGTCTCGATCGCCGCCAGCAGCGCATGACGTATTTGGATATAGCGGTAGGTTATATTAGGGCCTAGGTTATACTGCTGTTGGAGGTGTTCGAAGGGGATTACCCCATCTTTTGTCCACATGTCTCCTACCGTGGAGATGCCTATATTGTCCCATTGAGTGAACCCCTTACTACGTCTCAAATGACCTAGCGCCTTGGTCTCCCATGGAGGTGTAAGTTTTGTTATAACACCCCCCCACTTGAGCCTCGCCTGCGCTTTGTGCCATAGCGCCACTGTGTGCCTGGTCGGGCCCGTCAGTTTCGCTGCTAGTCCCCTGTGGTACAGCGGGGCCAGTAGGCTGTGCGTGCCCAGCTGGGCTCTATCTGCGAGGTGGCCGGATCGTCCTGTGGGGCATGCAGCCATTGGTTAAGAACCTTGAGTTGCGCCGCCCAGTAGTATAAGTGTATATTCGGCAGGGCTATCCTACCGTCGTACCAGCCACGGATGAGATTCATGTGCGCTACACGAGCTGGGCGATCGCCCCACAGCAAACCAGTCACCTCCGCCGTTACTTTCCGGAAATATGAGGGCGGCACTAGAGTTGGTGTATTTTCCAATACATAAAGAAAACGTGGCAGCGCCATCATTTTGAACAGCGCTGCACGCCCCAGCAGTGTCAGAGGAAGGGCCTTCCAATGCCTCACGTCAGACCTAAGTCGAGTAAGCGATGGCAGCAAGTTCAGCTCAGAAAAGACCTTGTCATCGCGGGTGATGTGGATCCCCAAATATCGGAAGGAGGTGCCTGCCACCGCCAACGGGCAGTCGGCGGGAAGATCCGGCCAGGGACCCTTAAGTTCGTAAATTACCGACTTCGTCCAATTAATCGTGTGTCCGGAGGTTTGTCCGTTTGTATCACACAGTGCCAGAAGTACCGGGATACCCCTCTCTGGGTCTGACAAATAGATTAGCATGTCTTCAGCATAAAGGGAGATCCTGTCCTCCCAGTTGTCTCCCCAGCGAATTCCTCTCAGTAGCGGGGAAGCCCTAATGATAGTGGCCAACGGTTCCAGGACTAAGGCGAATAATAAAGGCGAGAGCGGGCATCCCTGCCTTGTCCCCCTTGCCAACGGTATCTCGCGGGAGATATGGCCGTTCGCCGCCACGTGTGCCACCGGGCTCGCGTATAGGAGCCGTATCCAGGAGATAAATTTGGGGCCTAAGCTCATGTGGGCAGGTACCGCGAATAAGTATCGCCATTCCACCATGTCGAACGCCATCCTGGCATCCAACGACAGGATGGCTGCCGGCCCCGTTAATAATGGGGCTCGCGCCAGCGCTCCGTGCACTCTTCGGAGGTTCAACGCCGTACTCCTGTGCGGCATAAAGCCCGATTGATCCGGATGGATCAAGTGCGCGAGGTGAGGCATTAGTCTAGTAGCCAGTAGTTTCGCTAGAATTTTGGCCTCGGCATTGAGGAGTGATATGGGGCGATAGGACGTACACTCAGTGGGCGGCTTGCCCGGTTTTGGGATTGCCACAATGGTAGCCATACGCTGGTCAAGGGGCAGGATCTCCCGCTCCAGACCTTCTGTGTACATGGCCAGTAGAGGTTTACTTAGCGTTTCAGACATTGCCTTGTACCACTCGATAGGGATCCCGTTAGGGCCCAGGGCTTTAACGGAGTGGAGCGCATTGATGGCTAACTGTATCTCTTCCGATGATAGGTCAGTTTCCAGCTCATCTACTGCCTCTTGCGGTAGGGTCTGGGTCGGCACACCGTGGAGAGCCGCTGTCGCCGCTTCCTGTGTTATTTCAACACCCGGGATGTATACCTCCTGGTAGTGGTCAGCTAGGGCCTCTATTATCATCAATGGGCGTGTGTGTAGCGTCCCATCGGAGTCCCGCAACTGCAGAATATTCCTATTACCTCCCTTCTTTTTGTCCAGCCAGGCCAGGAGTTTACTCGCCTTATCCCCAATGTCATAGACTCTGTGTGCTGTTGCAGCAATGTTCTCGACTCTCCGTCGTCTCAGGTGGTCATCATGGAGCTGCTGGCAGAGCCGAAGCGAGTGCAGCGTGTCTGCTGTCGGGTCCGCCATGTGTGCCGCATTTGCTCTATTAAGTTCTAATTCTAAGTCCAGCAGTTCCCTCTTTTGTGTACGCTTATGTCCCGTTATGGTCGTGATGGCCTGTCCTCTTAGTACTGTTTTGTAGACTTCCCACAAGATCGAAGGTGATGCTACTGAAGCCGCGTTTTCCGCAAAATAATACTGAGTCACTTTTTTCAATTCCTTACGTATGGACGGTATTTGGATATAGCCTGGAAAAATAGGGTATATTCTTTTTCGAGCCCTTTCTGGGCACAACAAAGTCAATGTGAGCGGAGAGTGGTCCGAGATGCCCCTTGGCCTAATCTGTATGTCACCTATGGTGAGGAGGCCGTCGCCCAAGGCAAGGAAATAGTCGATACGAGACAGACTATTATGAACAGTGGAGTAGTAGGTGTATTGCTGGTCACTAGGGTGTAACTGCCTCCAGACGTCTATCAGCCCCTGTGCCTCCAGAATCTCACTGAAGCAGGATGGGCCCGAGGTCTGTGTTCGGACCGGGAATCTGTCCTGCACGTTATGTGCCACTGCGTTAAAGTCACCTCCTATAATAAGGTCTCCTTCCGGGAGCTCCAGGAGGAATTTCCCTAGGTCCGGAAGGGCAACCGTATGGAGTGCTGGTGGAATGTAAACAGACACTATGTTTAGCGGTCTGCCCTCCCACTGTCCGTGTGCCGCCGCAAAGCGGCCCTGGCCGTCTGTTGTAGTATTCTGTAGTATGAACGGGGATGACTTCCGCATCAATATACCCGTCCCGCGTGAACCTGAGGTGAAATCTGAATGCACTATCATATGGTAACCCCGTCTGTCTAGTGCTCGACTGGCTGTGCCCACCAGGTGTGTCTCTTGAAGAAGAACTAAAGCGGGCCCCAACCTTCGAATACCCTGCAGAACCAGCCCCCGCCTAATCTTATCTCCCAACCCCTGCACATTCCAAGACATCAATTGCAGTGGTGCTACCGGCCCTGTGCGAAGATCCCCATCCAGGGTATCAGCCTGCATCCCGTGTGCCATTTCCATCCTGTAGTGGAAGATATGTTTGCGCTATGGAGTGAGACCCCTGAACCATTCGTGTGCTGGCCGATGTGTCGGTGTCATTATGCCATACCCAACCTCCATGAGTCAAACAATTAAAAAACATTGAAAACAACCCCTCCCTTAACTCCCCACTTCCCTGTCCCCCTGCTACACGGACTTGGAACCGCCCGCCCCCCCAACTTAGCAGAGTGCTTAACCCATCCCCCACACAAATGATACTTGCTCGCTGGGGCGAAGGACTCTCCGGAGTCGGCGGCCTCTCTCACTCTCCTTGGATGCCCTCAGCCCAGTGTCCAGTGGCAGTTCGTTAGGCAGTCTGCTTAGTCATGTCAGTGTCTTGCGTTCACCGGGTGGTTACTGTTCCTTGTCCGCATCTTCATCTGCACTTTCTCTTACTGGCGAGCGTTCCTCCATTTCACACCCTGAAGCTTGGGAGTTCAGATAATTTCCTGTTCCCTGATTCCTTGGAGTTCTTTCGAACGACGTGGTTGAGTGGCTGGCCTCCATCCTTCCAGCCAGTCTTGGGCTATCTCAGGAGTATCAAAGAACCAGGTCCTGTTGTCCGCCACTATGCGCAACCTGGCTGGGAACAGCATCGAGTACGGAATTTCTCTCGCCCTAAGCTCCTTCTTCACGTCCAGGAACGTCCTCCTACGGCGAGCGACCTCCGCTGTATAGTCCGGAAAAAAGGCCAGCGTGGAGTTTTGGATTTTGACAGGTGGGGATACTCGTGCCGCCTGCAGAATGGCGTCTCTGTCCCGAAAGTTGAACAGCCTAGCCAGGATTGGTCGCGGGGCCGCGCCCGGTTTTGGCCGTCCCCCCGGGACTCGATGAGCTCTCTTAACGGAAAAGAAATGGACAGGGCCTTAGGCTGGAGTTCCGTTGTTATCAGCTTCTTTACATAGAGGTCCATTGCTCTAGTGCCCTCAGACTCCGGAATCCCAAGGATCCTGATGTTGTTCCTCCTGGAGCATCCTTTCTGATCATCCAGTCTTTCTCGCAATGCCTTATTCTCCGCCGACATACGCTCCATTGCCGTCTGCAGCTCTGAGACGTCCTCCACCAGAGATTTCGTAACCACCTCCATGGAGCTCACCTTCTCGGACATTTTGTGGAAGTCTGCCCTGATGAGAGTGATTTCAGTAGAGATGGAGCCTACTGTCGCTTGAACTTGCGTCAAGGCCTTCATGACGTCATCCAGCGTTGCCTTCTTCCCACCCGGTCCGTCCGTTGATTTACCGGCTGGTGTCTTCCCGTAAGTTGGGGGAGAAGTGCTTTTATCACAGGCGTATCTATCAATACGGGTCTGCATGGTGCCACCTTTTGTGCCCTTGCCCGCCATGCTGGCAGCCCCCGCGTCCCGATCCGCTCGTCGTAGTGTTCGCCCTATGCGTGGCAACTTGGAAGAGGATCCGAGGAATTCTGAACCAATTTATTATGTGTCCGGGATGTAGCCTACTACTCCCCTGCTGCACTTACAGTCAATGGGTACACACTGCTCACTCAGTCGTTATCAGGCAGGTGTTGCAGCGTCTCATTTCAGCCCCTGTGGTGGTGCCACTCCTTATTTCCAACCTGGCGGGGAATCCTAGCGCTGAGGGCCCCTATTCACGGGCAAACTGTAACTGGCAAGCCGTGTAGTCAGCGCCGGGCGCACTGTCACCTTATTTACTGACGTTGTGCCCCGTATCACTCCCGTGGAAGGCCTCTCAGTGCGATTTATGCCTCTGCCGGTCACAGGCGTGCCGGGCCGATGTTAGCTATTGTGCATCGGATCTGCGGCTGCCCAGGCGCCCGCCCCGCACGTTGGTGATCACAATGCAGGCATCATGCTGCCGTGTCAGCTGTTGCAGGCGTGCTCCCCCCGGTTTAAGTAGGGGCCAGAGTGGAACCTTGTGTGCGGGCCGACTTCCAGCAGTAGCTATTTTCAAGGATTTAGTTAGTTCGGCAGAACCGTCCGCCACTCACTGCGGGAACGTGTGTGCCCTTGAAGCGGTCGTCGCTGCACCGTATTCCTCCGGAGCCTGTCTTTGGGTCGGTGCACTGCAGCGCCAGTGGGGCCAGGCAGCCATCAGGTCTCTTCAGCACCTCGGTGTCACCTGCTGCGTTCTTGTGCAGTTTGGGGGCCTACCGGGGTAATTCAGTGGCAGGGTGCCCAGTATCGGGTCTCAACTTTCAACTCTCGGACCCCAATCGGGTCTAACGGCTGAAGTGGCAGTGAAATCACGGGACTCGCTCACTTTACTCGAGTCGCTCCCGGGGCAGTTATCAAAGTGGCAATATCTTTCCTGGGCAGTTTGCTCACGGTGCACACATGTGTTGCCGCCTTCCACTATGGGCGCTAGAAGTCACCCGATCTTATAGTTGGTTGCGCTATATCAAGATGGCGGCCCGCTCCTTTCTGCAGCCGTCTCTTTCATGCATCACAGCCCGCAGTCCGGCTTACTGTAATTGCAGCGGCACCTCCGCTTTCCCTCTACTGCTGACTCCGCTTCTCCAAAGTGTCCCGGTTAGCATTTCTGGCAGTCTTTGGGGTCATCGCAGCCTCATCTCGTTCCAGCCGGGCGCTTCCGGCGAGTCTCGTCCACGTCCTCTCCACTTCCGGTCGGACTCTTCGGTGAGGACAGCCCCTGGATCTCGGCCACTGTTCAGGCCACAGGCACCTCCAGCAAGAACTTCTCCATCCGGCGTCGGATTCTCTACGCGGTTGCTGCCGCCGACTCTGCCCGGTTCCGGGCGTCGGGTCCCTCCAATAGAGATCTTGACTTGGCCGGATAAGTGCACGGATTTGTGGAGAGGCCGCTCTAACTACGGAGCTCACTCTCTAGGCTGCCGCCATGCTCGGCTGCAAGCCACTCCCCCCGAATAGTAATAATTTTGGTAATAAATAGACATACTGATAATATAAACCTTTAGATAATGACCATGACGCATACATGTGTATTACGTTCAAGCTTTGAATAAAGAAGAGTGCATAGTATTATTCATATATTAAGGAGTACATGTTGTTAATACAAACTACCCATCATACAAATAATTATAGAAGCACTTAGGGGGCAATTAGGATGGCGGGCGGACTTCTGTCTGCCCGCCACCCTAGCATAGCTGGGACCAACCGCCTGTGGCGTGGCGGTCCCGCCCCGACGATTAGGATGCCACAGCCACTGTGGCGGTGGCATCTTCCATTGCCACCGCCCGCCACAATACTGGGAATGATCGGTGCATTGTCATGCACAAGGTGGCAGGCACCGCGAGGTGCCTGCCACCATGTCCATGACAATGCAGGGGGGTACCTATGTGCACCCCCCAGAGTCCCTGGGGGCCTGCAACGGGCCCTGTAAGAAAACTGCATGCCTTTCCGTGGCTGCAATGCCGCCACGGAAAGGCATGTTTCCGCCCCCATTGTAATATGGCTGGCAGTGTCTAGCAGGCGCCGCCACCATATTAAACCCTTTACCGACTGGTCAACTTGTCGACTGGGCGGAAAAGCGGCGGACGGTCTTTCCGTCTGCCGCAGACCCCCAGCCATCATAATATGGCGGGAGGTCTTTGATGTACCGCCGACCCCGCGGGTGCGATCCGCCCGCCATCCTAATGGGCCCCATAATATTAACATGTCGAACAAAAAGGAAGAGAAGCAGGCAGAGGAGAAATGGAAAGCTTCTACTCTGACTTTTGTTTTGTTAACTCTGCTTCTTAAACTACCACTCTTCATTTCTCCCTTGTTTTTGCCCTCTCTGTCTTCCTTGACTTTGCATATGCTGTTTTTCACCTCCTACTTGTCCTCGCCCTCCATTCCCAAATCGTCTCTGACTCTTCTCTTTTCCAATCTTATCCTCCCTCCACACTACCTCTTTTTTCCTTACCTCTACCTGTGTACTAGTTATTTTTGCCCTCTTCCTATTAAGATTCCCTTCCTTAATCATCGGCCATTCTTTACCTCCTCTTTCAACTTCCTCTTGTCCAGTTATGTTACCCCTACCACTGACGTTAACTTCTGTCTTACTTGGTATTTCACACCCATTGCTGGTGCCAAATGTAACATAGCTCAAAGTTCATTGATTCATGTTCGTGAAGAGTCCCAAATCTTTACACTTGCGTGAAGAGATGTAGATCTCTACATGTTGTTCCTTCTTTGAAGTGCACTGACACCTCACTAGGTTGAGTGCACCATATAAATATGTGGAATAGAGTATGAACACCAAAGAGTAGTAACCACTGTGTGTAAAGTATCTGCAATAGTTCTCTGAGTAATATCTTCTAACGCTTAGGTAAAGCATGGGGGCATCCGATGAAGTTGACAGACTCAACTGCAATCGATTTGGTAACCTTTACATTGAATGCAAAGATACTGTAGAGGAATTGCAACAGCCATGGTGAATGATATGTTTTGTGGTATTCCCATAGGCAGTTTTTGGCACCTTCTTAGACTTCACTATGTGCTATTCACTCCTTGTTGCTTTGGAAGAATAGTAAAACTCACAATAAACAAGGCAACAGTGACAAAAAAAATCTCCGATGCTGACGTAAACGGTTGGCCCGCACTTATACTATTTTTTAGTCCCTGAATATATCTTATGGAGGCGAAATTGTTTTAACCATCTGGTTATCATACCATCGACCTTTAATGATTATATTAGCCCTTTTTACATCCCTGATGCTTAGAACTGTGTAGTAAACTTCATGAAACAGTTGACTGTACACTATTTTAAAGTGTTTAACCGGTTTTTATGTATGATGTACAGGCAAATCTACTCTTTTAAGGTGATTTAATGAGTCATTATAAATAAACTCTGATATTGATGTGAAATATGCAATACTTTATCAGGTGCAAATGCATGATTTTTAAAGGCAATGTTCTGACTCACAGGAAATGTATTGTTGAGATAAAGGTTGTCACCTCGTATCCCTCCAAAAAACAAGTAATTGATGAATTATGATGACACAAAGCTCACTGACTCAGGTCGTACTCTGCAGAACTTTTCCAAAAGTGCTATGGATCAGTCTTTGACTGTAGGCATCAGAACTTATCCTGCAAAGAGAACACCCAGAGCTCAGGCATCACGTAGCCGAGCTATCTGGCAGGTGAAAGAGAACTTAGAGGTGCCCCAGACACCAGAAATATCCCTCATATTGCATAGATCTTATTACACAAGTTAGGTTATATAGCAAAGCAACCTCTCAGAATGTACAGATTTTACACATACTGGCATCCAGACATCATACCTATACTTAAAGTTGCATAACCCTTACAGGCTCAGAACTTACAAATCTGAGCTATCTTTCAAGTGAAATAGGCAAGTAACATTTGGCTTTAGACAGGGAACACAGAATGCAAAGTCTTGGATAATAGCATTTATCTTACAGGCTACATCCAATTTTAATGTTCATCTTTCCAGTAGAGTAATCCGTTAGCTGAAACATAACATACAAGCTCAGGCCTCACTCAGGTAGAAGAGTCATCTTTCAATTTACACAGACCCGTTGGTCAGTAGGGCTACACCTCCTGTAACACGGGCCACAGACTGTTTCTTTAGACAGCAGGTGTACCTCTCATAGGACTTAAAACTCACAGAATATGGCCGTAAATAGCAGAACTATTCCTCATAGTATACATATCTTACAGTTATGAGTGTTAGACACAGAGCTATTTCAGAACTTGCACAGCATTTTCAGGTGCTCGTTCTTAGCTGAACTGCAACACAGATGTAAAAACCTTGAAGGTTTCGACCTCCCATAGCAAAGTTATCTTTTGAGTAACACTGCATTTATGGATTGACTTACAACAGCTGCACCATCTCTCAGGTTGGGTTGCTTAGAGCATACAAGCTATGGTCTCTTCTAGCAGAGCTTTCCTTCATGTGGCACATAAGTTATGAGCTCGGACAGGAGAGCAGTCTCTTCGGTGATGCACGTATCTGGCAAAATGAGGTGCTAGAATTTTACACTCCTCTTTGTACATTCTGGTACTCACTCTCGTCCCTCTTTCTCTTTTTCATGTCTACCTTTCCCCCCACTTGTTTTTCTGCCTATCTTCCTGTCTTAGGGTTGCCACCTTTTTTTGCGCTGATCTCCATAGAAAAACCCTGACCAGGCCAGTAAAAACTGGCCGAGGTGGCAATCCTATTCTGTCTACATAAGTAATCTGAATCCTGTACTGTAAAAGGATACTTCTTGGAACCTAAAATCCCAACTAAATACACATTATTTTTTGATAATTTATTCTGTCCTTAATTTAAGGAAAAAAGAAATTGAAAAGATTAAAAGGATTAAAAGAAAATAATCATTTATTCTCTCATTGGCTTAGCAGGTTCATAACTGCTTTATTGCTCCTTATTCACAACAATCTAATGGAGATGGCAACTTATTCTACAGAATAACAGTGTTTCAGTCAACAAAGTGAATCAAAACTCGTTATGTGGAAATCCTTCTGGTGGTCTTTTTTTTATTACGTCATGACCAATAGCATCAAAGTAGGTGTAGATGGGATCCCCGGGCTTCTTTTTCTGCCCTTAATTGGTGTTTCAACTCTAGGCCTTCATGCCTCTCATCCATTGCATATAAAAGACCATTGGAGCCTACCCTGTAAATCTCTGAACCTGGGTGCATTCAAAATAACCGAAACAGGGTTCTAAAAAAAGTTTTTAAATGAAAATGGCCATGCAGTTCAACCACAGCAACTTTTATAGTGAGAAATAGGAATTAATTACTTTTGATCCTCAAATTCAGTTTTTCAACACTTTAAAAAACACAAATGACAGGTCACATGAAATTTACTGTTAACATGTTATTGTTTTGCAAGATTGACGATCAGCAACATGTTTTTAAACATCAATGGTTTTGTATTAGCTGAATGGTGCAGTGCAGTGCTCAGATGATGAACATGTGTTGAAGAACGGGTATCGCGAGTAGCATGTGATAAACACAAATCAATTGTCTGGTCTAACTAGGATTACTAAAACTGTCGCCAGATGATGATGGTTACACGTTTATGTCTCGTTATTGGTCACAGTGGCATAAACCAATTGTTAGAATTATCGGCAAAGCTTCACACCTGAATTATTTAGTTGAAGCTTCTTAAGGACAAATTCTGGAGACACTTCTCTATATCCTCCCTCATATGCGGATCAGGAATCAAATCATATACGAAACCTCTTTAGTCCAAGTTGTCTGACCAAATCAGAGAAAACAGCATGAAATTAGCAAAATGCAGTCAGTCTGTCACTGTCACCTCCGGGGCACCGTCAGATTTCTAGTGGAGAGCGGCAAGGGACCATCTCTGCCTACCTGCAAAAAATGTCAAATGGCTCCCTAGAAACATGTTGTCTTTACCAGTCTTCTGAAACAATAACAGATGCTAAAGGCAATGTTCTTTCTGGCTGGGTCATCTGTTCCTTCATTGTGTGGAAAGTTGAGAAAATCAGATTTTTCACATACAATTTAATAGATTATATTTCTCACTCTCTTCTCATTCAATCAGTTTATTGCATTTAAAGATCACTGTAGTTTTCTGCAACGTTAATTTATATTCGTATCCATTGCACTTTGTTAGACTGTGAGATTAATAGATGAATTATGGCAGAATAATGGGAATGCTGTTATTGGGGGCCCCACCCATGCCCATTTTATATCGATGGTCCATGTTTACACCAAAAACAACAAATCTACCCAGTGGTTAGAGAGGTTATGCGGGCATTGAATATTATATTACATAAGATCATATATAAAACAGATAAATGTTACTGTATCCGTAGTGACTTCATCAATAATGTCATTGGTAAGGTGACATGTAATATCACCAATGATGTCATTCGTTTAATTTGTGTTGATTCCTCTCACATCATGTGAGAGTTTATGTAGGAGATGAGTTATAGTTTTCAGGAGCACGAGTTGTGATTAATGTTGCTGGATATTAAAAAAAGGCCAGTTTCAGGGGGTTTTCAGTTTGATTTCATAACCATCAATTCACTTTAACTGTGGTAATTTAAAATAGTTTTTTGTCTGTCTCGCTGAAACACCATACATCCTCAGGGGATGCTCCTGCATCCACTTTACACCCTTTTCTGTGATTTTTTTCAGGAAACTATTCAGTGCCTGGTTTCTTGTATTATATGCAGCAGTCAGTATTTTCAGTGGCTGTGGCTGACAGATTGCTCAAAACGTCTTAGGAGCTGTAAATCCTGTATTGGGCAAAGGTACAAAAATGCTCAATTCTGGTGTTGTATTTTATTTTTCAAATGTAGTTTTTTTATCAGGGGCGAGAAATTCAGGGATCCAATTGTGCTAATAATAATCTGCAAATTAATAGACAAGAGTACACAAAATTTCCTGGATTGAAATCCAGTTATCTCAAACACTACTGAATGGATTTAGACCAAACCACCCAATGGCATTATTCTGAGTAAAGTTCTAGTTTTATGTCAAGTTCGGTGTAAATGCGCTTACCATTTCTTTCAGTAGGTAGAAGCAAGGTTTTCTCTGGGAGTTAAAACAGAAAACACACCTTTTATTTCACCCCTGTAGACCCTCCAACCCCATCATATCTGTGCAATGTTTATATGTCATATCTAAGGTGTGCAGGCTAAGGTGGTGCTAGATTGTTTGCGGTAAGTAGTTGGCACCAAACAAACAAAACAAAGTCATAACTATGCAGTTATCACCTGCTGTGATATATGTTTGTGTAAAAAGTGTACTGTAAAAGGGGCTTGCAGGACTAGATGGCATTGAAGAGTCTTATGATCTGGATTTTATTTTAAATAAAGTTCATGTTTATAAATTCAGCTGTTCTTAAAGTGGAAATAGTAGAAATGTTAGAAGAAAGAGAATTATTAAAATGATCTACCAAGTCATTGCTACTGGAAACGGGAGATAATAAAACAGAATCCTCCTTGTGAGAGGAGTCAATGTTTTTGCAGATCAAGGGTCTTTGTACACCTTAAGTAATGAAAGATGTGCACAGTACATTCAATTTGTGGCGTTAGAAATAGAAAAGCTGGGTCTTAGAGTAGGCATTTACATGGTTAGGATGCAGATATTGTACAGAAGGTGCAGTACTGTGGGTAAAATGTGCATTGTGTGTGAGGAACCTATTTTGTTGGGCTGGAGACATTGCAGTGAGTTAGGTATAACATGAGATCAGAATGTTGTTTATCAAGTCACAGTAATTGACAAAGGCATGATCTTAATATGTGCATTTGAGGTTCCAGAGGTTTTCAGTGTTAAGAAAGGCTTTCAAGAAAACTCCGGTCACAGAATAATTTTTTATTTTTTTTATTTATCTTTTTATTTATTTTAAAGACAAACTTAAACAAGAAATCGGGAGTATAATTTTTTCTTTGAATATGGCAGATACATTGAATTATTGGCACAAGCATGTGAATCAGCACTAACGCATGTCTTATACTCATGGGTGATGCTGGATCCTAATCTGGAGGAACAGTTGGCGCAGCACAAATATCCCCCCGGTATGAATTCCATCTAGCCCACACTCGGGACCATTTCTGAGGGCAACCCCTTGCCACATACACAGTCTTCTCCCAGAACATGAAGACAGGATAAAATTGAAGCTAGGTGCAGTGCCTGTAGCACCCAAAGTAAGATGACACCGAATTTGATGCTCATCCTTTTGAAACAAAGAACTTTAGAGAATGATGACGATGGAATCATAGAAGTAGTACGGTCTTCACTTTGGTTAGTTCCTGTAGTTTTGGTGACCAAAGGGAATGTGATTTGAGGATGTGCGTGGACACAAGAGATCTAAATGAAAACATCTGGCTTGCCTGACATCCCCTTCCTAATATTGAGAAGAGGAAAAGACTGCTGGAGTGGCCTGAAGCTTTCAGTGTGATTGATTTGTCATCAACTTACCATCACGTGGAACTCAACTAAGATTTATAATATTTTACTTTAGTCACACATTTGAGTCCATATTGTTGCTATTGCATGCCTTTTGGGTTAGCCTGAGTGGCAGCATTTTTTCAACAAGTATTGCAAATGATATTTGAAGGGTTAGATCATACTTTTTATTTTCAAAATGATATGTTGGTGTTGTGAAGGATATAGAAAGTTATGAGTAGACTGTAAAGAAGGTTATCCAGTATTAGGGTATCTTTCATTGATTCATCACATGCTTGAATCATTTCCCGTCATCGAGATAGGAGTCCTCGTACATTTGTAAAGGTAATGCCACATTAGACATAAAAGGTAACAGGCCTAAGGCCTTACATTTAGTAACGTATCCAAGTCCTTATTTAAAAAGGACCAAACTCAAGAGAACAGCCAATCAGCTGACACCACTCTCTAGAACCTTCCTGGAAGGAGCTCCAGTCCGTCAGATTTTCTACCGCACGTCGTGCTAAGGGACTCTCCACTGAGCTCTGCTTAGTTTTCCTCATTTTTTCTTGTATACAGATATTTTCTTGGATTCAAGGTATTTTTCTTCTCTATTTCCATTGTCTGAGTGAAGTTCTCCAATTTGTTCATGCCAGCCACACTTAAAAAAGGCATTTTTAGGCCCTGTGGTACCTGTAGAAAGAAAAGGCTACACATCGATGACTCTCATAAGGACTGCCTCTATTACCTTTATCCGAATCACAAACCAAAGGACTGCAAGGTATGTCGTACCTTTTCTTCAAAATCATGTAAGACCGTGAGGGAAGGCTTTTAATTTGGCTGCAGAAGCTTAAGACAGGGACGACCCGGTATCTTCTGGGGACAGTGAAGGCTCGTCAAGACCTTCTTCAAAGGCGCCTCAAAAAAAACCTCGGGACGTCTCTCCAGGTCATTCTTCGCAGCAACCTCCAAAGAACACGCACAACAAGTCTTCAGAGGCTTCTAAGAACTAGGAGTTGCCTTCCAAGGAGTCTCTTTCCTTTCAAAGTTTGATTTCTGCCAAAAAATCCACACAGAAATCAGCTTCGGCCCCTCCTACTCCTCCAGTGAAGGTAAAACATGCTTTCAAGAAACCTTCCTCAACCCCATCGACGTTCAGCTCGTTGACGGCGGTAACGCGACCCCAAGAACTCCAGATACTGTAATCGAAGTGACTTCGTCGTCGTCAAGCATGGCAACAGTATCGGTCTCGTCTGCGTCTATTTCATCGACTACGACATCTTCGTCGACGGGTCAAGCCCCTTTTTCGTTGATGATAAAAAGTGTCAAAATATCATTGTCGTTGACGAAGATAGCATCGATGGCTAGCTCGGCGACGAAGATGACGACGAGTGCCTCGTCGACGGTGGTGGCTGCGTTGACGACAAGTCTACCGTCGACTACCCTTCCATCTACGGTGTCTCCTATTTCGTCATCGACAGCAAGAGGTGCGTCGTTGGCAGCAGTTCTGTCATTTACACCTGTTTCGTCTGAGACTTCCATACCTATGCCCGTCGACGGTTCTTCAAAGACAGTATATGTACTGACGACGACCTCGTCGACGACACCAAAATCAAAAGCAGAAACAGTTTTCCCAACATAAATCTATGAAAGAGAAACTGACACCCTCTTTAACATCAACTAGTAGGGTTCAACCTTTATTGCCAACTCATCTTTGGAAGAGGGTGAGGACTCTGACGACGATAGCATGTTCGGAGCTGCAAGAAGTCTCTCTGAATTGAACATCAAATACCAAGAGGACTCTGAGGATGAGGATCAATGTTTTGATGAACATTTGTTCTATCCGTACCAAAGGTGTCATCAGCAACTACAACCAGAAATGGTTTGTCTTCTCTCAGCTCTGATAACGGGCCTACAATTCATTTAACACACAGAATCTCGGAGGCAGGGTGTATGCTGCCGCACCACTACCAATATTATCCAAAAAATAAAAATGGTAGGGGAACCCTAATGAGGTTTCCTATACAGACTCTCACAAATTGCCCACCTCTAAAGACCAGCCACCGTTAATGGTCTTGAATACAACATATATACCAAGGATAAGAGAGGCACATGTACAGAGACAATTGCACAACAGTCCTTGGATTTAGTCCACAACACACAGAAGAGTGGCGATGACAGGAACAGGGACCTACAATTCATCGGACTACAAAAAGAGGTTCCTGACGTCTACATCTTCTTCTGCACCAGCGCTTTTTCCACCTCCTGTGGTGCAAGATCAATCTCCATCCCTTCCTTTAGGTTAAGTACCTGTGCAGCTGCTTCCCTCTACAGGCGGAGAGGAGGAAGAGCAACAAGAAGAAGGAGAAATTCAAGATACCCAATCACTTCCCGACGAATGGGACGATTATATTATCCCTCCACCAGCATCACCATCTCCACCTCAGGCAGATTGTCCTCCGGAGGATAAAGGAGGATTCCATAATCTTTTAGAGAGAGCAGCCAGTCGTTTTGAACTTCCAATGCCATCTCACCAACAAGACTGTTTCCTCTACGATTTCAAGGAACCTTTTAAGAAATCTGTCAGGTCTATGCCTATTATAGACTATATCTGGGACCAAGGCATTAAAATAATGAGAAACCCTGCTACAGTTCCTCCAGTCTTACCAAGACTCACAGAAAATACAAAGCTCCTGACGACGCTCCTGCCTGTCTTATAAGTCACCCCAGACCTGATTCTGTGATTACTCAGGCAGCACAAGCCAGGTCAAAAAATCCATTGGCGCCACTGTCAGCTCCACCAGATAATGAGGGTAGAAGGCTAGACAACATATAAAAACTGTTTTCCACCATGTCTGTGTTGACCGTCAGGGCGTCCAATTCTTTAGCGTTACTGGGACGCTACAACAGGCAAATGTGGTCAGACATTGCTCCTTACCTCAATGATCTCCCAAAATACATCAAGGAGGAGGCAAGGAAAGTGTTACTGGAGGGTGAACACTCCGCTTCAGAAATTTTTGACTGCACGATGGACATCGAGTCTACTGGTTTCTGTCAGCTAGCTGGAGCTGCGGTCCTAAGACGCGAAGGATGGCTTAAGGCTACAACATTCAGGCCTGAAGTCCAGACCAAGATTCTTAATATGCTTTATGATGGACACGCTTTTTAGGAAGCATATTGATGAAGCCCTTCAGGGAATCAAAAAAGATACTGATAACGGCCAAAGCCTTGGGTACCCTCAAGTATAGAAGTACCCATTTTCGTGGTGCATGGGGTAAAAGTCAATCTTCCGACAGAGGAGGTTACCAGCAGTATAGGTATTCTTTGTATACTTCCTCTAGCCAGCAATACAGGACGTAGTTTGCCCAGAGACAACAGCGACTGCCTATAGTAAATCTTTCTTTCAAGGAAAGGCTAGACTACAAAAAAGATTCTGCCTGACGTCAATGACCTCTCTCTTCTGCCGGTTACAATTTCTTCTCCTCCCCCCAAAGTAGGGGAACAAATATCCCATAACCGTCAAAATTGGAAACAAATCCAAACAGGTCGCTGGGTCTTACAACTAGTACAATTTGGCCATTCCCTAGAATTTATACAGCTACACCCGCCAACTCCTCCTCAACCTCTGGCTCTCAAACATTTGCACCTTTTACAGTTGGAAATAACATCTATGATCCAAAAGGGAGCAATAGAGCGGGTTCCTTCTCATAAAAAAGGAAAGGGATTCTATTCCCGTTTCTTTTTAGTGCGCAACAAGGAAAAGAAATGGAGGCCAATTTTAGACTTACGAAATCTAAAAAATTCCTCAAGAAACAATCATTCCGCATGGTCACCATTCAAGAAGTCTTGCAGCTTCTCAATTCAAACGACTACATGGTATCCTAGGACCTCCAAGATGCCTATTTCCCTATACCTATCCACAAGAAGCACAAGAAGTTTCTAAGGTTCGCTGTAGCTGGCATGCATTATCAATTCAGAGTTTTACCAATCAGACTCAAGTTGGCCCCACGCATTTTTACAAAATGTCTTGCTTAAGTAGCTGCATATCGCAGACAACATCACCAGATTTTTCCTTATCTCGACGACTGGCTCGTCAAAGCATCCTCTCTCAATGCTGTGAAGAAGTCTTCCAAAGCCTGTCTACGGCTTTTCAACAAATTGGGTCTCACTTTAAATCCAGACAAGTCAGTCCCACAGCCTTCTCAACGTATAACGTTCCTGGGAGCTGTCCTAGATACGGTCCGTAAAAAGGTCTATCCAACGAAAGAACGACAGCAAAAACTTCTGATGTTAGCAGGCCGCATACAAAAAAGAAAGCCTTTTTCAGTTCACCTATATAAATCCCTTCTGGGAATGATGTCCTCTTGTATTCTTATAATTCTCTATTGCTGTCTACACATGCGTCCTCTTCAGGAAGCTTTGACCGCTCAGTGGATTCATGTGAACAGATCCTTCGACTCCAAAATACAAGTGACTCCACAAATGGTCGCCTCACTAAATTGGTGATCTCGTCATCGCCATGTATCTCAAGGCTTACCTTTCCTTCCAGAAGCCTCTCCTCTGGTTCCAACAACAGATGCTTCTCTGGAAGGTTGGGGGGCTTTCCTTCAGGAGCTTCAGCAGGAAGTGGTCATCTTCCCCGCAGAGTCTACACATAAATCTCTTGGAACTGAGGGCGGTCTTTCTAGTCCTGCAGGCTTTCTTTCCCAGGATACAAGGCTTGTTAGTGCTTGTCAGGACAGACAATACCACGACAATGCACTATCTAAATAAACAAGGAGGAACTTGATCTCTCTCCCTCTCCCAAGAATCTCAACGAATTTGGAACTGGGCAATTCAACACGGAATCTCGTTGAGAGCAGAATACGTTCCGGGGAAGGACAATATAATAGCAGATTTGTTAAGCAGATTACAGACAACCTGCCACTAGAGGGATTTGAACCTAGATACTCTCAACAGAATCTTCTCCCAGTGGGGAGAACCAGCATTGGACCTGTTTGCCACAAAGGACAACCCCAAATGGCAACACTTCTCAATCTGGCATCCCCAACAGGGATCTCTGTGGAATGCGTTTTCAATAGCATGGTCCGGTGTATTTACCTACGCTTTTCCACTGATTCCTCTTCTTCCCAGGGTTCTAAAAAAGATGAAAGCAGAACCTTGCAAACTAATTCTAATAGCTCCACTATGGCCTCGCCAACATTGGATCACAGAACTTCATATCCTTTCCTTACAGCAACCAATTCCTTTGAAACCGTTTCCCTCTCTCCTCACGATGAACCAGGAACAAGTTCAGCACCCGGATCCTGGCTCTCTGAGATTATCGGCTTGGCTCTTGAGTTCCAGGAATTTCAAGACCTAAACATTCCTCAAGAGCACAGGGAGATTTTGTCTTGTGCGAGAGCAGACAGTACCAACAGAATATATCCTTTCAATTGGAAAAGATTCTGCGTCTGGTATGGGTCGTCTAAAGTGCATCCCCTTAAATCCTCTCCAGAGGAGATCTTGCCATATCTTCTCCATCTGGCAAATTCAGGTCTCGCTCACGTTTCCATCAAAGTTCACTTGGCTGCAGTCTCCTGTTTTTAAAGATCTTCCACAGGTTCTTTTTGTGGTCAAATAGACTGATAAAACAGTTTCTCAAAGATCTATTCAGAACTTTCCCCCCAACTCAACATGGTACTTACTCAACTTATGAAACACCCTTTGAGCTGATACATAGAGCTGACATAAAATACCTCTCATGGAAGACTGCGCTTTTACTAGCCCTTTCATCCGCAAGAAGAGTTAGTGAACTTCAGGCTTTCACAATACAAGAACCATTTCTTCAATTCAGTAACAACAGGGTGATCCTACATACCAACCCGACATTTATACCTAAAGTCCTATCAGACTTTCACCTTAATGAACCGATTGTCTTAAAGACTTTCTTTCCAAATCCTCAAACGGCAGCTGAAAGAGCTCTGCATTCTTTGGACTTGAAACGCTGCCTTAAATTTTATCTAGACAAAACAAAATCCTTCTGCAAGTCTAACCAGAACTTTGTGGCCTACAGCTTACTCAGGAAAGGCTTTCCCCTTACGAAGCAGAGCATATCTAGATGGACTCCAGTGCTATTCTCTTCTGTCACCAACAAGCTGGTCAACCTTTACAGTCAAAATTGTGTGACCATTCCACTAGGGCAGTATCTACATGTATGGCATTACTTGCTGGCATGCCCATCACGGACATTTGTAGGGCAGCAACCTGGAAAACGCTGCTTACATTCACCACTGCTTGGATTCCCAATTGACGAAGGATGCTGCAGTGGGACAAGCGGTGCTACGTCCTCTATTCCAATAAACGTTAGCCTTCCTTCCTTCCCTCCAAACTTTTTTCTATGGCACATTTCTCTGTTCTTTTTCTTTGTTATGCCAAGATTGAAGTCTATTTGCTATTTTATATTTACATGCGTATTTCATTTGCATGTATGTATGCTTTTATTTTCATTTCTCAGGAAATAGTTTATGGCTATTTGTAGATGTATGGTTCATGTATATGACGAAATGTGCTCATTATTTATTTATGCTTTTTATTCTGATTCAAGCATGTGAATCTATGAAATATACCCTAATACTGGATAATACTTACCTGGGGTAAAAAATGTGGCTGCAGTGCAGATTACCTGTCTAGACTGTGGTAAGAAAAAGAAGATAAGGAAGGGTTTGATGGCAGGCCTGCTGTGTTGGCAGTAGAGTAATTAGGGTTTAATAAAGAAGAGTGGTCAAGAATGATGGAAACGGCCATGTGTCCACGTTTGTAAGGCGATATATTGTGCATGGTTTGGGAAGGTCTCAAGATCTCTAAAAAATAAGTGTGGAGTGCTAGTCAGTTGACTAGAGTGGATGTGAATTATGCAACTAATCATTTGGAATCTAATGGAGGGAGCATGCGTGTCAACATCGGTAAGAAGAGTGTGACCAGACCGCTGAGAGCATGAACTCAATTCACTGGACTAAATAATTAATTAATGTGTGTGAATATTTACATTCTGTTTCTTGCCAAACTCTGATTCCTGTTTATTATATTGGAGTACAGTATTTGTAGTTCTCAATTTCTATAACCAGTTCGCATTGAGGTGATTTCTATCTTTGGATTAGTTATAATTTTTGTTAATAGTTGTTAAAGGGGAAAGATGTGTTGTGGTGTTCTAAAGACTCTTTGGTTGTCCTCATTATATCATCTGAAATCATAATCTTGTATGGAGTCCCTCAAGGCTCCATTCTCCCTGCCTGCCTTTGTTTTTATTGTGAAGCCACTTGGCACTATCTTAACAAAACAGAGAATCTTATTCCTATAATATACACTTGTGAAACACGGTTATATATGAAAATGTAATGTTCAATGAGCCTCAAGGTCCTATCCTCGTCTCTTAAAGCAATACAAAACCAAACGACCAGCTTGAACCTGAAACCACAGAAGAGAGAATATACCCTGCTCTCCTCCTAACACATGTCAGGAATTGCCCACTGACTGAAAAACACAAGTTAAACTAGATAAATTACCATCTTGGCACAATTTCATGGCTTCAACTCACCAAATTACCCCATCTTGATCTATATGTCAAAGGGATGACCAACAGTGCCAGATTCCTGTCAACCCCGCTCTGTAGTTTGAAACCTTTCTTTCCAGAACGACCTTAAATTGGCTATTCAAGCCTTAGTAATTTCATGTATACGCCTGCTACATGCATTACTGTCTGGCCTGTCCAAATATGTTGCACAAAAACCTCGAGTCTCTGGCAGAAACACAACTTTAAGAGTTAAGCTCTGCGCAAATTGGATGCACTCAAGTTTGGAAATACCTCCACCTTCAAATATGATTTCTCTATAAATGCACCGAAGATGGATTGCCCCTTCAGTACCCATCAGCGAGACCACCCTTTCTGACTCCTGAGAGACCTCTAATAGCATTTTCTTGTCCTCTGGCAATCTGCATCTATACTGGATAATGGATCTTTTTGTTGCTTTGTTTATTTCAGGAACTCTCGCCGTGTAGAAAGTTATATTTAATTACCTAATTTTCAAAGACAAGTGGCTTGTATCCGGGTCTGGCAAGGACCTCTGTGGTTACATAGACTACCCCCTTTTCCTCCATTAATTGGCTTCTTGGGATAAGCCTGACGGAGCCCAAGGCCACAAATAAATATTGTTTTGTTGCGCTTTTAAGACACCCTCCCTTTTCATCTTAGAGTACTGGGTACAGGCCATGCTCTGTTAAATAGAAAGTTTTGAGATTGACATAAGCTCTTGGCAAAACGAATTGCGGTAAAAGAAATCATTGGAAACAATAAAATCACTATTGGCTACTTCGGACAGCTTGCAATCGCTCTATGTAATGTACAGAATCTAGACCTAATTGTAAAGCAATGTTATATCAAGTACATAGCTTGTGGGTTTGTTTCTGAAGCACAGCTCAGGTACTCTGCTGATTTCTTGTGTTTGCATGTGGTGAGCAGTTTAATTATCAGAAAATGATGGAATTTTTAGCTAGCGTGGCAGTGCATTTTTCCTGTGCCAGCTGGAGGATACCTGTTTTTGTCTTTTACCCGAGTCAGTCAGTCAGATAAATAGTCTGCATTCAGTCATAACAATGACCATAAAAATACAGATTTCAAATACGTAATACATCATATGATATTTCAGGATAAAAAAATACAAATTAGCACATATTTAAAAACACCATAAAATATAATCTGTGTATAGATTCAACAAGTTATATAAAAATTGCATTATGATCACCCATGGAGACTGACATTCATTTAAATACTATTGACGATCTCATCAGGGCTAAAATAAATAAATATTCTCATGAAACATATCTCCTCCTCAATTTTATTGCAGTCAATATAGTTAAGGACAGATAAGCAAATTGTGGGAGTTTTTAAGCTTTTTAAAAAGATCAGCCCCTCTTTGTACAATCTAAAGTGCTCGTGCTTTAAAAGTGGTTGTAAGATACGTCTTCTCAAGCTGCTGATATAGAGTGCAAAAAAGCATAAGGTTTGAGCTGAAGAGTTATTGCATGGGCAGCCTGGAAGAGATTCAAACCAGGACCCAGAGTTCGGAAAAGCAACCAGATAATGATTTGAATGTAACCTGAGCCTCGTGAGGTAAAACCTGTGTTTGGGTTTTTCCACCAAGGTTAGGTACTGCTCTATCCCAGGCAATGTGCAAATGGACAAATAGTTGAGAAGTGAAATTGAATGGCTTGATCTTGCAATTCTAATCTCTTCATTCATCCTGAGTAATGTTTCCTTAATTATGGCCTTAGCCTGGGGACCAATACTATCTGGAAAACCAAAGAGATTGGTCAGGCACATGTTATTAAAGCTTCTCCTAATTTATGCTCCCCAAGGGATGGAGTATCTATTTTTCCAGCTTCTGGCAAACGCTCAGAATATCTCTGAAAAGCTTGCTTGTGGGGTACACCAAATGTTATCACAGAGTAAAGGGGGGGCGCATTTTAACTCTGTCTTCCAAATAGCCCGTACCTAATTTACTGTGGGAGCTAAAGCTTTGGGGCGATTTACTGATGGCCAGTATCTGGCAGAGGAACTTATCTTCAAGGGTGTGCATTCTTGCTGGTGCTTCATGACCCCACACACCAGCTCTATATGTTCCCCCTCCCAGACATTTATATTTATGTAGCTGGACCATCTGTTTTATTGGCTTGTGTTCCAGTTGTTTTGCGAATCTAAAAATAGATCAGCACACTACTCCCATTTTCGGAATTCTCTATTTAATCATACCATCCCATGACAAGTTTGCATCAAACAGAATAACTAAATAGTTGAACTATAAAACTTTAGTAATCGGAATTTCACCAATAAAAAAGGATTTTATTTTGGTGTTTTTTGGACCACAAGCTAAAATAAATGATTTCTGGTTTTTACTTTAAACTTGGATTTGTCATAAAACTGTTAAAACCATTTAAAAGTTTTTGGAGGCCATTTGCTGTTTGTGAATTTAAACCTGGGTCATCTGCCTATAAACGAACTGGGACCGGCCGAGAGGCAAATCTAGGAGCATCACCACAATATAAACTCAGGGCTTTGTCTAAAGTATTAATATTGAATAAAAACAGAAAAGGTGCCATTAAATATGCCTGCATGACCCTATCTTTTAGGTGGGACGCTTTATCTAAGTCTTCCACTGCTTTGTCACTGATTTCCCTTTTCCTAATTTCTAGCGCTTTTTTTAAAATAAAATTTTCTGGCTGATTTTACTGCCTCACTATTGCTTGGGATTATTTTGGTGCCTTTTTTGAGGGCTTTTAAGGCTGTAGTACAGTCCCAATTAAACCAAGGATGCTGTTTATGATCTTAAGTTGGTCTGGTATTAATTAGCAATTGGGTAGCTGTCTTACATGTAGCTATATAGTTATCTCGGATCTTACTAGGGTCACCATCAGGGGAGAGACATTGAGAAATAGCCTGGCTGGCTTCTATTACTAATTTCTTTGCTTCCTGTTAGCAAAACATTCCTTGATTTTTGCAATCAGATTTTTTTTCTGCAGTTTCAAATCCAGCCATGATTTCTAAGCACAGCCACTCCGTGCAAGTTTTCTATTTTTCCCGGGGATTCTGCCTGTCTTTTTATGCTTCAAAGTGTTTTTATTGTGTGTGTGTAGCATTGTATAAAACAATTTACTCTTATTTTGCTGCTTTCTCAGATAAAATTATTGTGCTTGAGTGTTGTGTATTGTTCTCTGTCAGTGTAATGATATGTTCAGGTGACCGACCATGCAGGATCTACCTTAATGCTCCCAATGAAGTGGGTAGTATCTATCATAATATGCAGCAGCGCTTGCTAATATACAATACGAGTGTAAACATATTACATTCTGAAAATTTGGCTTTGAAGGGCATTATTTCCTGTTTCAATTCTAAGGTATCTCTGAGTGCTGAATGAGAAGCAGGACTTTGTAAGTGTCATTACATCCATTTTATTTTTTGATAAATAATTTTTTATTCTTTTATAAGTATCACAACAAATCACTATGTTAGTCCACGAAGTGCCCAACCCCGTGACGGATACAAATGATTGCAAAATGGCCTTATCATCTAGACTTGCACATTGAAGAATGTTGTAAGCATAGTAATGATGCAGCTCACACCAACCGAGCATTCCCGGCTGAGGCCTCAAGCTATTTACTCCAAATCTTTGCATGTTTGGTGGGACACCCCCCGGCCTCATAACACAGGCATTTCCTGTTGCGCACACCAGTCTATCCCCCAGCGCCACAGCTCCAGTGTCGGGGACCTAGCGGCTTTCTAGTGTGCAGCGATGTCTCTTCTAGCTACAAAAAGACGGTACGTAGTAAGTAAACTCCTTTCAGCAGAGAATCCCCCATGCCTGTGTCCGTCCCTAGAAGGATCAATAATGGGGAAAGTTCCAAAGTCAGTCCCAAAAAGCTCTGCCACCACCGCCTCCCAGTAGTGTGATATAACGTGCCAAGTCCATACCATGTGGTAAAAATCTGCTGGCTCATGGGAGCATCAATAGCATGCAGGAGTTGCCGTGAGACCCACGCAGGCCAGTCTGGCAGGGGTGAGATAGGCACAATGAAGATAGTACGTTTGTACCAAGTGAAGCCTGGATGAGATTGTCAGAACCCTGGGAGCCATCAGTGCATCACACCAGTCGTCTTCCTCTAAAAGCCCTATCCATTCCGGTCACCGGGATCGCTGGTCATCTAACGACCCTGGGGCATTAAGGATCAGGGTACGATAAATCTGGGACACCCCACCCTTACCTAGGGCCCCCTTCTTAATTGTAGCTTCAATGGGGCTGAATTCCGGGATGTTGGTATCTGGAGGGTTGTGTGTCCGCAAGGCATGGCGCAGCTGCAGGAACCTGTGGAACTGCGTTTTGTTCAAAGCATAGGTCTGTTGGAGGTCTTGAAAAGAGAGCATATGTGTACCCGCCCAAACATCCCCTAGTGGTGTGATGCAGATGGCGTCCCAGTGTGCTAATCCCTCCACCACTTCCCCCAACCACGTGCTGTGCCACAGTGGGATGTGCTGAGTAAGTTTCGCCCACCATCCCTCATGCTTCTGGGCTGCCCTCCATCCTGTAAACGCTAGGCGAGTCACTCCAGGCATCGTGTTAGGTAAGGCTGCACCATAGAGAAGCTCTATAATATGCAAGAAGCCCAGCGTAGCAAGATCTAGTCTGTAGGCAGAGGCCGACCCGCACCCAGCGAGGCAGCCATCAGCTACCAAAAGGTGTGATGCCAGGTTTACAAGTACAGGTTAACCATACCCAGCACCCTTTCTTACATACATTTAAAAAATATATATTTACTGTATTTATTGCCCTATTTTGCTTTTGGCAGGCAGATTACTCCACCACACATGTGACATAGTACCCTGTTCGCCAAGCTCTTGACTCTCGCTCTATTTAGAGTGGTGGAACAATCATGTTCTACTACTGGGACCTCCACTTAATCCTTCAATGGAAACCTTAGATTGATAGCTCCACAGATATGGTGGTTATTTAGGATTTACGTTTATCCATATGTTAATCCTGTTCGGGACCACCGTGGTCTCAAACAGGAACGCATAGACATGACCTTACACTTTAGGAGAAAACTCCTAGTGTGTCATTGATTTTTTTTTACAAGTCAAAGTCAGTTTTTGTAAAGCTTAAAATGTTGCTGTTTAGGATGATTGAACATGGCTCCCACACAGCAGAGTTACAATGCTTTCAGTGCAACCCCACGGTCCATGAGGGCTGGATCCAGTCAAACTTTTTTACCTATCCATATGTGATACATTTGCAGACAAGGGATCTAAATGCAATCCATGTTTCATTGATCAAAATAAATTAACCTTATTTATACAATATCAAAAAGGAACATCTATGATTTGTCACAGAACCACTGCATCCCATTTTAATTGTCAGTCCTTCACGGTATCATCAAATATGTAGGGTTGTCTGAAATGTTCATGTTCCTGGGTTTATCTGTTCATCAACCCATACCATTCTATCTTGGTGTCCTTTCCAGTACCTGTAATATATACATATTCTTTCTGCAACTTAGTTTCAATGCTCTGCAGGTAACTTGCCAAATACTTGATTGTTAATTGCTCGTTTATTGCCTTGCTTATTCAGGTAGTCTCGCTTTATAAGAACGTTTTAAAATATATTTTTTTCAAGGCAGATGGCAAGTGCCTCACTGTCTACCTCACTGCAATCCTTTCGCTTACAGTCCAAATGTATTGGGGCCCTATATAGAGTTGGCTACTCATTCAATTACTACAGTTTCTCGAGCAAGTACAAAATCCATAGTAGAAGCCACCATTGTAATTAATTCCACCATTCTTATGCCTATGCTATAAGCTCTTCCTTTAGAAACTGAAGGATTTTTCTTATGAATCTTCTATAAATAAAGCATTCTTGTTAATGCTGCACACCTTTCAGATACATTGTTTACATTGTACTCGTCACACTTCACTGGATCTCTGCCGTGTCATTGTAGGGTATAACATGTACATATCTTTGTTCCAAGGTGAACTGGTAATGACAATTCGATTTCTAGCTTTAACTTGGGCATGTCCTTGAGAGCTGCCATCTTCGACCTCTATCTATAGTGCTTCCTTCCAGCACCATCCTTAAGCACTATATTGACCATTACAATTCAAACAAGCACTCTTTCACAAACGTTTTTCTGGTGTACAAAAACAAAGTTACATACAATTTCCTTCACAACTGCATAGTATTTTTGCAGAGCAACCATGCACCAATGCTGAAATAGATGTTGGATTTCATCACCAGGAAAGAGTCATGAGTAAATGCAGAGTTTCTCCCACAGGGCCCTGATCCGGGGATTCTTTCTTATGGTCAGATACTGAGACATCCACTGGGAACATTTTACGCTCCACTATCGATGTCACCTTCACTGGCCCTGTAGAACCTATTGTTAGTAATATCTGGGATGGTGGAAGCACTAGGTTGTAAGGACATCTACCCCCTCACCAGTATCTGAAGAAATTATCCAGCTGGAAGGGTGTAAAGCACACAGTAGCAGAGATCCCCTTTTATATACATCTCTTGCCCCAAAAACTCGTGCAGGCCCAGGGCCATGGTCCCCTGTTGCTTCACTGAATCTGGAGGTTGGTACTGTTAAATCGAACCCAATTCCTCCAGTGAGCAGTCTCGTTCGCTCTCATAGTCTGGCAACTCCTTTTCAGACTACTTCACTGCCTTTGCAGTGGAGCCTGGATCCTGTGCTAAACAGATGAATGTTGAAGACTAGAGTGCAGGCCAGGAAACTAACAGTGTGATACAGTGTGGAAATAAGCACAGCAGGCAAGTCACTGGTTCTATTAGAAACAAACAGTCCATCTAGATCATAGGAAGCATAAAACAAAGTAAAGGCACCAGGAAGCACCAGCCACCTCTGAAGTAGCTGACTTCGGTGACCCACCATAGTTCTATTGGGAGGTTGCCTGACACCAGAGGAACGCTGTAGCCACAAGTACGTGACCCCACCTGATGCCTAGAAGCTCACTCCCTCTACAAAGGAAACTCAGCACTGGGTTCTCTGATAAAGCCATTTGACTCATAGAAGCCCAACCTGGTACCATCTCTGCAGGACACACTCGCCAACAGCAGTCCCTCTTTAGTGGTAGTGGATTCCATGGCAGACAAGTCGAATTCATCTGATCGTTCAGACTCAGAGCATCTAAAGATGATGTCACACCCAACACAGGCTTCAGTACATCTGTATCCAGGATTTACCATTACAGCATCCAGAACACCAGAGCAGACAACCTCAGCAGGTGTCTCTATTCATCATAAGAGTGAGAGATCGTACAAGACGTCTTTGACTCAAATCTTCCAGGAGTGGATTTAATCTCTCATAGGCGTTTTTGTGACTCACCAAAACAACAATGCAATAAGTTTGTCTCTTGGATGGGGAGAGAACTGGTTCCCTTGGTGGAACAGACTGATGATGGACTTAGCGGAAACTTTCTGTACATTTTTCAACAGATTTCTCTCATACTGAGTCGGGGGGGGGGGCTCAGTTGCATGGTGGTCCTAGGTGGCTCCAGTTTCACCTTGCTTGTTCTGGTTTTCAGAATTGATTCACCTTCTTCAGAGGAAAAGCATTCCCCTTCCTCAGAGGAATGACCTCTGTTCCAAGAGGTGTCCTTTTCTCACCACCTGGCTTAGGCAGGAACTCGGGTGATTCATCCAACATCTATCTTGTGGCCTTTGGCCCATACTGCAACAGGTCTGCGGAGACAATTTCCTCAACCAACTAGGCTGATATACATGACGCAGCATTTACCTTGGTATGGCAACCTCTGTCTCTGGTGATTTTAATTTACTTGATTCTTACCAAGTTAATGCAAAAGCCTTTTGAGCCAATGGCGTAATGCAAATTGATGCACCTTTCATAGTAAATCTTATGTAGTTTTTATAATGTTGGCTAGGAGTTTTAGCCCCTTTCTGCCGCAGAGCTATGCACAAGCTTTCACAAGTCTATGGTGGCTCACAGGAATAAACTCCTCTTTCTGTTTGAAAATATTGTATAGAGTTACACCTAAAAGGGGTAATCATTCTCCATACTTTCTTTGCACACCCTGAAGCTTTCTTGGCGTAGGAGACTGTTCATAACTTGGACCTAAAACATGCACTGTACTCTAATCTGGACTAAACTCAAGACATCAGTTCTTTGAACCCATTGGTGTGATCTTTTTCAGGCAGTGAACCCGATTAAGAGGTTGATATGGCAATCTTTGCCAAATGGGTAACACTGTTCATGACCAATTTCCACGCTTTGCATGGAGCAAACCGTAAGATGGTGTCAAGGCTCACTCGATCAGGCTAAGGCTGCTTCAGAGGCTTTCTTCAGGGATGTACCTGTTAAAAACGTATTTCTTGTGACTATACAATCTGCTGTCACTATGCTCCTGAGGCTGCCTCCTTATGCGATGCAAAATTAGGCCCTGAGGTGCTCCACAAACTTTTTGTCTATACCTTGCCACCTAAAACTGCCTTCTTATTCCTCCCTCCTTTTTCTTTATCCAATGCTATGGAACCATCCACAAGATGAGAATGGGAAAGAGCCAGGATAAGGAAGTAGGATAAAAAGAACTTTATGATGACTCTGAACACCTCAGCCCGTAATACAGTTGGTTGGATTTCTGAGTGGGGATACAGACCCCAGATTCCAGCTTGTTTCCCTGCACATAAATATGGCCATTACAATACTACAATGCTTGGATGAGGATGACCAGATTTTCTGCGGATGCCCAGGCCTCCTTGAAGGGTATGGCCTGTGTTGGAGCCAGGCACTTCAGGGATAAGATGGATTCTGCACTGGAGTACCTCACAGTCTGCAGGGTATTGGTTTGCCTTTTACGTCTGACTTGGCCTGCTTTTAAATACTGCCCCCAGTAAAGGAAATTCCAGAGCTCCTCAAAGGGACTTTCCTATTGTCAGAGACTGTCCTCGCAGCTCAAAATTAGGTGCACCAAGTCGGCTTTCGGTTAGAGGTCATTGGAGTGTGGCAAGTGTGACCAGTATGTGGCCCTCACTCCATAGCAGTTTGTTCGAGCAAGAGGTCAGGCAGCTCATGGAAAAAGCTTTTGGGAAGAAATATCGGAAGTACAGGAAAAAATAAAGTAAGCAGAGTAGCACCAGCATCTTGGAGATCGCCATTCAACTCAATGGGGACATTGGCAATGATCGCCAGAAGGGCAGAAACCTACAGACAGAACCCACACTTATCCAGTATTAGGGGTGTCTTTCATAGATTCACATGCCTGAATCATTCCCCGTCGTCGAGACGGGAGCCTCCGGTACATAAAAAAGTAATGTCCTATAGACATACATAGAGAAAATAGGCCTAAGGGTCTCACCTTAGTAGCCTTTCTTTGTCCTTATGCAAAAAGGACCATACTCTCACAGTCAGCCAATCAGCTCCGACCTCCCTCTAGAACCTTCCTGGGAGGAGCCTCAGTCCCTCAGATTTTCTACCGCACGTTGTGCTAGGGAGTCTCCAGCCTGAGCTCTTCTCAGGATTCCTTATAAATCATCTACTTTCCTTTGAAAAGTGAATCTTCATTCTACAATCTTCAAGGACTACTTCAGTAACACTTTGAGGCAGTAAGTGTTTGCTTTCCACTGCTTTCTTCGATGTCTGAATCCCAGAAGAAAGCCCTTTTCAGGGCCTGCTCTTCATGTGGGAAGAAAAGGCTCCATGTGGATGATAAGCATACCTTATGCTTATATTGCCTTTATCCGGACCACGTCCCTGCAGACTGCAAAATATGTAGGTCTTTCCCTAGAAAGACCGTGAGAGACAGGGAAGGCCGCCTTCTCATCTGGCTCGACAGACTCAAGGACAGAGACACTCTGGAATCTTCCGAAGGTAGTGTCTCTAAAACCTCAGCAGTCTCTCAAAAGAGGCCAAGGGTAACTTCCCCTGGCCCCTCAGACACCCCTCCTAGGAAGACAGCCAAGAAGTCTTCAGAGGCAAGATCTACGACATCTTCTGTGTCTGTTAAGGATACTCAGACTGTTAAAAAGCCTGCTCAGGCTTCTAGCAGACCTGCCCAGAGGACTACCTCAGTAACTACCACGGTGTCGACGACGTCAGCGTTGTCTCTTTCACCGTCGACGATAACATCTCCATCATCGTCATCGACAGGTAGACCTATTTCCTCCGTTTTACTGCTGAAATCGTCGACGACAAAGACCCTGTCGACGTCGAAAACTACTCCGTCGACGAAAACTACGCCGTCGACGACGATAACGACGACGACGTCGACGACGAACCCACCACCGACAGCCCCGACGACGACAGCATCGACGAGGGCATAGACGACGAAGACGTCGACGACGAAAACGTCGACGAGAACGACATCGACGACGGGCTCGCCGTCGACGAGTGCACCGACGACGTCACAGTCGTCGACGACCAAATTGCCGTCTACGGAGATTCCGTCGACGAGGACCCTACCGTCGACGAAGGACTCGTCGTCGTCGACGAAGTTAAAGACGCCGTCGACGGAGGAGTCGTCGTCGTCGTCGACGAAGTTAAAGCTGCCGTTGACGGAGGACTCGTCGTCGACGAAGACGCTTCCAGACACATGGAAGAAAACCAAGCTCGTGGAGGTGTCATCCCTCACGCTACCACCGTCGACGACGCCTTCGACGGCTTCCACCTCCAGTCCTGCATTGGGCAAGTCTACTAAGCCGCATATTACGCCGGAGACCACGTCTCCAAGCAAAGTGGAGATGCACCCGCCTAACGAAATCTTCCAGAGTGAAGACTCAGAAGAGGATGACCACCTGGGCCCCGCTACTTCCATCTCGGACCTACATGTCAAATGCCAAAGCACTGACGAGGAGTTAGAGGAATTCTCTTACCAGGAGCACTCCGTCCACACTAAAGTCAGCACGGAGGTTACCCCCATGATATGCCTACCTGCTGCTCTGGTGAACGACCTGAAATTCCTTGTACAGGATTACAAACAACGCTTCCCGGACGCTGACAGTAGAGATCAGCCGCCTATCGTTCCTAACCCAGCGGCAGCCCCAAAACCGTCTCGACCTCCCCCTCAGGCCCACCATGAGAAGATTCAACCTCAGGAGGTAGTGTCGTCAGACGAGGATGAGGAGGAGGAAGAATTGGAGGAAGGAGAGGTCCAGGAGGCCCACTCTTCCCATGATGAGGAGGATGAATATGTGGCGTCCTCACCAGCATCGCCCCAACCGCGCCATGCGGACTCGCCGCCGGTAGACATAGGCGGCTTCCATAAAATTGTGGAAAGAGCGGCGAAGAGATTCCATATGGCTATCGAATCCACAGAAACTGAATGCTTCCTACACGATTTTAAGGAGCAGACTCAAAAGACGACTAAATCTATTCCAATAATAGAATTTCTATGGGAACAAGGCAAGAAGATAATGCTGACGCCCGCTTCTGTGTCTGCGGTTGTTCCGCGCCTAGACAAAAAATACAAAGCCCCACTGTCTGCAGCGGTTTGCCTAAATGGGCACCCTAAACCGGATTCAGTGGTCACACAAGCGGCCCAGAAACACTCACGCAACCCTTCCTCCCCGCTGTCCGCTCCTCCGGACAAAGAAGGAAGAAAACTGGACACGATCGGCAAAAGGTTCACCACGACTTCGGCCATGACCGTCAAGGTAGCCAACTCCATTGCCTTGTTGGGGCGTTATAATCGCCAACTCTGGGAAGAAATAGCCCCATATTTGTCAGACCTGCCGGACTCAGTCCATGGGGAAGTCCAGGCTCTACTAGTGGAGGGTCAATCTTCGGCAGCCGAAATAATAGACTGTGCTATCGATGCAGCCATGACTGGCTTTCGTCAACTTGCTGGAGCTGCGGTCCTACGCCGTCAAGGATGGCTTAAAGCGACGTCGTTCCGCCAGGAGGTGCAGTCCAAGGTCTTGGACATGCCCTTCGATGGCCAGCACCTTTTTGGGTCCAAAATCGATGAGGCATTGCAAACCATGAAGAAGGACACGGATACGGCAAGGGCTCTGGGTACCTTACAGTCCCGGAACCAGTCCTTTCGAGGCAACAGATCCAGAGGACAGTCCTCGTATCGAGGTTCCTATCAGAATAGGTCCTCGTACTCCTATACTAACAAAGGTCAATACCAACACAAGCAACCTCAAGGCCGTCAATCATCCTATGGACGATCTAACTTCAGAGGCAAGAATACAAAGAGGGGCACTGGCGGCCGCCAGTGACAAGCTACTCCAGCCAGTCCAGCCACCCTATCCATCCTTACAAATTGGAGGAAAATTGACCCATTTCCTCAACAATTGGCAACTCATAACCACGGACAGGTGGGTTCTCCAAATTATACGTTTTGGCCATTCCCTCGAATTCACCACCATCCCTCCCAGGACTCCTCCTCGCAGGCGGGCACACAAAAACTTACGCCTGCTTCTCCAGGAAATTTCTGTAATGCTGAAGAAAGGAGCTATCGAGCGCGTTTCGGCACCCCTGAAGGGGAAGGGCTTTTACTCCCACTTCTTTCTTGTACACCAGAAAGAGGACAAGTGGCGGCCCATTCTGGACCTCCGAGCGCTCAACGTCTTCCTACGAAGCCAATCGTTCAGGATGGTGACGATTCAAGAAATACTAGGCATTCTAGAAAAAGGAGATTTCATGACATCCTTGGATCTCCAGGATGCCTACTACCACATTCCCATCCTCAAGTGTCACAGAAAATTCCTGAGGTTCGAGGTGGCAGGGCAACATTATCAATTCAAGGTACTACCATTCGGCCTCAAATCCGCGCCGCGGATTTTCACGAAGTGCCTTGCACCAGTGGCAGCTTTCCTGCGTCAAATGGGTCACCAGGTCTTCCCCTACCTAGACGACTGGCTGGTGAAAGCACCCTCGGAGGAAGACGCAGCCAAATCCTCCAACGCCTGCACAAATCTTTTTCAGAGGCTGGGATTAACCCTCAATCTCAAGAAGTCCTGTGTCGTCCCTACGACAAAAATTACCTTCCTCGGAGCAACCTTGGACACAGAGTGTGCAAGAGCCTTTCCCTCGAAGGAAAGGACAGACAAGATATTGTCCCTGGCCACGGCTGTGGCGAACAGGACACACCTGAAGGTCAGGACCTATACATCCCTCCTGGGCATGATGTCCTCCTGTATACTCCTCGTCCCTCACTGCAGACTCAGAATGCGCCCGTTGCAGGAGGCGCTCGCGAGCCAATGGACTCAAAGTACTGGCTCTTTCGAGGACACTGTCTGGATAACACCCAAAATGACCAAGAGTCTAACCTGGTGGAGGCGTCGCAAAAATCTGACCGTAGGACTGTCATTTCTCCTTCCGGCAACACCTCTGGTGATCACCACGGACGCTTCCCTGGAGGGATGGGGAGCTGTCCTTCAGGACCTTCGGATCAGCGGCAAATGGGACACTCAGGAAAAACAGCTTCATATAAATCTTTTGGAGCTGAGAGCCGTGTATCTGGCACTACAGGCCTTTCTACCACGCATCCGGCACTCCCCAGTGCTCGTCAAAACGGACAACACCACGACGATGCCCTATCTCAACAAACAGGGAGGAACGCGTTCGCTCTCTCTATCACGCGAATCGCAGAAGATCTGGAACTGGCTAGTGCTGCAGGGAATCGCACTCAAGGCCGACTATGTGCCGGGCAAGGACAATACCATCGCCGACGCCCTAAGCAGGCAACGATCACTCTCCCACGAGTGGGAACTGAGCGACAGCGCGCTGACTCACATCTTCTCTCAATGGGGAGTCCCAAGAATCGACCTGTTTGCCACCAAGGGGAACGCCAAATGCCCAAGCTACGCAAGCTGGCATCCCCAACAGGGATCACTGGGGAATGCCTTTTCCATCGGTTGGTTCAGCGTGTTTGCGTACGCTTTTCCTCCGTTTCCCATGATCCCGAGGCTCCTCAGGAAGATGAAGGCGGAGCCCTGTACCCTGATCCTGATTGCCCCGTACTGGCCGAGACAACACTGGTTCTCGGATCTACTTCTGCTCTCTATCAAGACACCGATTCGTCTGCGACAGCACCCGAACCTCCTGACGATGTCCAAGGGGCAGGTGCAACACCCGAACCTGCAATCGCTCAGCTTATCGGCCTGGCTCCTGAGCACAGAGAGTTCGGTGGCCTAAATATCCCGCAGGACTGCAGAGATATACTGGCAAAAGCGAGAGCAGACAGTACCAACAAAACCTACTCTCTCAAATGGAAAAGATTCTGCATTTGGTGTTCGGACCAGGGCCTGCAACCGCTGTTCGTCACTCCTGAACAGCTATTGCCATACCTGCTGCACTTGGCACGATCAGGACTGGCACATGCATCCATAAAAGTCCACCTAGCAGCTATATCGAGGTTCACCAGAACTTTCACGGGACCTTCCCTGTGGTCCAATAGACTTGTCAAACAATTCCTGAAGGGGCTTTATAGATCATTTCCGAGGCCTCGGAAAGTCCCCCCAATGTGGCATCTGAACCTAGTTCTCAACCAACTTATGAGGCATCCCTTTGAACCCATTCATCGGGCATCCATCAAATACGTCTCATGGAAAACTGCGATCTTGCTCGCTCTAACATCGGCCAGGAGAGTGAGCGAACTTCAAGCCCTGTCCATTCAGGATCCATACCTGCAATTCAGACAGGACAGAGTGATGTTAAGACCGAACCCAAAGTTCATACCGAAAGTGCCTTCGGACTTTCACCTCAATGAGCCAATAGTCCTTAGGTCTTTCTTTGCAAACCCTTCCACCGCAGCCGAAAGAGCACTCCATTCTTTAGATCTCAAGAGATGTCTAAAGTTCTATCTGGATAAAACCAAAGCCTTCAGAAAATCTTCACAACTATTCGTGGCATACAGCAATCCAAGAATGGGCCTGCCTCTCACGAAGCAAAGCATCTCGAGATGGATTTCCTCAGCGATTGCATTCTGTCATAACAAGGCCGGACGGCCTTTGACTGATCGTGTCACTGCACATTCCACCAGGGCGATGTCCACGTCAGCAGCACTTTTCGCTGGAGTGCCGATCCTGGACATATGCAGAGCGGCGACCTGCAAGTCACCGCACACCTTCTCCAGACACTACTGCCTGGATCTCGAACTTCAGAAGGATGCAGCAGTGGGACAGGCGGTGCTACGCCATCTCTTTCAGTGAGGTGAGCCTTCCCTCATCCCGCCATCCAGGTATGCACATTCTCTGCTATTGTGATGCTCTGCTTATGCTGTCTATTTACATGCTATAGTACAATGTGTGCATTGTCTAACATGCCTGCAGGGCACCTTTCCATCACGAATGTGCCTTTCTAATTGCTAGCTACTCTGATTCAGGAATGTGAATCTATGAAAGACACCCCTAATACTGGATAAGAACTGCGTTACTTACCTGTAACAGCAGTTATCCAGTATTGGTGTCTTTCATAGATTCACATGCAACCCTCCCGCCTCCCCTGGGAAGTCTCACATCCCTCTCTCACAATATTACGCCTAACTAGCTGAGTGCGTACGAAAATCTGAGGGACTGAGGCTCCTCCCAGGAAGGTTCTAGAGGGAGGTCGGAGCTGATTGGCTGACTGTGAGAGTTTGGTCCTTTTTGCATAAGGACAAAGAAAGGCTACTAAGGTGAGACCCTTAGGCCTATTTTCTCTATGTATGTCTATAGGACATTACTTTTTTATGTACCGGAGGCTCCCGTCTCGACGACGGGGAATGATTCAGGCATGTGAATCTATGAAAGACACCAATACTGGATAACTGCTGTTACAGGTAAGTAACGCAGTTCTTTCTCCACATTGCTTTCCTTGATGTTCCTTTCCGAGTGGTATATTTGGACACCCAGATATTTAAAGGTGTCGAGGCACCACTGAAGACAAGGTCCCAGTGGGGCATCCCTATGCAACTCGGGACTCAGTGCCAGGGGGAACAGACATGATTTAGGCCAATTCAACCTAAGTCCTGAGACATCCCCAAAGTCATCCAATAAAAGCATTGGGCCCGTTACTGAGACCTCCACATCTACGAAGATAAAACAGGACACCATCCAAACGTATGCATAGTTGAACTCCAACGTTGGCGAGTCTTAAAACTGGCTTCTCCATTGCAGTCACTTTCATGCAACGCGTCAGTGAGCTGCCGGCACTTATGGGGCACACCCCGATAAATTAGTGCTTTGGACTTGTGCATCCTTTATCCCAAAGATATTGTTGTCCTTGCATGTATGACAGTCATATCATGCACCCTTTGGTTTTCTATCTGCCACATCCATCTGAGGAATGGGAGAGACTACACCAGTTGGATCACTGGCCATGGAGGGAGCTTCCTTATGGCATTTGTGTTCTTTTCACCAGATCTAAGATCGCAGCTACAGTCCAGGCTTGAAGTATTCTTGTATGGACGCCAACTATGCTGCTACATGGGCCTCCATCCACACTTTCCCCACACATTATTACAGTGACTCTGTCCAAAGGGAGGGTCATTATGCCTCTTCGGTCCCGCAGGACGTTCATGTGTAAAGTCCACATCTCAAACTTTCTGCCTTTTTGCGGAACTACTGCTTTGGTATTGATCCATAAGGTAAGGAAACTGCAGTTAGAAGTATCCATCTGAAAAACAAGTTACTTACTTTTGGTAATGCTCTTTCTGGTCAATGCTGTCGCTACCCACAGATCTCATTCTTTAGCAACTTTAGCCTGCTCCTCCAAAAGGTATCCTCCAAGTCTTTGCTTTGCTACTACATCTATTCTAATTCTGACTGATATTTATATTCCTTTTAAAAGCTGTCTATTTTGAATAATTTTCCGGCACCAATAAGTAGAAAATGCCACCAGTTGCAACTTAAAAAATATAGTTGAGTGATCAGTGCGATGGCAGTGTGTGTATATTTATATATATATATTGCACCTGAACTTGGGTCTCGCTGGTTCCTGTTCGTTTGTGCGGTCGACTGCAGCGCTTGCGGACATCTGGAGCTTTACATACCTCATATATATATATATATATATATATATATATATATATATATATATATATATATATATATATATATATATATATATATTCAGCAGAAGGACGTCACGCAGCATCAAAAGACGAGGCAAACCCAGGTAGTAGTGCTCAGTGACTTATTTCTCTCTTCACCACACCGCCACTACGCGTTTCGGTCAAACAAGACCTTGATCACATGACAATGTTATGAGGCAGGGGTGCTCCTTTTAAAGTGACATGTGCCAATAGTAAGTTGTGTTTCACAAAAGACATAGAAGACATACTGTCACAATTCAATGACTGCGTAAATGCAGGTAAGCACAATTGTAAGAGTTGCTTTATGTTAGATCTGGTTCAAACTATGGTAGTCCAGAAGAGGTGCTTATCTCAACAAAAACATGTAAATATATAAATACATAAATATTAATAAATATATAAATACACATAGCATAAATATAGCAGCAAGAGGAAAAATAGTATACAAAACATATAAATAAATAAATCAATAAATATGTTTAAAATTAATGATACTTTCTACATATGTAGCAAAAACACCATAGTATATGGCTGACACCCCTAATTAAAACTGAACCAAGAATTTGCACACCAGCTTGTTAGTGGGCCCTGAAAGACTTACTCCTTACAAATGTGCAAGAAACGCTTGAGTAAAAACACAAGATAAATATTGGCATAAGTTGAAAGTGAGTGCTACCCTATATAAATGTGAGTTTCATGAAAGTGAATTTAAAAATTTACTGTAAACATTATTTGAGGTTGAGACAGCTACTGTATTCCCATGTGGACCGTTAACATTATCATAGATGGTACTTATAGATATGTATGGCAGTCCTCCCCCGCATTTAGACCATTAGGTGTCTTGGTGTTTAAAAGAATTATGTGTCGGGTTTCCAATCTCCGTAGCAGCTGTTCGCTGTCACCTCCCCTCCTCTGAGGAGGAACTGTGTCGATTACAAAATACCGCAAATCAGCCGAATTTTTGTTGTGTACCTCCTCAAAGTGTCTCGCTGTCAGACCTCGCCCCAATGAGGCAGGGAGCCACGACACCCTCTCCGTATGCAGAGCACCGCCGAACAACAGCGGACCTCCGAGGATCGGGATTAAAACCACACTTCCCGGCATGCCAAGAACCGCTTCACGCAAGAGACGCCGAACACGTCGTAAACACGGAAATAAAGACCGCGCAGGAACCATCGGCGCCGCCGATAATTCAGAATATTCCTGAGGTGTAGGCGGTAAGCTGGGGTTGCGGTAAGCTCTCGGATCTTTGTTACCTTGTGCGCTGGATCTCTCAAGAGCCTCTGTTTGAGCTCCAGACTCCCGAACACGCTGTTGACGTGTGTCACGAAGTCCCCGTGTTTCTCTCGGCTGAGAGAGTTGTTATGGTCTGAGCCCTTCAGACAAACAGTGATAACCCTGACCGGGGATTGTTTCTTTTTTACATTGCATGGCGCAGTTGTGCTGTGTGGCCCAGTGGCTATATCGATAGCTGGATTTACTAAGACATTTTGACTGTTTAACACTGAAACAGAGGCATACAAGCTTCTAGTATGCAAACAACGTTAAGGAAAAATTAACCCTGTTTGCTTTATATGTTTTCTCCACAACCCTGTTTATCTCTCTTCCAAGCAGGAGAAACGAGTGAGGGGTATCGATTTCAAGGGATTATGTTACTGCTGTGTGTGCATCCATGAGATGGTATGTGTGAAGCGTGATGAGCATATAGCATTCTGGTTATTTGAAGCAGGGTTTCATGCACGTTCTTTTGTGTCTTATACAGTTGAGCAGAATCCCTGGTACCGCCTCAAGCCTCTTCTCCTCGCACTAGTCCTCGTTATTTTCCTTTACAGGTATGAGGAAGTGTACGTAGTAAATGCATTGTGTTTAACTAGGAGGAGTGTTAGAGTAAGGTGGGTACGTTTTATTTGAATTCTAATAGCTTGTTCTTTGTCATTGCAGATCTCCCTCCCGCTGTTCCCTTCCTTTCCCTCCCCGGTGAAACTGCCTTAGTGGTCTGTGTTCTCATCCAGACATTGGGGTAGTTCTTCGGGGGAAGGTGTGGGTCTTTCAGCACAGCTCCGAAGAGACATAGGCAGAGCCTGACAGCATTATCGGCCCAAGAATATTCTGTCTTCTTGGCTGTGCTGGAATATACCATGACCACTCTAGATGATGTACTGGCAGCGTTGGCGCTGGTTCAATCCGAACTAGCAGCCTCCAATAGAGAAGTGGCGGCTTCCAGAGCCGAGAATGCCCAATTAAAAGCTAGAATGGACAGAACTCAAGTGCCCCAGGCCCTGGGAGGGGGAGTCAGGTCCCTTCTACCTCAGTGATAGTGGAGATGCCCGCTCAGATACCCCTAGCCCCACCTGAACGTTTTTATGGGGACAACAATAAAGTACAGGTGTTTATGACACAGGTATTGCTGCACTTTATGTGCAAACCAAAGATGTTCGCCACCAACCAAGCCAGGGTGGCCTTTCTGATCTCTTACTTGGGGGGTGAGGCAGCCCAATGGGCAGTCCCTGTCGTGAGAAGAGATGCCCCTTTACTATACGAATGGGATGAATTCCGTGCCGAATTCGAAAAAACATTTGATAGATGGGCTGAGACCTTTACGGCTGATAGGGACCTTCTGAAATTGAAGCAAGGCAGCTCGACCTGGTTACGTATCTGAATAACTTCCGTCGTTTTGTGGCGGAAACGGACTGGCCTGAAGTCAAACAGTCTGCCCTCTTTTACCAAGGCCTGAACGATGACCTAAAGGATGTGTTGGCACAAATTGATCCACAACCTCGTACCTGCTCCGCACTTATTGAGCTTGCATTACGCCTGGATCACCGGATGAAAGAAAGAAAGGGGGATCACAAGACAAAAGAACGGCCTGTTCTACCCTACGAACACCCAGGGCACGGGGAAAAGACGTCCTCGGTGCCGGATCGATGGATATAGGAGCAGTACGTGCCTCGTTGACGCTCAGCGAAAAGAACTACCGCCGGAAACAAGGACTTTGCTTATATTGTGGGAAGAAGGAACATTTCTTGCGGGAATGTCCTGTGAAACCTAAACCAAGCAGGAGCAGGACTGGACAGGCTGCAGCAGGAATCACTGAAAAGGAACAGGAAAACTACAAAGCTTGAAGGTGGGTGAAGGGGATCCATCAAGCAGGAAAACCATCCCTTCCATTACGCCAGGAAAAGAACCCGAGAAGAATCACCTATTTTTAGACATGTCCCTGGTAATCGCGTGAAAGGAAAGGAACATCAGAGCGATGGTAGACTCTGGCGCTACCGGTTGTTTCATGGATTTCGCGGAAGCCGAACGCCTAGGAGTACGTCTGATCGCCAAAGAACATCCAGAAACGGTATACGCTGTTGACGGCAAAGAGCTGAAGGCTGGGCCCATAGTGTATCACACCCCAGAATATGTTCTCTCCTATGCAGGAACACACCATGAGGACATGTCGTTCAATATCATAGAAGCACCCCAGTACGGGGTCATCCTGGGACTTCCATAGTTGAAAAAACATGAACCCCAAATACATTGGACTTCCGGCACGGTTCTTTTCCAGTCCGCTTACTGCCAAGACCGTTGCTGCTATGAAAGGATAGACCCTTCGCGGGCTTTGGCTTCGGTAATGCAAATCGCCGCTGCCGCTGAAAAAGACGTATCCCTCCCTCTTTGTTACACAGCTTATGAAGCGGTGTTTAGCGACGTTAAAGCAGAGGCGCTTCCTCCTCATCGCTCATATGACTGCCGGATTGACCTTCTTCCAGGAGCAGTGGTGCCCAATGGCAGAATCTACGCCCTCACGATACCAGAGAACGAAATACTACGAGCATATCTGGATAAATACCTGGCCCTTGGATATATCAGGCCTTCTAGGTCCCCAGCAGCATTGCCGTTGGTTTTCATCCCTAAGGCCAATGGCGAGAAAAGATGCTGTATTGACTACAGGGCACTGAATACCATCACAATAAAAAACCAATATCCCTTGCTATTGATTCCGGTCCTATTGGAGCAAGTAAGATCAACCACAGTGTACACCACGCTGGATCTGAGAAGGGCTTGTCACCTTGTCAGAATACGACAAGGTGATGAGTGGAAGACAGCATTTAAGACGCGGTACGGGCTTTATGAGTATCTAGTGATGCCCTACGGATTGTGTAATCCCCGGCCGCATTTCAATTTATTGTTAACGAAGTCCTACGAGAATACTTGGACCATCATGTGGTTGTTTACATTGACGACATCCTGATCTATTCGGATACCATGGAGGAACACGTGGAACACGTGAGCCAAGTATTACAGGTCCTTTTGTCCCATCATTTGTACTGTAAAATCACCAAATGCGAATTCCACGTTACCACCGTGGAATTTCTGGGAGTGATGCTTACCCCGTCGGGACAAGTGATGGCAGAAAGAAAGGTCAAGGCGGTGAAAGACTGGCCACGTCCCGGTAACGTCAAGGACATCCAGAGCCTATTAGGGTTCGCCAACTTTTATAGGCGTTTCATCCGTGACTTTTCCGGAATGGTGGCCCCGTTAACCCGACTTACACGTAAGAACGTCCCCTTTGTCTGGGATCAGAAAGCGCAGCAGTCATTCGAGCGGTTGAAGACCTCCTTCTCCACGGCACCGAATCTAATCCATGCCAGTCCCGAACTGCCGTTTATCGTATAAGCCGATGCATCACAAGTTGCGCTTGGTGCAGTACTATCTCAAAGAAACATAGCCACCGGCGTGCTGCACCCCATCGCTTTTATGTCTAGGAAACTAAGCACGGCTGAGTGCAATTACACGATCGCTGAAAAGGAGCTGTTGGCCATCCGGGATGCCTTCTTGGAATGGAGGCATTGGTTGTTGGGTGCGAAACAGTTGGTCACTGTGTATACCGACCATCGGAACCTACAATTCATGCGGGATTCAAGAGATCTCACACCGCGACAACTGCGGTGGATGTTGTTCTTCGAGGAATACCGGTTTATCGTCACTTTCAGACCAGGCTCGAACAACAAAAAGGCGGATGCCTTGACCCGACAAGAACACCCAACGATGCATACCTTGAAACCGGACAGAGCGATCATTGAACCCTCCCGAGTGGTATGCGTTACGCAAACCAGGGATTTTCTCTCAGGAGTGAGAAATGGTATACAATCCTGTGTGTGGAAAACCTGGATCAGGCATCATCCTGAATGGAAGATAAAACACGGAGTACCCATGAGAGGAAACCAAGTACTTGTTCCTACAAACACTTTAAGAAAACTTGTGTATTCCTTGTGCCATGATACCCCTTGTGCGGGACACATGGGGTACGTGAAAACGTTGGAGAAGGTGTTGAGGCAGTTCTAGTGGCCTTCGGTACAGCCGGACTTACGGAAGTGGGTGATGGAGTGTACGACATGTGCCCAGATGAAGTCCAATCGACAGCAACCGCAGGGGCTCTTGCAACCTATGTCCACGCCGGAATACCCTTGGGAGAGGTTTTTGGTGGACTTTATAGTCGGCCTCCCCAAAGACCAGGGGAACACCACCATCATCATGGTTGTGGATTACCTAACAAAAATGGGTCACTTCGTAGCTTGTAAGCAGGTCCCTACAGCTGGTCAGTTGGCTCACCTTCTCTTGGTTCACGTTGTAAGACTACATGGTCTCCCGAGGGTTATAGTGTCAGACAGGGGGGCACAGTTTACTGCTCGCTTCAGGAAGACCTGGTGTTCGGAGTTACAGATAGCGTCCTCTCTGTCCACCAGTTTCCACCCGCAGACTGACGGGCAAACCGAGAGGCTAAACCAAACACTGAAGCAGTATTTACGTTGTTATGTTCAAAACAACTCGGATGCTTGGGTGGATTGGTTGTGGGTGGCGGAAATCGCCTATAACAGGGGATCTTTTTATATGTCATTTGGGACTCACGGACCGAGCCTGCCCTTATCCTAGAGCTGGGATTTCGCCGGATTGCACTTAGCACCTCGCCGTTTGGTCCGAAGAACGTCTAAATCTGAAGTGCCCTGGACTCTGGTGCTAGAGAGCGTGTGTGTGGGGAACTGCAGGGCTGCGAGCTGACCCGCAGGGACTCGAAGTACCAGGAGTCCCTGCGTGAGGTCGAGACCCGCAACACCTGGGTCGCTCTCCCTGCCTGCCCCGCCCCGGCCTCACCTCTCTTTCATTACTGATCCCAAGTACCGCTGCGCTGGAGCGCGCGGGAGCGCCCGGGGCGAAGCCCGGGCAAAGGGCGGGCCGTCTAAGGCCGTCCAAGGGCAAATAAGGACGGGCCGGGCCCATTCTCTTTCTTCGTGGATTCGAGGACTTAAAGTACCCGTTTTAATTATTGTTATTAGGTATTTATTTTGGTTATTGTTTAGGTTTAGACCTATCGCTTTGTCTTACTTTTATAAATTGTACTTCTTAACCTTATATGATGTCCTTACGATCAGGGAAGGGTAGGCAGGTAATAGTAAAAACAAGTAGTGTTAAAGCAACTGGAACTTTAGATGACTTTATTATTCGGGCAACAGGGATATTGGAAAAATAAATTGCCCTCACAGAAAAGCGTTTATCGCTAGACTTAGTAACAGGGAAACGTTCTTCCTTGGGGCGGATTGGCTCTGCAACTACTCCCGAAAAGAGTTTAGCTAATGACTTGGAAGCCAGTCCAATATTTGTAGTAATTCCTGATTCCCAACCAACCCCTATGGATGATATAGTGGATTGTCCAAATGAAGGCCGTATATCATCAAGTACCACGGGGGAAGGTACCCAACATTGTAATTTGAGTGCCACAGGGCCTATTCCTTCGCAACCCCAGGTTCTAGACTCTGACCCAGTAGTTATAAAAACTAGTAAACGGAAAAGAGGGGGGGGTCATAATAAGGGAAGCAGAGCTAAATTAGCAAAGACGAATGCATTAAGAGTTTTAGCAAATTCAGCTAGACAAAAGGGAATTCCTCCTGGGGATGTTGGACATGCAACCCTTTCCTGCCCAAATAATAATGAAGAACTATTGGTAAATATTGAGAAGCTGGTAAAAAGCCTTCTGATGCCCCTTTTAGAGAGAACGCAAATTGTTAACCTAAAACTGGATCAATTAGAACATCTTATATCAAGTAATACTCAATCTCTTGAAATATTGGCCGATAAGAGTAAACCTCTTGAGACTTTGGATAATCGTATTACAACAAAGAAGGGGGGGTCCGAAAAATCAAAGTAAAGCGCCCCAAACCCCTGTAATTGCGGACCCCCAGGAAGTCCCCGTACAAACTGTTTTTTTTTTTTTAAACAGTTTTTATTGGCTTTTTTATGCATCACAATATATACATATGGCAGTGCATTTGTTCATTCACATAGATAGACAATTAACATTCAAAACAATTATCAGTACTGTACATCTCTTCTCGCTTCATCTTAGATGGCAATATACATTTGATTTCACGACATATAATGACCGGTAGATAGTAGTATCATTAGGTGGTAGTCTTTAACGTGTTATGACTTCGTGACTATTGCGTCAACTAACAGATAGATCAGTAACACCTTTGTATCTCATTTCTTCCAGGTCCCACCCCCCCCCCTGGTACTCAACAGAAATATATGCTCTAATAACTTAGTCCAATTCCATCCTATGGACTCATCTCGGGGTCAGATAGTTCTCGTGGGCCTTCACATAAATTGCCTCTATATTCATTCCATTTCCCCCAAATTCTAGACCATTTTCTGGGGCAACCTCTATGGATATAGACCGCCCTTTTTGCCACCATCGCCGCATCCATATCGTTCCCCCATTGCGTTCTCGTGGGTATCAGGTTAGACCCCCATTTCCTAGCGATGTTACGTTTAGCTAGAGCCATGCCTAGTGTAGCCCATGTCTGCAGCCCTTTATTAAGATCTGTGGGTGACCAGATATTCAGTATGCAGCATCTTAGTTCTGGCGGTAGGTCCACCCCACTGGCTTCGGAGATCTCAGACATAAGCTGTGCCCAGTACGTTTGTATTATAGGACAATCCCATAGTATGTGGTAGAATGTTCCTAGTAGACCACAACCCCTCAAGCAGATAGGTTCCGAAATGTGTCCCAGTTTGTGCTAGAGGGTGCGTGAGTAGTATACTCTATGTAGTATCTTTAGTTGTATAAGCTTCAATCGGGAAGGGATCGAGGCGTCTCTTGGAGAAGCCAGAGCATGCAACCAGTCCTCATCGTCTATATCTCTTAGTTCCACCTCCCATTTACTCCGAAGTATTACCGTGGGGTCCCGAAGGTTGTTTAACAGTTTATTATATGTGAGTGATATCGCTTTCTGTTGGAGGTGTTCAGTCAGAAGCCTATCCTCCAGGGGGGAAGAGTCGGCCAGTGTGGTACCGATCAGAATGGCCCCTTGCAGTGCGTGTCGGATTTGCGTGTAGCGATAAAGCTCCACATCTGCCATCCCATATTTTTCTTTCAGGGCTTCGAATGTGATGATGGTTCCCCGGTGCCACATATCCCCAATCTTGGAAATCCCAATTAGATCCCATTGCCTAAAGCCTTTAGTGTTCGCCAATGTACCAAGTCTCCGCATGTCCCAAAGCGGGGTGGCAAGCGTGAGTACCCCCTCCCAACCTAGGGCTCTCTGTGCTATGTGCCATATCTTGACAGTGTGGGCCGTTGGGCCCGTGAGGGTATGGCTGCGTTTGTTGGTGTATAGGGCTTTCATCAGTTTATCTGCGGGGAGGATAGTTCTGTCAAGGCTGTAGGCTGGTTCCTGTTGAGGAGTGTGTAGCCATTGATTAATAACTGTTAGCTGAGCAGCCCAGTAGTATAGTTTAACATTTGGGAGTGCGATCCCTCCGTCATACCAGCTGCGGACAAGTTTGGTCTGGGCTATACGAGCCGGTTTCCCGTCCCATAACAACGAGGAAATTTCTGCTTCAATGGCTTTGAAATATGAGGGCGGGATCAGAAAAGGGGTATTTTGTAGTGCGTAGAGAAATCGTGGAAGTGAGAGCATTTTAAAGAGTGCTGCCCTTCCCAACAATGTCAGCGGTAGGGAGCGCCAATGTTTCACGTCAGCCTTGAGCCTCTGCAGGGGTTTTGACAAATTTTCCTCCATAAAAATGGAGTCATTCGGCGTGACAAATATTCCGAGGTATCGGAACCCTCTGGTCGCTGTCTGTACCGTGCAAGTGGGAGGCAGTGAGGGCATTTGACCGTGTAGGATGTATAGAACCGACTTCGTCCAGTTAATCGTATATCCTGTTATTTCTCTATATGTCTCAAGGACTGCCAGGAGTGTGACCAGGGATGTAGTTGGGGACATTAAGTAAATCAGCACGTCATCGGCATATAGGGAAATACGGTCTTCCCAGCCTGGTTCCCATGTGATCCCTCGGATCATTGGTTCCGTGCGGATTATCACCGCTAGCGGTTCTAAAATGAGCGCGAACAGAAGCGGGGACAGCGGGCACCCCTGTCGTGTCCCGCGACCCAGTGTAATCGTGCGGGAAGTGTGGCCATTGGCAACTACCTGGGCTAGGGGGCCTGTATAAAGTAATTTGACCCAGTTGCAAAATTTGGGGCCAAAGCCCATCTTTTGGAGCACTGCAAAAAGAAAAGGCCACTCGACGAGGTCGAACGCCATGGTTGCGTCCAGGGATAGAATGGCTGCGTCTTCCTGCAGTAGTGGGACACGGTGAAGCACTCCGTTAAGACGTCGCAGATTGAGCGACGTATTTCTACCGGGCATAAAGCCCGATTGGTCCTGGTGAATTAAGGTAGTGAGGTGTGGTTGTAGTCGCAGTGCTAACAGTTTCGCCAAGATTTTGGCGTCAGCGTTCATTAGTGATATCGGACGATATGAGGACGTTTGGTCAGGTGGTTTGCCAGGTTTATGAATAGCGATAATAGTGGCCAATCGCTGCTCTTCCGTTAAAGCGCCTCGTGCTAGGCAGTCATTATACATGGGGAGCATGTGAGGGAGGAGTTGTCGGGCCATTGATTTATATAGTTCTACCGGTAGGCCGTTAGGCCCCATTGCTTTGCCTGTGTGTAGGGCTGCGAGTGCCTTTCCCAGTTCCTCTGTCGTCAGGTCGTCCTCCAGGGTTTGGGCGTCCTCTTGCGATAGTGTCGTAAGTGGTACGTCATGTAGGAACCTTGTACTGTCTTCTTCCGTCACTCCGCTATGTGTAGTGTATACCTTTTCGTAATGTGAGGCCAGTTGGTCGACTCTATCTTGGGGGGAAGTGGTGTGTGTACCATCCGAAAGCGTGAGCTGGGCTATCCACCTGTCTGCTCTGTCTTTTTTCCGTACAAACAGTTTTGACTAAACCTACACTGGCGGCTACTGTGGGCTCCCAGCCTAAGACTGTAGCAGCCATAGCATCAACATCTAAGTCAACTACATCTAAGCAGGCAGTCACTTCTGGGCCCAAACCAACTTCATCGCGGGGAGCGATAGTTCCTAGTGAAATAGCCCCTCTAAATAAACCAGTTTGTGTAAACCTACCCCCTGACTCTGCCCCTTTTATGGTAATCCTGACAGGAGTCCCAGTAGTTGCGCCAAATAAACCGGAATCAAGTCAGGACCTTATAAATAAAGCAACATTCTGGCTTAATAACAATAGGCCACTTCCCCCTGCTTCTAAAACACAAATATTAAGTGTGCGAAGGGTCCCCTGGGTGGGGCCAAGTGAGAAAGATCTAGAGGGGGATTGTATCCTTATTAATTTTAGGGACAGTTGGGTAAAAGACTTGATTTGCCGTAAACCAAGGTTTGGCAGACTGGGGGATATTCAATGTATAGGTTTGGAATACTTTTACCCAAATCTGAATCATGTTCCCCCTAATCTATGTCATAATTATTCTGGGTTAAGATTACAGAGTGAAAGACATCCTGGGTGGACACAGAGTAATGTTGTTGCACGACCGGCCCAAAGTCACCCTGGAATGAGGTACCAGGGTGATGGATGCTTTAGGGGGCCGCCAAGTAATAACTTTTTGCAACTACCCTACAATTACCCAAGAATGAGATTTCAGGGAGAGGAATATCTAGGGTGGATTCCAAGTAATAATATTCCCCTAAGAAATCGTTTTGATTCACTAGTGGGAATGGAGGGGTTAGATTGACCATCAGACAGCCAAAAGGAAAATGTATCACCCATAGGAGAGTTGAGCCTGAGGGAGAATGAGGGTGAAAGATGGAAGGATACCTTTGTGGAGGATGTCTCAGCCTGTGAAGCACAGATTATTAACCTTTTAGAGCCAGAGGTTCTTATTATTTCAGATTGTGAGCCGAATTTATCTGCCCCCGGACAAGTTTTGGCAACTCGACCAGAACCTGTGGGTGACAATCTGGGGGAACCAAGGCTGTGCCTAATCTCATGGAATATCGCAGGTCTTGCTGGTAGACTAGAGGATGAGGCTTGGTTGGATTATGTGGGCGGCCATGATATCCTGTGTTTTCAGGAGACATGGAGCCGAACGGCCCAGGACATTGATGGCTTTCAACCGTTTAATGTTCTGGCGGTGCCATCACCAGCAGGGAGGGCAAAGGGTGGGATAATGACAGCAATTTCCCTTAAATTGAATAATTTGGTAACTTCTAAGATAGTGGATACCCCATGGTACCAATTGCTTTTGTTGGAAAATCTGTTCCCTGAGCGGCTGTTACTGATCAACTGGTATCACAATGTTTTTGATGATAATGAGATATCCATAATTATGAGCCTGGAGGAAGTAATATGTAAGGCACGCAGTGACCGGCCTCTATTATTCATCATTTGGGTTGGTGATTTCAATAGTTCGCTGTGTAAATTTGGTGGCTCAAATGTGTGTGGTTTGGAGGATCTAAATGAACAACCCCTGATACACTTTAAGCACACACCACAGGGGAACGCACTAAATAACATCAATGTTTTAAATGATCTATGCATAGTGGAGCCTTGGGTTGCTCCTAATTTATCACCAATACCAACCTTTCAGGGAACTAGAGGCTCGATGAGTGTCATTGATTTTGCCATTGTGTCCAGTAGCTACTTCCATTATGTTGACAAGCTTGAGGTAATTGCAAACGCTGCAAGTGATCACAACCCCCTAATGTTATCTTTGTGTTGTCCTGTTACTATAAAACATCCAGTTTGGGAGCAACCCATAAAATATAACAGGAATCAAGGTGTCATCCTGAAGTGGGGGAAAATAGATGCTGTAGGCCTAGAGGCAGAGATCTTAAACGCCCATAGCTCTGAAATTGAGTCATGTTTATCGCCAACATCCGATCCTGAAAAGGTCATTAGGAATTTTGACATTTTATGTGGGCATGTGGCAGAGCATCTTAAAAAACCAATTGGGAAAAATAAACCAAAGGGCTTTAGATGGTTTGATGCCGTGTGCTCTGCATCGCACAAATCCCTAAAAATGGCACTACAACAAAAACCAAGGAATAAAGAGTTGGTAAGAACGACTAGAATGGCCTATAAAGAGGCTATTAGAAAAAGAAAGCAGGACTTAAAAAACCTTGCTTGGGAAGATCTAGAGAAGGCCTCAGAGCTAAAAGATAGTAGGCTTTTTTGGGAAGTAGTAAATCGTCCCCTTTTTATGAGCGATAGTAAAGATAATATAGTGATGCAGATTACTGGTGAATCGTGGGAAGCCCATTTTGGAAAACTCTTTAACCTAAATGCTATATCACCTCTGGGCTTGCTGGATGTCACTAGGGAGTCGGTGGCCTCATCCACAGCTTTTTCTTTAAGTTCCTCGCTTACATTGCAAGAGGTGGAGGAGGCCTTGAGGAAAGGTATACTATTAAAAGCTCCTGGTCCTGATGCTGTGCCTCTGGACTTCTTTAGGCATAATATTGATGTATGGGCACCATTGTTACTGAATGTGTTTAGGGCAGCTGTTATAGGCCGAATCCCTGCATCATGGAAGGAGGCAGTGGTGGTGCCGATTTTTAAGAAGGGTGATAGGTGTGATCCCCGATGCTATCGCCCTATATCATTAATCGATGCATCATGCAAATTGTTGGGAAGGGTTATCCTGGTCAGACTGGAAACATGGGCAGACTCTGTGGGCCTTATTGTGAACTCCCAATATGGATTTAGAAGAGGAAAAGGGACGGTCGAACAGTGTCTGAATTTGGCACTAATTATAGGCAAGTACATGAAGGCAAAGAATTCCTCCATCCACCTTGCCTTCATGGACTTGTCAAGTGCTTTTGACACTGTTTGTAGAAGCAAGCTGTGGCAAATGATGGATGACATGGGCTTTTTGGAACCCTTAGTTACATTGCTCCGCAGATTGCATGCAGCAACAACTGTGGCTATAAGGTTCGGACCAGGGGGGGAAAAAACAAAATCTATTCCCTCAACCGAGGGTGTGCGACAAGGTTGCATTTTAGCGCCTTTCTTGTTCCTAGTATATACAAACGGCCTGGAGAAGTACTTGTTGGATCACTGCTGTGACTTTCCAAAGGTAAATAGTAGGAGTATTCCCATGCTTTCTTATGCCGACGACACGGTACTAATGACCCTTACAGGAAATAGTATGCAGATTTGTCTTGATGTCTTTAATACCTTCATGATGGACCTGGATCTGAAGGTAAATTTTGCAAAATCTTTTGCAATGGTCTGTGGTCCAAAAGGGTCAAAATCCAGGAAGTTCATGGTAAATAACTTTACCATTGAAAAGGTACACAACTTTAATTACCTGGGAAATCTCTTTAATAACAAACTGAGCTGGGCCCCATTAATGAAGGCTCGAGCTCAGAGTGCCAGTAGATCCATAGAGGGCCTGTTCCGTTTTGGTGGTAAGCTGGGTCAAAAACCGGTCGCACACCTAAAAACCCTGTATAGATCTAAATGCCTATCTGTGGCCACTTATGGGGCAGGGGTATGGGGGACTGAAAGCCCTGCCACGATACAGGTCATGGAAAACAAATTTTTAAAGCGTGTATTATCAATTCCATCGGGTTCATCAAATAGTTTCTGCCATGATGAAATGGGAATGAGTTATGTGACTGATATCATTCGTCTCTCGCCTTTATTACTATGGGGTAAAATATGGCTATCTGAGGACCTCCAGCTTTCTAGAGATATTCTCCTAGACTGTAAGAGTCTTGATAATGCAAAGCAGATCCCTTGGTTGTCATATGTCAATGATATGTTTCATAAAATAGGTTTGGGTCATGTTTATGACAACCCTGAAAATATCCAGGGAGACATTAAAGCCCAAATTAAAATAAGTTACCGGAAATCCTTAAACACACTATGTTCGGTTAGGCCAACAGGTTGTGTGGATAAACTACAGCACCAGTTTTATTTAACTTTTACAACCCATGTGCAATGGCGGTTTTATCTCACAAGGTTTAGGCTAAATATTCTTCATTTTCTTTTTGCCTTTCCAAAACAAGGGGGTTGGTGTGAGAGGCTGCACCCTTGCCCCTGCAATAACAGAGTTAGTCAGAGTACCATACATGTTGTCCTCTTTTGTTCTTTATATCAGGAACCAAGGACCAGATTTATCAAGCCCATCCTGAAGGGGCGGCAACCATGTATTTATAAAGAAGGTTATGACTACTTGCTATCGCTATCATCTTCTGGAGTATGTTCCGCCATGTTAAATTTTATACGAGTGTCACTCCAGATTAGGAAACGGTATGGCTAACTTGGCCTTAGACTTATACATTGTTGTGGGAACCTGTATTTACTTGTTGTTGTATGATGGCCACTCAATTATAACTATTGTGTGTAATAATAATACTCGCTGACTTAGGGTGATTAGTATGGGTCCTATTGTCTGTATGTCTTTATCCTGACAAATGATCTGTGGAATGCATCAACTTATGTTTTAATTTTCTTAATGTGTATATTATAGATGGTTCATTTTAAAATTGTAATCATGTTTTGTAATTTAAAAATGTATACTTTTATGATTCTTTGTTTGAATCGAATAAAGTTTTTGAACCGAACCTATAACAGCACCCAGCATGCGTCCACACAGCATACCCCCTTCTTTTGTTCTTATGGGCACCATCCCAGGTTCACCCCATTGTTACTGCCTAGTACGTGCAGTAAGCTGCCAGACGTCAGGGAAAGGTTGTTGCGTGTTCGCAAGGTGCTCCTCGCCACACGCAAGAATCTTATGCAGGCCAAGGCTAGTTATAAGAAGCAGGCAGACAAACACCGCAGGCCTAGTCCGGTGTACAAGAATGGTGATATGGTGTGGTTGTCCACAAAGCACATTAGATTCAGCAAACACAGCGTGTTCAATACGAGATTCATAGGGCCCTACAAGGTCGTGAAACATGTGAATCCAGTGGCTGTACGATTGCGCCTGCCTGCGCATTTCAGGATGCACCCGGTGTTTCACGTATCCCTTTTGAAGCCTTCCCGTTGCCGGCAGCGTCGGTTGCCCTTGCCCATCTGGATTCACCATGACAGGGAGTATGAGGTGCAGGGGGTCCTGGACTCTAAGTGGGTGAGGGGGCGTTTGCACTATCTGATCTCCTGGAAGGGCTACGGCCCGGAAGAAAATTCCTGGGAGCCTGCCGGGGCTGTGCACGCCCCCCGGCTGGTGGCGAGGTTCCACAGGTCTTGTCCGGACAAACCCGTGTAGGGTCGGTGCCCCTTGTGAGGGGGGATGTACTGTCAGACCTCGCCCCAATGAGGCAGGGAGCCACGACACCCTCTCCGTATGCAGAGCACCGCCGAACAACAGCGGACCTCCGAGGATCGGGATTAAAACCACACTTTCCGGCATGCCAAGAACCGCCTCACGCAAGAGACACCGAACACGCCGTAAACACGGAAATAAAGACCGCGCAGGAACCATCGGCGGCGGCGATAATTCAGAATATTCCTGAGGTGTAGGCGGTAAGCTGAGGTTGCGGTAAGCTCTCGGATCTTTGTTACCTTGTGCGCTGGATCTCTCAAGAGGCTCTGTTTGAGCTCCAGACTCCCGAACACGCTGTTGGCGTGTGTCACAAAGTCCCCGTGTTTCTCTCGGCTGAGAGAGTTGTTATGGTCTGAGCCCTTCAGACAAACAGTGATAACCCTGACCGGGGATTGTTTCTTTTTTACATTGCATGGCGCAGTTGTGCTGTGTTGCCGAGTGGCTATATCGATAGCCGGATTTACTAAGACATTTTGACTGTTTAACACTGAAACAGAGGCATACAAGCTTCTAGTATGCAAACAACGTTAAGGAAAAATTAACCCTGTTTGCTTTATATGTTTTCTCCACAACCCTGTTTATCTCTCTTCCAAGCAGGAGAAACGAGTGAGAGGTATCGAGTTCAAGGGATTATGTTACTGCTGTGTGTGCATCCATGAGATGGTATGTGTGGAGCGTGATGAGCATATAGCATAGTGGTTATTTGAAGCAGGGTTTCATGCACGTTCTTTTGTGTCTTATACAGTTGAGCAGAATCCCTGGTACCACCTCAAGCCTCTTCTCCTCGCACTAGTCCTCGTTATTTTCCTTTACAGGTATGAGGAAGTGTACGTAGTAAATGCATTGTGTTTAACTAGGAGGAGTGTTAGAGTAAGGTGGGTACGGGGGGGGTTTATTCTAATAGCTTGTTCTTTGTCATTGCATATCTGCCTCCCCGCTGTTCCCTTCCTTTCCCTCCCCGGTGAAACTGCCTTAGTGGTCTGTGTTCTCATCCAGACATTGGGGTAGTTCTTCGGGGGAAGGTGTGGGTCTTTCAGCACAGCTCCGAAGAGACATAGGCGGAGCCTGACACTCGCAACCGGGTACGCAGTGTCGCCGTTGGTAATGGCCCTAAGGTGCTGGAGAATACGTTTGTGTACCTGTGGTCTTGTGCTGCCCACATAACGTAGACCACAGGGACACTCCAGCACATACACTGCGTACTCGGTGCGACACGTCAGTTTATATTTGATGGAGGTAGGAGTCACACTGAAAGGGGTAGAATATTCTGTCCGACTAACTCCATTTCTACATGCTTTGCAAGACGAGCATTTAAGAAAACCCTTGCTAGAGTCTAACCACAAGCCTGTGGTCCTCAACTCAGGGCTGCTAGACACCAAGCAGTTACTCATAGTTCTAGCTCGCTTGTAGGCTATGCTGGGCACACTAGAGACCTGATTACTCAGAACCGGGTCACTTGTGATAAGTGCCCAGTTACGCTTGACTATATTTCTGAAAGTCCGATGTTGATTGCTAAATGTAAAAACAAGCCTAGTTTCACTATGGGCAGTACGGCCTGCGCCTTTCTTGCTCTATCCTGTAGCAGAAAATGGAGTTCCTGTATTGTGGGTAGTGCTGGGCAATAGGGATACTCTGTCTTGTGAGTTAGCTCTTGCCATAGCTTTCTCAATTACCTCATTAGAGTAACCCCTTTCCCTGAATCTACTTTTACATAAAAGTTGTGCCTCTCTACAGTGAAGCTCTGAACTACAAATCCGTTTGATGCGGAGCATTTCACCATAAGGAATACTCCTTATGAGATGCGCAGGATGGTGACTATTCGCATGGACGACACTATTACCTGCAGTAGGTTTTCTGTAAAGTTTGGTTTCAAGTTTCCCCTCTCTGATGTAGATTTCTACATCCAAAAAACAAACGGATTTGTCACTAATATGGCTAGTGAACTGAAGATTAAGAGTGTTGACGTTCAGTTTATCAATAAATTCAACTGCCTCATTTTCCAAGCCATCCCATATGATAAAGAGGTCATCTATGTACCTTAACCATTTTACAATTTTGGTATTCATAGTGTCCGCAAAGTTAGGCAAGAGGACCTGCTCCTCCCAGTATCCCATATGTATGCAGGCATAACTTGGAGAGAAGCAGGCCCCCATTGCCACACCCCTTATCTGTTGGAATAACTGCTTCCCGAACATGAAAAAGTTGTTTTCAAGACATAACTCGATCATATCTACTATCATGCGTGTATGATCATTAAACAACATAGGTCTAGATCCCAGGAAATGTTGGACTGCTCTCAGCCCATCCTTGTGATAGATGCTAGGGTATAATGCGGAAACGTCTAAGGATATTAACAAATAGCTAGATTTCCACTCCACATCATACACCTTTTTGAGAAAATCACCAGTGTCGAGCACAAATGAGGGTAATGCCCTAACAAACTCTTGGAGGAAGAAGTCCACATATTTACTGATATTCTCAAGTATACTGTTGCAAGCAGATATAATGGGACGCCCTGGTGGTGACTGCGATTTCTTGTGGATCTTCGGTATGAAGTAGATTACAGGTGTAACAGGATTGTCATTTTTAATGAATTTGAACTCATCCATACTTATAACACCGGTACTTCTCCATGCCATAAGTTTGGAATAAATGTTGTTCTTAGCCAATTGTACCTCCTTGGCATCTGTCCGTCGGTAGCAGGTACAGTCATTTAATTGTCCAAGTGCTTCATCCATGTACATCTGGCGAGGCCAGAGCACCACATTTCCTCCTTTATCGGATTCCCTCACGATAATATTAGTGTTGCTTTTCAATTTTCTAATTAGTCGATGGTATTCAAAATCACGATAGTGATGTTTCTTCGAGAATTTGCTATGCTTGAGAAAGAGTTCCCTTAGTTCTAGGGAAACTTTGTCATGGAATTGGTCAATGTTATCTTTGATCATCAAAGGGCAAAACTTGGACTTAGGTTTAAAGTTAGTGACTGTAGATAAATTCGTTATTGGCATCATGCCCGAGCCCGGGATAGATGCTGGCACTGTCGATTCATTTTGCATTTCCAACAGGTCAAGTAATAGATTAGATTCAGGTGAAAACATTGTAGGAGATTGAGAACATGACACAGCAATAGAGGTAGGTTGTGAGTTCTTATGTAGGCAATGATATTTGCGCAGGTTGAGTTTCCGCACATATTTGTACAAATTGATTTTTGTGCCCGCATAATCAAAGTTGCTTTTGGGGCTATATGAGAGGCCTAAGGCCAGCAATGAGTTTTCCTTGTCTGTAAGAGGCAGATCGGTAAGATTGATAACTGTGGGAGGTTCTCTTGTTGCAGGGTTTATCTGCGATTCCACTGTTTGCGTTGTTTTTTGATTGGTTTGTTTGTTGTGCCTGCGTTGTCTGTTGCAGCGCCTCCTTGCTGCCCGTTTGGCGTTGGCGCTTTGCTTGTGATTGCACCCTTGACACCTGAACGGAGAGTCTGCTTGCGATCCCGCTGGACTACCTCCAATTCTTGTGCTAAGGTGAGTTTGCGAAACCCCATTCTCTGTGATCTGACCAGCTCATTGTCGGATTCACTGTTGATGTTAGAGCTACCTCCCGACATGGATGAGGTCTCAGCTGTCACCGCTGTTGTTCTAGGATTAGACATAAGGGAGCTTGCTGGTTTGGTGGTATGTGTGGCTTTAATGTGATCGTACTTTCTCGCAAATGTAAAAATTTGACCATGCTCATAGTCAAGTCGGTCTCTTTGGAACTTATACGCTTTGCGCCGCTTTATCACATCTTCCTCTCTTTTCAACCGTACAAGCATATCGTCCCTGTATTTTGCTAACTGCGGTGTGCTGGGCAATTTGTCGATTTCCTCATTTAGTCTATCAATCTCCACAAGTAATTTAGCTTGATCAGATTCTGCGTATTATAACCAGTATTGCCATGAGCTTCTTGGAAGATTCAAGATTGCATTTTGCCCAATCGACAAGCATACACGGGTCAGGATTCTCGTAGGGCGTGGCTAGCAGAATTCTCAATCCCCGCGGGACCCGGCCAACCTCTAAGTACCCAGTCAGCGAACAATGTTCCCACCACTTGGATTGCTCAGCTTTACTCGCTTTCTCCAACGTTTTAAACAAATCCTTCATATTGCTGTGCGGTTCATGGGGGGTGGCTGAAATAGTTGGTACTGCTCCGTCCCCAGCCGGGGAATCGGTGAACATGGTTCTAGCTGCCGCAACCCGCCCCTGTAACGTGTCGGCAGACATGGTGATGTTATGAGCTTAAGATGTTACAGTCAATGCTCCCGTTAAATCACAATGTCACTAACGGGAGCAAGCACACACCACACAGGACTTACTGTGGGACCCGGCTTCTTGGCAGGTACTATCGATGCGACTCCTGTTTGGGGAACAACGAACGCCAGACGAACGCCGACCTTCGAACCAGAACTGCTACGACGTACTTCCCCACCCCACTCTGAAGACGGAACTTCCACTCTCCCGGGGCAATTTGGTTACTCCTCCCGGAGTGGAACAAGAAGACTTCAAGACTGGAATCGCTGCTTCAAACCTCAAAGCCCAAGCGTGGAGGGGTTTGCCAAATTCAGGGAAGCAATCCTGAAGAATATTTTCGGCAGAAGGACGTCATGCAGCAGTCACGCAGCATCAAAAGACGAGGCAAACCCAGGTATATATATTAGAAGAGAAAGGCACAAAAGAAGGTATAGATCTGTGTTTCAGACGAATCAGAAGTGGAGTTTGGATGTTAGATTTATATAGTGCGGCTTATCACCCATAAGGGTTATCTAAGCACTGTCCATGGGCACAGGGAGAATAAGTGATTTGCCCAGAATCACAGGATGATGAGACGACGCAGAGTCAAACCCGTATTCCAGCTATTGAGTAGCTTCTCTGCCAGCTGCTCCACATCCTTCCTGTAAGATGGCGTTTGGTTTCTTGGATGAAATACTTCTGAGTCTTTACTTGGCAGTGACAGGCGTGGGATTTTGTATGAAATGAGTGATTGCTTTTTCCCCAGATATAGAGGAGAACCTGAATGAAATGACACAGATGCCACCCCACCCAGTGAACAACAGAACAACTTGTCAGACATCTAAGCGGGGTATAATAGGCCCTGATTTCCAATGCTGACGGATTGAGTTGTGGTACGTTCTGCGTGCAGAAAATATTATGAGTTTTTCTCTAGGAATAGAATGTGGTATGGTGACTTACGTGCAAAATTCAGTTTGTATTGCTTCAGTTACCGGTAATTGCATTACTCTGAGTCTCCCCCCTTCCTTCCTTACTCCTTGAGGTATTCCTGCGTCACCAGACAACCAATATTAGCCTTGTAAAATTAAAGACAAAAGTCCCTCTCACCTCCACTCCTCCCATTCATGAAACAAATTGTGCACGCTTTTGTTGTATTTGGCCTGGAGTATCGGGAGGAAGGGAGGGACCTAAGGAAGGAAAGCGAGGGTAATGACTCGGAGTAAAGTAGATTACCAGTAAGTAATTGAAGTATTACTTCATCGTCTCTCCTCGCTTTCCTTGCTTACTCAATGAGATGCACCAAAAGAAACAAAAACCCAGAACAGCTTAAACGTGTATGCTTGACCACACAAAAACTTTTCATTAAAGACACATACCCCAGCCCAGAAAAGAACCACCTCTTTTACTTCGATAGAGGATAAGGTTCATGAACCAAACACATTGTCCAAATCCATCTTATTTGCAATCCTGCAATGATTCACAAAGGTGGATGGTGAAGCCTGTATCGCCGCCCTGCAAATCTATGGATGGATGCAGACATTCCTCGAGCAGATTTTCCCTTTACAACCTCTGGAAAGGAATGGCCTCTAGCCTTGTAAGCTAGAACAATTAGAGATTTGACCCACAACTTAAAGAAGCCACTGCTGGTTTATACCCTTTCCAGCAGGACAGAAATTTACAAATAGGGACTCTGACATTCAAAAATCAGCTATCCTTTCAAGATAGATCAGGAGAGTCCTCCTAGCATCGAAATTGTGAAGAACCTCTTCTTCCTTAGAAACTTGAGTTGGGTAAAAGTAGAGCAGACCATTGGTAAAAATAAAGGAATGAGATGCAAGATGATTCTGTCTTAAAAAAGGTTGACAAAAAGGGTGACTGCATGATGATGCTACTAACTCCCCCAGTCATCTACCTGTAGTGATTGCTACTAGAAAGAACGTCTTCGTCGATAAGGTTTTTAATTCACCTGTACTGAAGGCTCAAAAGGAGAGAACTTTAGTACTTCTAAAACCAGAAAAAGAGCCCAAGAAAGAAGCTGACAAGGAGGATCAGGATGAATGTTTATTTACCCTTTACAAATACCAGGCACCAAAGACTCAGAATCAAGCAGATTTCGACAGGAGGACCAGAATAGTCTAATAGAGGCCCATTGGATCTTAAGAGTGGAAATTCTTAACCCAAAAATAGCCCATCTTGCAGATAAAAGACCCCAGTGGATGAAATGAACTGTCTTGTCCCACACGACTTACTGAATGAAAACCAGTGTCTGGAGTAAGGGTTCAAAGTCAAAGGCCTCCTGGATGCCTGTAAGGTAGGTTCTAGATTAGGAAGACTTCTTCTTGTCATTCCCATATATACTCTCAGTCTCCTCCACCTTCCTGCTGTAGAATTGGAAAAAATTTAGGTGATGGGTTGGTCGGAAGTCTTCATTCCTCCTTCTTTAAGGATGTCAGGAGACGAAGCCAAAATGAGCAGGCCCATATCGCAGTCCCTCCTTTCCGCCTGCCCTTACAAGAAACTTCAAAAGAAAAGTAAAGGAAGGAAAAGCAAAGAGAAGCCCTGGGGGTCACCTGCAGGAAAGAGCATCTGCACCCTTGCCTGATGTTCCTTCCTCCTGGATCAATACCTGTCCACCAGTGCATGTGCACTGGTTGTGAAAAAGTCAAATACTGGTAACTCCTGTTTCCTGACAATCCGGGAGAAGATTGCTGGATGGCGGCAGACATTTGTTGAAGAGGGAATGCCCCTGCTCAGTGGGATGGGTATGTCCAGACATGGGTCCCTTGCTTGCTATGCCACTGGATTTCAGTTAGCCTGGCTGATGTGGGGTGTTACCCCGAAATCGGTCCCATGATGGACCCATAATACTGGTGTGATGACCAAGGGAGCATGATACTCAAGTGAAACCCCTTTTGACAGGTTTGATGGGATCAGCCACCACTGAAAATGTAGTCTCACTTCATGTGACAGTTGACCCTCTGCCCCAGATTCATCGATAGAGGATTAGAATTAATCTCACTAGATTCTGAAAGTGGGACCGAGCCAAGGGATGAGAAAGATGGTGGACGCTATGTCTCCTTGAACCTGAATACATGAGTAAATGTTGAGAGCTGTTTCATCAAGGAGAGTTCTTAAGTATGACTGGATCTTTGTAATCCCCTGCTGAGCCAAAGTAACCAAATATTGGTCTGTACAGAATTTAGCTCCTATAAAAAGTTGGTCTTAAGACAGAACTAACTGTGATTTTTCCCGGTTTATGAGAAATCTATGGTGCTGCAAAAAGCTTAAAGCTCTGGAGTGTGCAGCTGGACCAACTCTTCTGAACCGTGTTCATTAGCCAGTTGTCCAGATAGGGGGAAAGAAACTGCCCTCTTGATGAAGCAAGGTGACCAGCAAAGCCAGCACCTTTTGTTAATACTCTTGATGCAGATGTCAGACTGAAAGTAAGAACTACAATTCAGAAATTATGTCCCCCTATTGCGAAGCACAAATCCATCTGATGCTCTGTCACAATAGGGATATGGTGGTAGGAATTCGGCAAATCTATTGTAGTAAGAACCTCTCCTCTTATCATTGGGATCATTGACTTTTGAGTTAACATTTTGAAGTTGATTGTCCGGATCCAGTTATTCACTTTCTTTAGGTTGAACGCCGACCTGAAGGAGCTGAATGTTTTTTGTACCAGAAATAGATCGGAGTAAGACCCTTTTCCATATTCTGAGGAACCTGTACGCTGGTCTTCTTTTTAGAAGATCCAGAACCCCTGTCATTAGAGCTTTGCACTTTCCTGGGTTCTTCTGTAGAGGTGTATGAATCATACCTGGTGGGATTTTGGAAAAATCTATCTGGTTGGCATCCTAAGACCCACTGATTGCTAATGTATTGAGCTCTGCCATCTGCAAATAGATGAATCCTTCCACCAACCGAATCCCATTGAGCTACAGAATTGGACTAGTCAGGACCTTTCTTAGATCCTCCCTTGCATCAATTTTCCTTGTTTGCTTCTTTGGCTGAAATCTCCTTCTCCGATAAGGAGATCTTTAGGCTTTCTCGTGAGACCATCTGGAGGAATGACCCAAAGACCTGTGAGGGTATGAAGATGAGGATGATTTGCCCTCATGAAGAAGGGCATCCTTTAAAAGCGTTGGCTATCGTCTCATCTAATTTCTCCCGAAACAGCTCCTTGCCATTAAGGGTATCTTCAATAAAGACATCTTCTCTGATGCACCCAACCTCAATTCACTCATCCATATGTTTCTTCAGGATGCAGCTACTGCTGTAGGAGCTACATAAGCTGTTCTCAGGACATCAGAAAAAATGTCTTCTAAGAATTTTGCCTTGTGCTCCATTGCAACAAGCAAATCTGAACAATCCTTGCCACCTTGTATGGCTCTTGACAGCCCATCAAAACCCTTAATTAAAGATTAACCTTAATAGGCTGCAAAAGTGTTAGATCTCAAGGAAAGGTTTTGAGCTGCAAACACCATCTTCAAAGTGCTGTCTACCTTTTTGTCAGTAGCATCAAAAAGAGAACATTCCTCTGGGTTTAAAGAGGGTCTTCCAATTAGGGTTGCCAAAATAGAATTCACATCTAGAGTATTGGGCAGAGTCATGTTTGTGTCATCCAGAATATAAAGCTTCTCAGGAAACCTGGGTACTTCCACTCTAGCTCTTTCCATTCCCAAAAATCATGTATTTGAACTTAGAATTCAGTGGCATCGAAACCACTGGTGGTTTCATATATTGAGGCAACAGCATGTTTTCTTTATGCTGTCCCGGAAATGGCTGAACCCCCTCAAACTGTGCCTGATGTGGCTGAGAATTTCTGGAATCTCCTCCCTTTTTGTCGTATTTTCCTGAGGGTATGTCATCATCTGATGTAGAGGAAGATTCAGTAGAATGACTTCTAAAGCCTTTATGTGTCTTCTCTCTGTCATTTAGAGCTTTTTGTTAATACTGCATCAATCATCTTTTGTACTTTCTCTGCCGTCGTCAAGGCAGTCATCCACCATAGGCTAGGGAGACACAGGAGACTTATTCTGCCTGGCTGGAATGAGTCCACCCTCAACCGAGGAGGAGGACGACATGGACCTCCTCTGGCATCCTTCCATACTGACAAATAGCACAAGACACACAAAATTAGACCTAGTTACATTAGGAAGTCTAATCCTGGAAATCAAACCAACCAGGTAAGCACATCCACGATCAACCAATAGATGTAGACATCTATATGTATGAATGAACATGTTAATTAGAAGTATAAGTAACAATATAAGCATCAAGAAAAGTTGTGACCACTATCGGCGACTCACTTCCTTTCTTGTCGGCCGCTTTCCGAATATGCAGCAAAGAGCATTCCAAGCACCCCTCTGCACAGAGAAGGATAGCCCTAGCCATTCAGGACCGGCCGGACGCCATCAAGACTGAGCCAAAGGGAGAGTTGCCAGGACTGCGTTGCAGGCCCCCATTCAAGCTGTTCCTTGCAGGAAAACACAATGGGCTGTAGAGGGTACCTCGCAAACCCTGAATAAAATAAAACACCATTGCTTTGACTGCAGCAATCTCGTCCTACTAACTTGACGATTTATGATTCACCCTGCATAAAGGCGCTTCCATGCAAGTAAGACAAAACAGAACAGGAGGAGTGGAGGGGAGAGGAGAGGACTTTCTAATTTAATTGGACGTAGTTATTGGTTGCCTGGTGAGACAGGACTGCCTCAATGAGTAAGGAAGGAAAGTGCAAGGGGGGCGATGAGGTAGAGAATTTATTGTGCATTAGAACCTCTCAACTATCTTCCCCAATCTTCCTAGTAAATTCCATTGGTGAATTTTGCCCTGCCAAAGTTTGCCAAGAGTGAATTTAATGGGTTGTTTGTGATTCTTGCAGTAGTTTGAATTTGGATCCCTGCTCAGGGATTTGCCAGGAATTACTCTATTACTTACTGATTATCTTCATTTCCCTGATTCAGAGTCCTCCTCGCCCCAGTCCCTATTTATGAGGCACCTCCGACAAAGGTTCACTACACCAAGGATTTTCGATTCCAATAGCTTTAAGCTGTTTTCAATTTATTTTGGAAATAGAATAAATTAACCCTCACATATGTCTTCCTGTAGTCTTCTCTGTCCTCAGGAAGGTAAGCTGCGCTATGTTGTTTCTATGTTTTATAATTTAATTGTACTTGTTATCGCTTTTGTCTGGCTACATCCTAAGGCATGAACAGGTCTTTAAACCTTTTACACTTTTTTAAAACAAATGTTATTGAAATCTTTGACAATAGTCCTGCATCCAGTTTTGACAAGTTTGCCTAATAGGCCTTATTTTTACAATGGAGTTGTCATCGCTTTTACTTAATAACAATATCAACTGTATTTTCATTGCAACGTAAGTTTCCCCCTTCCCTTAACATGAGTTGATACCATTTTGCAAAGGAAATGTAATGAGGGTTAGCTTATTGTTGGTCATTTAATCTGTTGTTTTCAGTATATCTCTTACAGTCAGAGGAGGAGCATACACAGTATGAGCCATCAGTCGTGTGGGGATGAGCTAGGCACTCGGGACGGAAGGGGGGGTCGGCGCCATGCAGCCTTCAGGAGTGGGGTGACCACAATCGACGACTCACTTCCTTTCTTGCTGGCGGCTTTCCGAATATGCAGCAAAGAGCATTCCAAGTATCTGATTCTGGGTCCTTCAAGGAGTCCACTAATACCTCCCAAGCCTGCGCTACGTCAATACTCCGAATGCCCCTCCTAGCTTCTCTAAGTGGCACTTCCTCTTCTTATACCGCCCATTTCTCTAGCTCTTTCCGCCACCCAGCTATTCTGGGCCCTCTAGGGGTTTTACAGTTTCTTGTTATTTTGGGCTTTGCAAGTATAAAGGCTTCTACTGTGACCTTCGTTTTGGCAGTGTGAAGGAACCAGTTCAGTATGCAGTGTCACGTAGTACAGGAGACCTCCCTGGAAATCGTGTTTGCTATCAGTGTTGTGACCTCCTCCCAATAATGTACTAAGTAAGGACAGTCCCAGATCATGTGCTTTAACTATGCTTCTATGGCCCCACATCTCAGGCAGGCCGTTCCCTCTGCGTGGAAGTACCTGGCAATATGACCTGGAGTCAAGTGTGCTCTATAAATGGAAAAGTAGTTAATCAGCTTGAATCATGCATTTCTGGTTACTTTTGGTACTCTCGCCAAGATATTGCCCCAGTCTTTTTCTGGTGTGGGGATTCCCAGATCTGTCTCCCTCTGTGCCTTCAGCATCTCTAGAGGTTGTAGTGTGTTTTTGGGTATCGCTCTATAGAGGAAGGTGACTGCCTCCCTTATCTTATAGTGACAAGTGTTGTGTTAGTGTGGTTCTGACATACTGGTCTTCCAGTGTGTGCGGAGTACCACTATTACTGCTCTATGCAGGAATAAATGCCCCTGAGGGAGATCAAATTCTTCTCTAAATTCTTAAAACGGGAGGAGCGCACCATCGTGAAACATGTCCTGTACTTTTTCCACACCTGCCTCCACCCTCTCAGTCAGGTCCTCCCAATTTCCACCATGTGGTAAGCAGGCAGGTCAACATCTTTAGGGATATGGCCGGGGAGTAGGGGATCCGTGTGCGTGTTTTTTGCAAGCAGCAGGACCAGCAGCGCTGTGTCAACCTGAATTCTGGTGTGTCCCCTTCTGAGATCCGCAGAGTTCTCAGAAAAGCTCCCATCAACTTGGGAAGATTTTGGACAAACGTCCCCACTGTTCGAGTCGGTGTTTGTCGACTCGCAAGCCACTGAGTGTACCACTTGAGTACGGCTGCTAGATAATAGGATTCGAATTCTGGTACTGCCAGCCCTCCATCATTAGATGGGCAGTGTAGTTTAGCTAGTGCCACCAGTCTGCGTCCTGAGCCCCAAAGGATCAACGTGACTAAAGAATCAAGCTCTTTGAAGACTGCTCTGGGAATCCAGATCGGCAGTACTGTGCAGAAATAAAGTAGACTGGGGATTGCCACCATTTTAAGTAGGGCCACTCTGTCTGTCACGAGAGTGGGAGCGTTCGCCAAAACTCGGTGCAAGCTTGTAAGGATCTGATAGCCAGACCCACGTTACCGTTTAGTAAATTCTGCCTGTCATAATATATTTTTACCCCTAATTATGGTAGAAAGTCAGGTTCCCAGCAAAGGTTCCCTAGTCCACCTGGCCAGGGAGCGTCGGCCTCTAAGGGAAAAAGATGCAATTTCTGCAAATTTACTCTTAAGCTAGGCCAAACTCCAAATTCTCATAGCATAGGCCTGGCTCCAATCAGATCCACCTCTATGTCCCTGAGAAATAATATGAGGTCATCAGTGTATTTGGTGTCTGTGGTTGTCAACTTGGATGCCCATATATCTTACCTCTTCTCGTGCCAGGCAGGCCAATGGCTCCATTGCCAAGGCAAACAACAGAGGCGACAGTAGGCACCCTTGTTGCGTTCCTTGGCCTACTTTGTAACTCCAATATTGTCCGCCCTGTTCAAACTCCGGCTGTGGGCTCTATGTACCACAGTTTAGTCCATGCTAAAAATCCCTGCTCCAGTTTCATTTTGGACAAAACCCCGTAAAGGAACCTCCATTCTGGGCTATCGGAGGCTGTTTCGATATCACATGCAAAGGGCGCTGCCCTGCCGTGGTCATGGGCCTCATACTCTAATATGGAGAGGAGCTGTCTGAGGTTCAGCGCTGTGTTACTGCCAGGTATGAACCGTGCGTGGTCCGGGTAACCTAATTTGGGCATGAGCGGGAGCAATCTAGAGGCCAGGATTTTACTTATTAAACCTTTTACCTTTACACAGTGAAAGTATAGCATGGATGAGGCAGCTTTTGTTTTAACCCAGCATGATATCACCCACCTGTTTCATAACTAAAGATGGTGCATGGATTTCAGTGAATAACAGAAAATTTAAGAGATTGAAGGGAAGTAGCATGCAGTGACCGTCCATATTTACCCCAGAGAGCGTGAATGGGTGGTATGAAATAACTAATCTTTATTATATTTTAGTGAATTGAGGGATGGCATTAATTGGGGCTGCATTTTTTAATTTATACGTACTGACTTTGGGGCGATAGCAAGAAATTGCTCAGCATTTTTCGCCTAAAAGGGAAGGCTTATTAGCTAATATTTAATAGGGTTCAGCCTACCTCACCCCTTACATTGGCCTAACTCCTTAGTTTTTCAATCTAAAAGGGAAGGCTGGCAGGAAATGACCCTCTATTTGTATCCCGCAGTGATGTTAAAGGATAAACAATTTTTTTTCGGGACAATTGTGCTTGTGCTAGCAGCCTTCTAAACCTCTCTTACACTGATCACTCAAAGTGTGGATGGAATTAACCTGACATTTTAAATACGGGGCAATTGAATGATAGCAGCAATCACACAGACCTTTTTTTTATATCTCGGGGCCCAAGGTGGATGAGCATGCGATAAACAGTGCCTTTCATCTGAGATCCATCTCTTTATGTTCCACAGTAAGTGGAGAGGTGGCACCCTATGAACCATCCCTTTATTCTGCCCAATTTCCCTACAGAGACAGTTTAAAGATTACATAAAATGAACCCGCGTTTTTACCCTGGAGACAGTAAAAGGTTTCTATTGAGCGAGTGTACTGTTTTCCTGCTTTAAGAAATTTCCTGCGAAGTAGTGGATAATTTGCATTAAATGGTAGTGCCATTCTTCTAGACACAGAAGTGCCCCATCCTTTTCCCCACAGACCAAGGAGGGAGGTTGTTAGATGGAGCTACTCTTTTTTCCTTCTCTAGTGTCATGTGTAACTTCTCCATCTTCTCCCTTTCTTGCAGGATGGTTCTGGAAGGGAGCACGGCTGACGCGGTGTCCTCACAGACCCTGGATCTCCGCCGCACCTGTGCCAAAGCCTCCCAGATCTTCTCGTCTCCAGGGGAGGCCTTCATTTTAAATAAGGATTCGGTGAAATATGGTGAACTCATCGTATTGGGGTAACGATCATCATTGACTTTGTGGAGTCCGAGTCTGTTGTAAATTGCATTCATATATATAGTGTAAGGCTAACACTTATTTTGGGAAATTAATGAGTACTGTATTATGTACAACATTTGAGAGACAGTTTGGATGACCAAGAAATAGAATGCAAACCACATTAGCAATACATTCAGTCCAGTGAAGGGTAAAAAACCCCAAAATAGTTTACAAGTTATTGCATTTGGATCTTTGAATTGGGATATCTAAAAAGGGACAAGAAGTAGTGTGGAAGTATTTATTCATTAGATCTTATATCAAGGATATTTCTATTGTATGACCTTAGCACTAAGTCGGAAGCAAATCACTTTATAGGGGCAACAGAGTTACGTGCCCTTATAGGTGTTATAAGTGCATAGGCAGACGTTGGTGTGTGAAATCCAGTGACTTGGCATTTGTGGTGAGGGAGAGGGGAAAAGACATCCAAGTGCATATCTTTCTGTGGTTGCATCTTACTCCTCCGTCTTGGTTGAAGTCTGGCTTGAAGAAGACAGCAGGCTTTTAATAATAGACTAGGAACCAGGCAGCGACTTCGATGCCAGGTTTCAAACGAGATATGGATATTTGTCAACATACTAGTGTAGGTGATCTCTTAATCAACCTGCAAGACTGCTAAAGGTTCCAGGTAAAGCTTATAATCTTTTAAGTAAGGTTAAAACTTGGGAGGACGTGATACTTAAAAGAAAAGGGTAAGAGATATGCATGAATATTTAGGCCTTGAAAAATGTAAATTATATAGCCAGCTCTGAAGGTCTATAACTTAACCGATCTTACAATAAAGTATTCGACGTGTAATCCTTTTGTTATTCAACTGAACCAAATAGACAGACCTAATGTCAGAGATTTGTAAAATGACAACTCACAAATAAAAACGTGTGCTGCCAAAATCGAGTGATCTGTTAATTCGAATGTAGAGAGCAGCAAACAGTTGACAGGTAATTATGTGATGTCAGTAAATCCTAGTAGATTCAAAAGTAGAGTCCGAGTGTTAAGGCAGCTTATTTATTCGTGGCCCAGTAGACCATTCGCTTGGAAGTTTAATAGCGCAGATTATGTTCTTTATTTAGCAAACACTGTGCAATTGAGTATTCTTTGCACAGAACCAAATCAAATGTTTTACTGTCCAGTGGAAAAGAAAACTTGCATACGGTCACAGTTCTTCTGGTAGCACAGTTTTAGGACAAAAACAGACTCTACATGTGTCACTCCCAGGCAGTCCCTATTTTGCACAGACTCATACAAGTATCTGCTGGCTGATCCACAGACTGCTCTCTGAATAAAATTACCTGATTCACATGAAAAGACAGAAACGGTGTGCTGTTACATTCTCGTTCATCTGTGATAAAGTAATCTTTTAAATGTGAGACGCGTTTTTGATCCTTAATATATTTGTGCTTGAATGGATAGAAAGAAGCCAAAGAAGCAAAGGCTTATGCTAGAGATGCTTACATATGGGGTCGATGGTGTTTAGAAGGACCATGTGTCTGATGGTGAAGCAAGAGTCACTTTAATCATCGATTTAACCAAAGCTGTCAACCTGAAGTGTCTCTGCGCTACAGAAGGTTCAGAAACCTAACTGGTAGGCCTGTAGGAGGTTGTGATTTTATATATATATATATATATATATATATATATATATCTGTGTTTCTGAAAATGCAGTTTGCTAGCATGTGAAGGATGGAGTAATGCAGTTTTAACTGTGCATATAGTCTGGGTCTACGTTGCGTTTTTTGAAGAAGAGGAGGGTTTGTCCATTTTTCAGAAAGGAAAGAATATGCCCCAACTGAGAGAGGTATAGATGATTTTCAAGTAGGGTGTAAGCTGTTGTGAAAGCAAATTTATGAGAAAGGAAGGGAGTGTCATTATTTTATGATAAGACTTGAGAGTTGGATGATGTTAGCGTGAAGCAATGCTCAGGGTAGTGTTAAGGGTGCAGTTGGGTTTTTTGACAACGTCAAGATTTGTGTTGCATCTTACTACTATTGGTTAATGTTTGTTGATTTCTTGTAACAATGAGGGCTTATGAGCAGCGGGAATTGATGAATACAATGCTTGATCATCTGAACCATACTTTGGTTTTGTTTTCAGCTTCTTCAGTGGTCTTGAAGCAATATTTGGTTTTGTCTTTGAATGTGTGAATTGCGGAGTGGTCAGCATTGAGGAATATGAGGTTTATGGGTGAGATAATGACATTACAAGTCTTCATGTTTCTGATGTTGCACTACTAAATGTTGGTCTTGTGAAGAGCATGATGTATTGACTTTTGGTTTTACATTAGGGATTTTGTGAAATTCATTTAGTCAATATGGTCAGGGATTTGGAGTTCAAGGTTAATGCAAAGTTGCTCACAAGTCCAAACAAATGGGATGTAAGCTTTTAGGACGAGGAGAGGTTCCTTAAAGAGTTTCATAGATTAGACTTGACAGGGATGTTTTGTGAAGGATGTAGACCCGGGGTTGTGTCAGGGCGCAGTGATTAAGAGTGCCACAGGGGTTGTGTTTCAGGAGAGCAGAAATGTCAACTGCACGTTTGTGGTGGTGTGTGTATTTATGAACATTCTAGGATTAAGGCAAGGGGGTGTTTAGGCATGTGTGTATCATGGCTGTCAATAGGAATGAGGCTGTAGGCACTGTGTTTCAGGGTGTTTATGGATTTTGGTCTTGTGGGATGGAGTCTGACTTAATGGAAATGGTGGAATACCTATGCGTTTCAGTTCTGGATCAAAGTTCAACAAGGCTCGTGTCTCAGAATGCAGTTGGAGACACAGAAGACTCAAAATGCATTTGGGTGCAGAAGACACAACATGCAACTGGGCTTTGATTACCCAAAAGTCAGTTTGGTACAGTTAACATAGATGATGCAATATGTAATGGGGTGCAAATGACAGAGATTACTCAAATGCAGTTGGGCACAGGTGTTTCAGTTGTTCACTGATTCCTCAAAATGCAACTCTGCCAGATGATTTTGAATTCAACTGTGTAGTGATGGTTCATAATACAATTGCTAACAGGTGAACAGAAAGAAATTTGGCAGAGAAGACTTAAAATAATGGTGGGCGGATTGCCCTCGCCGGGCAGGTGGTGGTCACAGCTGGCCCAGCGGGGGTGATCCGCCCGCCATCCACACTACAAAGTGTCGGATTCCCAACAGTGTACCACTAACCTTTGAAGCCGGATATGGCGGGAGCGATGAATGAAGCTATGTAACCCTATCCCCTATATGGAGTGACCCGTGAGGATGTAATATTCACTCAACAGACTACTCCACCATAGGGGAAAGGGAAAAATGGGACAAAGGAAACAATAAAGATGCACCTGTGAAATCACGGAAGGAGGGATGTGCGGAGTTGTAGACCTCACTCCTGTCACTCCAACCAACTACCCCCTTACTCCCTGTAGTAAAATATAAGCACAGCACACACATTAATACATATATTCAACCGTGCCTACAAATACAGTACGCAGCACCAGTGCTCTTTCCAGCACAATTCTGGCCTACAGGTAATGGAACATAGAAGAGTACTTAGCTGAAAGAGTTCATGGAAGGTTTTTACAGGTAAGTCCTCAGCCGTGCAGTCCCAGGGGAGTTCTACTCCAAGATGTAGCTCAGGAGGAACCAGCGTGGTTTCAGCTCGTGAAAAGAAACAAAGAATATATGAGGATAAACCCTGCACAGGCACCGATCCCCTTGACGGCTCCAGAAGATACACAGGCGCATGATTCTTATACGCACAAACGTAGGATTGACGCAATCCGAGCCTTTCAAGCGGCTCTTGATGTGGTTCAGCGCCTGTATCCTCGGAAAGCCAGCGACAGCGGGGGATTTAAGGTAAAGGAAATCCAAGCCTTTCAAACGGGTCTGAACGCACAATGCACGTGTGTCTAAAAGAATGTAGTTGACCTGGGCTCTGCAGTCTGCTAAGAACGCGAACCCATGTTGGAGCCGAGAGGGAGCTGGAATTCCTCTAAGCGGGTGAAAACGGAGCTAATCATGAACAGCTGCTCCAAACGGCTCTGAGACGCGCACAGCGCGTGTGAGGCAGGAAATAGATCAGGAAACACCAGTTGTCTTCGTATTAGGGGAACGAAGCGTCCCACACTGCGAACAACACCAGTGTAATACTGGTCCTAGATAAGAAGGCACAGTCCTTCAGAGAGGCAGAATTCTCGGCGTGTAGCTTTCTAAATTGACAAGCACTTAATAGCCTGTGGGAGGTGCTTATGTCAGGCTCTGCGATTTCAAAGCCAGGTGGTGCCCAAAGGATTATGGGAGATGGAGTGCAACCTGCCTTTCACATTCATTCAGACCCCCACATTCATGCCTGGATGTATGCCTAAGGCCCTATCTACGCCTAAATGTGACACAAATATCCCCCGCCATATTAGGATGGCTGGGGGGTCCGCGGCGGACGGAAGGACTGTCCGCCGCATTTCCATTGGTCGACTCGTCGACCGGCGGAAAACATGGTTAATATGGTGGCGGTGTCTGCAAGACACCACCATCCATATTACGATGACTGCGGAGATCAGCCTTTCCATGGCGGCAACATAGAAAGGCATGTGATCTTTGCCTTTGGGGGCCTGCAGCGGGCCCCCAGAAAGTGGGAGGGGGTGGGGGTGCATATGGGGGGTGCCTAGGGTACTCCATGCATTTACATGCACAAGGTGGCAGGCAACGCGCGGTGCCTGTCACGTTGTGCATGCAGCTCACTGCACTGCCCGCCACAATGCTGGGAATAGGGTTTGCCACCGCCATGGTGGCATCCTAATTTCAGGTGCGGGACCGCCGCACCCCCTGTGGACGGTCCCGCATTCCGTTACGGTGGCGGGCGGACTGCCCGCCATCGTAATGGAGCCCTTAATGCAGTTAGACAAAGGTGGCTCAAAATGCAACTCAACTCCAATGACTCAAAGGTAGTTGACCACCGATGACGCGAAAAGCATTTGGCTGCAATAAAGGCCTCAAATGTATTTGGGCGCAGGTGGCTCTAAAAACCAAAAATGCACAGATGACTTCAATGATTAAATGGAGTTTGACAGGATGACTAAAAATGCAGTTGGGTATAGATGGCATTGATAACTATGCAACAGGGTCCAGAAGACTTGAAATACAATAAGACACACATGACAGGAATGACTCAGTAGGCAATTGTGCATTGATTGTTACAACGAATTGGAGAAGAGGGTGCTGTGATGAGACAGAGTAGATGAGAAAATCATTAATTCTTGGATGCTTTTGTTGGAGCAAGAGTTGGCTTTACCTCTGTAGGTGTGGACTGGTTCTGGCCCACTGTCTGAACTTGGCCAAACTGAGAAATTGCCATAGAGAGTCACCTTTAGCATTGTTCACCCTCTGCTGTAGATGAATGAATGAATAATAGTCTTGTAAAGCGCAAACTTTGCCTAAAGGCGTTAGGGATAGAGCCGGTGGTCTTCAGTGTTTAGTCTTAAGTAGATGCCTAGGCTGGGATGCCATATGATAGCTAAGTAAGTTGGAGATACCTAGATCAAAGTAGGCCAGATGTAGAGCTTAAATTAGAGCTTGCTGGCCATAATGTGCCAGGCAGACACAGAAAACAAAGGAGTCTTCTGTGAATGTGCACATAATGATGGAGACTTCTGAGAGGGTAGATACATCCATTCACAAGTTCTATGACAGTAAACCTACACTTTGCAGGTCAGTTTTTACCCATTTACGCTGGTGCTGTGAGGGGCATACCAGTATGAATCTTGTGCTCATGAAGGGACTTGACCAGCCTGGTAGTTGCACTATACAGTCTTTAATGTGTTCGTGAGGTCTATTTTTTTGTCCTTTGGTAGTGATTGTACACAAAAGCATCTGGTGGATTCTGCCACTTACCACAAATTCTTCTTGGCCACAAGTACTGTTGCACTTCAAATTAATCCCCTGAGGCACTTCATTGCTTCATTGGTGTAGTGAGTAAATGAGAACAGTTACTTTCTCTGCGTTTCATTCCCTGCCAATGATAAAGTGGTATATGCTATCCCCTAATTAAAGTGGGCACCGTGCACCAGTACACAAGATCCTTATGATTTATGAGCAGGGATGTGAAATTTAATAAAGTATCTACTTGTCCATAGGGCAGGTTGCTTCATAAATCTACTTGTCCTGTAGCAAATTCCACTTGTTCCTTTTGTACCATGTAATGAGGCAACACATTATGGAAGCAATTCATTATATAAGAGCTCTGAAATAGCCTCTTTGATTAAAACAGGCCTGCAACCATAGGAGGGTTTGATTACTAGCAATTTCCTTACGTTGCCACGATTCCGCAGATCTGCATACTGGGGCTGAAGGTAATTGTAAGCAACAGTGCTAGGGTTGTATGCCCTTTTGAGACTGTGCAAATTTACTAACTTGCATGCTTTGTGGATTTTTACCAACTCTTCTCTAATCTTTTCCCATACTAAGAAAGGTTGCCAATTTACTTCTGACAATGGCAGACATAAAACTTCTTCCAGAGTTGTAAAGAAAGTGGTTGGAGAGAAAGTGAACTTGTAAATCTACCCCTGTATATTTGCTCATGCTAAAATGCAGTTCACAAATATTTTGTATGAGTACTGTTTCTTGGCTTAGTTCTGTAAATTCTTGCGAATTCATGAAAGTCGTATATCTGCACTTAATGCATGGACATGGGTGCCCCTTTGAGACTTATTTAATAATTGGGCCCCTAATTAGGTCTGACGTAAACCATGAATGACCTTTTGTGTTTATTACAGTGCTGTCTTTTTCTCTCTGTCTCTCGGCTAGCTTCACTGTGAGTGACAGCATTCTGTTCTTTCACAAGGAGCATATCGACACACAGTTGTTTTGTTCAGTGCCAGGAATTACTGTGGCAATGTGTGCTTTATGAGACCAAAACCCTTTTTTGCTTTTTCCAATGTCTGTTATAATGGAGAGGGCCGAGCAGCTCCCACACCAGTAAGGTTTTATAAAAACCATGCTAAAACAAGTCACGCATTGACAAAACCAAAAGGCTTACCAACAATTTCAGACCTACTGGCTTTACCAATGCTTGTTTTTTTATGTTCCCCATAATCTTATTAAAACAGGTTACACTGGCTTTCCATTATTAATATTTTTGGAAAATACTAGCATAGACCAACATTTTATAAATGATGCTGCAAAGAAATGGAGAGCATTCTGGGGACGGTATACCTAGCCTCATATTGCTGAACATTGACAACGCGTGTTCACATTTTTATACTGGAACCAATGTCAGTAGTGCAGTCTTAGCTTACAACATTTACTTAGAGTGCTCACCCTAATACTAAATCCTTTGCATTAATGAACCATAAATGCAGGTGGTGAACAGCATTACAACATGGACACAAATATTACCTTAACTGCAGGCAGTGCCTTTAACTGATCCATAATATGGTACTGTAAACTGGCAGCCAAAGGTTTTGTGCTGGAGGGGGTTGGGCCTACTTGTCCCAAGGACAAAATACATATGAAAACTTGTTGCCCTTCACCCCAAACAATATGTGCCGGGCGTTGGTCTATAGGAATTCCACGTCCCTGTATGAGGTCAAAGAGAACCTTATTGAAAGCTATCCTTGTGGTAGCTATGGAGAGCATCAAAAACAAAACAGGGAGTTCCCCCTTAATCCTATCTGGGATGGGGTTTACAGAGTTACAACAACGAGAAATCCCACCTAGTCTCTGCTCTATGGCAGCATATGAGTAACGAGACCTACTGTCTCAGAATTTGTGATATTTAACACAAGGACCATTTAGTGATGCTGGAGGCAGTACAACATCATATTGATACACACATATATATTTTTCGTGAGGGGAGTTCTATGTCAAACAATTATGACCAATTGTGGATTTTTGTAAAATTGTGATATTTTTATTCGTTAAAAACATAAGAGGGATATCCTCAAACAAAACCACAAAATGCATTATAAGAAAAAGATACGGTGGCCATTATCCATACAGCTTCATTACAAGCCCTGATTTTTAACAACAGGTGCCATTTTTAATTCGGGATAAAGTGGAAGCCCATAAGAGCCCATAAGAGCACTTTCCCTGAAACAAAAAGGAGTGATCTCTTATTTGAAGAATATTTTTTTTTTTTGATAAGATTAACCGTCCTGAAGAAGGTGTCACATCTTCATGCAAGCACCGAAACGCCGCGTCGACTTTTCTTTGGTTTTTCTATGATGTCACTATAAAAAATGTCTTTTAACATGTTTTTAATCATTCTGTAACAATGTATACTGCATTTTGTGGTTTTGTTTGAGGATATCCCTCTTATGTTTTTAACGAATAAAAATATCACAATTTTACAAAAATCCACAATTGGTCATAATTGTTTGACATAGAACTCCCCTTACGAAAAATATATATGTGTGTATCAATATGATGTTGTACTGCCTCCAGCATCACTAAATGGTCCTTGTGTTAAATATCACAAATTCTAGGACAGTAGGTCTCGTTACTCATATGCTGCCATAGAGCAGAGACTAGGTGGGATTTCTCGTTGTTGTAGCTATGGAGAGCAGCCTTCAGGCTTAATCTTGAAGGAATGAAAAGCAGCTTGTTTTACCAGAATATTACCTCCTAAATGACTAAATGAAAGGAGAACCACACAGTGTTTATCCCCTTGGGCGCGGCTGCGATTCTGCGCCTGTGCGGCGTTTTACGAAGTGGGCGGGATCATGACGGCCCCCAGCCGTCATCAGCACACGAGCCCCGTGATGCATGACGGCTGGGGGCCGTCATCAGCATCGAATGGGTTAAATAAAAATATGTATTTATTAATATAACACTGTCTACTAGTCTCTCTACGAGACTAGGGCACAAAGCACACAATACTGAATCAATGGAACATTCGTAAATAGCACAGTACACAGCTGGCTCCTGGGGGAGACTGAACCATATACTAAAAAAATGGTATAACAACAACAACCTGACTAGACACAGTGCCTAGAGCACATAGAATCGCTGGGACCCCAAGGAACCACCCAGTGGAGTGACACAGGGAGCCCACGGAGTACGGGTGCTGTGAGGAAACACAGACACGTGCTATGTACAACTCTATGGGAAAGTCGCGGTTGGAAAATTACAAGTTCAGGACACTTCTAAGAAGACTTCTAGCAAACCCTTTGGAACATAGGAGTTTCTAATGTCATCGGTATTTACTGAATCGGTATTCCCCATTCATTCCTATGGGCCTGGCCCATAGGAATGAATGGGGAATACCGATTCGGTAAATACCAAATCGGTATTTACCGAATTTTACCGATTCGGTAAAAATTACCGAATGAATACCTACATACCATTTACCCATTCTAAAATACCGAATCGGTAAAATTCGGTATTTTAGAATCGGTAAATGGTATTTACCTACATCTGGCCCTTAATCCTGTCTGGGAGATGGTTACTCCTCCCTGTGACAGGATGCCTATTGTCATGCCTTCCTCTGCACAAGCTTGGCTCAGCAGCAGGAGTGCAGAATCGTGTCTGTGGCTGACAGCATCCATTTTGTACTGCCCAGGTCGAGAAAGTTCATACCGGGTAGACCAGTAACCCACATATGTCCCTTTGGAAGTGTGGAATCATACCTCCCACACCAGTTACTGGTGTGGAGGTGTGATTCCAAGGTGTTTGACACTAAACACAACATGTTTCTAAGCATCCGTTTTAAAGTTAGCATTTACAGCGAGGTTACAATGCCCTTAAACATATGTCTCTGGCTTCATTGCAGACAACCCCGGAGAATGGTCTCAGAAGGCTGCAGAGTGGCTTTGCTCATGCAGGTGAACCCTCTCACGTAAAACCCAGCACCATGCCTTCAGGATTATTAAGGCCTGCCATAGGGGTGACTGATAGATTTTTAAGTGTTGTAATTTAGATAGATATAGCGAACCTATATTTCAGTAGAGGGTGCAAGCACCATCTTACGCAGTCAGCAGTAGCAGGCCTGTCGTGTCTATTTGGATGGCCTCTCAGGGGTGGCATAATACATGCTTCAGCCTATGGGAGGCCTCTGGGGTATCTATGTCCTGGGTACATGGTGTACCATATAATAGGGACTGATAAGGGTACTCCAGAATCCAATCTGGAGTGTACCTAATGTACATGCATTGCAATTTAAGGGAGAAGGCAGATAGACTGGGGTCCTGGATTGCAGGATCCCGGTCAGACTAAGCCAAAAACAGTGTGACATCAGCAAAAAGTGGGGGTAACTATAAGAAGCAGATACTACTTTCCTACAATTGCTTCATTGGTGTATTGAGTAAATGAGTACAGTTACTTTCACTGCATTTTATTCCCTGGCATTTCCTCACAGATTTTTCCTCATCTGCCTTTTCTTTGTAGAGGTATGTTTTTCCTTATTTTTACAATCTCCTAATCTCAATCTCCTTGTTTTAGTTATTTCAATATTATCTATTTCATCCAGTTAATTTTGTCGAATATTTATATACTTAAATCAACCATCTTCTTAACTTAAACTGTAATCCTTAAAATCTCTTATTTTTATTTTATTGTACTTTAGATTGATTTAATACATTTATAAGTTGTCCCTGAAACTAACTCTAAAACTCTTACCTTTAAATGCTGCAATTAGTAATTCATTTAATTAATGTGTAATTATTTAATATTTTAAAATTGTAATTTTTGTCGGTAAATTAAGGGACTATTGATTTCATTTATATGCAATTTAAATTACTGCACTTTGTTATTAATATCAAGTGTGACCCTCACACCCTACTGTTTTTTCTAACTTCATTGGTAAGAGAATATGTTGCTTAATTATTTTAACAATTAAATGAAATCGTTTTTTTTTTTGCACATCAGGGACCACCTGGTTAACTGCCCTTTCTAAAACGAATGTCTTATAATCCACCTATGACTCTAATTGGTTCAAAATACACTTAGCCAATGTACTACTTATATATGTATACTTAATTTTTGTGTATGATCAATTATTAGAGGGCATATAATGAAATAGTCTCTTCAAGGAAATGCCCACTCAGAAGTGGTATGACGATTACATTTTCACAAGCAAATTATATGATCTGATAGAGACTTCTAGCCGCAGGTTCCTTTCCATAAAATTATCCCCAGGCGTCAGACTGGCTCTGGACATGTTTCGTTAGCAGTACCCCTGCATGCCAGTAGGTAGCTTCGTCCGCACTGTAAGTGACATGTCCTGGCCTATATGACATCAGTTCATTTCTTTTCATGCCAGTCAGCATAGATCCAGCTAGAGCTGCCCTTAGTCCCTTTTTCAACTTTTTGTTGTAGTTTTTTTTAAACTTGTCTCCTGATGTGGCAGCGGGGTCCACGAGGAAGGCTGGATTCAAGCCCTGCAGCGCCTGTCTCTGACAAATAGTGGTGACAGGCCTGCATTGCATCTGGTGCCTTGAATGAGACCACAACTCCAAGACCTGCATCGATTGTCGCACCATGCACCCCAAGGCCTAGGAGGAGCGATACCTTAAGCTCTTTGCCATTCAAAGTGCGGTGCCGCAATGGTCTCGATCCTGATCGAGAGGACGATACCAAAATCGTTCGCAGATCCATTGATCTTCATTGAAGTCATCCCATTCCAGTAAGTCCCACGAAAAAAGAAGAGCAAGAAGTCGCAGAGCTCTTCGACTTCGCCCCATCACTCGAAGTCATCCGACGAGATGAGGGTGCATTGACGCTCTTTTTTAAAAATATATTTTTATTGGCATTTATTTTAATATCTAATCATTATCATATTGTTCAACACGTTTTTCAACTTATTAGTTCAGCTCTTCTATGACATGCATACATTCTTTACAGGTGTCCTTTAGTTACATTTCAGATAGGCCATAGGAAGGGTAGTCTATTAGTTTAGATATATGTAAAGCGTAATAACGTTTGCTGCAAGCTCATTTTGCCTGTATAGTTAAGGAGATGGTAATTTTCACTATACATATAGTCACGCATTGTGTGCCATTCTATAAATGTCCCACATTTTTAATCAACAAAAAGGAAATTGTTTAACTAATAAAACATATTAAGTATCAGATTGTGCAGTGGGGTTAGGAGTCACATAGGTAATATTAAGTGAGGTCTCACAAATTGGGGGGGGCAGGGGGGAGGGTTTACGTGTGCCACCTTCTCCATGGGCCGTCCTCCACCCGCCAGTTCCTGAGTTCACAATGCTCCCAGATTGAATGTGAAAGCGGAGGCGCACATTTAGTCTCGCGGGTTGGCTATGGACAAGCAGTGTCTGTCTGCAGCAATGGTTCTATGTGGGACGACGCAGTGCTATTTGAAAACGTTTCCCCCTTAATCTTCTTTGCCACTCATCTGAGTCCTCTCCCCGCTTCCCCATTTGTCTAGTGTATCCCTTTCTGGGTTTTCCCATGCCTCCAGTATTTCTCTTCAGAGGTCCGCAAAAGGGCGTTTCCTCAGTTCTCGCAGCTCCTCCCTTGTTGGTAACCTACTCTCTGCACCAGCCCACTGATTGACGTCTCGTTTCTAAGCTTCTACTGCTGGTCCAGAGACAGACTTCCAGGCCAGCACTATCCGTCTTTTGGCTAGCACCAGAGCCCAGTCAAAGAATCAATTTCCTGCTTTCCTCTTAGGGGGGGCGGGATAAAAGCCCCAGCAAGCACGTCCCTATTGTTGGCTCCAGCGGTCGCCCCAACACTTTTCCCGTAAGTTGCAATATTTCTTCCCAGAACCGCTGTATTGGGGCGCAGTCCCAAACCATATATATGAAGTCCGCATCCACATGATCACATATTTGGCATTTACATCCAGTGCCTCCAAAAGTAAGCTGAAGTTTATGAGGCGCCATGTACGTCATGTGTATGTAGTTGAACTGTGTATACTTCAACCTGGTATTATGTGAGACTTTTCTGGGGTATGCCAGGATTTTGGACCATACCGGGTCTGTAACGGTTCTGGCCCGAATGGTCTCCCAACAGGTACGCAATTTCGTCAGGGGTGTTCAGGTCATCGCTAGCTGCGATAAATAAAACCATTTTACCTGATTGTAGCAATCTCCCACTTTTTCCAGTCCAGCTTCAGTCCAGAGTATCAACAGTATTGGGGTTAGTATCGTCTTGAGGTTACTGTGTGGGAGGCCCACTAGTGGCAAGTAGGGGGCATATAAGGGAGCTTTTCCTACTTTGAAAGAACAGCGCTTCCTACAGCGTAAAGCTGTGGTTTGCAACAATGATAGGTGGGGGATGGTAATGCCAGCATCTTACATCTGTGCTAGTAACCAGTCTGTATGGACCCCTTGGTCAGTAAGATCAGTACCCAGTGGGCCTTCTTCTGCCAACTATTGCGCCAGCCATTGGAACTGAGAAGCGAAAAAATAAAGCTAGAAATTAGGTACTCCAAGTCCTCCCTCTGCAGAAGGACGATGTAAGATCGACAGGGCAACTCGCCACCTCCCCTTTTCCCAAATCAGGTCTCGTAATAGAACATCTAATTATCGGAACCATGAAGCGGGGACATTTATGGGGAGATTAGTGAAGAAATACAGCAGGCAGAGCAGCATGACCATTTTAGTAAGGGAGACCCGGGCCATAATCAGCAGTTGCAGCATGCACTAGAAGGAGACGTTTGGCCTCAGGGACCGGAGAGCTCTGCCTAAATTGCCCTCAAGAAGATCATCCAGCGACTGGAAGACCTGAATTCCCAGTTATCTAAAGGTTGTGTGGGCCAGTTAATGCCCATCTCACCATCCAGCGGGGGGGCCCCATTGGCCGAGATCGGGAAGAGGTACGTTTTACTACAATTAACTTTAAGGCCAAGGAGCATCGACACTCGAGGTCTGGCTCCACGGACGAGCCTGCACCTGGCCGTCTCTGCACCTTCCTGAGTTTCCGGGAGCCGGATCGAACCCCAACCAACGTTGTTCATTTTATAAGGCCATGCATCTTGTATTTGAGGGCACGTTCCCAGTGGAGCATCTTCGAGCCCTGTGGGTTAGGAAGGGGCCCCTACTAGTTTCTGCTAGCGGGTTTGCCCTTGGCGCCTGTCAGGCCTCGTGGATCCACAGATGGATCTGGACCGGCACAGGTCAAACCATCTCAACCTTCCCCAGCACCAGCTTAGCTGTCGACACTCCTGGTGCTCTCCGTCAGCACCATCCCCATCCTTATCCCCGAACCAGAGCTGGATGTGCGTCGCCGACTCTGGCCCGACTGGAACCATGCCATCCAGGCTGGAGCATATGCCCTGTTCCAATGGGCTAGGACTTGGGGAGGACTGGGAGTGGCCACTGGACACTAAAGAATACTAGCCCATAGATCCTAGTAAGGACCACTGACATTAAGATGCAGCAGACTAGTCTGTAGATTCCCACTGAATCATTTAGGAGTGGACTGTGCTGTATTGGCATGGTCCTTCAATAAGGGCCCCTTGTCTCAGGTAACCTTAAGGGTCAGTCAGTTAGGATCAACCAGATTGGCAGGCAGAGAAAAAAGATTTGAGACTTTCACATGCACTGATTCTTTTGGGTCAAACCTTGGCACCATAGAAAATATAGCTGATTTGTGTCTGGAAGAAGGTGCCTATCTTTATAGGCACGACCATTAGCAGTATAATTTGCATGTGGATGTTGTAGCTAGTCTTATTAAAAAGAAGCTAAGATGCCAGATGTGGATATTTGAAAGTGATGACCACACAATCACCCCTGGTTTTCTTGACACTAGGGCGATCCAGTCCACACTTCGAATGAAGAGTAGGTTCCTATAGTCGCTGAGAGAGGAAGATCATATTGATGACTGGTGCGTAAATTGCTGCTACGCCTTAGATCAGGCCTGCCTATTTGTTTATCTAAATTGCCCTTTCCGGCTGCAGACTGGGCCAGCTGGACCCCTTGTTGACCCTAAGAGTTAAGGCTGTGAACTTACATCTGAGATGTAACCTTAGGGACGAAAGTAAATTGTTCGGAAATTGTTGGATTTCCTTGTGTTGGGGAGAGTTTGCAGTGTCAGGTTGGGCACGGGTTATCCCTGAATGATGAAGGAAGCTTTGGAGAAAATCAATAGGGCCAAGTTTGCTAATGATTTCTTCAGTTGCTGTTTCTAGCCTTGTAGTCTCTGTCAGGAGAACTAAGCATGATTCTGCAATTTCCATGAATTTTCCCACCATCAACTTCGAGATATCTATAAAAAGGTCACCCATCAAGCACTTTGGCGAGACTTTGAAATTTCTTTTCCTTACTGTCTCACCAGGGCTCCCATTGGCACAGTTTGTTTGCCCAAACGGGCATTTCCTCTTTTTCCTTTTAACAAGACGGCCACACTCACTACAGTTGGCCTTATTTCTGGCACCTATTTCCCCCCCCCCTGTGGCTCTCTTAAGCGAGTTGCATTTGGCCTATTGAGCTCAAGAATGGTGGCCAGGTGCTCACTTTCCTCGAGCGATAGAAACCGCTCTTCCTGGTCTATTTCCTTCATGATAACCCCCATAGCCATAGTTCTAATCCAGAGTAGTGGTGTTTGAGTCATTGGTAGTTCTAGAATTGGAAGTTTCCTTTTCCCCATCCTGTCCAAATGACGGTGGACCGCAGTGATTCCAAATATACGTATGAAACTTTAATGACAGCATGTAACAATAAGAGATAAGAAAGTCACTGACACACTAAGGATCAGCTGTAAATACCTTCCATCTGTTGGTGCAAGGGGGGGGATGACCTCCTAAAATTAAGCTGGGAGGGGTTCTCCTGCCCAACCTCTTTCTGGCGCAGACGGGCCCAGTCGTGGCTGGGTTCTTCTACCAACAAAGCCCGTACGCGCCCGTGCTGCAGGAGAGTGAGCCGCGCTTAAGAGCACTTTGGTCCCACCTCCTGGCTGTTGGCGGTAAGGGAGTCTGGGCCTTGTATTCCTGACAGCCCGCTCCCCAGGTATCTGACGTCCCGTGCAGCGGGAGAAAGAGTCACACTTAAGAGTGCTTTGGTTCCACTTTCTGGCTGCTGGCGGCAAGGGAGTCTGGTCCTTATAATTCTGACTGCCAGCTCCCCTTGAATCCAGCATCCATTGACTCAATTGACATTGTCTTTTTTTTTTGTTTTAAAGTTTTTGTAATTAAATTTATAAGAAAGCATACAAAACGAGAAGGATCAGAGTACATACAGTCCACCGAGGACATAAATGGGCAGCGTTCACCAGAAGAATTCCGAGCAAGCAGTAGGACATAATCAAAATGGCTGCATAAGAACAGAACAAAAGGATAAACAGGCACAAAACACGTTGCACGCCAATCGCTACCCACCTAATCCCAACCGATCCCACTGACCCAGGAAAAAGGAGAGAGAAAAAGATAAGCACGTAAAGAGAAATAAGGCCCATAGAAACAAAAACGGACAAAATAAAGCCCTTCCCCTACCCCCCACCCTACACACATGCAGAGGCTATGGCCTAACCCCCCCCTAACAGTGTGTCTGTCGCCCCAAAAAGAGTACCCGAAATATAGAAGAAAAATAAAGAAAGAAGAAAAAGAGGAATGATATTGAACCGGAGGAGGGCCAAACGCATATATTCAGAACAATCAACATGTGCAATCACGGCCGCCATCCTCGGACCCCCAAACCGACATAGAATCAACGTGTAGCTACCCCGTGTGTACATTATAGTCCCAGCAATGCGAGCGTCAGCAATCAAAAGGAGAAAACTTCTTCAACCTTGCCCCTTACGGTCCGATGTGTCGACAAAGTCCAGCCGGATAGTGGCCATCATGAACGGAGCGGGCAGACAGGATGACCACAGCAGAGTAGGAGACCGTCCACCAAAGTTTGTACAACTCGAAACCAAGTGTGCTACGTTAACACAAAAGGAAACAACACATAGTAACAATCCTCCGAGATAGGCCGGCCAAAGCAGTAATAGCAGTCCCAGGAGAAGATAGTGAGTCACGCCAATAGACCACAAAGGAGCTGCCGGACATGATGTCCGGAGACGATTCCCCAGCCAACGCAGAAGTCCACGAACATCAGGGCTCTCCCCAACCACTACAGTTAATTCCGCGGCAGAATCAGGATCCTGGACCTTCAGTGCCTCCGTGTACATCTGGGTAGGCAATCCACGGCAGTCGATTACAGGGTGTGGCACAGTGCCCCGCACTCGAAAGCAGACGTGGCCAGTCGAGGGCATAGTGGACAGAAGGGCATCCAATCGGTTCCCCAGCTCTCGGGTATTTTCACATAAGACAGCTCGCAATTCACCTAAAGCCCCCAAAACATCGCCAATCCGCAATGGTTCCTCGGGAAAAGGGGATGCAGCAGCTCCCTGCACGCCAGGCACACAGACATGGAGGAAACCTCGAGACTGGCCGCCGACAGCCCCTGCGGACAGCCGATCAACTCGCCACCACTCCGTACAGTAGAGCCGGGCCGGGGGCACAGGGGCAGCACACTCCATTCCAACACCCACACGAGTCCAGTGTAGCGACGGGGTCCGATCGTATACTCGGGAACAACCCGGGGTCGCCAATTTCAAATGTCGAGTGTTCGATACAAAATGGCACCCACCACAGCGCTGGGCATCGAGAAAGCTGGGAAAGTCTCCTACGAGCTGGGGAAAGGATACTGTGTATCACTCACAGCCGCATTGACCTCGGAGCGTGAAGAATTGCGGAGCAGACGGGATAACCGCGGCAGAAAGCACAGCGCAGCAGCTACTATCCACCGGTCCGCTCCGACACATTTGCAATGGCCGCTGGTGTTGTAATCAGGGTCGACCGTCTCCGAGGAAGAGAGACCCGGTCGCCGCCATTGAACACAAAGGAGGAAGCAAGGGCGCCGCTTCGCTTCCCCCGCTGGGAGCACACCGGGAAGCACAGCGTCGAGATCGGAGTCACCTCCCGGATCCGAAAAATCGATTGAGGAGCAGGATGGCTTGCAGGATGAGTAGCGACACGGGAGGAAAGCGAGAGGGTCGGCGGAGCCGAGGGTTCAGGCGGCCATCATGGTTGCGGGCTCTCAATTGACATTGTCAGTAAACATTTGACGACTGGCTTAATTCCCAAAAGTATACAAAAAGTGATGGATGGAATCCTAAATTAATATCAGCTACTGGTAATCACTCGAGGTGCATCCAGTTAATCGTTATTTTGCACACCATGCCACCTCAGTTTGGACCCAGCTATAGGCAAATCAGTCTCGACCTAGCTTCAAGAGGAGCAGACCAACCCAAACTGCCAGGCCAGGTCATCCCTGAACCGGAACACATGCAACCCAGAACCGGTTTCGCCCTTATTATGGGCTCTTCGCCCTTATTATGGGCTCTTCAGCCCTTCCGCTCTTCAGTAATTGATGTAACTGGTAACTGATGTAATTTTTTAACTTTGTGGAACCCTATGTAAAGCGCTCTGATGCCTTTGGGTCTAGCCAGCGCTATATAAAACTCAAATAAAATAAAAAATAAAAATATATATATATATACCTTGATTCTAGTGACACAGCCTGCACAGGACCCACATCTTGACATACCCATCCCACTTAGGGCAACACATAAAAGTATACAAAAAAGTGATGGATGCAATGCTTGAATTAACATGAGCCACTGGTAATCGTTCAGGTTGTGTCCCAGTCCACCATTATTTTGCACACCATGCCTCCTCAATTTGGGCCCAGCCATATGCAAGTCAGTCTTGATTCTGCTTCATATCAGGGGGTTGTTTAGGACTTGGCCCCTTATGTCGTCCTTGAATTATCATGAATTGGCACCATAGTAGCATATTTTACTATTACAAAATTGGTAGAATTGAGAAACAGGACAAAAATAATTTTTTATAGCATCAACTTTTTTTCGGAATTTCTCTTGCTGCTATTCTAAATGCCTGTGTGCAGACCTCCACGGAGCATGTAACTCAGGCTTGTACCACAACAATGTTTCTTGTGCATTGTGCCTTGCCTTCCAATCCAAAAAGATACTGAGGTAATGAAGGGAATACCGCTGGGCACAGCAGAAAATGTTCTAATACAGCCCCTTGGTGACCCCAGACATTTTCGACAGAGGAGATCCCTTCGGCAGCAAAGAACAGTAAGACTCACTAATGCCTAGAGATGAGACTATACACACAGATCCCCCAGGATCAGGCATTAGAGACGTTATCCTTCTTTCTGAACACCAGGGACCGACCTATGAGAGTACCGACAGAATTCATTCTGGAACTTGCAAAATTCGCATTACAAAAAAACTACTTTTCATTCGATTCTGAATTCTTTTATCAAATACGAGGAGTAGCCATGGGCTGCCCATTTGCGCCGGAATTGGCAGTTTTGTTCATGGGATTATATGAAAATAAGTTCATATATAACAACAATCCATTTATTGAACATATTTCCAATTTTATGAGATATATCGACGATGTATTTCTAATTTGGACAGGCACTCATGAACTACTGGATGAATTTGTGGAATGGCTAAATCTAAGAACAAATGAGATTAAATTCAGCTGTGTGGCGTCTAATACAACCATAAATTTTTGGGATGTAAAGGTGGTAGCATCGGACGGGCAATTGGAAACAACTTTGTTTCGGAAAGAGACGGATAGAAACAAAGCTCTTCACTTTAGTAGCAACCATCCGCGCAGCCTTAGACAAAATCTGCCATATGGACAGTTTCTACGGATTCGTAGAAATTGCTCAAACAAGGACAACTATTTCTTCCATGCAAATCAATTAAAAGATCGATTGATACAAAGAGGATACCCCAAAAAATTACTCAAACAGTCAATCAAGAGAGCATGGTGGACACCTCGGGAGACACTGCTAGAGAAGAAAAACAAACCGGCTGTTCAAAGAGCTGTATGCGTAACTACGTTTTGTCCAAATGCCCATCAGCTTAAAAAATTAATTACATCGAATTGGCATTTGATTAAGAACCTACACGAAGACTTTGAAGCACTCCCACTATTTGCGTTTCACAAAGAAAAAAGTGTGGCTAACCACATTGTCCGTGCAGCATTACCTGTGAATCCAGCACCAACATTAAGGAGCATGTTGGGTATGAAACCTATAACTGGACACCATAAGTGTGGAACTTGCGCATGCTGCGACCAAACCATAGAAAGTGCAACTTTCTCCTTCCAGAATATCCATTGGAAACATGAATCATTTTCCAACTGTAAAACCAGGAACGTAGTCTATGGTGTCATGTGCCCCTGTCCAAACCTATACATTGGCAAAACAACCCAGGAAATTAGACAGCGCATTACACAACATAAGTCCCGCATCAGGAGAAAAGTCGTGAATGCGCCACTCGTGAACCACTGGATTAGTAAAGATCACAAGGAGAACGAATTCCAGTGGACTGTCCTATCCAAAATTGAAAAGGATCCTCGAGGGGGGGACCTTGAAGCACGCCTAAGTCAAAGAGAAGCTTTACTTATTATGAAGTTTAATACTGCCACGAACGGGCTTAATGAAATTTCTGAAATTTTCAAACCGCTGTAAAAATATCGTGGTTGCACCTGTTCTGTTTCCGCGTACCTTTGGCTGAAGCCCATTGAAGCTGCCTGTCTGTGGTGCCAAATTATCAGTACATTTCTCCGTCAGTCAATGTATCCAGTGAACAAACTACCACATCCAGCATCCCATGCGGCAACCCCGCGAGGAAACAGGAAGTATAACGATGCACACTGAACATCGCGTTTCCATGACACACAGCAAGTGGATTCAGTGGCGTTTGGAACTTACATCCGCTCGGTAAGGCGGCAGCGCTGCAAGTTTGATCAGTTTCGTTGCAGCTCCCAGTTCAACTAAAACGCTGAATGTTTTCTGTCCCCGACAGGAGAGACGAAGACTGCCAAGTAACGAGGGACGCGCTTGAGAACCATTGAGCAGAGCAAACAGATATACCTACGGTAAGCGCAGATGAGGTATAAATGTCAACGTAGCAGCTGTGTCATTCCTGTGGGTTGTCAGTAAATTGACCCCTTGTTTTAACATTAGAGTTTGAGAACACGAGCAATTCAGACGAAAAGAAACCGCCTACACTCGGCAGGAATCTGTGCAAGCACCGCATTTGAACATTGGGTAAGCCACTCCAATGGAGCTGTTTAGCTTCTTTTCGCGACTTTGTCTAGGTAGTCTTTATCCGCTACATGCTGTCACCTGAGCTTTTTCAAACTTTCTCCTCTTTTTAGTGTGGTCATGATATGATACTTGGAGCGTGGCATAATTGGAGTACAAATATAAGCTGGAGACTTTCAGGTATGAAGGCGTCTAGGGGGACGCAGTGTTGATCTAAGGATATCGTTTTTGCTAAACGTAGTCAGTCTAAAATTGTGTCATTCTGTTTTTTATAGACATTTATTGCTCCTGAGGAGAACCCATTAATCAGCTGGGGTTCGAAACGCGTCGACCAACGGGGTCCCTGCACACACAAAAAAAGTTTCTTTGTATACATAAAGGAAAAAGTTTCCTTGTTACAGTTCTGATTTGTTGAAATTTGTGACATATGGTACATTAATTGTGTTACACACGTAGTTGTGTTAAAGGGACCTCCCTTTCTTCTTTTTTATATATAATTTTTCATTTTTTATTTTCTTCTTTTTTGAGATGTATGCATGGATGTTTGTGACATGAGTGTGAAATTGGCTAAATGAAAGGTGTTGAGATTGTTTTTTCACTGGTTTGTTCTCCAATGTGTTGTTTGGTTACGTACATAAATACACTTTTATATCATGTTGTTCTTTTTGGGAAAAAAAATGTTTTGAACAATTAAAATGAATATTGAATAAGGTACATTTGACTAAGTTGCAATTTTTAAAGCAACATTTCACGTTTTCTTTCATGAAATGATTAGAAATATTTGGTTAGTCAGTCTCAGCATTGGCAATTGTGTTGTTCTATTAGAGATGAGACTATGCCATCAGTCGCTAAGGATCCTTCCAGTAAGCTAGGGCGTAAAATAAGTCCCACGCCGAGGTAGAGCACCACTCCCACAGGAGTCAGACATTGGGCCCCAAGCACAGACGCAAATAAAAGCCAAGCCAAAGGCCCCCTCTACATTTGGGCTCCGGTCGTCACTGGGAAAATATTCTACACCAGGGCATTGGCCATCATCAATGGTTGAGCCTGAGGTGCTCCAAAGACGCCAATCACCATCGTCCACACAAAGCAAGCACTAGAGGCTCCACCTAAGCCTGTGCACAAGACTCCGTCAGTGCTGAAACTTTCCTCGAGGCTGAAGTCTTGGCGATGCCAAAGTAGAAGCTGACCTTAAAGTCTCCATCAACACTTGGAGGAGAGAATATTGAGGCTCCAATCCTGAAAAAGACTACTAAAAGAACTTGATACTCGGTGGAAGCGCATGTTCATACACCTTGTTATGGACATGATTTCGGCACAAGCGCCTCCAGAACCCCTTCCTTGAAAGAGGAGACTGGCCTTCAAAGGATAACCTTCTTCCAAATCTTTATCCACTGAGCCGGCATCTAAAAAGTGGAAAGAGAGAGCCAATAGCTCTCTTCCTCTGCCACAAAGCCTACCTCTCCCTCCATCGCCACTCCCCTTGTTCACAACTCTGACACCGATACCACCCCCACTGCTTGCACCAGAGCTGCCAGAGGGGACCCCTTTTTCGTATTCAAAGCCAGGCCCTTCTGACTTTTATGTCCATCCATCAGGTCCAGGACCCGGTATGATACCTGGAATGACTATAATATAGACTCCCCACCCCCCTAAAGGTGATCTTAACTTGGAGCTCTAGCAAATGAGGGCCTTACTCGCTGATAAAGTAATGGTCGATCATGAGGTAATTCAGAGCGCTGCAGCCTTTTGTAAGAACAACTTCCACTTGGAGACGCTCCCAAATCAAAAGTGAACCGTGCAGTTCTTGCCAATGTTAAAAGGATAGGGTCCCCAACCGTCAAGAATTTTTTTTAAAACCCTCCCCTGGTGACCCTGCATATGTCAAGGGCTAGGTGTCTCCCTCCTCTTTAGTGGTACCACCAACCTCAAGCTTACCTCTGCCTTGGCCACTGCAAAAAGATTGATGCAGCGGGTAAGAGGGTAGCAGTTGGGACAGCAACGCATTGGCACATAGCCAATTCCCTGAAACTCCTCTCTAGCTATGATAGTATAGAGAGTCCAACCTATTCCACCCATTGTGCATGCCACTAGTAAGAAAGGAACGACCTTGGCCTTCCTAGAAAACTTTCCACTAGTGGATATTTGTAAGTCAGCCACTTGGTCGACATCACACACCTTTACCAGGTGCTATTGTGTGGCTGTCTTAGCCCGTCAAAAGACTGTGGTTGGCCAGAAAATGTTAGGAGCATTCTTTCAGACATCTGCTTCCACATGCTAACCACCACTTTCTGGGCACAGCTTTACAATCTGTGCTGAGCATGTGCAAGTACAAGCACAAGCACACATACTATGAACAAGAAATGCTACTTACGCTGTAAGCATCTATTTGTAGCATTGCACTGATGGAGGCAAACACACCCTGGAGAGCATGCAAACAGCTATTGGAGTGCCCTCTCGCAGCGTGGTATATTGTTGGTGTCTCAAAATTGTATGCAGCCACCTATGCTCTATTCCTTTCAGTGGGATACTTAGACTAGGCAGGGCTATGTGAGAGATGTTTCCCTGCAGTGCGGCCTGAGTTTGGTAATTGTGCTGACAGAGAGCTGAAGAAGGAACAGAAGGCCGAGACCATCGAGTAGATGCAGTATCTCTCCAGATGATATTTGCTTCTCTTAACAGCCTGTCTTTGACCTTTGCATTTTTCCAATACTATCCCGAATTGGTGATTTCTTTGACATTAGTTATCTGCTCCCCCTTGATCTTGGTGCTGCACTAGCTAACAAAGTACCGAAGGAGTAGTGTAAGTGTAAGTTACTGACTAACCTGTGTGCTTCTATGTGTCATCGCGCATGCTCGTATTGCATGTCTGTGTGACTCCATCTTGGTTGTCCTGTTAGCCTAATATTTTTATATCTCCCCATCTGTTGATATTTACCTCTAGATGTTATGAATTTCGGCATTTCCAATAGCTAGGTGCTTTGACTGCTCTGTCCTCTTGATCCTCCTGAAATGTTAAGTAATTCTGACATGTGGGGTGGTGAGACGTCATGTATGGCTTTGGAACAAGTGAGCGGATTTTGAATTGTATTACTGTTGCGCTATGGAGGCAGTGGATGTCTCTCTATGAAGGTTATGCAGGCAAATTTATCTTCTGAATTAATCGATTTGGCATGGTATTGTAGGACTGCTATGTAAGGGGTAATGGAATTTCTTTGTATACCTACTAAAATGGCTTCGCCAAAATCTTCTCCGGAGATTACAAGTACATGATTAGTTATTTTAAGGTGTTGGTTTGAGTACAAGTGCTGAATTTTCTTGAAATGATGCGAGTGACGATTGGCTGCTTTAGCAGTATTGTCGATGTGTGGGATGAGGGAGAGGTTATAGTCCAATCTGAACCCCAGTGAGTTCACAGAAGGGGAGGGGTTTGGACGGAAGCCATCTTGATTTAGTGCATTGAAAATGGAAGGCCCTAGCTTGTTTTTTTGTTAGAGTTCAATAGAGTTAGGGATTTAAGAAGCCGTAAATTGTCTCTAATTCACATTTTACATTGTATGAGACATTGGTGTTGATTGGTCATGGCTTGGGTGTGGAGGATATCAGATAAAACTAAGCGTTATCAGCATACATGGTGACACCAGAGTCTTTTAGGATTAGACTCTGAACAGGTTGCTCAGCAGATACTGAAAGATTAGGCAGGCTGAATGTATTCCGAAGGGAACACTCCTGAAATGTCGCAACAACTGCTAATGACTAGGTTTTGGAATGGCCTATTATCAAATGGCATGAAAACTCTTCATTGTTAACATCAACGTTGGGATTTTTGGAAGGGATAATGCAAACATTTTAGACAAAATATCTAACAGTTCCTTGTTGATGAGCATACGCACACAGCTAATACTTCTTTTTAGCAGCCCCATGCTTGGGTTCTTACTTCTTGCACATACCCCATGTAGTTCTACTGACTCTCACCTCAATCTACTCTTATTTTTTATTGTCATCTGTCCCTCATTTCGCATCATGATCAAAATTTGATCAAAATATGTACAATTGTTCTCAATGCCTACTGATTGACTAAAATCTTGGTGTCCTTACACATTAGCAATTCAACACATAGAGATGCACCAGCAAAATAACCAAGAACAGATATGTGGTTATTGGCTTTATTTTCCTTTGTTCTTATTTTTGTAAAGTTTCACATATGTGCAGTGATGACAGCCAATGCATTTCGTCCAAAAGGTGGACTTCTTCAGGGCTGTAATATGACAAACGTGCAATACATAAAAATACAAATACATTTAAATACATAAAACACAGGGGATCCATAAACAAAACAGAAGACAAAGGCAATAAATATAATTCCCAAACATAAGACATGCAACAAAGAATACTCTAAAGACCAATTACCCTTCACTAGTGAAAAACCATATGCCCACTCCGATAAAAAAGACACACTCGACTTAATAACCATTAAATATAGACACACTGAGACCAATGTGGATTATGACCCAGAACAAATACAAATAACTCAAATATATATGGGAACAGGCAAGTTATAAGACAGTATGGGACATTAAAAAACAGATAATATACACAAATATTCTAAACAATACATATCACATTAATTGATACTCCATAGTTTGATTGCTGCATTAAGGACAGAGAATTTAAAAGCACAGAATTTCCCAGAGAGAGGAGAGAGGAAAAGAAATATAAATATTAAAGATAATACCGGAAGGCCTGTATGAATAAAGATTATGGGGACAGTATGAAAGAACAGACAGGAATAATTTCATGTTGCGCTGTCTTTCCTTCACTGTGTACTGCCCTTACACATTACTTATGTTTTTCCTGCATCTTTTCATACTCAATTATAGTTGTAAAACAGCCCATAAAGATTATCCTTATGCAAGCCAATGGTCATGGGGACAGTAAAATGTCAGAAAGATTAGAATTTCCATTCCACCATGGCACAATTCCACAGTGACTCGAGTCTGCATTTAAAATTGGAAACTACTGATATTGATAATCAGGGTGTAAGTCACCTTAGACTTTGATTTTATTTATTTATGGTATTTATAAAGCGCTCTGCAACCCTACGGGCATCCTGGCGCTGTGAGAATATAGCTGAAACAATGTGTATTATAGGTAGGATGGGTGGTCAGTTTGCTTCTGGGCAATTACACTTTAGGGAAGAGCCATGTCTTTACCTTTTTTCGAAAGGCCATCAGTTCGTCTGTTTTCCTAATAGCAATAGGGAGGCTATTCCAGAGGTGGGCTGCCGCTATACTAAAGGCTCTGCCACCATGAGTGGCTTTCCTGATCCTGGGTATGCTGATGAGATTAGTGGAAGAGGATCGGAGGGTCCGAGTGGGTTCATACCATTTAAATTTGTTTTGTAATGGTAATGGGCCCATCCCATGCACTGCCTTAAAGAGTGCATAGGGATTTGAAGAGGATCCTCTGATGTACGGGCAACCAGTGTAGTTCAGCCAGTGCACGAGTGGTGGAGGATCTTCGTCCACGGGAAAGTGCCATTTCTGCTGCTGCCGCCTGGATGCTCTGAAGTCTGGAAATCAAGTAAGCAGGAGATTCCAGTAACAGAGCGTTGCAATAGTCCAGGCGGCTGAGAATAGTGCTCCTGACTATGGTGGCTCTAGTCTGTGCTGGTAGGAGAGGCAGCAGCTTTCGAAGGCCTCGCATCAAGGCGAAGCAGCTGCTTACTTGCTTATTGACATTGGTCTCTAGACTCAGGCTGTCATTAAAGCTAACCCCTAGGTTTCGCACTGATTTTACTGGGGTTAGTAGCTCCCCTGACTCCAGAGGCCAAAAGTCAGTAGGCAGACTTCTAGCGATTCTACCTACTTTGCAGTGCATTATCTCGGTTTTGCCACTGTTGAATTGTAGTGAGTTACTATTTAACCAAGATGCTATTTCCAGCATGCAGGTGTGGAAGGTCTCGAGTGAGTCTGCATGAGCACCATCAAGAGAGATCATCAGCTGCGTGTCATCCGCATAGTTGATCACGCTAATGCCGTGAGCCTTGATGATGCCCATCAGGGGTTGCATATAAACGTTGAAAAGGATCGGACTAATCGCAGACCCCTGTGGGACCCCGTGTGGAACTATAGCAAACTCAGACTGGTATGGAGGGAGTGCTACTGCCTGCCATCTGTCCGTCAGATAAGAGCGGAACCAATCGAGCGCAGCTCCCTCGACTCCAAAGCCTTTCAGCCTTGTCAGCAGGATGTCGTGACTCACCGTATCGAATGCGGCGGACAGGTCCAGCAAAATTAAGATTGCTGATTCTCCCCTGTCCGCCCTCATTCGCAGGTTATCCAGGACCATCAGCAGAGCTGACTCGGTCCCATGGGCTGGTCTGAAACCAAATTGCTCCTCTTCAAGGATGTTGTTAGTTTCCAGGAAGAGGGACAGTGATCTGCTGACCAGCCGTTCCATGATCTTAATTGGATACGGCAGGAGCGATATAGGTCGGTAGTTCTTATGGCAATTGGGGTCCAGGTTAGATTTTTTCAGCAGGGGGGTGACAACTGCCAATTTCCATTCTTTTGGAACAATACCTGTATCGAGGGATTGATTGCACAGCTGACGAAGTACTGGAAAAAATTAATCTCCAAACTCCTTTACTATTTTGTGAGGTAGAGGGTCCAGTGGGGATCCCGATGTTATATTGAGGGCTGTTTGCGCAAATTCTTGTTCTGTCGGAGTCTCGAATTTATCCAGGATAGCCTTTGGTAAGGGGTGTCCTTCCTCTCCTTCACTCTTCTTCCCGTTCTCTATGCTGCTGTTACGCTGCACTAGGGAAGTGGGGGCGTCCTTCATGCCATCAATTATCTTGGTGATTTTTTCCTGGAAAAAGGAGGCCAGACCGTCGCATAGTTCCTGTGAGGGCTTGATTTTACTATTAGCACATTCAGGATGGGACAGGTCTTTTACTATCCTAAAGATGTCACGTGACTTGTTGGAGCTTTTTAAGATTAGATCTGCAAAATAGTTTGCTTTGGCTGTGGTAATCTCTGTCTTGTACTGAATAATTGTCTGCCTCCAGGGTAATCTATCCTGCTCTAAGTAGTTTTTCCTCCAGTGCCTTTCCGCCTTTTTACAGACGTTTTTCAGCTCTTTCAATGCTTCCGTGTACCAGGGCGCGGAAGGGTTGCCTCTTTTTCTGATTACTTTCAACGGTGCAATGTGGTCAAGTTTCCTGGTTACCTGGATGTCCCTTTGATATCAGAACCTCCTTCAACATTGAGAAGGCCGTCGACCCTAACACCTTTGACAACATTATAAGTTCCAAAGTCAACCCATGAATACTCTTCAGATTCTCTATGCTCACTTGAAACGTCAACTTGTAAGTAAAAAGAAAGATTATGGAAACACCGCCATTATTGCAGTCATTTTCATTTGTGCCAAAGAAGCCACCTCTTCCTACCAAATTGTTTTTCTTCTAGGAAGGTTATCAAAGAAAGAACAATGCACCTTCTTCACACTCTTCCACACTGTTGGGTAGTTCCTAGGAGTCCCCCAGGACTTGCGCGTTTTGGATGACCTAAACTGAGGGCTTGGTGTCCCAATCGCTTCAGGACACCCCCACAGGATGTGCCAGCCATTAGACCAGCTAGCTCTACAGTGTCACTACCCCCGCCCCCACCCCCTTGTATTCTACAGTGGTGTTGGTAGTCTCTGGCAACCACTGAACATGACAACCCTGATTCCTCAGGGAACATGGAAAACAGTACAGTACATTTTGCTCAGACACTCGTGCTTGCTTTCTCTCAGGAAATACACAGGATGGCGATTGGGACGTTTCAATAAGAATCTATTAGTCCAGCGACAGACTTGTGCAAAACATATGTGCTGCGACAATTAGGAGACAGAAGCATACAAAAGAGATTGCTAGTACCAATATAGTGAATAGTAGATACATTTCTACCATAGTACTAATAAGATGAACATAAGCAGTTCAGATAAAAGCAGTAGCACTTGCATATTCCTAAAATGCACACCCTTAGTAATTTGCCTAAATGTACCTAGCCTAACCTGGATGTGTAGGTGTATATGCGTATAGCTATGGGTATCTGCAGCCAAGAAATCCCTAGGGAAGAACCAGCCCCTCACCTGATGGTTTGGAACGAAGGACCCGTCTCTGCGTTGAGGATGACAACCCGCAAGGAATGTCAGACTGCTGTGTGTCGAAGATTCGGCATGCAGGACCCCATCTCAGCTTGAAGGGAATTCACCTCTAATTTGTAGGGGGGAGTGAGGGTCTTTTATACTTAAAGTGGTCACTCTAGGGTTTTCTCTAGAATCTATATATTTTTAAAATAATCATGGATGTTTTGAAAACAATCATAAATGTTTTGAAAAAAATCACCAATGCTTTTCTAAACAAGTGTGATCATGCACAGCTGGCTGTTGGCCAAGGATGAAAAAAGTGGTGACCCTTATACAGAATAAACCTGCTGTGCCTGGGGACATGTTTATGTTGTTGGTTACAGGGATTCAGTTAGAAGATTGAGAGTCAGGTGTCGAAGAGACAGGAACAAGCTATTAGGTAAAAGGTCACCTGTTTAGAATCGTTATAGTCATGTGGATGGGATAATGTATGTAAAATGGGGTGTACATGGCAGAGCTATCCTAAAGGACATGACAGTACCAAGAAGTTCCAGATCTCTGCATCATTTAGGGTCTGCTTGACCACTGATATAGCCATCTCGTCCAAGATCTCCTACTAAGCTTAGGTATTTAAGGTCTCCGCCGAATTATATATGCACTGATCGGAGGTCCACTATGAGTGAATCACATTTACCCAGACTGTCTTTTACCTCCAGGCTTCCGTAAGAAACTCAGCTCTGGAATTCTAATGACATACCTGTAGGTCAATCTATCAGTGAATATTTGAACTTCTCAGAACTTTCTGATGTTGGAGCAACCAAACTGAATATTCTGTTGGGCACTCTACAAGAGAAGCCCTTGCTTATTTTCAAGACTTTACGATACCTTGCCCCATTTAAGCCACTGCTCTGCATGCTTCCTCTGTATACAGGACCAACAGTGGATTTTTTCTAACTTCCTTACTACTTAGTTAAAGGACAAAGTGGAACACATAGTTTAGACCTGCACATGAATGCTCCACTTTATAAAGAAAGCAGATGGCTTGATGCTGGAGGTTAGAAAATGTGTTGGATATATGTTATGTCTATGAAAGCGGTCAATTATGCAGCTTTTTCCAGCATTAGTGCTTGGGAGTTTTTTTTCAATAGAGGCTAACAGTATTAAAACCTGTATTCCTGATATGGCAACGTATGGCTATACCCATAGACTCTGCTTCGCTTGCCATCTTTACACCTCTTGGCCATCCTAGTACTTGATGCTCTGAATAATTTTTTGTACTTTACTATTTTGTGCTTATGCTGTATATGAGTTTCATCAGATGATAGGAAGGATGAGTGGTCTTAGAAAAGAAAAAGGAGAACCATGAATTTCGTTCCTTTCCTGGGTGTAAAAAAATCAACATCAGTTTAGTTAATCCTCTTAGTGTCAACCTCAACAGCCACAGTCTGGCCATCAGAAGTAGCCTTTTACCTAGAGAAGATAAGCTCAGTGTAGCTACTGGGTAACATGCCTGCATGAACGAAGCAGTTACTCCTTCACTCCCCTCTTCTTTTGCCAATTCCTTCAGTGCTCCCGTCGGCCGTTGGCCAACGGGAGCACTGAAGGTGTTAAAAGGCATGCTTAGGCATACTAATGACATATTTAAGGACCCTATTAGGGCTATGGTTGTAACACCAAGGGTAGATAAAAAACACAAACCCACACCATCTGACGCAATTTACATTAGAGGACAGTTACCACCAGACTCCCTAGTTAACACCACAGCACGCAAGCGTGCCAACTCTCAAGCCAATGAAGACACATAGCTTCCTGAAAAGGAGAGTAAATGAATGAATGCAGCAGGGAAAAGAGTGGCAGCCTTTGGCATATTGCCAACTCGCAAGCTCTCCTTGCACGCTGTGACCAGCCCACTGCGACAAAACGGAAGAGCAACTTCAATATCTCCCAGAAAAAAACACGGCTAACAGTTCGTTTCTGAGAGGAAATTATTACTAACACCACCATACGGTGCGCTGTAGATGCTACTGACACTGTAGCTGGAGGAGTCAACACAAGTATTTTACTTCGGTGACACACTTGACTTAGAATCTCTCTGTTTAAACCTGAGGTTCAACAAGCTGTGTTAAACATGCCCTTTGATAAAGATCATCTTTTTGGTACTCCGGTGGACTCCACATTAGAAAAGATAAAAAGTATACTGAGACGGACAAAGCTATGGGAGCCCTCCAAACACCTGCTAACCGTGTTTTTTTTTCCGTCGCCCAGGTTATCGTGGAGCTTCAATTAAGCATGAAACATTACTCAAACAAGAAGTACAATCTCTCCTCCTCAAAGGTGCTATAGAACCTGTCCCTCTTCAACATCAGGGTTCAGGGGTATGCTCTTTGTACTGCCTAATCCCAAAATAAGGATGGGTCTTTATGGCCAATTTTACATCTGAGGCCCTTACACAAGTACATCCTATCAGAACACTTCCTCATGGATACCTTACAGGACATCATTCCCATTTTTCAACAGGGCGACTTTATGGCAACACTAGACCAAAAGGACACCTACTTCCACATACCAAAACACCCAGCTCATCGCAAATACTTAAGATTTGTCATAGCGGGCAAACATTACCAGTTCAAAGTTCTGTCATTCAAGGTAACCACCGCACTTCGAGTATTCACCATATGCCTAGAAGTGGTCGCAGCGCATCTGCGCAGACAAAATGTCCATGTATTTCCATACGTGGCCGACTGACTCGTCAAAGCCAGCACTCTTCATCAGTGCCAACAACACACTCAGATGACAATAGATCTTCTCCACAGTTTAGGGTTTACTATCAACATTCCCAAGTCTCACCTGAAACCATTACAAGTTCAACCATACTTACGGGCAATCCTAAACACACAAATAAGATTAACCTGCCTCAGTCCTGTGAAAATTCAAAACCTTCAGGCACTACTGGCCCAGTTTCAAACAAACCAACAACTCACAGTGAGGATGGTCATATGTCGACTAGGGATGATGGCTTCCTGCATTGCCAGAGTTTCCCAAGCAAGATTGCATATGCATCCATTACAGGAATGTCTCAGAGGTCTCCATCCAGTAGCTTGTGAGCTACTGTAGCTCTCCAGCTACCTCTGAGTAGCTCACCTGTGTGCAGCTCAGCTTATTAAATTAGAAAACTTTTTTTGATTGAATCAATATATGTATAACAAAATTGAGATTATACAATACTAATAATATTAGTAGCTCTCAATGCGCTTCATTGAACATAATTAGCTCTCAGTGCAGAAAGGTTTGGAGACCCCTGGAGCTCGCCAGTGGTCTCAGACACAGGGTCAGTTGATAGATCTACTGTTGATAGATCGCCACACTCACTTTTCTCTGCAGTGGTGGAATACCAACGACCTGTTGAATGGGTGGCCTTTTCTCGACCCTATTCTCCACATCACTCTCACGACAGATGCATCATGGATGGGATGGGGTGCTCACCAATAAGATCTCCCAGTGCAGATCCTATGGAATGCCAAGCACCAGTCTCTCCACATCAACTTCCTGGAACTTCAAGATGGTCACCTAGCATTGAAGCATTCCTACCTCACCTTACTCACAAGGTTGTCCTAGTCCGGATCAACAGTATGGCAGCCATGTATTGGCTACAAAAAACAAGGGGGACACAGTCTACACAACTCTCACACCTGTCTCAGACCATCTGTAACTTGGCTCTACATCACCACATTCACCCTTTAAAGGTATACCTTCCTAGAAAAGTCAAGGACTTTGCAGATCTGCTCAGCAGGATGCAGCAACAAGTCCACAAATGGAAACTCCACCAACAAGTCCTCCGACCCTACTTCCAAAAGTGGAGGTTTCCTCAAATAGACCTTTTTGCCACAGCAGAAAACGCAAAATGCTCAAACTTTGCCTCCAGGTACCCTGGGCAATGCACTATGGATGAATTGGTCAACAATATTTACCTAAGCTTTTCTGCCTCTCCCTCTTCTTCCCTTTCTGGTTTGGAAGCTCAGACAGACTTCTCTAACAATGATCCTAGTAGCTCCCACCTGGGCTCATCAACCTTGGTTCACAACATTACTTGACCTTTTAGTAGTTCCACATGAGAAGCTCCCCAACAAACTCACTCAAAATCACTGACAAACCCAGATCCCAAAACTGTCAATCTAGCAATTGGGTTCCTGAGGTCATAGAGTTTGGTTATCCTAACTTACCAGCAGAATGTATGGACATTCTTAAGGAAGCACATAGGCCTATCACTATGGTCTGCTTTGCAGTAAAATGGAAACTTTTTGTTTGCTACTGCAACTCAAAATAAATTGACCCTTTGACAGCTACAGTACAAACCATCTACTGTACCGCCAAAAGACTGGTTTAGCATTCACTTCTATTTGCTTACATCTAGCTGCTGTGACTGCCTATGTGAAAAATAAACAACCTGTCGCACTTCAAAATCCCAGTCATCAAAGCCTTTATGGAAGGATTTAAATACGTTATTCCACCCAGGATTCCTAATGCACATTAATAGATTCTTAATGTAGAACTCACAAGACTCATGGGTCCTCCTATTAAACCCCTATACTCATGCCCTCTTCAATTCCTATCTTGGAAGTTGACATTTTTAGTCATCGTAACTTCACTCAGACATGTTAGTGAGCTCCAGAACCATTCTTCCAAATACACAAAGACAAGGTGGTTCCCCGCACCAGTCCTATATTCCTACCTAAGGTAGTCTCCCAATTTTACCTCAACCAATCCATTGAATTGCCAGTCTTTTTTTCTCAACCTGATTCTGTTGTGGAAAGAGCTATTCATACATTAGATGTCAAAAGAGCGCTTATGTTCTATAGAACTAATACCTTCAGAAACTCTAAACAACTTTTTGTCTCCTGTTCACCACCACACAAAAGGAGCCCTATATCAAAATCAAGCTTAGACAGATGAATAGTAAAGTGCCTTCAGACTTGCTATGCTAAGGCCAAAATCCCTTTACCTGTTCCTCCCAGAACACACTCTACTCGCAAAAAGGTAGCAACCATGGCCTTTTTAGGAAATGTTCCCATAGCAGATATGTAAAGCAGCTACATGGGCCACACCACACAAGTTAGCTACCTCTTATAAGGAAGGACTGTTTTACAGTCTATGCCGAGCATGTGTATCTACAGCCACACATGCCATTGAAAAGAATATGTTACCCTGTGAGCATCTGTACATGGCATGTAGTGCTGTAGATTTACATGCACCCACCCTCCTCCTGGACACCTGTGGCCTTTGCAGGTTATTACAGTTACTAATTTTCACTGTTTATACATTTAACATGGTCATCACATTACTTAAACACACTTTACACTCCTTTTTGCCCACCTGCGGGAAAACCATTTAACAATGGAGTCAATGCCCATGTGTATTACCAAGAGGAGCAGTCAGTCGACCTCGTGACTCGAAAGACTTCTAAAAAAAACAACTTGCATAGCTCCAGATCCAACACTACATGGCAGGAGTATGCAGAGCATGTGAATCATGATACAAACAGATGCTTACAGGGGAAGTAACATATTCCTTATTTCAAAAATAGGAAGGGGCTCAGTTCGGTACCTTAATCAAAGTCATCGTGGAGCACACCAACTTGAGCGGAGGTGTCTATGGACAGATACAATTGTTTTTATAGCAGTTTTTACTTTGAACTGTGAACTCCAGGTCAGAAGACAGAAGCAGAAGCCAGTGAATAACAGAGCAAGACAAAAGGTAACATGGCAGTTGTGTGGTGGGAGCCAAGTGGTTGGAAAGGAACAAACATGGTTACAGAGAGAAATAAAAAAATTTTGTGAGAGGCAAATCATGTGAAGTGAGTGCTAAAAACAGCTAAAAGATGATTGCAAAGAAGCAAGGACAGATGGATGGAAAAAGGAAAGGAGACAAAGATGGTTGTATGGAAGGAAAGCAAAATCGAAAGTAGAAAAGAGAAGTAAAAGAAGAAAGAAACTTTCCTTGGGGAATAAGTCTAGCAGAGCTTGGTTAAAGGGTAGAGATTGCATGATTCGCTCAATCAATCAATATTATCTTTATTCAATTTTCTCATAAAATCATAAAAGTTCATACAATACATTAAAACCACATAAAAAGAGAAAAAAGTTATCTGAATAAAAACAGATATCCACAATACCAGATCACAATGACATGAATTCAAAATAAAATACATTAGCCCTAACGTAGTAAAATTCAGTGCAGTATAAGCACCACAAAACAAATGCTAGGTTGCTAACTATGGCTCAGGCTTATTCAAAACATCACATAGAAATACTAAGTGCCAATGAAATATAACAGAAAGAAAGCGAGACACCAAGTAACAGATCCTAGGCGATTGTGACAGTTATAAGAACAAAAGAGAAGGTCTCACCTGTCTGAAATTCATGGGTATAAGTAACAGACGAATTTACTGGTAACGTGAGCTATTTAATCTGGGACAAATCATAACGATGTGTAGAGTATCTGGGATGGAAATATTATCACAGGTACAGGCTTGAAACTCTGATGCTTTAGTCCAGCCTCCCTTAGGTAGTAAGAGCTGATGTAACACATTTAACCTAAAATAGGTTAACAACCTGTCGTGGTAGTTTGTCATCCCCAGATTCAAATAAGGTTCCATCCTAATAACCGATTTGACCACAACAAATTGGGTCATCATATGCTTGCTTAGAGCAAAGGCCTCTCTCTTGGCTGCCACTCTAAAGAGGAACGCCTGCTTCAACCAAACTATATCCCTTTCCACAATCCCTTTCAGATCTACAAAGAGTTCAGGATGCCCCAAAGCAGTAAAATTACATCTAATAAATGTTAACCAGGGAATTCCAGTCAAATTGTCCAAGTTTAAGCAGTCATGAAATATAGCTCTATTGAGTTTTAGTCTTCCTTTAGCCAAATGGATAAATATAAAAGCAGGGTACGTAAACCAATAGAATCAGAAATATACCCCATGCCCAATTGCTTATGCACCACCTCACTAGGGGTACCCTGAGGGACCTTTAAAACATCTTTCAGAAAGATATTCTCGAATATCTGTAATGGAGCTATAGATGCATACCCCAGATCTCACACCCAAAACTAGCTTTCAAAATGCATTTGGCCTTCTAGACTTAGAGTATTTTCTCTATATGAGTTTGACCTAAGGTTCTAGAAAACGAGCTAATGGCATAAATTGCCCTTTTAAACATCATTAATTTTTTTTTAAGCAGAGGTTGCCATGTAAGGTTGGAGTCCATTGGTATCCCTAGATCCCTAAAGTGCTCAACTTTGCTGATGAGATTATTCTTTATCACAAATATTCTTGTACTGGTATTTCTGGGACCAATCACCATGACATGGGACTTGGTGTAGTGGATCAACAGATCAAAGTCATCCATAAAGGAGACAGACTGATCTAGAAGGTGCTGCAGTCCCATAGCCGTACGTGCTATTAGGATAGCATCAACCGCCTATAGGAGATGGGACAGAGGATGACTGTCCACACTCGGTTCATCTAGCGCCTAAGAGGAGAGAACTGACTACACAACATTGATATAAGAATTAAAAGGAAGGGGCCAGTATACACCCCTGGTGCACCCCCCTATTAAAAACTAAAACACTTGGTACCTTCTCCATTTGTTCCGCAGTAAGTTCCTCGTGAAGATCACACAAGAAGGCGCCAGCACAGGGGCGACCCCCATAGAACCCAGAGTGGTCCAGCACTTCGCTCTGTTGACCCTGTCAAAGGCCAAGCTGAGGTCCATTAAAGTCAAATTAATTCCCCTCCCTTCACCCTTGTATATTTGGAGATCTACAGAAAGAGATTCAGATTCTGTTTGACAGTCATGCACCCTGCCCAGAATTCATATTAAATCTCTGATAGATCATTGATATTTTTGGGGAGATAGGACGATAACAGGCGGGATCTGATCTCAGACCTTTTTTTAAAATGGACACAATAACAGATTGGCGCCAACTAGAGGGAAGCGAGCTACGGATGGCTGCATTAAGATGCTGAGTCACTATAGGGGACCGGAGATCAACCTTAGATTTAACCCCCCCCCCAATGCTGAGTCACTATAGGGGCCCGGAGATCAACCTTAGATTTAAACAGACCCCCCGGTACCCCTTCTACACTAACCTGGCAGCCACTGCCATGTAGATCTTTATCGTTCTCGGAATCATAAATGCCTCAAAGTTATTGCACCCAGCCTGGGGAGTGATAGTGAGGGTCTGCAGTGATTCCTGCTCAGGGTCAAGCAGTGGATCGTTCACAACTTTCCAGAACGTGGCACAGTCCAGTGGGTCACATGCCTCCAGTAAATTGTGCCATAGCTCTTTTTTAAAATGTGTCTTTCTTACGTAATGCGCCATACAATAAGAGGTCTTGGACATCCTCACCTCCTCACATATACAGGGCTGCCTTTGCAGAGAAGCCACAAGCGCCCTATGGGCCTGTAAAATGCCTTATCAAACCACGTTGCAGGGGCCACCTTTTTTAGCCTTAATTAAAGCAGGGAATAGACAAAACAATACAAAAATATAGTAATTTATCGAGCTTGACACTGCCCCCTTAAAAGTTGGAATTTGTATTGTGCGGTTGAGATCCTCCATGCTAAATAAATTAACCCGGGTATGTTCTAAGGTCAAGCTTTTAAGAAGGTCCTCCTGTTGCGAATGTTTAAGGTGCTCCTCATCCATACCAGAAAGATCATTTTCATGGTCCTCATACAAGAAGCAATCGGGCAAGGGTGCAGGTTAAAGTCACCCTTCAACATCAAAGCTGAATTTGCTACATAGTCATCCAAATAATTACTCAGTTCACTACCCACTTCGTGCTCCTCATTAGCTAAGGTTGAGGTATGTATATATTCGCCACCAGAACCCTGAGAGAATTGGAAAAGATTAAGAGTGCCCAGATTATGTGGTGAGTGAGAAGTGATGCCCTCCATTTTGCAGCTGAGGCTCAAATTTATAAAAGTAGCTTAACCTACAATGAGGGGAAGGAGTAGCAGGAGAAGCAAACGTGGCAAAGCCATCCAGCAGAAGACTATTCCCAACATTTCAGGTCTCCTGTAAACAATGTCAGGAGAGCTGAGTGTGGTGAGGCACTCCTCTGCAGGTAATTTGCCCCTAACCCAGCAGTGTTCCAGCTCAAGACCTTGAGGGTACTAACGGTGCGTAACTGATGATTTGTTGCAGAATTATCCTACCCAGGAGTGAGTCAGTCCTGAGTATTTAGCTCACTAAGGGGTTCAAAATGATAATGCAGAGGTAGACTGGGGTTCTGAGCCTGCTGAAGGAGATAACTAGATTTTGCCAGCTGTAGGGCCATTGCGGCTCTCGCCCCACCCCTCCTCTCATAGAATAAAAAAGGAGGTTTGTAAAAGAAACCCAAAGGCAGGAGAGTGATATTACTGCTAGAGGGGGGACCATCAGTAGTCCTAGTTAAAATGTCACTCGACCGCCAAGCCTTATAAAAATGAATAATAATACATTCGCCAACAGCAGTTTTTTCCAAAGGGCCAATCAAGCTCACCCACCGTGCCATAAGGATGCCATTACAAAAAGAGAATCTAAATAGACTCTGCCGAACAGCCAATGTGTAACTTTATTTTTGAGTTGCTGGTAACTCTCAAGGGTCTCTTGATTTAGGACCAAAACATAAGGAGTTTAGGCTGGAGGACCTTGGATAACATCCTTACATGGGAGAATGCCCACTGTGGACTCTAAAGTTGTAGGGCGACCTCTCCCTATCTACCACAGAGCTCAAGATTAATTATGTACCAGAGTATAGGACCATCAGTAGAATTATATCCCCCTCATGACTGGGACACAGGCTGTATAACAGAAGGCGACAGGGAGGATGCCAGAAGAATGGATAGTAGGGAGGCAAGCACACCTTGACTCCTGTCCCCCATTCCCTCATCTCCTAACTGGGATGGACTAGGCCTAGATATATGAGCAAGAGCTTAAGAAAGAGCACATGAGTTAACAACGGGCTTTACAGAAGATGCACTATGTTTATTAGGCGGGTGTTAGGAGCTAATGAATTGCAGCCAAGGAAATTCCCAGATTGCTCAAGAGCAGTTCTGTCTTGGAGATATTGCTCCCCAGATCGTCAAAGTTTGTCTTGATGAGCCATACCAAATTCTGAAAATAATCAAAGCGAGATCCCTTTGTTAATTTCTCTTGTCATCTTAGAGCCTGCTAGGTACCCCCAAAATTAAATTTTTGGGGTTGCCGCCTCCCTCTGATTTCTTACATGTTGCTTATATAGGTTATGTGTAGCAGTAGTCTGATCTTGCTTGTGATTAGATTAAGAAACCCTGACAGGATCCTTAACCAAGGGGTTAACCAGGGAGCAAGGCTGAGTAGAAATACCATCAGGGGAACTGATGGAAGGCAATGATTTTCTCACTCACTCAGTGGCATCCATGCTGGGCAGAATTTAATTTCTTGAGCTATTCCCTTGACTTTATGCTCCAAAATCAAGGTATACAGAAGAAACTGAAGCCCATCATAGACCTGAAAACAACAAACAGAAAAGTGCTGCTGTTTCAGGGATTTGCATTGCACCCACAAGAGGCTGGTCAACTCATTTACTTGACAACACTGTCACAATTCAAAATCCAGGGGAGGAGCCCTAGTTGGTAACCCAATTTTTGGTTGGTGATCCTGTTCCTGTCTTCAATGTTTTTGTTGCTTCTTCGCAGGATTACCTGCCATTATGGCCTGTGGGCCTGATTCACAAAAACACTAGTGGTGGAGTCTCCGTACTTGTGGTGGAATCTTTTCACTGCAATTCTCATTTTGGAGAATCCGCCATGACTGCGGAGACTCCGCCACGACTGAGGAGCCTCTACCACGTTTGCAGATGCTCTTTGTGAATCAACCACGTTTATGACTATCAAAGAGGCTTCCATGTAACCCTATTTCTCCATCAACAACCTGTCGTACTTTGCAACAGTTTACAGTGTTTATACCCTTCTGTCTTGCAAGAAATCCACTGAATACCAACTGTCAAGGCAACGCCATGGCACAGTGGAAATGAGCCATGCCTTAACAGAGCAGTATTATATTTTCACGGATGTCTAAGCACACTTATCATTATTTCACTATGGCTTTCGTTTATAAAGGATTACTGTTGTTGGATTAGAAATCTGTTTCCAGTTTAGGGTGTTTTGCCATTTACAATTAGATTTTGTTTTAAAGAAAAAAAAGAACCTAATTTCTGTTTTTGTGCCTATCGACACTTGATTTTTTAAACAATAATATCTCTAAAAGTGCTATGAAATCCCATATGTGATTGGACTATGCATTCAGTGTTTGGCTTGAATATAAATTTCCCTCATAGAGACCTAGAGTATCAAGTAAATAAATTCTCCTTGATACGATTTTACTCCCTGTTTTACAGAATCTCTCATCAAACTTCTAAAACTTTTTCAAGACGCAAGGTCGGGTAAAACACATTTATTGGAGCTTTCTCTGTGTTCTAACATAAATGCTTTCTTTTATGGAAACCTCCCTTGCGCTACTCGCAGTTCATATAGCAAAATTGAAAACTCAGCACATGGCAGACAAAGCATGCCAGAATTAAAACAAGACCTGGACTGTGTGACATTATTCTGTGTATTTGGCTTTCCCTCTGACACAGTGATCCTTTGTGTTTGTATGTGAATATTTGTTCCCCATTTTGTTCCTTTGTCACCATATCCCTGAGCATAGACAAAAAAACAGAGCTGTATTCTTTGTGAAATTTTATGTCAGTGTAGTACTTACGCTGAATGTGAAGTAGGGGAAGTTAGAAAGAGAGAAATGCTCTTTCTTGCTTGTGTTGCTGCCTGTGGGTTATGGTGGGGGAAGAGGTAGAGATTGAGGACGAGACTAAGTGCAGAAATTAGTGTAATCTTACAAAAGGTAAAGCAGTTAGTCATCTTCTGTAATTCGATAAAGGTTTAAGTAATTGGAATTACTTCCATCTTTAGTTAATTTCTGGATTAAGTAATCGGAGTGAGCTCCTTTATTCTAATGCAAATTAACACACTTAATGTAAACTCGTTTTGTAATCCAGTTAACCCTAGTGGCTGGCTCACGCACTACCTCTCCAGTGCGTCTGTTGGCCATTGGCCGACACTAGGGAGGGGTATAATGGCCCCTCTGATGCTCTGCACCAGAAGGATTCCTTTGTTTAATGTTGACCTCTGGCTGCTCGGGAAGAGCTTCCAGAGCTGTGTGAGTATTTATTTTTAGGTCTTGGCTAGACAGAGCATGCAGTGACTTGAAGAGACGTGTTGTGTTCTGTCTGTGGGTTTACAGCCCGCCCATCTCTACCATTGATAAACTTCAGCGTTGCTATAATTGTCGTTGATGCCATTCGTCATGGCATGGGGGCGTTATACCCTCTTCTTGTATTTGGCCCTTCGGGTTTTGTTTGTTTTGGTTTGATCTGTTTATTAAAGATTTTGTCATTGTGAACATAGATAGAAAGTGGTTCATCATCTTAGAAAACACCATTCAAAGCCAGTAGGTAAATAAGAATTACAAATTAGCTGTACATTAGCATAGTTACATCTATCAAGTTTGCATGTATATGCTTTACACATGACATTTCCCATCCATCATATGACCTCCACCCACATTTCAGAATAATGCACAATCACATTATGATACAATAAGACTGGATCTAAACAATACTCTTTTATCACAAAAATTCAGTACTTATGGCTTCACTCCGCATATTCACATTGATCCAGTTAGTACGCCAAACAATTGTGTATAAAACAAACCCCTAACATGGGAAAAACTATCGGGAAAGGGATGGGAAGGGAAATAGGGCCGTAGAGAGGTGTGGAAGGGAATACAGATCCCGGTGAACCCAAAGGGGGGTCCCAACAGCCATCCTATAGATGCACATCCTAATATTGAGTAGAAATGACCGTCTGGTGTGGGGGTGGGAGGGACTCCGTCCATGCAGTAATTCGAAGCACAGGTCACAGACCCAACTAAAGAGAGCACTACGTATTTGTTGTGAGGACGTCTGTTTGGTGATCCGGTAGCAACAGCCCCTGTAGTACGCACAGCATAGTGTTCCATGCAGCTGAGGTAGGGAATTTACGTAATCCCATCGTGTCCTCTCGAACCAAAGAGACCGCTTCAGCCTTCGCCCAATTCAACATGGAGAGGAACCAGGCCTTTGTCGACGGAGGCTCAGTCGCTTTCCAACGGCGAGTGATCAGTTGCTTAGCCACAATGAAACCCAAATCCAAAAATCGGGTGGACGCTTTATGCCTTTTGGTTCTGGGGAAGACGCCAGTGATGCATGTCTCCAATGTTTTCGATACTTCCCTGTCCGTTCATGTGACCAATGCCCCGAACACACCCTCCCAAGAAGCCCGTAAAGCAGAAGAAGCCCAGGGCATATGCAGCAGATCCGCATCCGCCATCTTGCAGCGCGGACAACATGCATCCTGTCTATGGAAATTTCGATTAATCTTGTCTGGGGAAAGATAAGCCCCAGTACCACAGACCATTCTTTCTCCGAGTAGGACCCCCCTCGGTCAGTCTCCCACTTGGCTTGTAGCTGTGGTAAATCTGCTGATATTCCCAGATCGACTCCTTGAACCACTTCATCAAGTGGCACCCTGACCCAAAACGTGCACGTATTGCATCATAAACTGCATCGGGGGTTCCTGCGTGATGTCTCCCCACCAGCGTCTCATTGCTGCCGTCCAGAGGGCATGATTTGGAAATTGATACAGGGAAACCCTGTCCTCATCTACCATAGTTAGGAAGGGCCGCAATACGCCCTCTCCGTAGAGGTCCCCAATGGTGGTGATGCCCGCTCCCTCCCAGTCGATAAGGTCCGTACTCCGCAAGCGTCCTTGCGTAGTCGGCATACCCAATAAAGGTACTGCTGGCGCATACGGTGTGATGTGCCTAGTGAGACGTAACGCCCTGTGGAAACACTTCCGCACCGTCGATACTAGCAAAGGGAGAGGCTTGTTCGAGCTATTTCAGGGGTGGAAGAGCGAAAGAATCCTGTCCCGAAAGTACGGGGGTCCCACTCAGCCGAGTCAGAAAGATACATCCTCTCTACCCATTTCGCCACCCACAGGATTTGTGACGCTAAAAAGTAGGGATCTACAGCCCCCCCTTTGAGCGAGTAAGGTACAACTTCACTAATGCCATCCTGCACCGTGAATTGTTCCATAACAAAATCACGGACGATCTTTTCCAGAGTGCGAAAGAAGGACACAGGTAAATGGAGTGGCAAATTAGCAAAATAATAAAAAAGACGTGGCAGCATGACCATTTTCATTAACTCCACCCTATCGATGACCGAAAGCTTAAGGACCTTCCAAAATTCATTCTGGTACTTTAGCGCTGTAACTGCCCTCATTACGTTACTATCTAGGAGATCTTGATTGCTGTGCTAGATGCGGATCCTTAGATATCTAAATGCCACAGGTTGCCACTCCACTACTGTCCCGTCGACCTCCCAGCCTGGGTCTTCCGTAGCAGGGTGGAAAGGATACAAACATGACTTCCCCCAATGTACTCTCAGCCCAGATATGGACGGGAAAGACCATAGTGTTGCAGGAATTACTTGAGGGATTGATTGTCAAGATTGTCCTTGACATATAGCAAAATGTAATCCGCGTAAAGCGAAATTGCATAGATACGGTCTTCAAGACGTATCCCCCAGTCCAGCGCTGAGGCCCGTAGCGCCATTGCCAATGGTTCGATTACTAAAGCAAAAATTAAGGGGGAGAGTGAGCACCCCTGGTGGGTCCCCCACCCTATCAATATCGGGTTGGAGAAGAGAGTACCAGACCGCAGTCGAACTGTGGGAGAGCCATGTAGGAGCTTGACAAGACCTTAAAAATAAGGCCCTTGCCCGAAACGACGAAGCACAGTAAACATGAAAGGCCATTCAACCGTGTCGAAGGCCTTTTCTTGGCCTAGCACAACACAACTGGCCATCAGCCAGTGCTTCGTAGCACAACACATCACCCTGAACAGCCGCCGTATATTAAGGGATGTGTTGCGGGCTGGTACAAACCCATTTATGTCTTGATGAACCAATTGAGGAATCAATGGCGCTAATCTACCAGCCAGAATACCAGCTAGGATCTTGTAATCCCCGTTCAGGAGCGCCAAGGGTCTATAAGACCCCATAGAAGTGGGGTCCCTGCCTGCTTTAGGGTGCATGATCAACGTAGCCTCTGTCATCGAGGCCGGGAGGGCAAGGGGCTCGAGTGCCTCCTTGTAAACTTGAAGCAGCTGAGGACTGAGAGAGTCTGTGTACGATTTATAGAATTTGTGTGGAAAACCATCGGGCCAGGGACCTTCCCAGACGGCAACGCCCCAATCATGACCCGAACTTCCTCCACAACCAGTGGGGTGTCTAATTCCATCCGTTGTTTGCTCGATAAAACTAGGAAAAAGAGGCTGTCCAAAAACTAATTCAGCGCCCCCATCTTATACAGTTAGGTGAAATGCACAGACAGTTGATTATGGATTTCTAGCTCTGTATATCGAAGATCCCCGTCCCGAGAGTGAACAGCTGTGATTAACCCTCCCCCCCAATTGTTCTTGTTTAATTAACCATGCGAGGAGGGGGGCCAAGCGATCGGCCTTAGCGTGCACAGACGCGGAGTGCACAGCAAAATTAAGGCAGCGTTGTCGGTCCAAGAGTTCCGCATGTTTCATGCGCGCCTCCTCCAGATTAGCCAATCCGCCGTCAACCATCACCGCCCTTGTTTCCAGCTGCAGCAGACGTCACTCTAACTCAAGCAAATCCAACGCCACCTGTTGTCGAAGCCCACAGCCCAGCCCCAAACACTTTCCCCTCAGGGTAACCTTCATCGTCACCCATTCTACCAACAGAGAGGTGGCAGTGCCCACGTTATGCATAAAATATTCACTGATAGCTTCCCCAATAGACTCCCAAAACACTGCATCTTCCAGCAAGGCCGGTTGCAGCCTCTATGTAGGGATTCTCGGGATCCCGCCCTCCCAGGCCAACATAACGAAGTGGGGGGCTGTGATCGAAGTGCGTGCGTCCCCAGTATTCCGAATTCAAGGTGTATGGGAGGAGGCAGGTAGACCCAAAGAACCTATCAAGCCAGACATGCAGATTGTGAGGTGCTGAGAAAAATGAGTACACCCTCTCCCCCGGGTGATGATGTCTCTAGACGTCTACCAGTCCCCAGCCCTGAGCCCACCCATTCAGCACCACAGAGTTAGCCGTGGCTGCTGTCCCTTGGAGTGGGGAAAGGATCTATCAGTCCCCACATCTAAGACGCTATTAAAATCTCCACCCAGTAACCACGGGATCCCACACCACCTTCCCAGAACAAGAGACAGTTGAATGAAGAATTTACCCTGATCCACATTTAGTGCATACATGTTACCCAATAATACACGGCGTCCATCTAGTTTACCCTTTGCCAACCCATACCTGCCCTCCCAATCAGTAAGAACCTCATCCAGAGCAAAGGGCGTCCCAGGCCGCACCCAGATTAGGGCTCCCCTAGCGTACAGAGAATAATCTGTGGCCTATATTTTACCCCTCCATCTTCGTTGTAGTCGGGAAACCTCCAGAGCGTTAAGGTGTGTCTCCTGCAGTAGCGCCACGTACACGTTATGATGCTTCAAATAGGAGTACACTGCATACCTACGGGAGGCGTACGGAGACCCCGAACATTGCAGGTAAGGATCACGTGCCCCATGACAGAGTTAAAAGCAGCAAACACCAGTGGCCAGTGCCCACCCCACCTCCCCGTCCGGACCTCAGTAATAGGCGGACGGATATGCATCACATCATTTCCACCCACCCCCCCACAAGCACCCACAAGAAAAGGTACCAAAAAGAACCAAATAAGGGCAACCCCCAGAACATAGGGGTGTCATCCAAACACTTCAGCAAATCAAAAGGGAGAGAGAGGACTAGGTAAGCCAGTCCGGGTCCCCTGGTTATATGTAGAAATATCAATATAGGACTAGCTACGTTGTATTTAGTGGAACTCAGAAGGTATATCTGCGGGCAAACCCTTAGGTTTGGACATGAAGCCCTCAAACACCAACCTAGTTGGTGTCATGCTTCATCATCGGGCCCACCACAGTGACACCGAATGTGTCCCGGGTGTGCTGCGACTCCAGATTACTGAGGAGCTGGTATTCTTGCTGAGTGTGCAGTGCTAGTGAGAATGAGAGTGAAAGGTTAAAAGCTATACAGGTGGTCCCAGTTCCCGAGGGTAAAAGGTAAATTTAATACCTGGGCCCCTGTTAGCAAGATAAAAAGGCTGTGGACGATGTGGAGTGTATTAAGAGCTCCTACGTCCTTGTGGTCTACATGTTTCAGCCAGGCCTTTTGATTAAAACTGGCTTTCCTCAGGACCAATGAGTATGTGTGAGTGATGGTAAACTATATTAAGTGACAGTGTGTGATAAAAAGTGTTGCACTCGCTAAGGTGCCGTACGTGTAAGAGGGGGATTCCCTCTACTTTACTGTACATAAAACACAAAGACAATACAGACATACAAGGAGAACCAATGAGAATGGTATATACCAAAACACAACATATGGCCGACTTCTAGTGTGCGTGAGCGACCTAGAGCGGCAAAGAACTTGGCCATGAGTGGTTGCCATGGCTAAGGTGAACTATGGCGGTAGAATATTAAACGCGGTGGCAGTGGTGGGCTACACAGCGAAACAAGCATAGCGTGAGGTACAGGTAAGTATGGTACATAATTCCTCACACTTGCTACTTGCTGTTAAAGCCTCATGGGTCACTTGGCAGGGAGGGAGAGGAGACCCTAAACGTTGTAAAAGGTCATAGTTAGGATGGTACCTGTGGGGAGAAAATGCTGCTTACCCAGAGCGTCGTGTAGAGATCACTCGTTTACTCACGGTATTTCCGATCAGCGTGCTCCTGCGACCTATCGTCCTGCTCCAGTGTCCCGAGTGAACTGTGCATGGATCAGGTAAGGGCTTAAGTAGCCGGTTCAATTGGTATCACCTGGAGAGGGGAGAGGGTGCGGTCGCGCTGGCTAGTAGTGCGCATGCGCTGGTAGCTAGCGGCACTAGCGCTGCGCATGCGCAATGGGCGGTTGTAGCGCATGCGCGATGGGAGGCATTAGCACTATTCATTCGCGCATGTGCCTCGGTACCCGGAGTGGTACAGCACTGATATTAACATGTGCACTCTAGTGCGTGCGCCATGCGGGGGAATTAAAAAGGCCCGTGAGGGACCAATGAAGTTAAAAAAGCAACAATAGCGAATGGAGGCATCTGGGCAAACAGGGCAACTACAGAGTAGGGACAGACCACGAGTCTGAGCGCAGACAGGGACACGGACCACTTACATAGAAGCGTTTATCTTGCTAGAGCATTCCACGGGATAGAATCATTGAGCCCCTCTGTATGGGTAGAAAGGCGATAAATCCAGCGTTGCTCTTTAGAGAGCAGAGTTTTCTCATCGCAACACGAAGGTGCGAATTGTTCGATGACTGTCCAGGTGAAGTCGTTAGGAGTGTGATTTTGCACGATGAAGTGTTGGGTTAGCTTGCTGATATTTTTGCCACAGCGCATTGTGCTTCTGTGCTCGGTCATCCTGGTTCTGACTTTTCTGGTAGTCATACCGATGTATCTCAGACCGCAGCGACAGGTGATGAGGTATATTAAGTTAGACGAGTTACAATTAGTAAATTGCCTTTGTGTCCAGGTTTTACCAATTTCAAGTGACAATGTTTTGGAAGGGGTAGTCAGGTGGCAGACGCTGCAATTGTAACACGGTTGGTGGCCTGTTAGTTCAGGTAGACCCCATGTGTTCAAAATTGTCTGGCCTGTAGGTTGTGTCTTTCTGGGTCTCGTGGAAACCAGCTGGTCCCTCAGATTTTGTGCTCTCTTGTATGCGAACCGGGGGGGATCCCAGTTCCTTGTGCCCGAATTGATGATCTTCCAATTTTTGCGAATTATACTGGAGACCTGGTTTGAGGCGGTATTGTAGGTGGTGACGCATGTCATCAAGGGAGTTTCTGGTGGTCTGACAACAGTTTCAAGGAGGGCCTCCCTGTTCTGGTTGCGTGCTCGCTTGCAGGATTTCGAAATGATTCTAGTTGGGTAACCACGGTCTTCCAACTTGTGGACCAAGGCTTTGGACTGGTGTTTGAAGTCACGGAGGTTGCTGCAGTTCCGGCGTATGCGCAGGAACTGCCCAAAAGGCAGATTCTCCCTCAAGGGTCTGGGGTGGAAACTGTCAAAGCGTAACAAGGAGTTCCTAGATGTTGGTTTGTAATGGGTGGTTGTCGTCAAACCCCCTTGATCAGCTCTTATGTTGAGGTCTAGGAACGCTAGTTCCGTAGGGCTGCTAGTGCAGGTGAACTTGAGGAATGGATCAAGGTTATTGATCCACGTGAGGAAATCTTTCAGTGTCTCCTCATTGCCCTCCCAGACAATGAGAATATCGTCAATATATCGACGCCAAATTGTTATATTCGCTGAGTAGGGGTTCGTGGGGGCTTCGATGTTGGTCTGTTCAAAATGGTGGACATATAGCCCCGCCACGCTCGGCGCAAAGACACTGCCCATCGAGGTACCATTAGTTTGTAGAAAGAATGTGTCCTCATATTTGAAATAGTTCTCTTTTAATGCCAGAGTGGCGCAGTCCAGAATGAAGTGACGAGGTGTGTGGTGTTGCCAGTCAATCTCCATCAGGACATCGTGGAGTACCTTCAGTGTGGCATCCTGGGGGAGGCTCGTATAAAGACTCTCCACGTCCAATCCAACCAAAAGGTGTTTTTCGCTGTCGAAACTAACATCTTTGATGATGTTAAGGAGATGCTTTGTGTCTTGGATGTAGGATCGAGTTTTCTGGACTAACGGGTTCAGGTAGTGATCACAGAACCGTGACAGCGGTTCTAGGAGGGATTTTATCCCTGACACTATAGGTCTGCCCGGTGGTGGGGTGACCCCTTTGTGCACCTTGGGCATGATGTAGAAGTAGGGTACCTTCGCATCACGTGTGTTGAGATATTCAGCCTCTTGCTTAGAGATGTATTCTGCGTCAGAAGCCTCTTGCACTAGTTCTATGATCTTTTTTTGTAGATCTTTAGATGGATCTCTCTGTAATTTCTTGTAGTTACGAGTGTCGCTTAAAAGTCTGCGGCATTCTGTGTCGTAGTCGCTTTTGTTCATAATGACTATCCCGCCACCTTTGTCCGCTGGTTTTATAATGCGAGTAGGGTCATTTTGGAGTTTCTTGACGATTTCCCTGTCTCGGAACGAAAGATTATTGAAATGGTTTTGGGGTTGTAATTTCTCGACTTCTGAGTATACTGCCAACTCGAAGGTGCTGATCTCTACTGGCACGGTGGCAGGTGGCGGGGTGAAGTTGGATTTGAGTTTCAGCCCTGTTTCGTTAGTGATTTCTGGGTCAGTTGGTTTCTCTTTGTTCTCAAAAAACGCTTTTAACCTCAGTTTTCTGAAAAACTCGGTCAGTTCGACGTGGAGTTTGAAAGTATCTAGTCGGGTGGTCGGAACAAAAGACAGCCCTTTGTTCAGGACATTGGTTTCCTCATTGGTGAGGGGTATATCAGAAAGATTGAATACTAGGGTGCCAGTATTAGTTGGTTCAGTCATTTGCTCGGGCCCGCTTGTTCTTTGGCTTTGTTCCTTGTGTTGGCACTGACCGGGTCTTCTTCTGTTGACCACTTTGCTGGTTGGGGCGCCCACTGTACCTGCTGTGGCGGATTCCTTCTCTTGCCACGAGGTCTGCGGCCTTGGCCTAAAAAAGGATACCGTTGGTTTGGGTTGTTCTGGTAGTATGGCATCTGGCCAGGCGGGTATAATGGTGGATATCCATAGTATGGAGGCATTGGTCCAAACGGAGGAGGTCCGAAATTCTGGAATTGTGGGGGGCCTTGCCATGGTTGTGTTTGTTGTTTCCCTCCACGGCCTCTCCCTCTAGTTTTGTAGGATCCATTGCTGGAGCCGCTAGAGATGGAACTGTTGTCGCCCGAGCTATCAGTGTTCTGGCCTCTTGTGGGTGCAGTATACGCATCATCAGCATAAGGATAAGTTTTTAGATAGCTGAAATTTTTGAGGTCCTTTTCAAATTTCTTTATCTTGGTTTGGGTTAGGTATTCTTTGTAATCGTTCATCTCTCGATTCTGATCTTCCAATTTCTTTTTGTATCCTGTCAGAGTAGTTTTGAAATGAGTCTCAGTAGCTTGGATCTCTATTATAACTGCGTCTGAAAGACGTTTGGCAGTTTTTATTATCGGGATGAGCCAGTCCCTGGTGCAGTGCCAGGCTATCTGGGCCCAGTCTTTCCTGAAGGTGACATCGTCAAGGAATATTCTTGGGGCGTTGGTGACAAGTAAGCCTTTAGGCGCTGTATTGGTCCTTAGATATTGTGCGAGGATAACGCCATGCAAAATGGTGCGTATCCTGTTACGCTTTTTCTCAGTAAGAGTGTCCCAGTCTGTAGTTTGCGCTATTGTTGTTGCTGTGTTGAAATCTGCCAAGAGTGTGGGGTCATCGAGGATTTCAGTGACGTCTTCCTCGGTGAAGGTTAGGCCTGTGTTTTGTGCCATCTTGTATCAGGTGTCTCTCGCAGCTGCGCGCTGCCAAATATCAGCAAATCAAAAGGGAGAGAGAGGACTAGGTAAGCCAGTCCGGGTCCCCTGGTTATATGTAGAAATATCAATATAGGACTAGCTACGTTGTATTTAGTGGAACTCAGAAGGTATATCTGCGGGCAAACCCTTAGGTTTGGACATGAAGCCCTCACACACCAACCTAGTTGGTGTCATGCTTCATCATCGGGCCCACCACAGTGACACCGAATGTGTCCCGGGTGTGCTGCGACTCCAGATTACTGAGGAGCTGGTATTCTTGCTGAGTGTGCAGTGCTAGTGAGAATGAGAGTGAAAGGTTAAAAGCTATACAGGTGGTCCCAGTTCCCGAGGGTAAAAGGTAAATTTAATACCTGGGCCCCTGTTAGCAAGATAAAAAGGCTGTGGACGATGTGGAGTGTATTAAGAGCTCCTACGTCCTTGTGGTCTACATGTTTCAGCCAGGCCTTTTGATTAAAACTGGCTTTCCTCAGGACCAATGAGTATGTGTGAGTGATGGTAAACTATATTAAGTGACAGTGTGTGATAAAAAGTGTTGCACTCGCTAAGGTGCCGTACGTGTAAGAGGGGGATTCCCTCTACTTTACTGTACATAAAACACAAAGACAATACAGACATACAAGGAGAACCAATGAGAATGGTATATACCAAAACACAACATATGGCCGACTTCTAGTGTGCGTGAGCGACCTAGAGCGGCAAAGAACTTGGCCATGAGTGGTTGCCATGGCTAAGGTGAACTATGGCGGTAGAATATTAAACGCGGTGGCAGTGGTGGGCTACACAGCGAAACAAGCATAGCGTGAGGTACAGGTAAGTATGGTACATAATTCCTCACACTTGCTACTTGCTGTTAAAGCCTCATGGGTCACTTGGCAGGGAGGGAGAGGAGACCCTAAACGTTGTAAAAGGTCATAGTTAGGATGGTACCTGGCAACCACTCATGGCCAAGTTCTTTGCCGCTCTAGGTCGCTCACGCACACTAGAAGTCGGCCATATGTTGTGTTTTGGTATATACCATTCTCATTGGTTCTCCTTGTATGTCTGTATTGTCTTTGTGTTTTATGTACAGTAAAGTAGAGGGAATCCCCCTCTTACACGTACGGCACCTTAGCGAGTGCAACACTTTTTATCACACACTGTCACTTAATATAGTTTACCATCACTCACACATACTCATTGGTCCTGAGGAAAGCCAGTTTTAATCAAAAGGCCTGGCTGAAACATGTAGACCACAAGGACGTAGGAGCTCTTAATACACTCCACATCGTCCACAGCCTTTTTATCTTGCTAACAGGGGCCCAGGTATTAAATTTACCTTTTACCCTCGGGAACTGGGACCACCTGTATAGCTTTTAACCTTTCACTCTCATTCTCACTAGCACTGCACACTCAGCAAGAATACCAGCTCCTCAGTAATCTGGAGTCGCAGCACACCCGGGACACATTCGGTGTCACTGTGGTGGGCCCGATGATGAAGCATGACACCAACTAGGTTGGTGTGTGAGGGCTTCATGTCCAAACCTAAGGGTTTGCCCGCAGATATACCTTCTGAGTTCCACTAAATACAACGTAGCTAGTCCTATATTGATATTTCTATCCAAACACTTCATACAGCATCCCAGCTGCATGTCCTACCAGCCTGACAAGGTTGGGCAAACAGGGGTGTTTGTGCAACCATACAGGGTAGACCCACCCAGTTCCCCTCACACTGTTAACCTTGCAACCATACATGGTAGACCCACACAGTCCCCCTCACACTGTTAACCAGGCATTGCCATAGCTGGGATCCAAAAGTCCGCACCAGTGCCGCCGCAAGGCGCAGAGTTACCCCCATCAGACCAGCACCCTTCATCCTGAGTCACATTAGGACCCTCAAATTGGCAATAGATAGAGACCCACACAGCATCAGGAACGCAGCCTTTAAAAAATATACTTCCATAACCGGCATGCTCATACGATACTATCCGCCACCTGCGGTGTAATGTCCGGGATTCTCATATTCGCTTTGTCAGATGAGTCCGCTATCGAGGAGCACTCCCCCGACGAATGAAAGGAAGTGTCCGCTTTGTCCTCTTTGGCCATCTTTTCGGCAATGCACACCACCTCCTGTCGCTCCTTATGGATCTGGTCCAGTCCTGGTGCCGCTGCAGACTCAGTGAACCTCCTGCCAGGTCGCCATTGCCAGGGTCCTCTACCACCACCTTCCCCAGTCCAAGCCGTAGGCCTTGGACCAGAGTACAGGCCTGATGTCTCCAGCCAGTCCCAGACATCCTGAGTTGTATAAAAAAATCTGGATTTCCCATCCGAAACAACGCGGAGCCGGGCCGGAAACAACAGAGAATAGGATAGATCGAGCTGTTGGAGCTGCCGCTTGACGGGCAGGAAGGACCCCCTCTGCGCTGGACCTTCATGGTATAGTCCGGGTGAAAAGCACCTTGACATTCTCATGATGGATGTCGTCCAACTTCCTGGTCTCCCGGAGGATCACATCCAGATCCCTAAAATGTAAAAGTCTGAAAATGAGTGGGCGCGCCCTGTCGCCGGGAACCGGCTTCCTGCCCTGGACCCGGTGAGCATGCTCTATGGTGAAGAAAGAGTGTGGCAGGATGGTCATGAGCCAAGTTTCCAGGAAGGCAACTGCGTCCTGGCCCTCAGCACCTTCAGGCAGCCCAATCAATCAAACATTGTTCCGCCACGAGCGGCCCTCTGCATCCTCAATACGGTCCTCAAGATACCGAATCCGGGCTTCATAGGCTTTCTGCTGCTTCTCCTGAAACTCCATAGGTGGTTTCAATTCAGCAATCTTTTGTTTGACTGCCACTACTTGGTCCTTCAAGTTCCAATTATCTGCGTGCAGCAAGTTGAGGTCCAGCGCCACCTTGTCTAACTTGGCTTCCATGGATGCGCTAGATCATTCAATAACCTGCAAAATGGCGTCTAGCCGATCATCTGGAGCCATTCGCTCATTCACCGACTGTGGCGGGTCAGCATCACTTGCACCCGGTGTTTGCGAGGAGGCCCTCGACCCTGCCCCTCTGGTGCACCCCTTTATAGTGGAAGCCCCGAGCTTGGTTCCCAGATCGTCCCACTGGGCACCACACAGCGCTCCTAGGCTCACCACCAGGCCGCACAGTCCACAACGGTAGGCCGCAGCTTGCTGCGCCACTCACGCTTACTCTTATTTGGCGCCCTTCTCGGCGATGCCACCGCTTCCAGGTGTACATATGCAAAAGAAACAATTGATGGACGGAATGCTGGACAATGCAGACATTCACCCCCAGTCACAAGGATCTGAGTTTAATCTATCATTCTTTTGCTCACCACACCACCCCAGTTTGGACCCAGCCATATGCAAATCAGTCTTGACCCTGTTCCTTGTGGGAACAGTCCAGCCCGAACTGCCAAGACAGGTCCTCCTGGACCGGAAACAAGCATCCTGGGACCGGTTTCAGGGCATCACTGTTCATCGGCCAGGTTAGCTTTAATCCAAATGGTGTAGTGAGCACGGGACCCATGTCTGGGCATACCCTTCCCACTTAGGGAGACATGGGCAAAAGAAACAATTGATGGACGGAATGCTGTACCGGAAACAAGCTTCCAGGTGGAGCGCCAGCTGCACTGTGACATAGGGTGAACCACACGATCACTCACCAGAGGATTCCTTTATATTCATGTCACACTGAGTAATGTTGTGTTTCTTTCCCTGCCATGTCCACCTCTGGACAGCCACCAACACCTCCAGACCGTCTACTGGGTGGCCCTGCTTCTTTCCCTGTAGGGGCCACGCACCAACAGTGCGAGCTCTAGTCCAGCCGTGAGAACTCCTACGTCTTCTGCCAACGCACAAGGGTGCAGCACCCAACCCCCCGTGGCCAAAGCTCCAAAGAGGGCATCGTCCCCAAGCTCCTTACAGTTCTGTTCCCACATCGCACTCCACGGACTGAAATCAAGTGGCTCCCATAGGCATCATCACCCCGACCGACTTGGGGGGGACACAGCTGGCACCAAGATCCCGGGCCCTGATTTTCGGCCTCTGCCCAAGCGTGTCTCATGGTAGACGTGATGTGGCCCCTCCCCCGCTTACCGATGCTCCTCCGGCCGCTGCCAGGCCTTTAATCTGCACAGTAGAAGTTGCGGGGCCTCCCCATTGCCCCGGAAAGCAGCAGCAGCCCCCTATGCCTCCACTGCGCTGTGATAAGGGCACTGCGTAGTCCTCCCTCAGTGCCAGGGACTAGGCCCGATCACCAGTGCCCGGCCCAGTCGCTCAGCCGAGCCGCTGTCTCTCCGGGGCTCACCAACGCTCCTCCATAGCCCGCATTGCACGTTCTCCTGGGCTTTCATCCACTCTCACAGACCTCCTGGGGGTTTACTGATGCGACGTCACCGTCTTCCAGCAACGGTTGCCGGCTGAAAAAAAAATAATAAAGACATTTATAGAGCGCATGGAAGAAATAGTACGCCATCACGGCGTGTCCCCGCGCTAAAGAAGAGGCGATAAACTCATAAGGGAGGAGAAGACAGTACGAGGCAAGGGGCATTAAATAGGCTATAAGGAGAACAGATGAGTTTTTAGTTGCCGTCGGAAAATGATTTCTGAAGGCTCCAGGCGGAGATGGCTGGGAAGTTTATTCCATGCTGTTGCAGCCGCCACTCGGAAGGACCGACCTCCCATTTTTTCTCTCCTATAGCGGTGGGTCCTAAGCATGCCCATACCGCTAGATCTGAGTGATCTACGTGGTTCATACCTGGTAACCAGACCTGTCAGATATCTGGGGGCTTTATTCCAGATGATCTGATGACATATTAGGAGTACTTTGTACTGTATCCTTTTTTTCACTGGGAGCCAGTGGAGGGCATCCAGAGTGGTTTTAGAGTTGGCTCTTCGAGGGAGTCTAAGCACTAGGCGGGCTGCAGCATTTTGCAGTATTTGGAGTCTTCCAATGCTTTTAAAAGAAGCTCCCAGGAAAAGGACATTTCCATAATCGAGGCGTGACGTTATCAGTGCCTGGATCATAGTGCGCCGGGCCTCCAAAGGAAGGAGATCTAAGGTTTTGTTAAAAGTCTTTAGGACTCCAAAACACTTGCCTACTAGACGGTTAATGTGTGCCTCATAAGAGAGTGTGGGATCCATCCAAATCCCTAAATTTTTGGCTTCAGTACATGGTGTAGGCATATCGCCTAGACAGCTTGGCCACCAATCACATGTCCAAAGCCGTTGATCACCACCAACCACCAGGACTTCTGTCTTGGATCCGTTTAGTTTAAGGCAGTGTGTGTCCATCCAAGTGGCCAGTGCTTGCATACAGGCTCTGAAGTTATTGGCTTCAGCAGCCGGCGTTTGCGTGAGGGTGAGTAGAAGCTGTGTATCGTCAGCGTAGGATACAATCTCTACGCCGACCGATTGAACTAACTCAGCCAGGGGGGGCATATATAAGTTTAAAAGGGTAGGACTTAAGGCAGAGCCCTGTGGCACCCCCTGTTCCAATGCCCACTCTTCAGACTGGAAAGAGCCACGTTGAACCTGACAGTTAGAAATATGTCAGATTATGGGGGCAATTGACGGAACGCTCTCAGAACTCGTCCCCCATGTTGGCCATGCCCACCTTGTGTTTGGCCCTTCCATACGGCATGGCCCAAGTACAGGGCACAAGTCCTAAAAAAAGAAGTGGGGGGATGCTGACGTCCCAACAGGAAGTGACGTCACGAAAGGTGGCTTGCACCATCAGACTTATTGCCTCCCCTCGCTCATCCCTTAGAAGCGATTGCATCAAAGAAGCCAGCGCGTGAGCAGCGTTCTGAATGAGCTCCGATCTCGCCCCAGAGAGGCCATAGAGTGAATGTGTGGCTCCATTTGCTCCAGTTATTGAGCTCCCGGTAAAATAAGTAGGGGGACGCCGTCCACCCACGTGGTACCCCGACTCGAGCACTGCCCAAGTATATGTTTCCTTACACTGCTCCTGGTTTTTTGAACTATTTATTTCTTTGATTTCAAGCACTCAATAGAAGTTCTTGTCTTTTCAGGCCGTCTCCCTTATCCGTGGTGCTGTTTTTCTTTTTAACCCCCCTGCCTCCATCTGTTTTTTCTCTTCCCTCCCTCTACTTGTAATTTAAAAAAATACAGCTCTGTAAGAAACCTCTTTGGCAATCGTGGACACCGCAGTCTGCAAGGCTACTTCCTCTTTCAGTCCTTGATGAGCTGTGAAAGAGATGCTTGTCAGTGTCTGGGAAGGGGCGTTGCTGCACAGGAGCGGCCCTGCGCTATGCAGGTTCAGGATCACCAACTATTGGGATGAAAATGGGGTTGTCACCTTTCCAAGAGAAAAATCCAGGCCAATTGTTGTTTTAGGAGCCTGCAAAGACCGATACATAATACTAAATAGCACTTTAAAGAAAATTGTATGTATTGATTTGTAACAAGATGTTTCAGTCTTTGTTTACCTAATTATTACTCAGGGATCGAACGCAGCTCTAGAAAACATGGAAATGTGTTTCCTGTTTATATTTGCTGTTTTGATAATGTACAGATAAGGGCTAAAAATAATGTCTTTAGGTTATTTGCCTATTTTTGTACCAGCCGGGACATGACAGAACAGAACGGGACAGAAAAACAGCCAAATTGCAATTCTGAGTGCAAACAGCCTTGAATCAGGAATGAAACACATTTTCTGCAGTATCGTGTAGCGCAACTGCGACCCGAAGGTATTGGCACACTTTACTTGAAAACCAGTTACTTTACACAAGGACACATTCTTTTTTTATGCACAGGGAGATGAATTGATTTTCTGAGAATCAAATTAACTTGAGCAGACGACAAGACTGGAACCTGGTTCCCCTGTAACAAATTTGGCAGCTCTAGCCGTGATGCCACATCTAGGTTAGACGTAGGGTGGCAGCCAGAAGTCACATGAAAGCTCAGCTTTTCATGGACATGTGGTTCAAACTGGACCTCGAGCTGAGCCACAGCCAGGAAGTACCCCTTTCGTGTCTATTTCTCACATTAAGCCTGTTTCAAAGTGCTGCTATATTGTCAGATCAGTGGGTGAGGCACAGGAAGACTGTTATTTGCCTAGGATCAAACAGCTTGTTAAATTAGTAGACCCAGGACTGCAGTACACTGCTATTTGGTACAAAGGCTGCATATTCACCACTGTACTGCAATTAGGTGACTATTACATATGAGCAGGCAGCTTCCTTCTCTCAGGAAATAGTCAGTACATTTTTAAAAATCTCAGTGACTAGCAGATTTTACATTGAATCAAAATACTCCAAATCTTGCCAAAAAGAGATCAGCAGAGCAATAAGCAGGGCCACTGGAATTTTGTGGCAGGTAAGGGTCAAATTATGTGGCACGGGTGAGTAAATTATGCACTAATAAAAGGCATATTATGCTGGGTAATGCAGCACATTTTATGATAGTGTGACTTCACTACGTTGTCATTTTTTGCACGTATTAATACTGCCTGGGCTTTGGTTGCACTTAATTAGTACAAAACACACAAGAGAGCAGACCAGGTCTGGAGACGGTGTGTAGCTATACTAGCGAAAGTGGACCAGTTGGATGCATATGTGGACACATATCATTGAACACAAAAGCTAGAAAATAAATCCCATCAGACCACTCATATAGTGGGGTTTGCGTCATGTGGGATATTGCTGATCTTTCCAAATCACATTTGACCATACAGTGCCAGTGTGGAAATGGATGTCAGTGAACTAGCCATGGTGTCCATGATAAGGTAGTGCTAATGAAATGCAGTGCTTAGGTAACAGTGATGAATCAAATTGACTACACAGGCTCTGGAAGACGTACACACAGAGGTCCATGTGTCAAAGGTTAAAATCACGCCAGGTAGTAAGACTACCCTGTTGGCGCTTTACAGAACGGTCGACATGTTTCAGCCTAAGGGGCATTGCCCCGGCTTTCTTCAGGACCATGAATATAGAATAACTACTGCAACTATAAGTGATGTGTTGAATGAGAAAATAATAAATCACAGATATACTAAAAAGTTACATATCTTCCAGGAACTTTCACAGTAGAATGCCCACCGGAGGGAGAGAAGCATGTCTTCTTCCTAAAACACAAGAATGTTTTACAATAACACAGAAGTACACATATACATACGCCCAGTGCACCAAAACTGTATAGACACACACACCTGCATGAATAATTTACATTCAGCATTCTATGAAAGGCATAATAGCTTTATCAACCGGAGGCATTTCCTCACGGTGATACTCACCCAGCTTTGTGTGGGTGAAGACCTCACCCGGCGACCGCTCGGGAGAATGAGGCCCCGCTCTACAGTGTAGAAAAAAGACACAGTAAGCATACAACTCTCCTGTGTCTAAGCCAATTGCTCTACACACCAAACCAACAGACGTGTGATAGAAACCCAACTGTCAAACCAAAAAATGACCCACTTTGCTAGTCCCGCAGGACTTATTTATTCAAAAAAATACGCATGCTGTAGTATTTCACATGTCATAGAACACATTTAGAGGCACATAAGTGTGCCTTAAAATTGCTTTTGTCGGACTCCTCAAAAAACCATGAGGTCACAATATATAGCCATTAGTGGGAGGTCTTCATAAGTGACCCCGGGGTAGAAAACCCCAGGCCACCCACAGTAAAAGAACATAGACCAACAGGGTCCTAGTTCAACAACAGAGTCTGATCAAATAATGGAGTCAAACCAGCTCACTCTTAACCTGTCTCTTTAGTGCAAATAAACTCGGCTGTGCCCCACAGGGGGGGCTAACTGCTTAAAATAAGGCGGTCAAACGGGGGACTCACCTGCCCGTCGGTGCCTCGGATTGTAAGCCGAGCGGAAATGGAGGTGTTTGGGAAAGCCGTTTTTTTTTTTGCACTTAATTAGTACCAGTTTAACATCCAAATGTAGCAATAAGCCACAGAAAGGTAACCAGTCTAGCTTTGCAAAGGATTTTCGGCTGCGCATCAAAATGTGTAGTTGTGTTATTAGGAACTTTTGAACCAATTGAGCTAGAAACAAAAAATGTTTTTGTTAAAACCTGCAGATTATGCAGCAGATAATTGATTATATGGAAAATGCGGCAAATTTATAATTTAGCAAAAAATGCGGCCACACAATCGCATCATTTTAGTGGTCCGGGCAATACATTCAGAAAAGTGATTCCCCACGAACACACAATTTGGCCAAATGGGAGGCCAGGATTAAAAAATGTGCCTCCTGGTTCCATATCTCCAATTAGTCCACTAGAATACAACTGAGAAGTCAATGATTCCGATGGCAAGGTGAAGGGGATGCCCCTTCCAGGGAATTGCCACTCTGTTACCAACCCTTCTCAGCTTTAGAACATAGATGCCAAGTATCATAGTTCCATGGTTAAAACGTACCAGTTGGACCAAGTCCTGTGGCAGTGGGTACCTATTATTGGACAGTATGCATAGTAGATACTGATATTTACCACTGGTGTTTCAAAGCCCAAGACTATTTCATTCTGTTTGAATACCAGAGTTCACTTTCTAAACTCGTCGCTTACAATTTGCAGGTGGTAAAGGGATTAGACTCTAATATAGTATGAAGAGTAATCCTGCTCGATGAACTCAATCTCCAGTTGTGGTATCTTGTTACATGACCTGTTATGGAGGGGGGATTTCTAAAGGCACCCCAAACATGTTATTCTTAGTTGCCCTGCTCTCCAATAAACATCTTCTGAAGTCTCTGCTCACAAAATGTGTCTTCACACATTTAGTGTTTCTTCAAAGGCATAAGTTGTCATGTGAAGTGATAATAGAAAATTGGCCACCCTACTTGGCTCCTGCAGCAATGGCTAGGGACCATCACTGTGAGGCCCAGGGAAGGGGACTCTTCTTCCCTCGGACTTGCAGCATCAGATCATGGATCTGAACCTCAGGGCAGTGGAGCCACATCCCATGGGCTTTGCAGCACCACATCATAGCTGTGAGTCTATTGGATGGGACAGCACTCCCACGGGTCTCATAGCTATGAATCATGGTGGGGGGTTCCATGGAAGGGAATACTCTTCCCCTGGGCTTGTAGTGTACACTAGTATTGTGAGGGCAAAGGTAGAGGCCTTCTGTAGCCTGGGTCTACTCTCCTGGGGCTCGTAGCACTAGACCGAGGATGCGAGGCCTAGGGTAGTGGAGGTCCCTAACCTATGCCTTGTTGCCATGGTGTAGCGTTGCCAGGCCATGGTAAGGGCCCCTCTTCCCTGGGCCTTGCAGCCATGCTTAGATGCTGTGAGCCCCAAGGGTTTGTGTGCTCCCCCCTAATCTTTTCAGTGCTACACCATATCTGAAAGGCGCAGGAGGCCTTGTGTGGGCCCCTCCCCTGGGCCCAATTAAAACTGTCTTACAGCTCTTTACCATGGCTCTGTGCATAGGTCGATGTCAAGGTCCAATTCCTGTGATGTCATTTCCTATGATTTCACATTGCATGCAAATTAGAGGGACCAAACACATTCCCTTTCTGCTCAGGCATAGCCATTTTTCGGGGGCATAGCAATCAGTAGTGGAACAGATACACTGGCACTGAGCCAAGGGGTATTAAGTGCCCAACTTTCCCAAATGATGCCTCTATTTTACTGTGCAGCCAGTGGACAAGAGGGAGGGGGTGCTTTTACTTTCCACCAGCACACATGACACCATTGATGTGCTACTTCCTTCTCTTCTATGGGCATTGCAGCCATTTTTCAGAGATTTGAAGCCTGGGAGAGTCCATCCCTCCCCAGGGCATTGCAGCCAGCCATGGTTGGACACTCAAGGGATGAGGCTTCAGTCCGTGAGCTTAGCAGAGCAGGAGTATGGCTGAGAGGCTCATTGTGAACCTCTCTCAGAGGTGTAGGTATCAGTAGTACAGCAGGTGCAGTGGCACCAGGGCTCACAGGTGTTTGGGACTCAATGCACTCAGATGATGGCTATGTTTTACTGGCTGGCATCATTTTATTGCATTGTGGTCCATGGCTACATTACTATGCCACTGGTCCCTTCTCTTGTGTGCTGCACAGCAATGATCCAGAGTTGCGAAGGTCAGGAAAGTTCCATTCTCCCCAATACCTACCAACCATGGTCCAATGCTAATAGGCCCAAGGGAGGTAGCCTGCTGTTCTGATCCTTGCAGCACTGGTTTATGGCTTCAAGGCCCAGGGCAGGAGGCACCTCTGAAGGGCATAGCTATCAATAGTGCAGCAAGTGCAGTGGGACTGTGGCCTCATGGTGTTATGGGTCCAATGCACTCAAATTATGGCTGTATTTTACTGTCCACAAAAAATGTATGCAAAAAGTGATGGATGGAATGCTTGAATTTATCACAGCAACTGGTAATTACTCAGGCTGCATCCCACTCCATTGTTATTTTCCACACCATGCCACCTCAGTTTGGACCCAGCCATATGCAGAGCTCAATGGAGAAAAGCGTTCCTCACCCTACTCACCGTCTCCTCCACCAGAAAATCCGCTCACAGCCTAACTCTCTCCATCACACCATCCCAAGTCTTTCCAGGCAGAGCCACCATCACTATTTACAATAACGGGATTGTCCTATCACAAGCCACAGACAGGAACCTGGAACTGCTAGACAACTTGTTCCCCACTTTCAAAGAACACCTCTCCAATTCACGGACCAACTCTCATATCTCCTCCAGTCCCACCAACCATGACCTCACAGCTACATACTCCTCAATCAGAGGCACACCTACCACCCCTGACCTCCCATCCCCCACCCACAACCCCACTATCCCAATTCAGCACTCAAGCACAAACACAGATCGCTCCCCCTCATACACCACTCACACCCCGCCCCTTCTACCAACTCACGGACCTCCACACATACCTTCAACACTCCTATCACACCTACAGCGGGCATTAACACCCCGCTCACCGCTGACAGCACAGCTCCCACCCATAACACACCTAACTTAGTCCAGCACCAGAATAACACGCACTCCGACAAATCCCTCCTTTTATCCCCCATTCTCAGTCCCCATTACCCTCTTAACCAACTACGCAGAACATACCTCCGCTCTTAATTTAACTCCCCCTCCCCTCAACAGGATCATCTCCAATCCTGCTTCCCCTCCTACTCGCAGCCCCATTATCCTCCCTGCACCCCCACCACGGCTATCAGTCTCCCAGCCTACACCTTGACCCCCCCGCCTACCACCAATGCCCTCACTCATACCACCAACCTCCTCCCTACCTCATCCACACCCCTCCCGCCCAAAACCTCTCGCCTCTCTAACTCCATCCCGCACACCAACACAACGCAGACCTGCTCGAACACCAGCCCTCTCTCCCACCTGCACACGAATTCCCTTGTCAGCCAATCACCCCTGACTGCCACCCCCACCTCCACCACCTACCCCACGATGGACTACATCATGGCCACCCTCACTCAGATCAAAGAAGACATACACACCATCAAAGAACTACTCTCTACACACCCCATACACCCCTCACCCACCTCCACCTTCCCTCCCAACTTGTCCCCTACTCCGCCGGCTGACTCCCTCACTCAACACGCCCCACACCGGGCGTCAATCCCTGCTCATAGGCGCAGTAACTGCCCTCGTCCCCCGCATCGCCCCTGCAACCCCTCACACAACTACACCTCCCCGCCCAACTTGTCCCCCACCCTTCCGACTAACTCTCTCACTCAGCTATCCCCCAATCTGACCTCAATCCCAGCTCGTAATCGCAACAACCGCCCTCGGCGCACCCACAACTCTTCTTCTGACCTCGACACACTCACCCTTGTCCGCTCCTATGACCCAGCCCCCCAAATTCACACAACCACCCCACACCTCAACATTCCCACGATACACTCAAATCCCCTTAGACCACCCACACTAAACAGCAGATTCTCCATCCCCAATAACCTTAGAAAAGTCCCTCTCTCTCTAGAACCATCTACCACCCTCAACACACCCCGTCTCAAATGCACTCTTCTCAACTGCAGATCAGCCAAGAAACATTCCGCCGCCATTGCTGACCTCCTCTTATCGCGGGACCTTGACCTAATCATCCTGACTGAAACCTGGCTAACTGAATCTTCGACACCTATAATGGACATCTTGGTTCCTCCCAACTACCACATTATCAGGCTCGACAGAACAGGCAAAATAGGTGGTGGAATCGCATGCATCTACAGGAACAACCTCTCTGTTCAGAAAGTCAATTCCACCTCCCTATCATCCCCAACATCCTGGGAATACATCTGCCTCAACATTATTAGTGAGGGCAAACCGATATGCTCTCTTCACAGCATTTACCACCCACCCAGGGACAACTTCACCTTTACCCAACAAATCATGGATTTGATCTCAACCAATTCCGGACGGCAACTCACCCAAATATACCTTGGTGACTTCAACCTCCACTGGAACGACGCAGTGGTAAATAGTCCTAAAAATGTCCTCGATGCCCTTAACCTCACCCAAATATGCAACAGCCCGACCCACGAGAGAGGCTCTACCCTCGACCTGATCATCTCCAAAGAGGAATCTATCCAACTCGAGTCCATCCAACCCTGTGACTGGTCAGATCATCATATTGTCACATTCTTTATCAATGAAAAAGTCAAAGTTAACCCGGCTCAACTCTCCAAGCCCAAAGCCTGGAAAAGAGACTCGAAAAAGCTCAACCCAGGCTCTTTGCCCCCTAACAGTTGCAATCTCCTACTCCCACCGACAGGCGCTACGGACGTCCAAACTCTGACTGACCACTATCTCAACGCTATGACCTCTATAATTAATGAGGCTGCACCTATGGAGCTGAAAAGAGTCTCTACTAAAATCTCCAAACCATGGTACGACGGGAGTCTCAATGAGGATAGACGAGACATGCGAATGGCAGAGCGTACCTGGAGATCAGCTCCCTCTGCAATGCACCTAAAAGATCTGAAGAAAAAGAGAAACGCCTACTTCAGGAAAATAAAACGCTCAAAATCAGACTTCTTCAGCCTCCAACTCGACCAAGCAAAAAACCGCCCGAGAAAACTGTTTGAGCTAATCAATTCACAATCCAAGGAGCAACCCCAACCACTCAACACCAGGCGTGAGGCACCCTCCTGTGAAGACTTCGCTGCTTTCTTTATCCAAAAAACTGAGAAAATAAAAAGCGGTCTCCTCATTGACGCAAGCCTCTACTCCAAACCCCAATGCCTAGCACCCACTGAACCAAAAAACAATGCTACATGGTCAACCTTCGGCACATACTCGGAAGAAGAAATTGGCAAACTGCTCAGCACCCTGAAACCATCCAATCACCTCACGGACCCCCTCCCTGCCTCCGCAGTAAAAGACTTTACCCCTTTGCTTCTCCCTCTCTGGACTAAAATTATCAACAGCTCTCTCCAACAAGGAAGCATACCTGACTCCCTCAAAGTTGGTCAGGTCACACCTCTACTAAAGAAACCTACAGCCGACCCCTCTGATCTCAACAATTACCGTCCCATCACCAATATTCCCACTCTCGCCAAACTGCTGGAAAAATGCGCACAACTACAATTGACCAAACACATTGAGCAATTTGATCTCCTCAACCCTCACCAGTCAGGCTTCCGAGCAGGACACAGCACAGAAACTGCTATGACTCACATAATTGACGACGCACTTCAAATGCTAGACCAAAACGACACCTGCCTCCTCATCCTTCTTGATCTCTCTTCAGCATTCGACACCGTTAAACATGAGAATCTACTAGAACTACTGAACACAAGAATGGGTTTATCTGGAACTGTTCTCAAGTGGTTCACTTCCTTTCTTCACAACAGGTCGCAGAAATTCAAGAGTAACAACCTGATGTCCTCGCCAATACCTGTAACGCTAGGCGTCCCCCAAGGATCCTCTCTATCCCCAACTTTGTCCAACCTAGTCATGGAACCTCTCACCACCTTGCTACAAGCATCCAATGTACACTTTCACATGTACGCCGATGACACCCAACTTTACCTCAAATTACAATCTCCCAATGACATCTTGCTCCTGAACTCAAAGATCAGATGCACCCAATCCTGGCTTGCCGATAATCACCTCAAACTCAATGCCCTGAAAACAGAGTTCCTTCTGATCTCACCTCCAGCGAAGATATCCACCACTCAAATTTGGCTTAAACTCCTAACCGCACTCAATGTCCAACCCACCATCGTGGACTCAGCAAAATCTTTAGGCATAACACTCGACACCAATCTCAACATGCAGCAACATATCAGCAAGGCAACAAAGGGAGCGAACTTCCAGATCAATACTCTGAGAAAACTTAAACCCTACCTCCCGGCCAAAGACTTCCAAACCGCAGTACAAGCGCTAGTCATCCCACGAATTGAATACGGCAGCACCGCCCTCTGCGGACTCCCCCTAACTACAACCGCACCACTAAGAGCTTCTCTGAATGCTGCAGCGAGACTCATCACTGGGTCAAAAGAGCACTCCCATATTACCCCTGACTTGAAATCCCTGAATTGGCTGCCTTTTGAAGCCAGAATACATCTGAAAATAGCCTGCATGACACACAAGGCGGTACACCTAAACTCACCCGACTACCTCGCTCAGAAACTGACAATCTCTGGGGGAATTAGAAACACGAGAGGCACAAACAATCTTCTGCTGAAACCTCGAAGATTCCGGAAGGAAAAAACATACAAGCGCTCCTTCTCAGGAATGGCGCCTAGGATTTGGAACTCACTCCCTCCCGAAACCAGGCTTATCTCTTCCACTACACTCTTTAAAAAAGAAGTAAAAGCTATCCTCATGGCTAAATACACTTGAACTATTATCTCGAACTCTGTTAACACCCTGCACCGATCTGTACTACATGTTTGACCCATTTACTTATTTGTATGAGTTGTCTTATTAGTCACGTGATGGGCTTTGCAGCCACCGATTTGTACTGTGTGATCTATTGATTTATTTGTTTGACAATGTTCCCTAATGTACCCCTCTATGTAAAGCGCTCAGTTATCTGCGAAGATCTTGTTCGCGCTATATAAAACTTTGAAAATAAATAAATAAATAAAATAAATCAATCTTGACCCTGCTCCAGTGGGAACAGTCCAGCCTAACTGCCAGACAAGGTCCTCCCTGACCCAAAACACAAGCAACTCAGGACAGTAGCCGCCCTAGTTAAGGATAATGAGCCAGGTATAGCTTGGTTCCAGTGACACAGTGTGCAAAGGACGCATGTGTGGGCATACCCGTCTGACCTAGGGTGACTCACTAAAGTATACACAACAGTGAAGGATGGAATCCTTGAATTAAACTCAGCCACTGCTGAGGCTGATGCCCCTCTATGATGAATTGAGTTCTACCAGGGAAGCCTTGCCCCAATTTGAAGACCTCTGCTTACACCATTTGTCTTTAGATTTTGTGCACTTCCAATTTGAGAGATTTTACTTAGCTGATGAGGCACAGATAGTTTGTTTTATATATTGTTATATCCCTGGCCAACCTCGGACTCAAGCAACTGGTCAACACCCCCACCCACTACGCCGGCCACACGCTTGATCCCGTCTTCTCTTCCAGCAAGTACATCACCTTCAGCCACGCCACCGGACTCCACTGGACCGACCACAGCTGCGTCCACTTCAGCTTCAAAAGATCCACGACCCACCACCACCCGCAACAGGTACCTCACAGGAATTGGAGCAAGATCACCGCAGACCAGCTCACCACCTCCCTCAGCCAGAGCCCACCCGCCAACACAACGGACCCCAACGAAGCAGCCCGCAACTTCACACAGTGGCTGACCGCCTGCGCCGACGACCTCGCGCCACTAAAGAACCCTCCCAGCAGACCCAGAAGCAAGAAGGCATCCTGGTTCACCGACGACCTCAAGGACTCCAAGAAGACCTGCCGCACCCTCGAGAAAGCCTGGCTCCTCGACCGGACCACCGACAACATGACCGCCCTCAAACACGCTACCCGCAAGCACTACCAGCTCAACCGCACCACCAAGAAGAAATCCCTGAAGGAACGACTGGACAACAACGCCTACGACAGCAAAGAGCTCTTCACTATCGTCAAGGAGTTCTCCAACCCCAGCACCGGCACCAACGACATCACTCCGTCACAAGACCTCTGCGACTCCCTCGCCTCGTTCTTCCACCGCAAGATTGCCGACATCCACAACAGCTTCGGTGCCCCACCCACGCACCCAACCGTCGAACCAATGCCCCCCACCGCCACCCTTCGCACCTGGACCACGGTGACCACCGAAGACACAGCCCGCACGATGAATACCATCCACTCCGGATCACCGACCGACCCCTGCCCACACCACGTCTTCAACAAGGCCGACTCCACCATCGCACCCCAACTCCGGAACATCATCAATGCCTCCTTCAACACCGCCACCTTCCCGGAGAGCTGGAAGCACGCCGAGATCAGCGCCCTCCTGAAGAAACCTACAGCGGACCCCACTGATCTCAAAAACTTCCGCCCCATCTCGCTCCTCCCTTTTCCTGCTAAAGTCATCGAGAAGATCGTCAACAGACAGCTGGCCGCCTTCCTCGAGGCAAACGGATCCCTCGACCCCTCGCAGTCCGGCTTCAGAGCCAACCACAGCACCGAGACCGCCCTCATCGCAGCCACCGACGACATCCGGACCCTGCTCGACAAGGGGGAAACAGTGGCCCTCACTCCTGGACCTCTCCGCTGCGTTCGACACTGTCTGCCACCGCACCCTAGTCCAGCGCCTCAGCAACATCGGTATCCAAGAGAAGGCACTGGAGTGGATCATCTCGTTCCTCGCCGGAAGAACACAAAGAGTCCGCCTCCCCCCGTTTCGCTCCGAGGCCACCAAAGTCATCTGCGGCGTCCCGCAAGGATCTTCACTCAGCCCCACCCTCTTCAACATCTACATGAAACCTCTCGCAGCCATCGCACGCCAGCACAACCTCAACATCATCTCTTACGCCGACGACACCCAGCTGATCCTCTCCCTCACCAGAGACCCCGACACCGCCAGAACCTGCCTACACGAAGGGATGAAAGACGTCGCTGTATATAGTGACCATAACCCCCTAGTTATTAGCTTGGGTGGGTTTTTACTCACCAAACGACCGTCTCGCATTGATCGAGGCACTCTGAGCTGTATAAATGGCAGACGCCGTATTAAATGGACGACGATAAATAAAGACAATTTATATTCTAAAATTAATAGTGCATGTGAGGAGGAGCTGTTAGCATGCTCATCTTTCGATTCATCCTCTACGAATATTTTGTCGGGGTTCATGGGACTGGTTTCTAAAATTGGCGCCATGTTAACAGCACCAACAAAGGGGCAAAGCAGTACATATGTTAAATGGTTTGACCACAACTGCTCAAAGGCAAGCAGAGACTTGAAGAATGCCCTAAAATTTAAACCTAGAGACCCTGACTTGATAAAAAGTCTTCGTATGTCCTATAGGAAAGCATTAGCCGTAAGAAAAAAGGAAATTAAGGCTAATATGATAGAATCCCTCCTAGATCCCACAGTGCTGGGGAACAGCAGCAAGTTCTGGCAACTTATCAACAAACCTTTGTTTGATAACCCAAATGACACAGCCCTAGGTACAAGCATTTCAGAAGGGGAGTGGGTGTCTCATTTTAGTACAATCTTTATGAGTAATGAGCATAGGGTAGAAAACGCCTTTTTAACATTACCTGTAACCCCTTTACGTTTTACAGTAAATGAGGTTGAGAGGGGGATCCAGGGTCTGACCAGTAACAAGGCCCCGGGCCCTGATGGCTTACCACCAGACCTATTTAAGTCTAGTATCCCCTTTTGGGCTCCCGTCCTCACGGCGGTAGTTAACGCAGCCGTGACAACGGGGTGCCCAAAAACGTGGGGTCTATCGACTATAGTCCCCGTTTTTAAAAAGGGCGATCGCAGCAGTCCATTATGTTACAGGCCGATATCTTTAATAAATTCAGTAGTTAAAGTGGTAGGGGGGGTAATTCTTAATAGGTTATCTACATGGGCTAAAGAAAAAAATATTCTGTCACCTATACAATATGGGTTCAGACCTGGCCACTCGACCATCACACAATGTCTGAACCTATACTTGATTTTAAGTAAATATACCCTGGCTAGACAAGGAACCGTCTACATGGCATTTATGGACTTGTCGTCCGCTTTCGATTGTGTGGACAGAAGTTTATTATGGGCCACTTTGTTGAGAATGGGAGTAGAGAGGAACCTTGTCAACCTCCTAGCCGACCTGCATTCGGACACTAAAGCTAACGTCCGTTACACTCAAGATCTTAAAGTAACGGACGAATTCAGAATAAATAGGGGAGTCCGACAGGGCTGCATTTTGGCCCCATTTCTCTTCAACCTGTATATAAATGAACTGGAGGAATTTCTTCTAAACATAGAAGCAGACTACCCCCTTGTTGAACGCAAGGGGGTGCCTGTGCTACTCTATGCAGACGATGCCGTTCTTATATCAAGGACGGCAATCGGTCTCCAAAAATTATTAAACTCCTTCTTTAAGTTCATGGAGTCACGTGGCCTTAGTATAAACAATTCCAAGTCCTACGTCATGAAAACAGGAAAGGGTTCTCGGAAAACTGACTCCTTTAGTATAAACGGAGAAAAAATCCCTTTAACTAACTCTTTCTCATACCTTGGGGTCCTTTTAGATCATAAACTAACGTGGGGCCCCGCAGTGTCCAAAAAGAAGGGCGAAATAACAAGGGTAAACTCGGCCATTCTTGGCTTTGGAAAAAAAGTCGGCAACTGCCCTACGGCCGCACTGCTGAAACTTTACCAGGCAAAAAGCGTCGCTGTTGCCTGTTATGGTAGTGAGCTCTGGGGCTACCGTAGGATAAAAGATCTAGAGGTTGCAGAAAACAACGTCCTGAAAAAGATACTGAGGCTACCAAGGGGTATTGGGAATTACTCTGTACACGAGGAGCTGGGGGTCCCATATCTAGGTGACAGAATAGCAGTAAATCCGGTTTTGTGTTGGCTTAATTGTTGGCTTAATACCGACATTCCACTCACACATGCCTTACTGAAAGAGGCCTTACTGTTAGACGATAGGTTTAAAATTCCGTGGGTAAAATACATAAAGGATTGTTTGTCGGCAATTGACCGCTCTGACTTGTTTTATGCCCCTAACTTGATTACAAAACCTGATGTTGTTTCGGTAAAAAATGCCATATTATTGGTAAGATGTACTGACAGAGAAGAGGTCGAGATACAGAAGGACAGTGTTAGGAAACACTTATTACTTAAAACCTGTCCACAAACGGAGCCTTACTTGACATGGCCTATGACTAGTTATGAACGGTTTTTGTTAACAAGGTTCCGTTTCGATCTATATCACCTTCTACTAGCGGTACCAAGTGGGGCTCAACGGGGTGAAGTGTTGCCAGCTTGTGGCTGCGACGGTAAGTCTCCTCAAGACTTGGCACACTTTCTTTTCATTTGCCCTTATTATTCTATCCCACGGAAATTATACCTTAAACCGTGCCTTATAAAACTGAATTTCTCCCAAATCAAGCCCGCACTTTACTACCTACAACTACTGAATTGTGATTGTACTTTATATGTCTGTAACTTTTTTAAAAAAGCCATTAGTTTTAGGAAAAGTATGGACGGATAATCTTGCTGTGAATGTTTTAGGTGTCTTTTTAACCAATATAGTAATTTATGTATCTTTCTTAACCCTATATTGCTCATGCCCTTAGTGCCCGCTGTACCTTCTTTTTTTATGTACTGTATATTGCGTCTTTCACTTGCCTTATGGTACGTATTGTTTGGTATTGTTTTTAAAAATTGTGTACTTATGAATTGTACTTTTATGATTGTAAAATCTACAATCGAATAAAGATTTTTGAATTGAATTGACAGCCGCCTGAAACTGAACTCGGACAAGACAGAAGTCCTCATCCTGGGATCTTCGCCCTCCGCCTGGGACGACTCCTGGTGGCCCCCAGCCCTGGGCACTGCACCCAAGCCAACCGACCACGCACGCAACCTGGGCTTCATCCTGGACCCCTCCCTCTCGATGACCAGACAAGTCAACGCCGTCTCCTCATCGTGCTTCAACACCCTGCGTATGCTTCGCAAGATCTTCCGCTGGATCCCGACCGAGACCAGGAAGACTGTCACCCAGGCACTCGTCACTAGCCGACTGGACTACGGAAACGCTCTCTACGCCGGAACCACAGCCAAGCTACAGAAAAGACTCCAGCGCATCCAGAACGCCTCCGCCCGACTCATCCTGGATGTCCCCCGACGCAGCCACATCTCCAGCCACCTGAGGAACCTGCACTGGCTCCCCGTCGACATGAGGATCACGTTCCGGCTCCTCCCCCCACGCACACAAGTCTCTCCACAACCTGAGCCCCAAGTACCTCAACGACCGCCTGACCTTCTACACGCCCACCCGCCAGCTACGGTCCACCAGCCTCGCCCTCGCAACCGTACCACGCATCCGAAGAGCCACTGCCGGAGGAAGATCCTTCTCTTACCTGGCTGCCAAGACTTGGAACTCCCTCCCCATCCACCTTCGGCTGACCCAGGACCATCTCGCCTTCAGGAAACAACTCAAGACCTGGCTGTTCGAGCAGTAGCATACCCCTCCCCCCAAGCGCCTTGAGACCCTCCCGGGTGAGTAGTGCGCTATACAAATGGCATGATTGATTGATTGATTGAGAAGTCGTATTGAGATTTGTTGCGTTAATGCAGTTTTAGGCATGAACTATCCATGACTGTTATACTGACTAGACACAACCCTAGCGACCTGGCCACTCTCCCATGGTCCTTTCAGCTATAGCCCAGCACTATGAGGCCCAAGGAAATGAACCAGCGAGTGGACCTGGCTCGTAGCATTATTTAATTGCATTTAAACATGTGTTTTCCATGTTTTGATAAAAATTAGGAGAAATCAAATGAAAGGAGATGCATCTCAAATCTGTTAACTGATTCTGCAATATGTTAATTTACAAATTGAAATGCTCTCTGGAACCATGTTAGTGTATACTAATTATTAGTATCAGAACATTTAAAGGCTTGCAGAGGACGTTGATATGGGTGTTGTAGCCATGACTCATGGCACATAACTTTAAACATTTAGCATACCTTTTTTTATTACTTATTTTTATTGGCATTTTGTATATATAATTTCAGGGCACAGACAACAGATACAGTCTATTACAGCATCTGATATAACCTCATGCATCCCTGTACTATGTCTACTTTGGTACCCGGTAAATAATTGTTAGCATATATATCTCCCTCCTTTTAGCCTACATATGATTGTATTCTGGTAGTTTCTGGTATATTTAATTGACTAGGGTGATGCCTTTAATAGAAGCCAAGCTATTTTCAACTGTTTTATCTGCTGCCTGGCAAACAGAACATTTAAGTTACCCATCTCCACTCTGAATTTAAGTGCTTAAAATATATAAAACTGTGGGTAACTTACATAAATTGGTTGCTGGTAGTTTCTTTTTTATGGTGCATTGACTAGTAATCAAATGCATACCTTGTTCAAGGAAGCAAACGGTAGCCATTAGGAATGGTGAAAGGGTGTCAGACAAAATATTTGAATCAGTTGCACCTTACAGTTTTGTTTGATGTTCCACATTGACATCATCATAGGCCAAAACTTTGATTTTTGTTTTGCCACCCCGATACCTTCCATATATCCACAAGCATGCATTGTATTTTATTGTAGAGAATACATTTTAAAAGGGGAAAGAGAGACATTTTGAAAAATAAATCAGAGTAATGTATTTTTCCCATTGACTTAAATTGAAGTAGAAGCAATTTAAGGTGGGAGACAGACAAAATAAAGCCATTTTGGCTTCAAAAATCTTGATTCAGTTTCTCCCGCCTGACTCAGCCTGTTGCCATGTATGTTGTGAAGGTATTTATATACCTTTTCTGTGCCTTCTACCATGCTTGAAGGGCTTTAGGTGCGGCCAGGCTGCATCTTTATAGCGCTTTATAAAATCTCGAGATGGAGGAGCTTTCCGACTTGAGTCGGGTTCTTTGCGCCGTTTACAGTGCTTGGGTAAAAGGGTCTTTGTTGCTTGTAAATTGGTCTGTAAAAGTATAGGACACATACTGAGGATGCTGTGTAAAAGTTGCTGTGCATATGCATGAACTGTTACGGGTTGGAGAATGTGGGTCCTGCAATGTTGAAATGCTGACCTAATTTAATCTTTCAGTAAAAATACACTGTAATGAGTGAGTAGTTTTGATTAGGGTAGCAGCAAACTTAAACAGTAATGTCTAAAATTGACTGTGCAACGAGGGTCGGATCACATGTATGTTGGTCAATGCAGTAGTTCCTTTCACCAAAAATATTACAGTGGCAGAATCAACACCACAAACATTTTATCCTTGTACTAAATTACATCACATTAAGTGACATTAGAATCGCTGTCCCAAATAATGGGCAGTAGTGCATTTTTAGGTCTGTCTCGAAGAGACGTGTTGTGTTTTATCTATGGACTTGCCCATCTCCTACCATTGGTGAACTTCAGCGTCACTATAATTTTCTTTGATGCCAATTGTCTTGGCATGCGGGCGTCATGCCCTCTTCTTGTGTTTGGCCTACCATAGTGCATGGACAAAGTACATGTCTCCTTACACTGCTTCCAGGTTTTCGAGCATTTTTTTCTGTTTTCAAGCACTCCATAGGAGTACTAGTGTTTTCAGACCTTCTCCCTTATCATTGGTGCTGCTTTTCCTTTTAACCTCTCTGGCCCCATCTGTTTCTTCGCTGCCATCCAGTAGCAGCTGGTGACTTTTGAAAGTGATGGGGCGTAAACGTTGGGCATGACGTTTATATAGCGGGTGATGGCAGAATGTTTAATGGACAAACCTAGTGTCCAGGGTGGGTTATTTTCCTGAGAAAGAAATTAAAAAAAGATTTGCAAATTATGCATTTTAATTCATATTAATTTAATTCAATTCAATTCAATTTGATCTTTATTTCGACTTTTCCAGCCATAAAAGATGCATATAAAACAACGGCCTAGCACACTGCAAATAAATTGCATATACAGGTTAAAATTCATCTTATTATAAAATGCTAATACCATTTCCAGTAAAATACATAGTAAAAAATTGTGTCACCAATTACATTTTTCCTCAAAGTACAACATCATACACCATATTAATTGACAAAATATTTACATAATTTAGCTGCTCATAATGGTTGACCAACCTTCCTTCTTGCATAGTAAACTGACAGGAGAAATTTGCTAATGCTAAATACGACAATTTGTAGGGTATTTGTCTTTGCAATCCTATACGCCTGGGAGCATGTTCTTATTCCTAGGATATTGCACAAGGCTTTGATCCATTTTTTTCTTGCTTTGTCATACGCTGGGCAGAAAAAAAGGATATGTCTCTCGTCTTCCATGTGCAAGCCTGGGCACATTACACACTTCCCTAATGTGGGGTCAACCCCGTCCCCATTCTTCTTAGTCCAGCGTTCAACATTACAACTTGTCATAAGGTTCCCATACCTAAACTTCAAGAATAGGGACTTAGCGAGCGGTGGCTCAATCTCGTCCAGAAAAGTCTCAAAAAAAGGCTCTTCCTTGAACTTTAGGAAGTTTTGGGTAAGGGATCCGATACTGTTACCGCTTACTAGACGAGTTGTGATGAAAGACCAGAATATGTGTTTAACCATGAATTTTGCATTGGACGGTAACCCTTCCGGGCAATCCCAAAACTGTGATAAGCCCAGGATAAAGAACCATTTTTTTACATGCCTAAGCCATACAATGGAATGCAGGGAATCAAGACCCAATATCTCCTGGAGTCCTTTCCTATAATCAATTAGTTCAGGGGTTGACCATAGACGTACCCAAAACATTAGTGGTCTTAAGGTAGCATAATTATCAGTTCTTTTAAAATTCAAATCCATTTGAAGTGGAATCAAGGGGGTGCTTTTAGGGACCCTTACGATTGATCTCATGAATCTATTATCTGGGCCGTAAAAGCTATCTTTCGACCACGCTCCCCATATCTCTGCCCCATAAAGGGCAGCAGACTGTGTTTTGAATTTGAATAGCTCAAGTGCTGGAGTAATACTTTTACTTGAGCAATTTTTTAGTTTACTGATAATTGGTCTTACATTGTGGGCATATGACATCTTACTTTTTTCTATTTGGTTTTTCCAGGTTAGATTCGAATCTAACACTACACCCAGATAGGAAAAGTTATCCACTATTTCCAAAGTTTGGCCATCCAAACTTAAGGTCCCCCTGTCAGGCTTGGGTGGGTTTAGAGCCATACATTTAGTTTTATTAATATTTATCTCTAGGCCCTTCTTTATACAATATATGCTGAAGGAGTTCAGAAGGGTTTGCAGACCCTTCTTGGTTTGTGATACCAAGATGGTATCGTCCGCAAAAAGTAGTGCCGGCACCAACTCCCCACTAAGTTTTGGTGAATCGTTGGGACTACTGCTCAGATAATCAGGGATGTCGTTTACAAAGAGCGAAAATAAAGTGGGTGCCAGGACGCATCCTTGGCGTACTCCACGCTCTATGGGAATATCGCGTGTCAATTCTCCACATGGTCCCCACCTGATATTTGCATGGTTCCTATCATGTAGATGGATTATTTGGGCCAGGAGGCATCCAGGAAAACCAGCTTCACTGAGTGTCCTCCAGAGCAAATTACGAGGAACAAGGTCGAAAGCCGCCCTCAAATCCACGAAGGCGACATACAGGCGACCCTTCCTAATAAGCACATACTTCCAATATAAACAACAAAATCTAAACACCTGGTCTATGGTACTGATCTTACCCCTAAACCCAGCTTGTAATTTGGTAAGTATGGCATTTTCCTCAATCCAATCATTCATTCTAAACAATAAGTGTTTGGAATAAAGCTTTTGCAGAATATCCATCAAACTAATTGGTCTATAGTTCGATGGAACCGACCTACTTCCCTTTTTAAATATAAGAACAACCTCCGCAGCGCGCCAACTGTCTGGAAATTGACAATTGCTAGACAGGGCATTGAACAGGTGATTTATATAGGGGGCCCAAACTTCGACCTCGTGTTTATACAAATCACCTGGAATTTTGTCAGGGCCAGGGGCTTTGCTACTTTTTAGGTCAGCAATGGCTCTTTCTGTCTCACTGATTGTGAAGTTCATACACTCAATTGGTGGAGAAGACCAAGTTGTAACATCTGTCCCATTGTCATATTGTTTATAGAGAGATGTGAAGTGATTTACCCAGGTCAACTCATCTAAAAAAACATCCTTCACAACTCTACCTGCATGGGACCCATTGGCCGCCAACCTCCAAAACCCCACATTGTCTTTTGCCTTTGCTGCAGTCAGCATCTCTGCCCAAATTGACTCCTCCCATCTTCTTCTTGAGCTATTTTGGGTAGACTTATAGAATTCCCTAGCCACTCTCACATCCTCCTTCGATTTATTTTTTATTGCCACCAATAAATCCCTTTTGGCTGCTCTACAAGACTTGTCATACCATAGTTTTCCATGGCACCCCATTCTCACATTTTGATGTTTTTTTTTCGGCATTTTTGTCAGACATATTTTTAATTTTTCAAAAAATACATGGTGGAGTTCGATGAAACTATCATAGCATTCGGGCAAGAAGGAGTGATCATCTAAGGACCCAAAGATTGAGTCAAAGGTTGAGTATACATTTGCCAGTGCATTTTCGTGATCAAGAACTTGGCACCATTTCAGCGCACGCCTATTATTACTGACATGGTGCTCATCACATAAATTTAGGTTTGGAACCTCAGCTGTTACATAGGAAGGTATTTCACTGAACAAGGTACCATCAACCAATAATTCCAGTGGGTAGTGATCGCTCTCACCCCTAATAGACACCACAAAATCCAACATATATTGCCAAATGCATAGTGAAACAAATATAAAGTCCAGGTTACTTGTCGTATTGGACCTTACAAACGTGGGACATTTTGACAGATCAGAGGGGAAACGACCATTACATGCTCTGAGATTATGATCGATTGTTAAACCTACCAATTGTACGACCAGTACAGAGCAATTAACAAATTTTGTGCTCTCAAGTTGGGGGATGTTATTAGCAAGGTCTTCCTCCTCTAGAATGTCCACAAGTCCCAGGACGGGTTCGAAGTTACAATTAATATCTCCGCCCATGATTACTGGGACCTCACTGACCACCCTTTTTAAGAAGCCATCTAAGACTTCGATAGTGGGGGATTTTTTAGAGTGCATGGAAGGTCTATTATAGATATTAATCAGGTAACATTCTTCATTTTTTGCAGATGTAATTTTCAAAGCCAGGATGTCTAATGAGCCTGTGTCAATTATTTCGATCTTAATCTTCAACGTGACTTTGGCCCATATGATAAGACCCCCCGAGGGTCTTCCCCTACTTGCTTGGACAGCCTCAATACCATAAGTTTTATACCCCATCCTGTGGGGTATATCTAATGCCCAGGTTTCTTGTAAAAAGCAAAAATCACAGGAGTCTATGTATTCTGCCCATTCTGGGTCCTTCAGATTTTTACATACCCCAGCAATATTCCAAGAGATAATAAGCAAAGAAGATTTTGCCCCATTTGTACTGCAGATAGGATTTATAGCCAATTCTGGTCCTATCGTTGGGTCTTTGACTGTTCCATCTCCATGGTACAGGACTGGATCAGATGGCCGGTCCAATACATAATCAGATACAGCATCAGCTGGAACGATCTGTTTATCCCCACAGTTATTCATACTAGACGCAGTGCCGTGCTGCATATCTAAGGCCCCGTTTATGGCTTGACAGTCCTTAACACCCTCTCCAACACGAGTCATTGCTTTTGTATTGACAGACTTATTAGAGATACTATCAGTATCAACTAGGCGATCACTGGTATATCCGCTAGGGGGCCCATTTCTCTGTATTGGGAGTCAATCCACTCCATCCAGAGGGCTGAATCTATTATAGGTAGAGGCACCATTCCACCCAATCCCAGTGCCATGTCTGCCATGTCGCATACCAGGCATGGAACGGTAGTTAACCGTAGTCCAGTTACCTCCGTTATTCACATGCCTCAAAGGAGGGTAAAAGTGCGTCAGGGGCCTAACTTCAGGCATGGGGCGGTAATTAGCCATAGTCCAGTTACCTCCATTTTTCGCATGCCTCAAGGGGGGATAGAAGAATGTTAGGGGCCTTACTTCAATGGATGATGTGCCTGCATAAACGGGTTGTGAGCAAATATATTGGGCGGTAAGAGAACCCTCAAAAGAAACAACAATACAGTCTCCCATGATGGTTTATGTGTGGGGCCAATCCACGGTACCCTTCTTACCATAAGGATTTTACTTTTAGTATCATTTGAAATGGGCTTATTCTCGTTTAACCAATGTATTGCCTTATTTTTCAAAGACAAAAAGTTCTCCTCATATTGGTTATCTAACTCAGGAACCCCGGTTAGTACAACTACAAAAGGACTTGCATCGGGTGGAAGATCTATAAATCCCCCCCTAGGAATCTTGCTAGATTGGGCGGTGTGAACATTTTGAATAGTCTTTTCTGTTGTTTTGCTCGATGAGGTCACCCTAGGGGTAGATACTGCACAAACGGGGGATTTGGGAACAGTCAATTTAGTAGGACACACATTTTTGGTACCCACAGTTCCTGTATTTGCTACAAGTGCAGGACCTTTACCGTTCTGAGTATTTGCATTATTACCTTTTAGAGGAACCAAAGGGGTAGCAGAGAAAGTAAAAACTTGGGTCACTCCGCGATCAGCTACTTGAGGAACACTTGTTATAGTAGTTTGTTTGACACCCATATTTGTTGTAATAGGCACGGGGCAAATGGAAACATAAGAGCTGCTAGTGGCAGCATCTGGAGGCTGTGATTTTATACTACAAGTGTCTAAGCTGATACTAGACAAGGTGATAATACTTTTCTCCAGTTCCATTAGTTGATTTTCAATACTAGATAGCCTAATTTCAAGTGGCTTTAACAACTTTTTTAGGGTCTCCCATACAGTTTTAACAAAATCCTCCCTCCCCCCTCCGATTCTAGCAGAGGTGTATCTGTTTTCTCTGCCATTGCGGCGTCCTGCGCATCAATATTAATGACATCTGCTGTACTGTTAGTTTCCTTCACATTACATTTTTTAGACAACTCTATACTGGGTGAGGACTGAAAAGATGGATCATTCGTACCCCCCTTCAGGTTTGACCCGGCTAATAAACACTGGTTTTGCGCCACTTTAGCTTTTTTCCTAAGATACGTTGACCCAAACGTACATTTTCTCTTTAGTATAGGTGTTACCTTAATGGGATACAAAACTTTATTGATGTCCTCAATGTCTTTGATGTCTTTGGCAGCATTGTCCTTCGGTGTCATATCCATTTTGGGTGATACTTCGGGTATCATCCTTTCGGGCGTTTCCTCAGAACAGTCCAGTGAGACATTAACAGATGGCAAGATTTCCTCGGGAACAGGGTGAACCTCAACCGGAATAACAAGTGATCTGGCAACAGTGGAGCGTTCCGGAGTCCTAGCTAAGGCAATGCTCCCCAAGGAAGATTTTTTGGCCAAGCCTAGATCAATAGAAAGTCTCCTTGCTTCCTCCAGCTCCAAGGAAACTCTATGCTGGAGTTTGGAAATTTCATTATCAATGCTTGTGTTGGTCCTTGTGATAAAGTCATCCAGAGGTCCCGTGACTTTTTTAACTTTTTTTGCCATATGGCGAGTTACACGTGTAACTCAAAAAAGTGGGTCTAGAGATACTCTAGAACCATCCCTTCATGGGCACTCATGTATTTGTCTCCTGTATTGTAAGAAGACTTCCACTCTGAAGTTGAATTCCACTGTTAAATGTTTTAATTTCAGTCACATTCAATAAAGTTCATTAATTTTCTTCATTTATTTCCAACATTTCATGATAGTTATCAGCTTATAGGGTTTCAGACATTGTCATCATGATGTATCCAATGCATTTCGGGCATGTAGTAAAATGCCCTTCGTCAGGGAAAATGACACTGTCAAAGATAATGACATATAATCAATGTTCTGATCAACTGTTATGCTTAAATAATGACAACAATAATGTGGCAAATAGGCAATTTATGAACGAAAGAAAGTGTTTGTGTGCCAAGTGCTCAGTACGCAGTTTGTGATGGTGAAATGCATGCATTGCGAAAAAAACGGTGAAAAAATATATGTAACTCACATGCCCGGAGTTTCCCGGATGGTAGTACAATCTGAAATAAATGAGTAAAAAGCGCAAGTCTTAGAACCTCCGTTTTTAGACAAATTACACTGGAGTAATCATCCGCTAGCGTGTGCTCGTAAGCACATCTACTAACCTTAGTATTTCGAAATGCCGGTTCGGTATGTATCCTCTCGTCGGTACGAGCTGGTACACAGTTCAAAAATATCTGCGTTTATTTCAAGGAAGAGTTCCGGTCATGTGACCGGAGCCACACAACAACGATGGAAGACAGACTATGCCGCGTGTATATTCATGCGTGCAATAACAATGTGCACGGTTATCGTGTTCTGGCCAGAACAAAAAGAAGAAGTGGTAATAATATTTGCATAACACGCAATCAATTACAAATTGTAATGATTATGAAAAAAATTACTAATAATCAAAAGAAATTCGGTGTGATCAGGATTCGAACCTGAAGGTTCAGAATCATAGCAAGGTGTATTTGTGTGTGTAGCCATGACGGAAGCTAATGAGTAACAAAAAGTAAGTGTGAGTGTAAATGTCATATACAGAAACAACACTCAGTATTAACAGGAAAAAACAACAAGAGCAATTTACAAAGGTTCATAAATAACATGCTAGTTCTATTCTTTCATTGAGCCCCATTGGCTTCTGGGTCGACAATTTCTGTATCCAATAGTTCTCTCTCATCAGTAGGAAATTTGTATTGTTTCTCCCTTCAATTTTTTGAACAGTTTCCAAAATTATGAATTTAATTTGAGATATATGATGCTTTTCTTCTGTGAAGTGCAATGCTAATGCAGATTTCGTGTTTTTTAGTCGAATGTTCGATCTGTGTTCAGTTAACCGCACTTTTATGCGTCTTTCAGTTTTTCCCACATACATTTTGCCACATGGGCACCTAATACCATATATCAAGTTGCTCGATTCGCAGGTGGCATTAACTCTCAGTTTAATTGGGTACCCTTTGGAGGGATGACAGATTGTATTGCCTCGGATCACATTGTTACAGTTACCACAATTAAGACATGGTTTAGTTCCTGTGAATTTAGTATTAGCCTGTGGTTTCTGATGCAGAATTTCTCCCAAATTTTTTGATCTAGTAAATGCAAAGATCGGAGGTTCTCTGAAAGATTGTTGAAAATCCGGCTCCATGTTAAGGATTGACCAGTGTTTCATTATCGCTTGTCTGCATTTGTTGCTTGAGGTAGAGTATTTAGATACTACTACAATTCTTGTCTGTTCTGGTTTGGTTCTGGTAGTAAGTAACTGTGTTCTTTCAATTTGTTCAATCCTCTTTCTTGAATCATCTACTAGTGATTGTGGGTACCCTCTGGATGTGAACTTGTTGGTCATTTCACTCAATCTGATGTTCAGGGTGTTCTCGTCTGAAGTAATCCTTTTAACTCTGGCCATCTGTGAGAATGGTAAATTTTTTATGAGATTAGGTTGATGGAAACTTGAATATAACAGCATGTTGTTTCGATCTGTTGGTTTGACATACAAGTCGGTCACAAATCCCTCTGTGGTTAAAGTTACTTTTACATCCAAAAAATTCACCGTCGTGTCCGACATGGTCCATGTTAATTGGATTCTTTGATCGATACCATTAAATTTGGTTAGTGTCTTCTGTAATTCATCTTGTGTGTTTGTCCATACTATAAAGTAGTCATCAATGTATCTAATCAGTAGTTTCAAATTTTGTGACCATTTATTATTGGAGAAAATATGAAGATGTTCGTACCATTCCATGAATATATTCGCATATACTGGTGCTGCTGAGTTGCCCATAGCCATGCCTGTTAGTTGTTGATACCAGGTTTCGTCAACCTTAAAATAACTATGGTACAAAATAAAGTACATCAATTTCATCAAGAAAGTTTGAAAATCCAGGTCTAAGTCTGAATTCAAAAGAGCAGATTCAATTGCTTCGATGCCCATGTAATGGGGGATGCTGGTATATCAAAAAGCCCTACACTTCGGATGCAACCTAAAATCCACAAAAACATCAATGACCCACCTATGCGACCTATAGTATCCACGAGAGGGAGTCTGCATGAACCAATTGGCCAACTGATTGACCGATATTTACAACCGATAGTGCAGTCAATGCGGACATATGTCAAAGATACGTCTCAATTTCTACAGATAATACAACAGTTAAAGTTGGACCCAACTGAGAAATTAATTCTATGTACAGCCGATGTTTGCAGTTTGTATACCAGCATCCCCCATTACATGGGCATCGAAGCAATTGAATCTGCTCTTTTGAATTCAGACTTAGACCTGGATTTTCAAACTTTCTTGATGAAATTGATGTACTTTATTTTGTACCATAGTTATTTTAAGGTTGACGAAACCTGGTATCAACAACTAACAGGCATGGCTATGGGCAACTCAGCAGCACCAGTATATGCGAATATATTCATGGAATGGTACGAAAATCTTCATATTTTCTCCAATAATGAATGGTCACAAAATTTGAAACTACTGATTAGATACATTGATGACTACTTTATAGTATGGACAAACACACAAGATGAATTACAGAAGACACTAACCAAATTTAATGGTATCGATCAAAGAATCCAATTAACATGGACCATGTCGGACACGACGGTGAATTTTTTGGATGTAAAAGTAACTTTAACCACAGAGGGATTTGTGACCGACTTATATGTCAAACCAACAGATCGAAACAACATGCTGTTATATTCAAGTTTCCATCAACCTAATCTCATAAAAAATTTACCATTCTCACAGATGGCCAGAGTTAAAAGGATTACTTCAGACGAGAACACCCTGAACATCAGATTGAGTGAAATGACCAACAAGTTCACATCCAGAGGGTACCCACAATCACTAGTAGATGATTCAAGAAAGAGGATTGAACAAATTGAAAGAACACAGTTACTTACTACCAGAACCAAACCAGAACAGACAAGAATTGTAGTAGTATCTAAATACTCTACCTCAAGCAACAAATACAGACAAGCGATAATGAAACACTGGTCAATCCTTAACATGGAGCCGGATTTTCAACAATCTTTCAGAGAACCTCCGATCTTTGCATTTACTAGATCAAAAAATTTGGGAGAAATTCTGCATCAGAAACCACAGGCTAATACTAAATTCACAGGAACTAAACCATGTCTTAATTGTGGTAACTGTAACAATGTGATCCGAGGCAATACAATCTGTCATCCCTCCAAAGGGTACCCAATTAAACTGAGAGTTAATGCCACCTGCGAATCGAGCAACTTGATATATGGTATTAGGTGCCCATGTGGCAAAATGTATGTGGGAAAAACTGAAAGACGCATAAAAGTGCGGTTAACTGAACACAGATCGAACATTCGACTAAAAAACACGAAATCTGCATTAGCATTGCACTTCACAGAAGAAAAGCATCATATATCTCAAATTAAATTCATAATTTTGGAAACTGTTCAAAAAATTGAAGGGAGAAACAATACAAATTTCCTACTGATGAGAGAGAACTATTGGATACAGAAATTGTCGACCCAGAAGCCAATGGGGCTCAATGAAAGAATAGAACTAGCATGTTATTTATGAACCTTTGTAAATTGCTCTTGTTGTTTTTTCCTGTTAATACTGAGTGTTGTTTCTGTATATGACATTTACACTCACACTTACTTTTTGTTACTCATTAGCTTCCGTCATGGCTACACACACAAATACACCTTGCTATGATTCTGAACCTTCAGGTTCGAATCCTGATCACACCGAATTTTTTTTGATTATTAGTAATTTTTTTCATAATCATTACAATTTGTAATTGATTGCGTGTTATGCAAATATTATTACCACTTCTTCTTTTTGTTCTGGCCAGAACACGATAACCGTGCACATTGTTATTGCACGCATGAATATACACGCGGCATAGTCTGTCTTCCATCGTTGTTGTGTGGCTCCGGTCACATGACCGGAACTCTTCCTTGAAATAAACGCAGATATTTTTGAACTGTGTACCAGCTCGTACCGACGAGAGGATACATACCGAACCGGCATTTCGAAATACTAAGGTTAGTAGATGTGCTTACGAGCACACGCTAGCGGATGATTACTCCAGTGTAATTTGTCTAAAAACGGAGGTTCTAAGACTTGCGCTTTTTACTCATTTATTTCAGATTGTACTACCATCCGGGAAACTCCGGGCATGTGAGTTACATATATTTTTTCACCGTTTTTTTCGCAATGCATGCATTTCACCATCACAAACTGCGTACTGAGCACTTGGCACACAAACACTTTCTTTCGTTCATAAATTGCCTATTTGCCACATTATTGTTGTCATTATTTAAGCATAACAGTTGATCAGAACATTGATTATATGTCATTATCTTTGACAGTGTCATTTTCCCTGACGAAGGGCATTTTACTACATGCCCGAAATGCATTGGATACATCATGATGACAATGTCTGAAACCCTATAAGCTGATAACTATCATGAAATGTTGGAAATAAATGAAGAAAATTAATGAACTTTATTGAATGTGACTGAAATTAAAACATTTAACAGTGGAATTCAACTTCAGAGTGGAAGTCTTCTTACAATACAGGAGACAAATACATGAGTGCCCATGAAGGGATGGTTCTAGAGTATCTCTAGACCCACTTTTTTTTTTTTTTTCACAACAAGTTTATTGACAAAGATGAGCATATGTAATAAGACGGACCCCCACAATCGGGAAGGTACCATCAGACATTCCGATACAATCAAGAAAATAGAATTGAGTATTCAGTCAACAATCATTGCAGCACAAGGTTATAAGAAACGATCATCTCTGTCTTTAACACCAAATTATCCACTCATCCCCAACTCCCGGATCCCTCCCCTGGATCCCACCCTAACCCTATGCATGTGTGCATGGACGGTGTCGATGAAAATTTTCAAAGTGGTAAGTGTGTGTGTGGGGGGGGGGAACGGGGCCGTCCGGCCACAGGGAGTTAAAGATCTTCCTCTGGTTCCACTGGGGGGTCTAGCAACAGGTCCCTGTAGTCCGCCCATCTCTTCCATATCTTAAAGTGCTTACGGGGGCACCCTCGGGCCTCAAAGATCGGTCGTTCTAGACCCATGCAGAAGTCCATGCCAGCTTTCCACGCACACAGGGGGGGGGGTCTCACATCCTTCCATACTCGGGCTAGGTCTCTCTTGGCCACCACCAGCCCCAGGAGGAGCAGGTGTCTCTTGTACACATTGCCACCAACCCCCTCTAGAATATGTAGCAGCCCCAGACGGTGGGTACGAGGGAGGGTCCATCCCAACACTTCCGACAAGCAGTCCCATACACCTCTCCAGAAGCCAACCAATCTAGGACACGACCACAACGTGTGGATCAACGTACCCCTCTCCAGCCCGCATCTCAGACAGTCCGGGGACTCTATCAGTCTCGCCTTCCACAAACGCTCGCGGGTATAGTAGGCTCTGTGCAGGATTTTGAATTGGATTAAACGGAATCGGACGGCAATGGCCGCACCCCTCGGGGATTCCAAGGCCTCACGCCAATCATCCTCATCCAGCTGACCCACGTCCACCTCCCAGGCCGCCCTCAGTGGAAGGAGGGTGGAGGAGCAATGGATGACCATTGTCTGGTAAATGCGTGAAACTTTTTTGTCTCCCAGATCGCCCATGAATACCTTAGCTTCAATCGGGCTGAAGTCAGGAAGGGAGTCGATGCCGGTGAGACTGGGCAGCAGCGCATGCCGGAATTGCAAATATCGAAAAAATTGAGATTGGGGCATGTCAAACTCGGCGCTAAGGGCCTGAAAGGATTTGAGGGCTGTGCCAGACATCACTTGGCCTAATTGTGAAATACCAATTGCGTCCCAGCCATCAAAACCTGATAGCTTAGACAGTTCCGGTAACAAGCCGTTACGCCACAAGGGCGTCTCCGCGGTCAGTCTGCCCCACCAGCCCATGCGTCGCAGGGCCTGCCGCCACACCGCAAAGACAAGCTGTGTAACCCTCGGTAGAGATCGACGCAACCGGGGTGAATAGAGGATGGTGTGGAGCGAGTTGTCGCCCATCAAGGCACGTTCCAGGGCGTAGGCTGGGTCTTCGCCATCGCTATACCACCAGTCGTTTAGGATGAGGAGGTGTGCGGCTTGATAGTAGGACTGCAGATCCGACGTGGCCAAGCCCCCACCGTAGGTGGACAAAAAGCACGTACGTAACGCAACCCTGGCGGCCCCTCCGGCCCACAGGAAGCGGCCCAGCAGAGAGTTGACCTGTCGAAACCACTGAGGTGGGACGGGATATGGGTGGTTCTGCAGCTGATACAAGAGGCGTGGTAGCGCCACCATCTTAAAAATGGCAGAGCGGCCAAAGATGGACAGGGGCATCCGAGACCAAGTCTTAACGTCCGACTGTACCTTCTCCCAGACTGGTATGAGATTATGATCCCAAGCAGTGGCTGCCGAGGCCGACAGAAACACGCCGAGATATTTCAGCCCGGTCGTAGCCACCCGCAGTCCTGAGGCCCAGGGGTCCGCCAAGGCGCCCCCTCCTAGCACCCACAATGTGGATTTATGAAGGTTCAGATAGAGGCCCGAGGCCTCCCCAAATTGTTGCATCACCTCCAGGACACGCGGGCCCGAGCGCTGCAAGTCGGTAAGAAAAAAGAGGACGTCATCCGCATACAGGGCTATTTTGTCAGACAGAGTGGCAGTCCATTGAAAGCCCTGTATCAGCGCATCCTGGCGCACTCTGGCAGCTAGGGGCTCCATGGCCAGTGCGAACAGGTAGGGGGAAAGAGGGCAACCCTGTCTGGTCCCGCGGCCGATATGGAACGTTTCGGACACAGCCCCGGCGACCCGCACCGAGGCCGTGATGTCGGTGTAGAGGAGCCGGACGTATGACAGAAAGACCGGGCCCAAGTTAAGGCCGCGCAGCAAGGCAAACAGGTACGACCAGCTGACAGAGTCAAAGGCCTTGTTAATGTCGGCCAGCAACAGCGCCGCCTGGTCCCCCAGAGTCTCAGCCGCGTCAATCGCCGCCTGAGCGCGACGGATGTTATGTCGCGTCGCCCTGTGTGGCATGAAACCTGCCTGATCAGGATGGACCAGGTCGGTGATAAGAGGAGCTAGGCGGTTCGCCAGGGCCTTGGCCAAAATCTTGGCCTCCACATTAATCAAGGAGATGGGCCTATATGAGTCATGACTGTCCGGGGGTCTGCCCGGCTTCAGGAAGACCACTATTTCGGCATGCCGCCAATCTGGGGGCAACACCCCTCTGGTACGCGCCGCTTCCAGCGCCCGGCGATAATAAGATCCAAGCTGAACATGGAATTTCTTGAAAAATTCGCTAGGATAGCCATTTGGGCCGGGGGCCTTGCCAGTGTTAAGTTGCCCTAAAGCATCTCCCAACTCCTCAGCTGTGAGGGGAGCATCCAGGGCCGTCTTAGTCTCATCAGATATCGGCACGGGCGGCAGCTCCTCAAGGAATCGGGCCAAGGCGCCATCCGACAACCGGTCACGCGGGGCATACTGGGTGGAGTAGTACACGGCAAAACTCGTAGCCAATTCATGTGGATCGGTTATAACCTCCCCACCATCATTCGTGAGACCGGGCAGTAGGAGGGGTTGAAAGTGTTGTTGGCACAATCTATGCAGCATGGAGCAGGACTTGTCCCCCCATTGATATATCCTACTTCTGGTGGCCAGCCACGCCTGCTTGGCCTCATCCATCAGGAGGGACCCGTAGGTTTGCTGTGCTTGTAGCAGCAGGCGCAGCCCGATGGCATCACCACCCTCACGACTTTTTCGCTCTAGAGCCGTTACCCGTACAGCCGCCTCTGCAACCTGCTCTCGACGCTTCCGACGGGCCGCCGAGCACCATGCAATATCTGCTCCCCGTATAGTAGGCTTCATGGCCTCCCACACCATCTCCACATCAGCACCCTCCACTAGATTTTCCCGCCAGAAATGGTCAATCGTTTCACGTAAATGATTAGCATATGGCGGCTGAAGGAGATGCCACGAGGACATCCTCCATCGAAACGGCTGTCTTTTCCGAAGGAGTTCCAGTCCAATCGAGACGGGGGAATGGTCGGACAGGCCTCTCGGTAAGATGTCCGCGCCCTTCACCCTGCTCAAATAGTCCCGAGGCACAAACACACAGTCGAGCCTCGAAAAGGAGCCGTGTACAGCCGAGACATAAGTATAGTCCCGGGCCGTGGGGTGCATATGTCGCCACACATCAACCCAGCCCAACCCCTCACTCATTGCACGCAGTCTGGAGGGCGAAGGGGAGGGGGGCGGGAGCTCAGTTCCCCCTAGACGCCTCTGGCGATCCACGCTTACATTCAGCACATCATTCCAATCTCCCCCAATCACTGCTAAGGGTCCCGAGATGTCCTCCCATACAGCAAACAGTCTCTCGGCTAAGGCCCACTGGAGTGGGGGGGGGGGCGTAAACACTGCCAAACACCACCGACTCCGTACCCACCTTGCCCTTAATAAACAGGTAACGACCCTGAGGATCTACCCACTGCTTCTCGTGGATATAAGCCACCCTGCGGTGAAGCAATATGGCGACTCCTCTGGACCCCCTGGAGAACCCGGCATGGAAGACCTGTTGATATCCAAATCTCTGTAGGCCCAGAGCCTTTGTACCCATCATGTGTGTTTCTTGAAGTAAAAGGACATCTGCAGCCTCATTTTTCCCCCAGCGTAACACAGCCCCACGTTTGATTTTATCCAAAAGCCCCCTGACATTCCACGTAATCACTCGTATAGTATCTACAGGAAGTCTACGAACCGGCTCAGCCATGGTCCAGTAAGATCCAACACCCGAGCACTCCACTCCCGCGCCACCCACCACACATCATATGGAACATCGTAGCAACCCACACATGCATAGCCCTGTCAACCCCAAGGACAACGGTCCCCAACCCCACGGTCCCGCAACCCCAAACAGTCCCCGTCCCCAACTCAGCGGCCCTAACCCCGACCGCCCTCATCCCGCCACCCCCAACCCTATACCTCAAAGAACCTTGAAGTACCTGTCGCGGCATGGGTGGTCCCGAGACCAGAACATAGGGCCCGGGCCCACCCATACCAATGGATCCCAACATTCCCAACCGGAACAAGAAGCTTACTCCCCCTCCCACAGAGTCTCTCTCTCTAGAGGGAAAGTGGTAGCCACCATCACGTAGTCCCCGACCCCCCACCCCACAGCCCCATTCTCAATTAGAGGACAGACAAAGTACTGCCCCATGGCGGCAACAGTGCCGGGCAGTCATCAAGGCCCAGACGACTCGATGAGTCCAATCAGAAGTCACAGCCGTGACAGTAGAGATGGAAAGGCAGGGCCTTGGAATGTTTCAGTGGTCTGTCCCAGATTGTTCGGAGTCTTCGGTCCTGCCACTGGTCTGCGTGCCATCAACTGAGGCCGCACGTCTGCGCGATTTGGATCGCTTGGTTCGGCCCCTCCTCCTCGACGTCTGGTCTTGCTGAGCCCGTGGTGAGCCCTCTGGAGAGCCCGGATTGAGCCCCGGTTGCGAGTTTGGTCTAACCCGCACTGTTTCATCCGTCCATTTGAAGAGGTCTTCCGGCGTATCAAAAAACAATGTCCGCGATTGAAAAATCACCCTCAGGCGTGCCGGATACAACAGGGAATATTGGAGCTTAAGACCCCTCAATTTCGCCTTGGCGGCCATGAAGGAATGACGCTGCTGTTGCACCATTTTGGTATAGTCAGGGAAAATCATTATCTTATGATTTTCATAGAGGAGGGCGTCCCTGATTCTAGCTTCCTTCAACACAGCATCTCTGTCATGGTAATTTAGTAGTCTGGCGATCACCGCCCTAGGCCGCTCGCCCTCAGGTGGCCTTTGCGTCAGGGCGCGATGAGCTCTCTCGATGACGAAGCAAGTGGACAGCGTCCCAGGGGGCATCCACGATTCCAGCCACTGTGTGAGGAAGAGCTCCATGTTGCCCTTCTCACAGCGCTCCGGAAAGCCAACAAAGCGGAGGTTGTTGCGGCGCGCCCGCCCTTCGGCATCTTCCACCCGGAGCGCCGTGATTCGCTGCGCCGATTCCATCGCCGCCATTCTCTTTTTAAGGGTAGTTACATCTTCCTCCACTACCGTCACCCTGGATTCGGTTTCTGTGATGCGCGCCACTGCGTTCCTCAGGTCTTGGCGTAATAGGGTGACATCTGCGCCCACTGCCCCGATCTTGGCGTCTAGCATGTCCCTCGAGTGAGTTATGGCCGCCATAAGGGCTGCATTGTCTGGCCCCCCTCCAGGCGGAGCACCCCCGGATGAGCCAGCGCCCCCACTGGGCCCGGTGAATTTGTCGATAGTCACTTGCTTGGCGGGGCCACCACCTCCCCTGGTCATGGCTGCGGAGGGCCAAAAAGCAAAAGGAAAACTCACGATGGAAGGAGGCGCCGAGCCACGACCGCTCCCGCTAAGGTCTATGGAGGGCAAGGGAGGACAACGACCGGCCCCGGGGCAGGTCTCGGTGGATCCGTCTCAAAGCGGCCCAATGACTCGGTCAGGACGCGGCCGGCTCCAGTGACCGCCAAGGAGCAGGGTCGCCTCCGAGCCGCAGCCCCCCCCAGAAGGGTGGACAATTACGGAGGGCAAGGGAGGACAGTGTCTGGCCCCGAGGCAGGTCCCGGTTGGTCCGCCTCGAAGCAACCCAACGACCCGGTCAGGACGCGACCGGTCCCAGCGTCCGCCAAGGAGCAGGGTCACCTCTGAGCAGCAGCCCCCCCCAGAAGGGTGGATAGTTATTGTTTACGTCGCACCAGAGCGCTGGCGTCTCCCTCGGCCTGGGGGGGGGGGGGGGGGGCACTACTCACGGCTGCTGCTAGCGTCTCCACTGTCCGCCCACGTCGAGGGTCAAGCACCGCCGTTCAGGAGTATCAGGGCGCCCAACCTCCGCCTCGTCTGCAGAACTCGGCCAGGACTGGGCCGCGAAAATCGGGCCCCCGGCTGCGCCTGGGCCACCAGGCCTCTCCAGCCGATCTCGGTCGACCGCTGCCCCGGCTCCTCCTCCGAGCAGGTCTGGGCCCCGGCAGAGGGAGCACAGAGACTCTCCCGCGTTCCCAGCCCCTCGGGTCTCCGGGCGTCGCGGCCGTCACCAGGCCCGGCTATGCACCGCTCCCCGGCCGGGGAGCGCCAAAATCGAGGTCCCGGCTGCACCTCCGCCCACTAGGCCGCACCTCGCACCTCGGGGCTCCGTCCCGTTCCGGGACGCCGGACCTCTGCTGGGCACACCGGAGGAGTCCAGGTGTTCTCGGCAATCACCGCCCCGTTGTGGCTGTGGGTTCTGGGGTCGGGGACCAGGATATCAGGAAGGATTAATGGCGGGCCGGCGGGAGCTCTAGCAAGCTGCGACCGCCATCTCCGCTAGCGTAGACCCACTTTTTTGAGTTGTACTATGAACGTCGTTGGACCCTCGACGTTGCCTTCTGGTGCACCAACAAACTTAGTAAACAATTGAATTAACCTTAATTTACAACACAGCAGTGCATTTATCCCTGTAATCAGTTTGAGTTACACGTGTAGACATTATTCAAAAGGGTGCCCTGGTCAAAATAATGGTCGATAAAAATTGATGCTTAGAATACAATAAAGCAACCACACAACCAAGAGAGGTGGCCCGGTCCGGTCTCTCACGGTCTCGAACGGGCTAAAACGGGCCCGCCCTTGTCCCGGGCTTCTCCCGGCGCCCTCCCGCGCGCTCCCGCGCAGCGGGTAGAGGCACTTGTTTATATTGGCTATTTGTGAGAGGGGCGGAGCGTGCAGGGAGAGCGGCCCAGGTGCTAACAATTGGGTCTGGCGGGCGCTCCTGGGACTTGAAGTCCTGCGCCCGCACTCGCTCGCAGCCCTGCACGCCTCCCCGCTGTCCCTACCTCCCAAACAGAGCAGTAGCCCACGGATGCTGTTCTTTGTCAAATGAGCCCCCAAGGGCGAAGCGGGACCCGCGGAGCGGGTACCGCGAGCTGTGATGACAGGTCCGGTGAAGAAGTTGATAAACAGTAGCTGTAGCGCTGTGCCTTGTTTCTCATGCAAAGTAGTGACACGACGGTGTCAGACCGCGTTGGGGCTTAAGTGCTGGTGAATGGGAAATGGTGGGGCGGAGCGTGCAGGGAGAGCGGCCCAGGTGCTAACAATTGGGTCTGGCGGGCGCTCCTGGGACTTGAAGTCCTGCGCCCGCACTCGCTCGCAGCCCTGCACGCCTCCCCGCTGTCCCTACCTCCCAAACAGAGCAGTAGCCCACGGATGCTGTTCTTTGTCAAATGAGCCCCCAAGGGCGAAGCGGGACCCGCGGAGCGGGTACCGCGAGCTGTGATGACAGGTCCGGTGAAGAAGTTGATAAACAGTAGCTGTAGCGCTGTGCCTTGTTTCTCATGCAAAGTATTAATTTAATGATAAAGCATAGAGCAGTGGGGACGTATAGTCTTGAACTATTAAACACATTAGAAACTGACCCACCATATCTTACTGCACTAATATGTTCAACAGTTACTCTAGTGTGCAAATTGTACAGCATGACAACTTCAGCCCTTTAAAGTGTGTGCGTACCCATTGTCTTGCATTGCACGCAGCATCAACTCTAGAAAAAATGCTCTAACCAGGCTTCGGGTAGCACCCACACTGCTGGCTGCAACCAGTCATATAGAAATATGTGCTGACAGGTCTTTAAGTGGGATGAAAAAAGTGATGGTTCTCTATAAAGGAACATGTAATATACATTTCTGTGATTCCCATAGTGTGCCACATGACCTGTATTTTGGTTTCTCTGTGAGATGTAAATGCATCTAGATAAATAACACAACAACTGGCATACTCCTAAAACCAGTCCGTGCGATTGTCTTTGTGAGTGGTTGTTAGCTGTTAAAGATAAATGAGTAACAACAATGATTTATTAATATTAGAAAAGTTTCAATTCTGAAATTGTGAGTCTGAATTAAATGGCAATGAGACCTGTGAAGGAGTTTTGGCCTTCAGTTATGTGCACTTTATGTTAGATATATAGGCCCTTTTTCTCTTCACATCTCATCCATCGGCACAGCTTCAACCTCCTCTTTCCTCTTAATCACCTTCTTTTCAATCTTCCCTGAATGCACTTCCTCGCATCTCCCTCCCTTCACCACTTCCAATCATACACTGCACTCACTCACATTTATAATTTATCCCCTTCTGCTTTTGTGCTGTAAATATTTTGCCATCTCGGCACCCCTTCACACACATTCCCACAGATTTGCATTTGCAACTAGAATGCATGACCATTGTTCTCTGCAGAGAGCCCAACCCACTTACAGGCACTTTGCTTTGGCTTCAGTGTCAAATCTCTCAATCAAAGCCTCTCATAAAAACTTGGCACGGTTCAAAGTAAGCACGAAAAAAATACAGAAACACAATATGATTAAATCAATAACTTTTGAAGAAGGCAAGATTAAGTAATGTGAAAGAAGTGAGGAACTAAATTGTTGGCATACATTGCCTTAACATTTTTAACAATCATTGTTCGTAAATCAATCCATGTTTTCGGAATGAATGTTGTTAAGGGCATGAAGATAGGGCCAGTGTTAATATTATACCGCAGATAACTGTCTACTGTAAGCACATATTGCTCTCTTTACACTTGACTCAGATATTTGGATCAACTTCACAAGGGCAAGAGAACCCTGACCTGCTCGTCTTTTGGATCAATTTCGCTGGGAACAAATACAGATGTTCTACTTCTAACTGGGCCAGTGACGTGCTGGCAGGGCCTGGGATGTCACAATGGGGGAGGTTAGCGTGGCAAGGGGACCCAGCACCATATACATAACCGAAGATTAGCATTCTAATACAATTACAGAGAACAAGTCACCAAACATATGTGCTTGCATTCACTCCTATGTGTGAAGAATGGGAAAGGGTGGGATCTCTGCCTGTGAATGACAGACAACTGCTCTCATGCAGGTAAGGAGACTACAGTGCCCGAAACCATGGCGTTGAAAGCATCACTGGCTTATAGTGGATACTGCCAAAGACTACAAAGGCAATGAACGGCTTTAGAACAGTAAGCCCTCCGTCATGCGTCACAGTTCAGAAAGTTGATTTACTGCCTGGCTTCCATCTCCTGCTTCAGAATAAGGGGGGGCAGGCAGCCTGGGACAGACAGCTTAGACTTGAAAACATTGATTGGTTTAGATATACGATCTTATCTCTAAATAAACCGATCTATATAATATGTTTTTATGTAAATATGCAGCAATTTCAGAGGGGTGCAGCCCCTGAGCCCTAATGGAGAAACCGCCCTTGCTACCCTCCCTTCGCTCTTCCCCGCCCGTGTAGAACATACCTGTAAACATGTTTACACATAGCCCATTAGCGTAAATTATGCATATTTGTACACATACCACTAAAATGCATGAGCATGTACATAACCAAATGCATTTAAAAAAAAGTGGTTAAATCACAAATAGCACTTGCTGCCCAAAATGAAAAGGGAACTATATTTTACATAGAACACATAGGTGCCTGAATAGAAATGTGTTAGTGTTATCATATTACGTTTGTTGTTGATAGCAACCACTTAGTTTAGTTTAGTTTAGTTATTTAATTTGTAATGCGCAACAGCTACCCACATTAGGGTTTCCCGGCGCAAGGTACGGAGATGTCAGAGGTTTACAGATGGTTGTGATGTTTATTTATTGAAAAGCCAGGTTTTCAGAGCTTTTTGGAACTTTGCGTAGTTTGGTTCATTGCGAAGGGTTGTGGGCATTGAATTCCATGTTGTCGGTCCTAGGTGGGAAAAAGCTTTGCCCCCCCCCCCATCCTAACTCGCTTGACTTTCGGTACGACGAATCTCCCGTGGGTGGCGGAGCGGAGATTGCGAGAAGGTAGGTATGGGTTGACAAGGTGTTGAAGATAACGGGGAGCACAATTGTTCTTTATTTTGTGCATGAAGCTCAGGGCTTTAAATTTGATTCTGTTCTCTATTTTGAGCCAATTTAGTTTACGTCTGTGAATTGTGATAGAGGAGGTTCTTGAGACTTTACTCAGGAGTCTGATTGCAGCGTTTTGTACTAATTGCAGTCTATGGATGACAGATCTATTTGTTCCTAGGTATAGGCTGTTTCCATAGACAAGTCTAGATGTTATTAGCGCATTGACTACTGTTTTTCTGGTAGACACAGGTAGCATCCAGCAGATTTTTTTAAACTATTTGATAATGGTGAAGCAGGTAGCTGCAACTTTGGTGGATTGTGGGCGCATACTGAGTGCGTTGTCTATTAAAAAACCTAGATTTTTAACTTGGGATGCTGGAGTGGGGAGGCGACCCATTTCAGGGGGCCAATGTGAGGGGTTCCACAATGTTTTTTCTTTTCCTAGAACTAAGACCTCAGTTTTTTCGCCGTTAAGCTTAAGGAAATTTTGCTGCGTCCAGCGAGCTATGTTGGTGAGACCAGTTTTGAGGTTTGAGGGGACGTTGTTGTTGTGAGAGGAAAGTGAAAAGATGATTTGAGAGTCATCGGCGTATGAGAAGAAAGAGAGTCCTGACTTTTCTGTGATTTCTGCCAGAGGGATATAGATTGAACAGTAGGGGGCTCAGGATAGAGCCCTGAGGAACTCCATGGTTGAAAGAAAATGTTTCTGAGCAGACAGAGTGTGAAAAGACTTGAAAGGTGCGTTGATCAAGGAAAGAAGTGAGCCAGTGGAGAGCTGAGTCCCTAATACCTAGAGAGTGTAGTGTGTTTAAGAGGACTTCATGGGATATGGTATCAAAAGCAGCGCTCAAGTCTAACAAAATGAGCGCTACAGTGTTTCCGTTGTCTAGATGTTTCCGTATCATTTCAGTGACTCCTACTAGAGTGGTCTCGGTCGAGAAGCCAGCTCTGAAACACGACTGGGAAGGGTGAAGTGGATTGTGTGCTGTTGTGAAATGGTTAAGATGTTTATGTATGTGTCTTTCAAGAATCTTTGAGAAGATGGGGAGGAATGATATAGGGCGGTAATTGCTAGGTTCTTCGGGGTCTGCGTTGGCTTTTTTCAGGAGTGGGTGAATCATAGCGTGTTTCCACTCAGGAGGGATGGACGATTCCTGCAGGGATGTGTTCAGTAGGTTGGTGATGACTGATTGTGAGGGGGCATTTAACTGTTTCAGTATTGATGTAGGGAGGGGATCTTTAGGGGATCCTGATTTGATGTTTTTCAGGTGTGTTGTTAGATCTTCGGCTGTGAGAGCGGGCCAGTTTGTCAAGGTGTGTTTTAGAGGTGTCGTTTTTCCCACAGGGTTATGAGAGGAGCTATTGTTAGGTGGCGTGCTAGCGAGCTGTATGTGGACAGGGTCGGTTGCCAGGGTGGTATTGACCTGATTTAGCACTATGTCTTGATATATTTTATGAACTTTGTGTACAAAGAAGGATGCAAGGTTATCGCATTTTTGTTTGGTTAGTGCAGGTGCTGGTGCCAGTGTTTTGGATCCTGCCAGTACTTTGACCGTGTTGAAAAGAGTTTTTGAGCAATTAGTAGCTTCACTAACAAAGTTTGGCTCCAATGATAAAACTTTCCAAAACTCCACCAACACTTCAGCATTTGCTCAGAGCGAGTTTCCAAATAAAGAGCGTTCCCTGGTTGCATTATGTAAAATGTTTTTATTATTTGTCCAGACGTGCTTTCTAATGCGTGTGTCTCGCTGTTTTCAGTGATGTACGGTGTAATTGCCTCTTTTCTTCTCGTGTTTGTTTTATTACTGCGAAAGATTACCGCGGATTATTAGCAAAGATTTGCTTAAACAGCTTCCTCTCCCTTCCTCTCCCACTCACTGACTCCTGCCCGAGCAGCTCTCAGCGAGTTACAGCCTTTTCAGAGATTCAAAGAAGTTTGTTGCCCCGGGCCTCACATTCAAGGCAGAGTTGTAGGCTGACTGGGAGCTGCAGTCGCAGGTGTAATGCCAGCTTTGCCGCCTCCCTTATCTGTGTTGCTGCTTTTCTCTTTCACTTCTCTGCCCTAGTCTGTTTGCTCTCTACCCTCCCTCCCCCACCCCTGCCCTTGATTGTGTTAAACTTTTCCCCGCCCGCCCGTCTGCCTGCCTGCTTTTTATTACACCTGTTGCTGTGTGAAGCACTTCTCCGCTATAAGATAGGAAAAGCCCAGTTTACACCGAGCATTACCTCCTCGTTAGTCTTCCTCGCCACATGACTTACATAGTGAGCTTCAGCTCCACACCAGAACCGTCCAAAGCAAAAAGTTAGCCTCCCATGCCTCCCATCCCTTCCCAAGATGGCCGACCCATTACCACCTGACCTCTATAAGAGGCGGGCCGGCCCAACCCATCAGCCTGTTTTTTTTGTTCTGCGCGTCATACTCTCCAGATGCGTCTTCAGGTAAGTTGGACCTGCTCTAGCTGGTCCATGGGTTTTGGGTTGGAGGTCCTGCCTTAGCGGACCCTGGGACCTGGGACTTCAATACCCCCCCTTCTTCCTCCCCCAGTCCTGTGGGGCCGGTTAGGTGCTGCTTTAGCGTGCCAGGGGTCTGGGGGGGGGGGAGGCGGCCAGGGATGTTGGGTGTTCACCCCTTCCTTTTTCCGGTCGTTTTTTATGGTCCTCGCCCGTTTTTTTCGGGCTCTGTGGACCGGCGCTGGCTCCTGGCTTTTTTTGTGGGGCTCCGGTCACTTGCATTTTGGCGGAAGTGGGCCGCGGGACCGGCTGTTGTTCCGCTGTGTGCCGCTTCATGCCTGCGCGTCCCTGGGTTCGGGTCTGCATCAGGCGTCCTGGTGTTTTGATTATAGTTTTTTCTCTGTACTCCCCGTGGCCGCTGCCCCGCTCGGGGCTTCAGAGCGCTTCTTGGTGCAAGTTTTGCATTTTTTTCAGCTGTTCCCGGTCTCGCGCCTTCGCGTGCCGGGTGAAGGGGGGCTTGCGCGCTTACCTTTCGCGCCCGTCCTGGTCTCTTGGCCTCTCCGGGAAGTGCATTTTACGGCGCTGGACGCTGCCGCCTTTCGGGGGATTTTCAAGCCTTCGGCCCGCGGCTCTGTGCCGCGCTGTGATTGGCCCGAGGCACGGCCCGCCTTTTGGGGGCGGGGTTTCGCTCCGGGTGCAGCGTGTGGGGTTTAATGCCTTCGGCTGTGTCTTTAGACGCCTCCCCTTCTGGCTATTTTATTCTTCCTGCGCCTGGGTGCCCTTGTGTTTTTCTCCGCTTTCTTCTGCGGGTGGTCTTTGCTCGCGCATTGTGGGTCAGGATTCTGTCACGGCGGGATCGGTGGCTGCCTCCGTGTCTGCTTTGCCTTTTTCTGCGCAGTCCCTGCAATTGGTGATACAGTCTGCGGTGGCTGATGCCCTTGCGCAGCGTGGTGCCCAGGGCCCTTCCTCGCCGGGGCGTCCTCGCGGGGACACCTCTCCTGTCTCTGATGCGGTGGGGGAGGAGGAAGATCTCCATGGCCGTTACATCCAGGGTCAGGCTCTTCGTGTAGTTCTTTCCCACGTCATGGATGACTTGGCCTTCCCTCCTCCTGCGGCGGAGGTTGTTTCCGAGGATTTCTTAGTCTGGGGTGTTTTGGGCTCACCACTTCGTTCTCTGGGCCCTGCTGGGCCTCCTACGGGTTTGCGCTCTGCTGTCGCTTTTTTATGGGCTCCGTTGGCTGCTTGTGGCACTGCTCCTGGGGTTGGGTGGCCACCTCGCTTCTTCCTGTGGCCTGCTTCATGTCTCGTTGTGTTTGGCCTTGTGTGTTTTTTTACTCTGGTATCACTTGTGCTGGGTATTCGCCTCCTGATTGTGCTCCGCTTTGTAGGTGCTCTGTCTTGGGGGGTCCTCTGCTTCCTCCTTGGTTGCTTGGTTCCCTGGTTTGGCGCTGTGTCCTGGTGGTTGTGGTGGCTGCTCTTCCTCAGGTTGGTTGTTTGCCGCTCCTGCTGTCTCGCTGTTCGTGGCGCGGCATTGGGCTTTTCCGGTGTTTGTTCTTTTTCTGCCTGCTAGGGCTCCTTTGGGGGGTGCTTCTCGCATTCTGTTGGGACTGTTGCTGGTGGCTCTGTGGTTTACTGCTTCCTCTGTGGGGGCCTGTGTTTCGGCCTCGTGGTCACAGGCTCTGCTCCTGGCGGGCTCTCTCTGCCTTTCTTCCTTCTGGGGTCGCTGTTGTGTGTCCCTTTGGGTTTGGTTGCACAGTGCTTTGCTGGTGCTCTATCCTGGGTTCGGGTCCCGCTTTTGCTGTGCCCATGTCCCCCGGCGTTTGGTTTTCGGACGGGGTTTTTCGCCTGCTCCTTTGCCGGGCTCCCCTTGCGCTCTCTTCCTCGTGTGTGGTTCGCATGCTCGGCGGGTGCTCTTCGGACGTGTTCGCTTCGGCTGCCCCCTGGGGTTGCCGGTTTGCCTGTGGATGACACGCGTATTCGTTGTGCGTTCCGTATTTCCTCTGTGCTCGCTTCAGCGGCCCGTTTCCTGGTATTGGATTTTTCCAGTAAGGATTTGCATGGTCCCTGCCCTTGGTTTAATGCGCTTTTTCGTGTGGCGTTCCGTGTTTGGAGTCTCCCGGTGGGTTGCTCTCTCTGTTTTTTTCGCAGGGTTCCTTGGTTTGGCTTGGGTCCGTGGTGCTTTGGCTCGGTGGTGTGTCTTGTACCTTGAGTGGTGCCCGCCATTCTCGGGCCGGGGTTCGGTCCCTGCCGTTGTTCTGAGTGTGTCCTTGTGTGGTGCATTTATGGATTGCTTGTTTTTCGGCGCCTATGGCGTTGGGTTGTGGGGCCTTTTTGCTTCGTGCTTGCGGTGCCTTCCGGGCTTTGGGCCTGTGGTCCTTTTGTCCTGTGGACTCCTGTCCCCGCTGTTTTGGTGTGGGGTCGGTCCTGGTTGGTTCCTTGTTGTCCGTCCTCTGGGTTTTTCCGGGGGCTGTGGGCTGCGGATTGTCTGTTATGGGCTTCCTGCTGTTGGGGTCTCTCCGTCCGTCTCTGGGCTGCGTCAGTGTTTTCTTGCTGGCTGTTTCTGCTCCTGGTGGGCTCTCCTTGTCTTGTCAGGGTCCGCTGCTTTGCCGCTCCCCCCTGTCTCGGCGGGCGCCTCTTGCGCCCTTTTCCTGTCGACTTCCTGCTGTCTCCTTGCTTCTCCTTGCCCCCTGGGGGTCGGGTGTTTGTTGCGCTCCTTCTCTTCCGGACTTTCAGTACCCTTGGTGCTTTGGCCCTTTGGTGTCTCTGCTTCCTTTGTGTGGTGCCTGCCTGGTCGGTCTGGGGTTTAGGCGCCTGCCTCTTTGTTGCGGGGTCGCTTTGGCGGTTTCGCTGCTGCTTTCTCTCCGGGTCCTGTTCGTGGGTTGTCCAGTTGGGGTTGTCTGCCTTGGTGGGGCCTTCCTCTGGTCGTGGTTTGGGTCTTGTGATCTGGCGGTGGTTTCTTGCCCCTGTCTGTCCTTGCGATGATCCTCCCCTTCCTGTTGGTCTCGGGGCCTCTGGTCTTTTTTTTCTTGGTTCTTTTTCCCCCGACTCTTCCCGCTCTGTCTCCGGGGTGTGCTGGGTTCCCCCTGCCCGTGTGTTGGTGGTGCCTTCTTCTGGCCATGCTTGGGTTCCCGGTCTGTGCTGGGTCGGTGGTTTCCCTGTGGTCGTTTTTCCCGTCTGGCTTCTAATTTGCCGTTCCTTGGCTTCTCTGGGGTTTTCTCCTGCCTTGCTGGGGCTTGTTGGTCCCTGTGGTGAGTTTGTTCCCTGCCTCGTGCACCGGGGTGTGTGCGGGGTTCGCCCCTTTTGTTTCTTTGGCGCTTTGGTGCCTGGGTCGTTTTTAGCTGCGGCTTTTCTGGCCCTGGGTGCTCATGTTCTGCATCGCCTCTCCTCCGGTGATTTGTGGGTCGGGCCTCTCTTTGTGCCTGGTTCGGAAGTCTCCTGGGTCCGTCTGGCCCTATCTGCTTCCTTTGGGTCTCCGGTTTTTGTTTTTGGCTCTTCGGCCTTCTCGTTTGGGCTCCCGGCTTTGACCTTCCTGGGGTCCCTTTGCCTGCTGGCTGTTTTTGTTTCCGGCGGTGCTTTGGGATTTCCTGGCGGGGCCCTGCGCTTCCGGTGTGGGTGTGTCCTCGTTTCTTTCCCCTGGTTTTGGGGTCCCGGGTCCTGTTGGCTCTGGTGGCTTTCTGGGTGTTTTGTCATGGCCTGGGCTCGTCTTCGCCCTGCCCTTCTGTTCTTCACGCCTTTGGTGTGTTGCTGCCGCACTCCTGTGCCTGTCGGTTCTTCTTTGTCTCGCTGGGCTGGGCCTGGTTGTGGGCTGGCTGTCTGTCTGTTTGCCCGCCTGGGTGCTCTCTTCGGGGGCTCGCTCCCTTGTGTTTCTTCCTGGGCCGGTTGCTTGGTCCCTGTGCGGGGTGTTCCCGTGCCTGGCTGGTTGGCTTCTTTCTGCCTCTTCTTCTCCCTTCTGGCCGTGGGCGGGCCTGTGGGTTTTCCGTTTTTCGCCTTTGCCCAGTTGGTTCTCCTCCGGGTCTCTTCGGTGTCGTTTCCGGCTCCTTCCTGGGTGCGTTTTCCCTGGTGCCTGCCTGGGTTCTCTCCTTGGAGTCGCGGTCCCTTCCAGGGGTCCTTTGTGTGGCGGGGGTTGTTCCCCTTCTGTTTCTTTTCGACGCCCTTTTTCCATTCTTCCGGCTCTTGCCTGTCTGTTGGATGGCTCTGGTGCCGCTTCCCTGTTTTTCTTATTCCTCTCTTGGTCTTTTGCTCCCCTCTCGCTTTGTGCTGCCTGTTGGGCGGCCCTGGTGTGTTGTTTGGGCCTACTCATTTTGTTCTGGCCCTGGTTGCTGTTGCCTTTTTTTGGCTCCGTGCGGTCCGGTCCCGTGCCTTTCTCTGCCTTCCTTTGGTTGGGACGGTGTCTCTGGGGTCCGGTTTGTTTTTCGGCCTTCCCGGTGTCTTCGGTCCCGGGTTGGTTCTCCTACTCGTGGTTGCCTCTCTCCTGGGTGGTCCTTCCACTCGTGCTGGTCTGTTGGGTTTGCCCTCTTTCGTGGTCATCCCCTTCTGATCTGTTGGTTTCTTGTGTGTTTCCATGAAGCCGCTTGGCTTTGGTATGTGCTCACTATGTAAGTCATGTGGCGAGGAAGACTAACGAGGAGGTAATGCCCCGGTTACTTACCGGTAATCTTCATTACTCCGAGTATAGTCTTCCTCGCCACATGAGTTCCCATCCCTCCCTCCCTGTCTGGCTATCGGCTTCATGTTTGTGCTTGGTGGTTTCAGGCTGATGGGTTGGGCCGGCCCGCCTCTTATAGAGGTCAGGTGGTAATGGGTCGGCCATCTTGGGAAGGGATGGGAGGCATGGGAGGCTAACTTTTTGCTTTGGAGGGTTCTGGTGTGGAGCTGAAGCTCACTATGTAAGTCATGTGGCGAGGAAGACTATACTCGGAGTAATGAAGATTACCGGTAAGTAACCGGGGCATCAGTTATAATCCAGCAGCATATGTACTGGGTAGAGTCAGCTGTAAAGACATGTTCTATACATGTGGTTAAAAAACATTAACATTCACAACCCCAATAGCTCTTGAATTGGTGAGACCTATTGGCTCTGCCAATGCGTGTCCTTTACTGTAATAGCAATCATCACGCAGGGCATGCTGACATCATTGCAGTAAATTGAAAGTAAAACAAGCCAATGGGCTCATTTTACTTTCACTGAATCAGTGCTCGGAGGCCTATGCGAGCAATGATTTTCTTGGGAGATGTATTGTTGTAAAGAAGAGAATCTCCTCTTTCCGCTGGTAGCTCTAACCAGTCGATTACTGCTTTAGGATCGCCACCAGAAAGCGCACTATGCACCAGGGATAGGGTGTGCGGCCCCTTATGCAAGGGCTTATGCTCTCAAAACTCAGAGGGCCAGAAAGCCTACTAGACACCAGGGATTTTTCTTTTTTAAATATGGGGGTGGGGCTTGCGCCAATAGACATATCCATGCCTCCACCCCAACAAGAAGACATACAGTCTTTCTGCCCCCCCCCCCATTGAAGGACGGATGAGTGTAATTGCACCTGATTGTTCCCCCAGGAGAGCAAAAAGCCCACTAGACACCAGGGTCTGTAATAAAAATAAATATAGACAAGGGGGCTGCCCTCTATAGGCATGGTCATGCCCCCGCAAAACAAAATCTGGCGACAATCTTTCTACCCCCTAATCCGCCCAGGGATGGGAGTGGGGGTGGGGTTGGAGGGGGAGGTTGACAGGGTGGCCCTCCTGGTCATGGGCTCATGCTCTCCCCTACCACGCAGCCCAATAGACTCTCTACCCCACTTTCCCATCCAGGGGGACAGAAAGCCCACTAAACACCAGGCATTTCAAAACAGAGCCAAAACAAAACGAGGGTGCGGCCTACCCTGGCATCAATTCATACCTCTCCACAGAAGGGGCAATAGTGTCTTTCCGCCCCCCTAGTAGGGTGACTAACCGTCCGTAAATTTCACGGACCGTCCTTAATTTGGACCTCACATCCGTTGTCCGCGAGGATCCCTTTTACAGACTTCCTTTGTGCGTAATTTTGGGCATTGGGGAACAGCACTGTTCCCCTGCATGAAGTCTCAACTGCCTGTTGAGGCCCCCTCATACTCCTCCTCGGAGCACAAGAGCAGCTCCACCCTGCCCTTTGTCATTCTGTATGCGGCTGATGATTGCCACATACAGAATGGCAATGGGCCAGTCTGGGCTGTTAAAGCATATTATGGCCTCCCCCAGCCTCCGTCTAGGGCAGGGCATTTTGTCAGATGGAAGAAATGTGCAAAAACGCCAATGCTGCTACGTGAGAATTCAGTCCATCAAAAGCAGGTAGTGAAAAAGGTTAAATAGAAGGGGCTGGAGTTCTTCCACAGTCTGATTTTTGAACTGGTCATTTTCAATATTATATTCAACGAAGCCATGGTTGCTGCTTCTTTATTTTATGCAACTAACAACCATTGACAGAGCCTATAGTTATGGCTTGTTGCAGGTGTAACGTTACTTGTTGTGTTATATATCTGGTCCTATGAGAGAAGAGGCAAAATACCAGTCGGGCAGTACACTACTAAGCAAAGATTTTTAGCTCAGGTGTTTTAATCCACGCCCTAAATTACATCAAACACCCTCTTTGGAGAGAACTCACAGTTTTTACATCCCACCTAAAGCCCTGGTAACAACACCATGTCACAGTCATTTCATTTCAAGAATCTTTATTCGGTGTTTAGAAAACACCATAAAAGCACACATATATATACATAAATGAGAAAAACATTAAATCTTAATCAAAATCATGACACCATAGAAACACACAAATATATACACAGCTAAAAGAAGCATTAAATCTTTGTCAAGATCCTTGTGCATGAATACAATAAAAATCCCAACATACAGGGCCATAAATTTAAAATATAAAATCCCAGGTCGTTCATTCCTCTCCCTTCGTCATCCTTAAACGAACCGCCACCTTAATAAAATTCATAATACAACATAAGGTTAGCGGATCAGAAGCTTGTTGCAAATAAACTAAAGCATCCATGGCATGTTCCAATTTGGCTTTTTTTAGTATATCTACTAAAAATCTGCGCCTGGGCATAGAAAAATAGGGGCAAAGCAAAGTAAAATGAAGGGAGTCCTGCGGAGACCGATTGTCGCAGCCGCAGGGTCCCTTCTGCTCAATAGACATGGTAAAACCTGGTGGAGAGGCCAACATAAAAGGAAGTAAGTTCAGTCTAAAACGACACATAAGGAATCTGTCCTGTGCATTATGTACAAGATACAGATAGGGCTCCATACCCTCCACACTCTTGATCAAGTTGTAAGCCCTCACGGACTTTTTCTCTCCTTCAACCTCCGCACGACATTGGGTTTTCCGCTCTAGGAAAATTTCCCCTACTTGTTTCTTGTGCTGTGCTAAGATGGTTGTGGGGTTCCTGAAAAAATTTCCGAACCCTAACTCTTCAAGAGTGTTTCTCACATATTTGAGCCAGGGGATGCGCATACAATGAGTCCTACTCAGGCAATCCAGTAGAATTTCTCTGGTTAAATATGCGTCTGGATTTGCCCAAATTTTTAGCCATGCCACAATTGGCCTCAATTTTAATGAGTCCCCCAGGTATGGCCTCCCTAGCTCCCTATGAGCAATATATCCAACAGTACTGGGTGGTACCCTCAGGATAGATTTCATGTGTCTATTCTCTTCCTGTTCAATTCTAGCCGTATTCACAAAGCCCCAGACTTCTGCCCCATAGCTTACTTTGGAACATGTTACAGAGTCGTACAGGATCATCATCTGTTCCGGGCTCCACCTGCCCAGCCTCCTGCCATAACCAGCTATAGCCCCATTGGAGGCAATCATTTTATTGCAGCGTTCTTCCACCAGGGACTTAAATTGGAGAAGACCATCAAAGGTTACTCCAAGATAGGAGAACGTTTTAACCTCCTCTAAGCGGTGGGTGCCTATTGTATAAACTGATTTAGAGGAGGGTTTTTTGCCTGCCAGGAGCACATAAGACTTGCTTAAGTTGACAGATAGGTCCAAATCACTCATAAAGTTGACGAACCCATCTATCAAAATTTGCAAACTTCGGGGTGTACGCGCGAGCAAGACCGCGTCATCTGCATAAAGCAGGACAGGGATTTGCCGCGACCCAATCCTTGGAGAATCTGCTTTTAGACCCAAGAGAGATTGTTCTAAATTATTAATATAAAGGGAGAACAAAAAAGGGGCGAGGATGCAACCCTGTCTGACTCCACTTTTGCATGGAAAGGACTCAGACAATCCCCCCTCCCTGTTAAATCTTACTGTGGCCGTGGTGTCAGTGTGTAGCTCTCTTAAAATGGTAATTAGACCGCTCTCAATCCCCAGACCTGTCATCATGTCCCACAACTTCCCTCTATTGACGTGATCGAATGCTGCTGCCAGGTCCATGAATCCCATGTAAATGGGCTCATCACTGGCCAGAGTGTATTTGGCAGTCAGCATATATAGGTTCAGGCATTGATCGCTGGTGGACCTCCCTGCCCTGAACCCGTATTGGGTATCCGAAAAGATGTTATTCTCTTCGGTCCACTCTGACAATCTGTTCAAAATTGCCCTTCCCAAAAGTTTGGCTGAGACGTCGATCAGGGAGATAGGCCGATAACATCTAGGCTCGTCCTTATTGCCCTTTTTAAAAATTGGCACAATAATCGCTTTGGACCATGATGGGGGGAGACCACAGGAGATGGCGGCATTTAAAACCCTAGTCATCAAGGGGGCCCATAGGTCTATATTACTAAGAAAGAGGTCAGGGGGAATTCCATCCGGACCCGGGGCTTTATTCTTGGTTAGGCTTTCCATCCCTACAGTGATCTCTTTAAGAGTAAACACTGCCGGTAGAGCATGGCTTTGAGTTGCTGGTAGTTCTACAAAGTTACCTGAATCATGGTTGTACAGACTCCTAAAGTGGGTAACCCACTGCTCCGGTAGGATATTGGTCCCTATTTCTGGAGAATCATTTTCTAAAAAGGTCGGATTGTTGATGATTCTCCAGAACCCCGCTAGGTCCCTTCTTTCCCCAGCCTCTCTCAGATCTGCCCAGGCATCTGCCTGCAAAGCAAGTTTCCTCCTTTTGGTCTCTTTTCTATATTTATCTCTGCTTGCCCTGATTTTTTGTGGGTCCCGTGGTTTTAACTTAAGAGAGCATTTCAGTTCCCTCAGTGCTTTAGAGCAATTCTGGTCAAACCACCGGGGATTAACCAGGTTACGTATGGGCACATTGGTCCTCAGTAGCCCATCTATCAGATTTGCAATGTGCTCAAACTTTTCTAATAATCTTGCGCCCTGTACTTCCAGATCCAAGCAATCATTTATGGCCCGGAGACCCATGTTGCTCAAGTTTTTATAAAATTTTGCCCCATCTATTCTAGACCACTTCAGTCTCCTGCCTTGGTCAGTGACCCTCTCCCCTATTAAGTGGTGGACATTAGGTCCTCGTCCCGCCCTATATATGAACATTAAAACAAGCGGGTTATGATCACTGAAGCTGTTCCAATCTATCCCTGCACTAATTACTTTGTTGACCAGGGATCTCGAGACCAAAATATAATCTATAATAGATGAACAGCCCCTGCCTTTAAAGGTTGGTGGGAGTGTGCCGTCCGGCTGTGGGCCTATCATATTGATGGTATGCTCTAGGTCGTACTTCAGCCGGAGTGACCTAAGAGCGTCTCCAGTAGGTGAGTGAGAAAAATGAGGCCCCTTCTGAATTGGGCATTGCTCCCAATCTGTATTTACTTTAACTAATGCAGGACAGAGATGGCAATTAAAATCCCCCGCCACCACCAACCCATGGGATGGGCCCTTGTTCTGAGATGCGATTTCTTGTCCCAGCCTTTGTTCGAGTTCAGTCAGTACCGGGGTGAGGTTATTTGCTGACTCGGTATTATACAAATTAAAAACAGAAAACCGTAGCCCCTTTCCATGAAACCGAACTGCCTGGATCCCGTGTGAGGACCAATCTGGGAAGGACCAAGTGCCTGGAAGATCTAGATCTACATAGAGAGACAGGCCACCCATAGCTCTCCCAGAACTAGACTTTCTCGCAGGAACAAAAAAACACTTGTAACCCTGCAAGTGATAGTTATTCTCCACTGCCCATGTCTCCTGTACACATATGATATTAAATTTCCTAATGTACTCAGCCCATTCCTTGTTGTGAAATTTACCCGCTATGCCAGCTATGTTCCATGAGATAAGTCTCACCTCCGCTCCCCTCCGTTCCACTCCCTCCTGATCCCTTGATCTTAATTCCAACAATTGCCCTTGAATTTCCTGTTCAGGTACCCCTCCTATGTTGTTTTTAACTGTTGCCTCCGGTTCAACACACATTAAATCCCCCATGCCAATCGCCGAAGTTTGTACAGCCTTTAAACTTAGCTCCTCCCATGTTTCTGCCAGGTCGCCCTTTTTAATACAGCCATGGGAGGTATTATCTGTATGTCAGTCGACCCCCTCTAGTCCATACAAACAGTTGAACTGGTTATGAGTATAAAAGGGTTGTTCCGGTCGGCCAACTATCGGTCTGGGGTGTAAGGCCTGATGTCTCCCCCTCCTCCCAACCCTCTCCCAAGTATCATGGGTTTGGGGTTGCTGAAATGGGCCCGGGTTAATTGGGAAAAAGAACGACACATGGAGGGTCTGGATGGTAGATTCCCTCGAGCTATTTTTACCCTGACATATAAACTCCACCGTGCCTGTATCCCTAAAACTCACTAGTATACAATCCCCTTTTATAGATTTTTGTGTTCTCCCCACCCATGGTACCCTTCTTACCATTATTATTTCACTATTGAAATGTGTCGGAAGGGGTCTGTTTATATTTAGCCACTTGATTACCCTACTTTTCAGGGCACAAAAGTCCTCCCTTTCCCCTTCCTCAAGTGGGGGGACACCCGCCATGACTACCGTAAAAGCGTTAGTCTCTGGGGGTAAGTTAGGTCTGCGTGGTCTCAGGGTGAGCTTCATTAATGGGGTTGGGATAGTATTACCTACCGGCTGTGCCGGGGGAACAGGTCCTGGCGGTTGGGTGGGCATATTGGCAGGGGGAGGTTTGAATGTGACAGGCTTTAGTCTTAGGAGTTGTTGTTGTGAGGGAGCCACATTCACGGCTTGTGAAGGGACTGGAGTAACAACGCTATTTGCCGTCAATTGGGGCACTACGGTAGGGAGAATGGGATCAGATTGCGCTCCCTGTCGGCCAGCTTGAGTTTTCAGACTACCTAATGTCGCCTCCAAAATGGTTAGTCTGATCTCTATCTTTTTAATACTCTCGCTGATCGGCAATAGCAGGGACCTTAGCAGGAATTCTACATTTCCAAGCGGGACAACAGACAAGGGAATGTTAGCAATAACCGCTCCTGTGTCTTTTATCGTACCAGGAGCTGAATCCTTAACAATGGGTTTTGGGTCTAAGACCACCGGTGGTTTTCCTACCGGCATTGGGGTTTTTAGGGACTTGCCAAAGTCCGAGTGTAAAACCTTTGGTTGACTCTTCCCTTGGTTACCCTTAGATTTCCTCCTGCGCTTATTGGGGGGGGGTCCAAAAACTACTTGAATGTTAGACGGTTTAGATGTAGCTTTCCTCGGTTTAGGGGCCGGGGGAAGTTGGGACACTAAATCAATTCTCAACCTAATAGGACTCGGGCTATTGCCTGGCGCTGAACTTATAACTGCCCCTGGTGAGATATTAGTACAATCCCTCAATAATAATGGGACATCATCAATTCTAGACAGCTCTTCCCTGGGTGTAAGGACTTGATCTCCCAGGAGGGTGTTTTTCATATTATCAATTGAGCGTCTCCGTTCGGCCCTTAACCTAGACAGGTTACACTCTTTATCCCCCTCCCCTGCTTGCCGGGTAAAGTATTTTTCGAGAGTCCGGTTTTTGGCTACAACTGGTTTCGATGGGGTGCTCTCTCTTACCGGGGATGGCATGGTGTTCGTAGTGAGTTCCACTCTGCCGGGGGATCTGAGTCAATAAATAAACTAAAAGGTAATAGTCCCGAACCAAGAAATCCAAGAGAGTGGGCCCAGCCCGGCCTCCTTCGGCCCCTGACGGCCACAGACGGTCCCGCCCTTGTCCCGGGCTTGTCCCGGGCGCGCTCCCGCGCGCTCCCGCGCAGCGGCTCTTCCCACTCCTGTTATGGAGAGGAGGTGCTCAGGGGCGGGACAAACAGGGAGAGCGACCAGGTGCAGGTGATGACAGCGCAGGGACTCCTGGGCAATGGAGTCCCTGTACCTCACCTGGCGCTCGCAGCCCTGTTGTCCGCCTTCAATCCAGAAGATGGCATACCGGAAAGCAAAGCAGCTGCCCAGGCACACGGGCGAAGCGGGACCCGCGCAGCGGGTACCGCGAGGTCTTCAGGAAAGAAAGAGGGAGCAGTCTTTAAAACAAACAGCACACAGAGGGCTCTCCCGCCTCCGGCCAGCAAACAGCAAGTGACTCCCACAGGACAGTGGTCCACAGGCGCCTTTGACTCGGCGCTCAGGGGCGGGACAAACAGGGAGAGCGACCAGGTGCAGGTGATGACAGCGCAGGGACTCCTGGGCAATGGAGTCCCTGTACCTCACCTGGCGCTCGCAGCCCTGTTGTCCGCCTTCAATCCAGGAGATGGCAAACCGGAAAGCAAAGCAGCTGCCCAGGCACACGGGCGAAGCGGGACCCGCGCAGCGGGTACCGCGAGGTCTTCAGGAAAGAAAGAGGGAGCAGTCTTTAAAACAAACAGCACACAGAGGGCTCTCCCGCCTCCGGCCAGCAAACAGCAAGTGACTCCCACAGGACAGTGGTCCACAGGCGCCTTTGACTCGGCGCTCAGGGGCGGGACAAACAGGGAGAGCGACCAGGTGCAGGTGATGACAGCGCAGGGACTCCTGGGCAATGGAGTCCCTGTACCTCACCTGGCGCTCGCAGCCCTGTTGTCCGCCTTCAATCCAGGAGATGGCAAACCGGAAAGCAAAGCAGCTGCCCAGGCACACGGGCGAAGCGGGACCCGCGCAGCGGGTACCGCGAGGTCTTCAGGAAAGAAAGAGGGAGCAGTCTTTAAAACAAACAGCACACAGAGGGCTCTCCCGCCTCCGGCCAGCAAACAGCAAGTGACTCCCACAGGACAGTGGTCCACAGGCGCCTTTGACTCGGCGCTCAGGGGCGGGACAAACAGGGAGAGCGACCAGGTGCAGGTGATGACAGCGCAGGGACTCCTGGGCAATGGAGTCCCTGTACCTCACCTGGCGCTCGCAGCCCTGTTGTCCGCCTTCAATCCAGGAGATGGCAAACCGGAAAGCAAAGCAGCTGCCCAGGCACACGGGCGAAGCGGGACCCGCGCAGCGGGTACCGCGAGGTCTTCAGGAAAGAAAGAGGGAGCAGTCTTTAAAACAAACAGCACACAGAGGGCTCTCCCGCCTCCGGCCAGCAAACAGCAAGTGACTCCCACAGGACAGTGGTCCACAGGCGCCTTTGACTCGGCGCTCAGGGGCGGGACAAACAGGGAGAGCGACCAGGTGCAGGTGATGACAGCGCAGGGACTCCTGGGCAATGGAGTCCCTGTACCTCACCTGGCGCTCGCAGCCCTGTTGTCCGCCTTCAATCCAGGAGATGGCAAACCGGAAAGCAAAGCAGCTGCCCAGGCACACGGGCGAAGCGGGACCCGCGCAGCGGGTACCGCGAGGTCTTCAGGAAAGAAAGAGGGAGCAGTCTTTAAAACAAACAGCACACAGAGGGCTCTCCCGCCTCCGGCCAGCAAACAGCAAGTGACAGTCACCACATAGCCTGGCACTGTGCATCATGCCTGACTCATGACTTCAACTTTTTCAGATTGCCTATGTGCAGCGGCATAGTGAACCCTACCCCTACCCCTCCCCTTGCTTTAGGAACTACAGCAACAGTGAGGTTCATGACGTGCCTCTTCTGTCTGCAACTCTACAGACAAATGCTAAGCTCATAATTAATATGAAAAGGTGGGCGCGTGAGAAAGTGAAGTGATGGGTAGATGGCTGGATAGATTAGTGAAAAAGTTAACGGATGAATGAACAGTTGCAATGGATGGATAATGCGAGAGGATGGATGGATGAGTGAGTGAGTGGAAGGATGGCTGTATGAGGTAAAAGGTAAATAGATGGATGTATGAGTGGAAGGGTAGATGGATGGGTAAAAGGGTTGAAGGATGAGTGAAAAGATGGATGGATGGACGGATGAGTGAAAGCGTGGATGTAAGGATGGATGAGTGAGTGAAAGGGAGGGTAGATGGACAAAATGATGGATAGCTGAGTGGAGTGAAAGGGTAGATGGATGAAAGAAAGGATGGATGAGTGAAGGAGTGAAAGGGTAGATGCATGAGAGAAAGGATGGATGAGCGATAGGGTCAATGATGGATTCAGGAGTGGATGAGTAGATGGATGGGTGGGTGGATGGATGGATGGAAGGAAGGATGGCTAAGTGAAAGGGTTGATGGAGAGAGAAAGGGAGGATGAATGGATGACTGAAAGGGTGAATGGGTAGAAGGATGAGTGACTGGGTGACTGAATGAGTAAATGAAAGGATGGGTGAAAGGGTAAATGGCTGGATGGATAGGGTGGATGGATAATGAATGGATGAGTGTAAGGGGGGATGGAGGGATGGATGAGTGAAATGATGGATGGAAGGATACATGATGAATAGGTTTTCAATATGTTTGGATATGGATGAGCTTACTTATATACTATTGCGCGACCTCCTCTGGAGTGTCTGTAAAACTTACCTTCTGTCCTGAATTTTTTTCCTGAATTTTGTCCTGAATTTTTACACTCACCGTCCTGGATTTGCACCAATGCCAGTTGGTCTGCCTACCCCCTAGGGGCAGGTAGGAGGTTTGTCCCAATTGAGGCGTCTGCACTAAATATGTAAACCCCACCCCTTCAGAGTGGGGTGTAAAGTCCACCAGGAAATTTTTCTTTTGGTGAAAAAGAAAATGATGCAAGTTTTCCATGCTGAAATTATCCATAGCCCCACCACCTAAAAAATGAACAAACTAGTCCTTTCCAAAATACGCAGCTACCTACTTTGCAAGAAAAGGGTATTTTTTAGGGGAAAAATGTTATGTATCCATGTTGCGCTCTGGGCTGTATCCTGTCACAGGCAATAATCCTACCCACATAAGTGAGGTGCCATTTCTATCAGGAGACGTACGGGAATGCTGGGTGGAAGAACATTTGTGGCTTCCCCAGAGATTCCAGAACTTTCCATCACAGAAATATGAGGAAAATGTGATTTTTCAAGTGAAGGTTTGAGGTTTGCAAGGGATACGGGGTTAAACAAAACGTGGTGTGAGCCACACAAGTCACCCCACCCTGGATTCTCCCAGGTGTCCAGTTTTAAAAAACGTACAGGTATGCTACGTTTACCTAGATGCCGGCTGAGCTAGGGCCTAAAATCTACAGCTATCTACATTAGAAAAAAAGACCAGTTTTCAGTGGAAAAATGTGATGTGTCCATGTTGTGCTTTGGCCCTTTTCCTGTTGTGGGTACTAAGCCTAGTCACAAAAATGAAGTATCATTTTTGTCGGAAGACGTGGCAGCATAGAATAGTAATTTGTTATTGCCAGTTGGATTTCACTGCATTTGTGTCTTCCAAATGTTAGACAGTGTGTAAGAAAGAAGACATTTTGAAAAATACCCTTTAAATCATATGCTACTAAGCGTACCCACAAATTCAGAGATGTGCAGATAACCACTTCTCCTAAACTCCATATCTTGTACCCATTTCAAAAATATATAGGTTTCCTTCATACCCATTTTTCACGCTACATATTTCACCATATGAATTGGTGACTATGAAAAACATTGTTTTGTGCAGCTCAGTTGTTGGCTCTGGGTACCTTGGGTTCTTGGAGAACCTACAAACCTTATATATCCTGCACCAGCAGGATCTACCGGACGTAATGGTATATTACTTTTGTAAATCGGACATTATGACAAAAAGTTACAGAAGAAAATGTCACAAATGGCAGTTTTTTGGTACTCATTTTCAATATTTCTTTATTTCAGTAATTAGTTTCTTTGGGAAAAAATTAAGGGATCTACACATATGAATCATTGCTAAATTTGGAATTTTGTGTTCTTTTCAGAAATCTATAGCTTTTCTGGATCACCCATGAGTCTCACACTGGTTTCCACCACAAACTAGAAGTAGGTTGAGAGCACAATAAATAGGAAAAATGGGCTACCACTTAGAAAAATGTCAAAACGGTGGTAAATAAGTTTTTTTTTTGTGCGTGTTTTTTTTTTGTCAGCGTTGCCTATTCTTGAAAGCTGAGAAGGAAGAGAGCGACTTTAGTACAGCAAACAGTTCAGTGATGCAATTTTTAGGAGGAAAAAAACAGACCCTTTTATTCAGAGCACTTTTTTTCAGTTTGTCCAAAGAACCTCAAAAGTTATCTATATTTTGACATATGTTTTCAGCGCCCTATAGAGAGATCCATAAGCCCAGGATACTGGTAGAATCCCAAGGATGTTGGGAACAAAGGACCCAATTTTGGCATGTATACCTTGTGTGGAAAAAAAGTTATGGAGCCCTATGCACAAGCTGCCCAAAATAGCCAAAACAAGGGCTCATCACGGGGTGGGGGGGTTGGGTGTAGCGGTTAAGGGCAATAAGTGGAAGAATCTCCTTTTGTGATCTAACAAAGAATCAACATTCAAAATAATCCAGCAAAGAGCAAAATAATTTAAGTAATTTACTTCTATTCTAAAGTGCAGCTTATAGTTTTGTATCATTGAATACCTTCTTTGATCTAATAGCAGGTAATGCAATAGTGATAAATCCTCTTGTCAAATGATGTCCTAAGTATTTGATATGGTATAATGTAATATGAATAACCATCTTTTGTAATCTGTATCTAAAGAATACAGTAATTAAGGTAATCTCTGGTTATAAACTAATTCAGGGTGAACACATTTGAGTAATCTCCTATAATCAAAAGATTTCTAACTATCGTAAAGGAAAGTTTTAATTCTATTAAGGACGCGGAGGCAAGGATTAGGCTGTTATTTCTTTACTTTATTACCCCAGCAGCAATTAACAAAGAACATAACAAACTACATTTCCCATGAGCCCAAGGGAAAATGGAGAGAGGAAAAGTCCAACAACACATTGTTCAATCCTGAGCCAGGATGGCTGGTGACCTTCCCCTGAGGACGCTCTACCCTATTCTTTCTTCGTGCGACCTCAGCCTGCAAGTCTTGTTTATTGGCGTCCAAATCTAGGTCAAGTAGGGAATGGGTTGAGATTTCGAAATATATGGAACAACTTGGACATTTTCAATAACAATGATTTTTCAACAAGCATAGAATATGAAAAATATTAAAGTTCAAGCAAGCAACAAAGAGGATTGATAATGATTACTCACCACACGTACAAAGATATTCTGGGAGGGACCCTTAATCGAGTGGGCTAAACCTCGCCTCTACGTCCTTAAAAGAATTGAAACTTTCCTTTACGATACTTAAGATATTTTTAATTCTATGTCAGAACCGGAGGCTTCAGATTAGGCTAGTTTAAGGAACGCGCGATTACTCACCGGAGCCCCCGGTTATTAATTCATGCAGAGAAGTTATCGGAATCCTGGTGAGGGAGACCTCCGGGGCTCAAAATGGCGGCGCCTGTTATGCCAGGCTGCTGGTAACGGACCATACACACACCCCCGTGTCCGACTGGCGATGTGAAAGTACCCTCAACCCAACGCTCAACCAGTGCACCTTAAACATGTGCAAGATGCATGCTTGTTGGTCCTAGATCCTCCGTGTTCTCTCGCCCGCGCTCTGCACTATCCTGCATTGCACCCTGCGGTGAAGCATCAACATGGCGGCGCCAGCGCACCGAGACTGCAGACTTATGGCTCCATCGGCAATTGCACCAATACCATGCAAGCTCCGTGCTGTGGGTCCTGTACGCTCCTAGCTAATAACTTATAATTGGAGCTGATCACTGCAGATCCCTACGCTCAGGAGCTCCCTTGTAGGAGACAATTCATACATTCCGTTACCCCTCTGACACCAAACCTGCCAGGATTTTAGACGCGCCAAAACCGGAGTTCAGTGAGGGAGAAAGGGTTGCGATATGGTGGACTTCTCAAGATGGCACTACAGCAACGGTCACGCTTCCAGTCTGACCGAGGTGGTGAATAGCTGAGCAGACACTCGTCATTAGCCAAACAGCGCGATTATACAGAGGGGGTCCCTTTGGCATACACATCCAACCGAGAGGTCGCCACTCTGGGGGACTAAGATCCGCGACGGCGAACTCAGACCTCTCGACTTCAGCTCATTGAGACCACGTGCAAATTAGCTGCTACATTTCAGCGTACTGGAAACGCGTAGAACTACTTCTGTGTCACGGCTACTATCCTTGGGGTGTGAAACAGCTACTCAATTGTTGGCAATGGGTAAGCCAGATAGACAACAGCCCAAGATCACCTTTGAAGCGCGTAAACCGTCAAAGGGCCAGAGTAGGCCTACAGAGGAAGACCTGGAGACGGAATCGGCGGAAGGTAGCAATCTGGAGAGCATTCTTAAAGCCATACAAATGAATTTGCAAGATATCAATGGCAAACGAGACCATCTAACGGGGCGAATGGATAGCATGGCTGCCAAACTAGACAAACAAGGTGAGAGACTTGACACAGCTGAAACCCGAATCTCTAACGTGGAGGATGAGTCTAAATCTACAACAACCAAATGCGCAGGGATGGAGAAGGTGCTGGACGTTATCAAGGCAAAGGCGGAGGAGTTAGAAGGACGCTCGCGTAGGAATAACATACGCATAGCCGGCCTGCCAGAATCCACCAACACTGGACGTATGGAGATTTACATCGAGCAACTATGTAAGGACGTCTTTGGAGAGACCGCACTGTCCCCCATCTTTATCATTGAAAGAGCACATCGATCTTTGGCTCCAAGGCCACCACCGGGAGCGGCACCACGGCCGATAGTGGCTCGTGTTCTAAATTACAGGGATCGCGATAACATTCTGAGACTAGCACGTGAAAAAGGGGAAATTCATCACCAAGGGAATAAACTGGAATTTTACCCAGACTATACAGTCGCAGTGCAGCAGGCAAGGCGTGAGTTCAACGGTGCAAAGGCTAAACTACGTGAATTACGCATACCCTATGCCATGCTGTACCCAGCGCGTCTGAAAATCACATGGGAGGACAAACCGGTGTTCCTCGCTACCCCCAAAGCTGCTTCGGATTTCATCAAGAAAATTGCGAATAAGGGTAAAAGGGGGGAACGAAAAGACAGACAACCAGACTCAGATTGAAGGTAAGAGCTTGTAGCGCGAAATGCACTAACACTGAGCGTACTGGCGGCTCTGGGGAACTACATTATTTCCAGCTCGAACTGTTTAACGGCTTCTAGCAAGCGCATCATACAATGACTCAAAGAGACATAGCATGGACTTTACTTGCTGTAATGATGTTTTGCTAGGCCACAGACTGGGAGGAGTTGTACATCGCCTGCTGTCTTTACCGGGTGTCACGTCATGCTGGTGTTGATGGCAGACCTGGGTGGGATGGGACCAAGCATGGTAAATAGCGGCAGGGACATGCCCCGTGCCATCACGCGCTAAGGCTACATTCCTGGACTTTAATGTATGGCTAACGTTCTATTGATCATACCTTTCACAACTACTCTAGCTTGTTCCATATGTGATTTGTTCATTCATTATCAATCTGCCCCCATCCTTTAGCTAGGATGGTGTAGTGTGCTCTGGGCGAACCTCTAAATGGGCGGTCCCCAAACAGTTATGTTCCTAGTTGATGTTCAGATGGAGACATGGCTTCGGCAAATTTGGGATGCTGGAGTGGGTGGGTTCGGGGCTAGTTGGGGTTTAAGTTTTATGGACCTGCCAGAACACTTAAGATGCATTGCTGACCTCCATGTTGTGCTGCATATACAAGGGTCAAAGTCTACTAGCACGATGTCACACCACACTACGTTAAGAGTAGCTAAGTCGAACTGTAGCCAACTGTATTTTATGATTGGGAACAGGTACGTCAAGTAAAGACAGTTTAAACCTTTTAACGTGGAATGTGCGGGGTTTACTAATCCCAAGAAAATTAGACAAATATTCGCTAGGCTAGATAGGAATCAAGTAGATATAGTACTGTTGCAGGAAACACACATTGCTCACACTCATGCAGGAACATCGGGGCGAGATGGGCGGAATCTAAACACTCTGCTGATTACTCCTCCTACTCAAGAGGCGTTATGACATTAGTCAGGAAAGGTGTCAACTACAAAATTGTCCGTACTATCATAGATGCACAAGGTAGATATGTGATTGTATCAGGTATGCTGCGAGGACAGCGTATAACCTTGGTAAATGTGTATGGGCCAAATATTGACTCCCCTGAGTTTTCATGAAATATGGTCTCATCCGCTTGAATTCCCTGACACGAATATCATCTGGGAGGGTGATTTCAATATAGCACTAAATACTGCTCTAGATCGCTCTTCGACTTTCTCAGAACCGCATAGAAGGGCGAGGGAGAAAGTATGTGATATCATGGAGGAATTATCCCTTAAGGATATCTGGAGGGTTAAATATCCTACTGTACCCGGTGCAACGCACATTAACATGGCACACGGAAGTTGGTCCAGGATAGATTTTTGGTTAGGGTCGGACAACACTGTCTTATGGACCACAATGATGAAAACGCTTCCCAGAACTCTGTCCGACCACAACCCGATTCTCTTAACTCTGCAGGTACCACATTACACACCTCCTCCTTTCAGCTGGAGCTTTAATGCAGAAGCCCTCTTAGATCCGTTATACGCGGATGCCATATCTACTGCTATCGAAGAGTTCTTCCAATTAAATGTTAACACAGTTGACGACCCTGGTACACTTTGGGAGGCATTCAAAGTCACGCTAAGAGGTGTGTGCATAAGCACAACGACAGGGATCCTGAGGGACATCAGGGCTCAAATCACCAGGCTCGAAAACCGAATGAAGGAGCTGGAAACGGAATATGAACGTACTAGCAATGTTGCACTGCTGGGTGAGATTAGGCAGCTTTACACTGAACACCAGACATATGCGGCAGATGAACTAAAATATATAACCAAAAGGCCGATAGCCAGACAGTTTGGAGAAGGTGGGAGGCCAGGTAGGGTACTGGCACGGAAAATATGTGAAGGGAGAAGGCCTCAAACCATAATACAAGTGAGGGATGAGGAAGGTACACTACACACGCGACCTGAGGGAATATTACGCAGTTTTGTGCATAACTATACAACTCTATATACATCCCAACAAACAGCACCTCCACAGGAAACTTTTCGATACCTGCACGACATCGCAATTGCGTGGTTATCCGATCGCCAAAGGAAATATTTATCACAACCTATAACAGTGGAGGAAGTGACTGAGATCATCCACACTCTCCCTAATGGAAAAGCACCGGGACCCGACGGGTACACTTGCGAATTCTACAAAACGTATGTAGACCTGTTAGCCCCTCATCTAGTAGCTATGTACGGAGCCGCATTCGATCAAGCAATACTACCCCCTTCATTGCGCGAAGCCGTGCTGATCACCCTCCTGAAACCCGGCAAAAACCCGGAACTGTGCGAGTCATACAGGCCATTATCCTTACTTAATGTGGACTCAAAGATACTGGCCAAGCTCCTGGCGGTTCGATTGCAACCGCTGATGACGAACTTGATCCTGCCCAACCAGGCAGGGTTCATACCAACGAGAGCTACTTCACACAACACGAGAACCCTTTTTGCGCTATCTCACTATCACGATCCCCACACCAAAGCTGCGGCGGTGATGCTTGATGCCGCCAAAGCCTTTGACTCCATTGAATGGTCTTATCTACAAACGATATTGCACCGTATGGGATTTCCTATACGTTTCATAACTTGGATAACGCTACTGTACACAAATCCGGTGGCAAGAGTCCGTGTAAATGGCTATATATCAGAACCCTTCCACATAGCAAGGGGCACTAGACAGGGCTGCCCTTGAACCACTGGCTTGCATAGTTCGACAGACACACAATCACTCAGCACTTCACTTCCCCGGACGGCCGTTACACATATCATTATATGCAGACGATATGCTTTTATATGTTCGCGACCCGGAACAAACCCTAAGCCCCCTATTGAGAGAATATATCAAATTTGGACGACACTCTGGACTGCAAATTAATTGGGATAAATCCTTAATTATTCCTCTTACTGATACCACGACACCTCATGTCCCAGATTTTCCCCTAGATTGGCAAACTGACCCCACTAGGTATTTAGGAATTTGGTACAGCCGGAACCCCGAGGAGGTTATTCGTGCCAATTATGGCAGAGTGCTCTCTGAGCTGGAGGAGAAAGTCAGTAGATGGATTCAGCTCCCACTGTCGTTAGCTGATCGTATTGCAATCGTAAAGATGAATGTCCTTCCTAAATTCTTGTATTTATTTAATAACATACCGATACCACCGCCGAAGACGGTTTTCAAAAACATAACCTCATTAGTTTTGAAACTAATTTGGGCGGGTAAACAAGCGCGCATAGAACTACGTACATTGACACTACCCTATGAAAGGGGAGGCCTCTGTATCCCGGACTTCTTCCTATACTACCAGTGCGCACAAGCACAATACGCTGCACACTGGTATCATCCCACCCCCTATCTCACACACACAGCGGTTGAAGAGGGAGATGGCTTTTCGATACCATTAATAGCAATCATCACACACAAGCGACCTCCATTACACTATATGGATATCAACACCATAGACGCGACTACGCATGGGTGGCGCACACTGGGACGACTAGCGCATAAGCTACCATTGTATGCACCGGCGCTCCCACTTCATCATCACCCCGAGATATCAGTGACCACTGAAAAAGTCGGTATGGATCTTCTGAGGCGTATAGGTGTGGATACATTTGGTGACCTATATAGCGAAGGGACCTTTCGTCAACCAGACGACTTGTCTTATATCAGTAACCCCACCATGTTATTCCGCTTCACTTATTATAGATTACAAAGGGCGATCCGAGATTTATACACAGACTACCCGGCAGAACCACCTAGTTTAAATACGCTACAACTAATTTTAACATCCTCGAACACTTCACACCTTGTATCGAGATTGTACACAGCAGCCCAGAGTGAAATCCTATACAATTCAAACAAAGCGATGCAGCGCTGGAATGACATTCTGCCAGATATGCTATCAGAGGTGGACTGGTCTGCAGCGTGCACGCTCCTCAAATTGCTAACGCCAAATTGTAATTTACGCATCACGCATTTAAAATACTTGCACCAAACATACCACACTCCACTGAGACTGCATAAATATGGGCTGTGGGAAGACGCTAGCTGTAAGAGATGTGGGGCCCGGGAGACTGATTTTGCCCATTTAGCATGGCACTGCGCCAAAATACATGACTACTGGGTGAAAATAACAGATACACTAAGTGCCATGGTAGATGTAGACGTTGACTGTTCCATGAGGGTGTGCCTCTTGGGGCTTTTATCGAATGTCAAGGCTGGGAAGCGTAAATTCTGCGCAGTGGCCCTCTTAATAGCCAAAAGGCAAGTATCTAAATGTTGAGGGGGGCAAAGCAGCACCAAATCTTAAGCAATGGCTGAAAGATATGGCCTACTGTAAAGATAGACTGCTTACCTATGAAGAAGAACTGCCAGCCAAGTCACGCCCTAAAGACTATTGGAGCTATTTGACTGATTTTTTACAGAGCACTGATGTGGATACGTTGTATTGAGATGTGATGATTTCCTCTCCCGACTACTGGAACCCTAAAACACTGTATTCCTACTCTGTTATACCCTAAAAGACAAGACTCGATAACTCTAGTTGCTTCACTGACCGTGGCACGCACTCATGGATGAAGAATGCAGAAATGTACTCGCTTTATTACTCTTGGTTTATCTTTCTTTTACCTATACTGTTTTTTTTTATGTTATAAAAATGAAGTTTTCTACCACTGCTCCACCCTCTATAACTATTGTATGAGAGGCGTTTCAGTATGCCTATCTCAAAATCGCCCCGGACCCTTGGGTTGTCGGCTGAAGGGCTGCGTTATTCTGGGGATTGGTGGATTATCACGTGCTGCCGGCCTCAGGGTTGTAGGCAAACAGCTGTGTTTTTTTTCACATATGTACACTAATAAAGATTTTTGAACTTAAAAAAAAAAAACATTATAGGCAATCAAAGCAAAAAGTTCCACCTAATGCAATTCTGGGCTACTATTTTGTGCTTTGCAATAATTTAATACATTATTTTTGTGCAGCCACAGCCCCTCCCTCTCACAATGCTACAGCCGCTGAGGTCCCCAACTTCCAAAGCATGCAGTCTACAGCCTTTTTCCAGGGACTACACCGCTTACCATCACTGCGCTCTGAAGTAAGAGAGAATGAGCCCAGAGGGATCACAAATCCACAACACTTTGACCAGTAGCTCTTTGTAGAATGGCTTGGGAGGGTTGGGTATCTAATTGAACTTCTAGCATTAGTACAAACGTGTCTTACAGGGTATACTTGCCTGCCCGACGCCCCAGCCCCCCCCCCCCCCTTCTAATCATCAAGCATGTCCACTTCAGCCCTGGTCCACATCAGCAAATCCCCCAACCATAAGCTCATGTCGGAGGCCCTGAGGGATTTCCATGTCATTGCTATGTGACGTTTGGCCAAAACAAGGACCAGGTCGATAAACCTCATGAGGTATTTGGATCCCTTTGCTCGGGGCATTAGAACCATCAAACAGGACTTTGGTTCCAGGGCTGTCGTTTTCACAGCCAGCTTTGCAAAGGCCTTCAGGACTTTCTCCAAATACTGCAAAATTACGAGCCCTACCACATCATGCAATAAAATTCTGCCTGCGAATTCTGGCAACAAGGACATCTATCATCTGCTTCCTCATACATTTTGGCTATGCATTTGGGGGTAAGGTAAGTCTGGTGTAGGTAATTGAATTGTGTATACTTCAGGCTGGTGTTTGCTGAGTGTACAAATTCCAGCACTCTGGTCCGGTGCCTGTCTTGAATGTCTGCTCCGATATTCTGTTGCCAGCTGGCGTGCAAGCCCAAAGTTTAAGTGGCATGTAGAGTCTGCAGTAAGCTGTACAATGTTGCAACTGCTCTCCTCACCTGACCATGAGTGAGCAATTACTGGAGCATGGGGATCTCTGGGGATTCTAAGCCTTCTGCCCCCCACTTCTTTCTTAGCACGGTCACTAGTGCATTATACGTTAAAAAGTGAGGTGGGCGCAGTTTGAATTTGTTTCAGAGTTCCTGATAAGTGCGAAAGGTCCTGTGTATGTAGAGATCACCCAAAATAGGCACGCCAGCCTTCAACCAAGGCATCTTGTTGTGCGTGTTAGTTAAGAATTGGAATGGTGGAGTAGACCAAAGCTTCAGGCCCAGCGCATGCCTACAGTAACTGGGATGTATGTACTGTTGCCACAGTAACCAGCTTTCTCCCCGGACCTCAGGTCTTTCCCCTCCCACCCCCGGTGCCAGCAACCAATGCAGCAGTTCTGGGATCAGTAAGTCCGAAAACATTTTCCCTCTCCAGGTCAGAAATATGGCGCAGCCTGGGCAGCAGCATTACACAATTCTTAATTAGGGACGCCCAGATCATCCTTCATAGTGGCCACTCACCTACCATACCCCCAATTAGTTTAGCCAGTACCTTGTTCAGGTCAGTAAAGATTTTCTTGGAGATTTTAACCAGTATAGTGAGAAAACCTAGAGCAATCTGGGAAGTATCACCATCTTGTAAACCACTGTATTGCCCACTCGGGACGGGGAGACCCATAAATCAAGATTATCTGGCAGCTATCTCATAGACATATTCCCCAGGCTACTTCCTGACTACGCAGTAGATAGGCCAGTGGTTCCATAGCTATGGCAAAAAGTGAGGGACAACAAAGGCACAGTTCCCAAGTACGTCTGCTGATAGAGAATTGTTTTTGTTATCACCCTGCCATCGGGCTTGTATATAACAGCTGTAGCCACTATCACAAATTAGGTCTTACTTCCAAGCATTCTAAAACTGTCAGGAGGTAAGGCCACCCCAGGATTTGGAGGCCTTCTTGCTATTCAGACAATGCAACGTGTGACAGGAATTATGTAATTGGGATTGTCTATCATAGTGAAATGCAGCATAGGTTGGGGAATATATTTCTGTCTGGAACAAAGCTATTCTGGTCAAGATGTATGATCTTCACCACAGTGAGGAGCCTGTTCACTAGTATTTTCCCCAGGATTTTGTAATCCAGATTCACCATTGCCAGAGGATGATAGGATTTTACATTAAGAGCACCTCCCAGGGGCTTCGGAAGGACCAATAGACGTGCCTCATGCAGCGAACTTGCCATATGCCCATCTGGTTGGAGTATGTGTACATATTAAGATGTTTACGGGCTGGTGCACTTCTATACGTTGCATAGAATTCAGATGGGAACCTGTCTGTACTGGGTGCTTTATTCCATGTCATCTGATCAATTTGCCTCCCATACCTTGTCAAGGGAAGGGGTGCATCCAGTGTAGACCTCTGTAGAAGGTTCAGGCAGGGCATAGCAATGATAGGTAGTCTGGAAAAGTCCAAAGTTCAGCTCAGTCATAATCAGGGAATGCTATTTATAGGGTGCAGTAGTAGTCTGCAAATGCATCATTGATATCAGTCTTCATGTTGACAGTGATCTATTAACTAGGCTAGTTGCACCTATTGGTGCCATTTCAAAATCTATTTGCTGCCGGCTCTTTCATCCTCAGCATGTTGTTGCCTCACGTAGGCTTTGTGGTACACCCTTCCTAGCCTCAAGGTCAAATCTTAATGCCTCTTCCTAAGGTTATTAAGGGCCAGTGGTCGACAGCTCCTGTGCAACCCATAACTCCTCCCTGCCTATTGCATTTTTTGTATCCAAGATTTAACTAGTTGGGCCTAACTTAACCCCATATGTGGTCTTAATGTAAATCCCACGAAGCACCCCTTTCTTTGCCTCCCAGCTACAGTCGCATTGCTAGTAGTGCCCTCGATTTCAGTGAATTACCCTGTTATAGCTTTGCTCAGCGTGTCTGAATGGTGGGTCAGTGAGCGCGCAGATATTTAATTTCCATGTGGGTATTTGAGTGTCTAAGCCTATTCGACCTCAATACTACTTTGAGAGGGTTGTGGTGCCAAGTTCAACGCTGGTATTCAGTAGGCTGCACCCTGCCGTCATCCTGAAATTGTGCGGGAAGAGATCTAAGCATGTTTGCAGTTCATGTACATCTAAGTTATACTTGAACTTCCTGTCATGCGAGTGGGTACTTCTCCAGCCATCATGAAGGCCCTATCTCTTGGTCCAACCCTGAAAGTAGGACGCCGATCTTGCGCTTTAGGTACAAAGGAGAAGAGGGACCCAATTGAAATCCCCTTCCAGAGGGCAGAGTGCTTGCAGATTGTTAATCAGGGAAGGCTGAGAGAATCTAGAACTAGAAGGCAAACTGATTACTATTAGGAGCGTAGACAGTGACCAACACAATTCGCTCCCCATGCAGCGTGCCCTCTACTACAACAAACATGTCCTCTGGGTCTGTACATATAGACTGGATATGCATTGGCACATCTGGAGATACCCACACCAGAACACCTTGGGCATATGCAGAATACGGGGTGCCTATCAAGTGACCCCTCTACCTCTTAGTGAATGTTTGCAGTTCAGAGCTTTTCTAATGTGTCTTTTTCGGATGTACACTATGTGTGTGTGTGTCTACGTCTCATAGTTATATATTTTGTGGCACTTTGCAGGCTTGGCAACACATATAGTTTCCATGCAGGGGTGTGGAATTTATTAAAATATCTACTTGTCCATGGGGCAGGTTGCTTCGTAAATCTACTTGTCCTGTAACAAAATCCACTTGTCCCATGTAGTGCGGTGACAAATTATGGCAGCAATCTCATTATATAAGAGCTGTTCTATAGCCTCTCGGATTATGCCAGGGCTCATACCATAGTAGTATTTGAATAATAGCAATCTTTTTATGTTACCACGTTTCGGCAGATCTACATACTTGGACTGAAGGTAGTGGTAAGCAATAGTTCCAGGGTTGGAATGCCCGTTTGAGCCTGTGCAAATCTACTAACTTGCATGTTTAAGGGTTTTCAACAACTCTTCTCTAATCTTTTCTCATACTGAGAAATGTTGGAAATTTACTCTTGATAATGGCAGGCGTAAACCCTCTTCCAGAGTAGTTGAAGGAAAAATGAACTTGCAAACACTCAGGTTTTTGCATGAGCAAATCTACACATGCATATTTGCTCATGCTAAAATGCAGTTCACAAATATTTTCTAGGAGTACAATTTGTTGCCCTACTTCTGTAAATTCACGAAAGCCATAAAGCTGCACTTAATGCAAGGACGTATACCAAGGGCTCTGTTTGGGTCAGTCTCTCTCTCCCTCTCTCTCTGCTTCACTGTGAGTGACCGCATTCTGCTCTTTTCACAAGGAGCATATCGGCACACGAACTAGTTTTGTTCAGTGCCAATAACTAATGTGGTAGTGTGTGCTTTATTGAGAGAAAAAACAATTTTTGCTTTTGCCAATGTTTGTGATAATGGTGAGGGTACGGCAGCGCTCGCATCAATAAGGTTTTCCAAAAACCATGGCAAAACAAGTCACGCATTGCCAAAACTAAAAAGCTGACCACCAATTTCAGACCTCCTGGCTTTGCCAAAGCTTGTTTATTTTTATGTTTTCAATAATCTTATTGAAACTGGTTACACTGATTTTCAAATATAAATATTTTTTAGAAATACTAGCATGCATCAACACATTTTACTAAATGATGCTGTAATGAAAGGGTACCTGAAATTTTAAGTTAGTTTAGCAAAATGTTTTTTTCCTACTTTCAGTTTTTTAGGAACATTTTATATTCAAAGCAAAGAATCATTAATCTTGCTTCCAAGCTTCTGCAAATATTTGCATATAATCAGAGAGCATTCTGGGACCATTACGCATAGCCTCATATTGCTAAACTTTGAAACCCTGTGTACACATTTTTATACTGGAACCCCTGTCAGTAGTGCAGTCAGAATTTACAAGTTTGAACAGCATTAAAATATGCACACAAATATTAACTTAACTACAGGCAGTGCCCTGACCCTTAATGTGGCACTGCAAACTGGCAGCCAAAGGGTTTGTGCTGCAGGAGGTTGGGCCTACTTGTCCCAAGGACAAAGTACACATTAAAACGTGTTGCCCTTGACCCCAAATAATATGTCCTGGGCGTCGGGCTATAGGAATTCCACATCCCTGCCATGTCAGCACATTATACACCGTTGGCATCAGTTGTTGTCCAGTAGATAAATAAGATTCCGCGCACAAGGAATGAATGCCACCAGAGGGTAGGACTCTCAAAACTGGCATGGGGAGTGTACAGAAGCCATGTTCTTAGGAAGAATTCCTTGCTAGGGCCGTCATCCGATTCGGGAAGCCCAATAATCCTGACATTGTTGTGCCGGGAGCGTCCCTCTGCATTTTCAGCTTGGGATTTTAAGTGCCGGACCACTACATGTAAAGCTACCATTTGGGACTGGGGCTCCTTAACTGTCAGTCAGTCAACTGTAGGCGTGGATTCATTTGTATCCACTTTGTCCACCTATTTTCTATTGTCTGCCTGCAAAAGGCCTACATTCAGTACCACCACATCAGTATCACCTTTGAGCCGGGTCTTGGAGTACTGGATTGCTTGTAGTATCTGATCAAATTTACCAGTATGTTTTGGTGTGGATCCCATCTGTATCAGGGGCCACCTCGCAGCTTGCTCTCGGTGACCTCCAATGGTCCCCACACCCCTTCAGGAGACTTACTCTCATGTCCCACCTCTCTACTATGTGACCGTTAACTTGGTGAAGCTGCCTCAGGAAGGGCCAATCATAGTCCAAGGGCAGCAAATGCCTTTTGAGAAGACAGGCATGGTTGTCTGCAGGAGGATCCAGGGGAGCTCACTTTCCTTCTGCTGAGACCATCCAGGAGATCCGCTGCTCCAATCTGGGTCTGCAGCCGCAACCAGGGGAATAGGTGGAAGTGCCTTACTGCCTGGGCAGACCCAGCAGTATCGTCCTTTTAACCTCCTTGGGCCCCAAGGTCTGTTGTGGCTGGTGTAAGGGTCACCATTTCCCTCCCTCCAGGCTTTGCAATCGCTAGAGGGCTTGCGGGCCTAGTCCACTCTCTGCAGTGACTGATGTAGAAGGCCTTGCCGTTGCCAGGTTTGTTGCTCCCCCTGGCAGTGAGGACCAATTCCATTGTGCTGCGATTTACCTGCACCGCTAACAGTCGCAGCACCACCGGGGCAGCTCACGGCCCTGGACGCAGTGAAGAGGTCAGTAGGGTCCTGCCCATTCAGTAGGATAATTGTAGTGCTCGGCGGGCCATGGGGGACTTAGAGTTTATGTGTCCGACTTCACCGTCATCTTGGTCACGGCCCCTAACAGAGTATTATAGTTCATCTCTCAGAACTGAGTGAATGATTTGTGTTTCATTTTGTACAGACTTTGTGTGTGCAAATTTGTCACAAATTTCTTGCTCACATTGCTACAGGTATAAGGAGTTTTTCATTCATGTAGCATCTTCCCCAGCTAGGGTACCCGCCAATGACAACGCCACACACAAAGCTTAATTTTACATGTCTTTATTCGTCTGCGTGTAACTGCGAACTCCACATTCTTTACCAGCCTTCAGTGCATTCCGCTCAAGCACTTATTTCACAGTTCTACAGAGTCCCTCAGGAGCCAAAAGGGTTGCATAATTTCTAACTCCAAAGACACTACATCTCCCCATCTGTTTTTGACAAAATATATAGATAGACATATACAATTAAATCTCTTCAGTCAATCTTTTTGGCGTTTAAATTATTCAACCTGATCTTGTCTGAAACTGGGAACTGTCATCACCAATGTCCAGGATCTTTGTCGGCGGCGTAGATGTAACAGTAGTCACTGATGGTTCAGACCCAGTCTCTCCTTCAACAGTTGCATCTGCTGAACGATTATTTGAAGTGATAAGAGTCTCTGCTAATAGACATCCCAAGGCGCTGGGCAGCCACTATGTGTCCCCTGGTAGACACCACTTGAAAAGGTTCTGCACTGAATGGCACATCAGATTTTCTTCTCCCAATTCGTCATGCGAGCATTCGTTCTTGTTTGCTAAAGATGGGGCTCTTCGCATGTTGTTTTTGGTCAGCATCTGTTTTCATCTTTTGTTTGTTCACCAAGTCTTTCTCTTGAGTTGCTTTCTCATCTCTCTTTCTCTGATTGGTCTATTGAGGCAATTTGGTGTTTACTGCTCTCAAGATTAACAGGCTGCACTACTGTCTTCTGTGTACTAATAAACTGCTCAACAAGTCCGCTGACCTGCGGCCACAAAGGTATACTCTTTTGATAGTTTATATTCAAATGCTCCAAGAAATCTGTAAACTCTTGACTATTTAAAGGCAGGCCATTATCAAACTTCACTATGGCTGCCACACCCTTTGTCGCAACTCGTTCTTGTTTCGTAGACGAAAGTTCTTCAATTAATGGAAATCGGGAATACTGGACCATAATCACCAGCAGGGGATGTCCATAGTCGAGTGGAGCGAAAAAGTCAATGGCTGTTCGCTCCGATGCATGCATTTGTAGTTGATGTGGTTTGGCTTTGAGCGTAGTTTTTGTAGAAAGGCATTTGAATAGATGACAAGTTTTTAATTCCTTCTCAACCGTCATCAAGATAAAGAAACCAGACACTGTCTTGGAGAGCTTGTTTAGTGGCAACGATTCCACAAGGTCCTTTATGGGCCACATCAATTATTTTCTGTCTCAGACTCTCCGGAATCAGAATTGTAGACCCTCATAGGATAACTCCTTCCTGAGTTATAGACCGTTAATCCTTGACATTTTTGTTTTTTTATATTTACCATCACTGGTGAGCTCTCAAGGGTGTTGGTTCCATGACTGATGTGTGATTATATCCTTCAACTTTAACATGTCACTATCATGGCAGGGAAAATCTGGGCTATCTAAATAGCAGTTGATGTGTTCTATTTTTTAAATAAATTGATATAGGCCTCAGCTGTCTTGGATGGAGTACTGTGATCTTTTATAGATACTCTGGAAAAGTAGTCAGCAGGGCTCTGATCTTTCCTTGGACAATGCACTATAGAGTATTTATAGACGGTAAGCGTAAAAGGCTTTGAGTACAAGAACGCCTGGAAATGTTCACCAGCCCATACCACAGCAAAATGTTCTTTTTCAGGTTGTGAGTGAGCATGTTCTGTTTGAGACAAACATCTACTTGTATATGCCACAATATGCCTTTAAGCATTCAAGTGTTCCCTGTGCTGTGCAAGGATAGTGCCAAAACCGACGGGGCTAGTTTCAATAATAACCTCTGTATGAAGGTTAGGATTGAAGAACTCCATTTCCGTAGCATTCTAAATGGCTTGTTTAATTCTTTTAAAGCTTTTCTCACATTCATGTGACCTATGAAATTAAACATTCTTTTTCATCAAGTCTCTCAACAGAGCACTTAGAGTTGCAAAGTCTTATAGGTATCTGTAACAGTAACTGCCCATTTATTTATTTATTTATTTATTTATTAATATAACTTATAGAGCGCGTACATTTGCCCGCGGGCGTCTTGGCGCTATGAATACCAAATAGGATTTTTTCTGAGGTAGCAACATCTGGAGACAAACCTATTACTGATTAAACAACCAGGTTTTCACCAGTTTCCGGAATTGAAGGAGCGATTGTGCAGTTCGGATTGTCAATGGGAGCGAATTCCAGAGTCTGGCCGCAGATACCGTAAAACGCCTGTCTCCCCAAGTGACCGTCCTAGTGCGTGGAACCGCTAGGTGATGCAATGACATCGATCTCAGTGGTCTTGAAGGGCGATAGATGGAGAGCTGAGTTTGTAGAAACCCAGGACCTTGGTTATGGATAGCTTTAAATGCTAAGCAGAGTGACTTAAATTTAATTCGATTTTTGATTGATAGCCAGTGATAGTTTTTTATTATATGACTGACTGAATGACATTTTGGAGTTTTGGAGAGTAGTCTTGCTGCGGCATTTTGGATCATTTGTAACTTAGAGATAACCCGTGCTTGTGCGTTAACAAACAAACCATTACAGTAATCAAGCGAAGAGAGCACCAATGTGCTCACTACTGTTTTTCCTGCGCTATCCGACAAAAAGGGGATGTTTTTCTTAATTAATCTGAGTTTATGATGAGCATTCGCCACCGTTTGGTTGGCGTGAGCTACAAAATTTAGTTGTCCATGCCAAGAAATGAACGCACCATAGAAACATCTTGTGATACCGCTTCTACTTTAGCAGGATCTGGCACCATACCCCCATCAGAAAAGATATTGCCAAATAATTTCAGCTCTGTCTTATGGAACTCACACTTGTCTGCATTCAAAGTCCAACCTGCTTCAGCAAGGAAATGACACACTTGTGTAAGAGCTTTATCATGTTCTTTTTGTGTAGTTCCGAAAATCAATATGTCATCATTGTATTTGAATGCATTCATGACAGGCTACATGCTACGTCAAATGACATCTTGAAGCAGTTCAGCAGCAAATTACACACCAAAACATAGTCTTTTGTATCGAAACAGACCAACATGTGTGAAAAAGGTTGTAATGTGCCTGCAATGTTCTTCAAGTTCTAACTGATGATATTCTTTATTTAAATCAAGGTGAGAGAAGACGTTTGTAACATTTAATTGTGTTATCATGTCAGTTAAATGTCAATGTGGATGTCGTTCTTGTTCAAGTGCTTTGTTTGCCTGAAACATGTCTACGCATATGCATACAGCTCCTTCACTGTTCTTTTTAGGCACTACCACTATGGGAGAAACCAATGGCATTGAACCAGTTGAACGCTCAGTAATGTCATGCTTAAGTAATGCTTCAAGTTCTTTTTCAAAAGTTCTTGCAAATGAAAAGCAATCTTTCTATGTCTCTGAGCAACATGACCGACTTCCTCATTAATATGCAACTTTATTTCATAGTCTAAGGTTTTCCAAACCATGAAATAACGAAGGGAACTGACTTACTACTCCTTGGTGAGCATTCATGTTGTAATTCACCGAAATCAGTTCCATATCAGTGTTGTGCTGAAACTGAGTAGACAGGTACTTGACCCCCTGCATGGAAGCACTTGGATGGGTGCTTGCACCTTCATTTTCTTGTGTTTCATTGTTACTACAAATGAACCTTGACTTTTTAATAGCGCTCGATGCAGCCCAAGTGTATACCTTGGTTTTCGATGGCATAAGTTGCAGCAATGGCAATAGCTCATTGTATTTCTTCTCAGGGATAATGTTTATCGATGCACCACTGTTGATATTGAAAGGTATCGAACAACCATTTGCTTTCAGTGTAATCTTCGGACAATGTTTGAATGACTTTGGTGCTTTGGCATGTTGATCTTTCTTTGACTGTCATTTTTCTTCACAAGCGGCCAAACCAACATGCACACGCTTTCCTGACATGGCACAATGATTTCCATTACTTTCACTTGATACTGATACAGAAGAACAGTTTGACTATGCTTTGGATGACGATTGACTTCAATCATTGACGATTTGTCTCAACTGATGTTGCCGCTTGGCCTTTTGGGTGTACGTCGGATGTTGCTTCTGGAACGTTCTGGCAGCCATTTTGTCTTTGCGCCATGGCGCACTTACTTTTTCCTTCGCTTTGCAAACTGTCATAAAATAGTTCTCCTTCCCACAGCCTTTACATATCTGTCCAAAAGCAGCACATTTACCTTTGTGTGCAAACGAGAATCCACATCTACAACACAGCTTCTTTTTTACGTTTAGACATCACTTTGTGTTCTTCAGGCAATGGTTTGGCTTACTTTTTATACTCATGGCTGATTTACTCTAGGCACCTCTGGCCTCCATTTCAGCAGCTGGTCTTTCAGCTCGCTCCTCAGCTCTGGCAGCCATCAACACTCACTCCAGACTAAGAGTTTCTCTCAGCATTTGTCTCCTGAATGATTTGGACAAGCAACCCCGGAAAAAGTTACAAAGCTTCCTCACCATTAAAATCAATAAACTTACCATGCTTGATGAGTGTATCGTGTCTCTCCACAAATTTGTCAATGGTTTCATCAACTTTCTGCCATTCTTGGTTGAAGATGCATGGTTCGTAATCAACATTTGGCATCGGATTCAACACTCCTTTTATTTGATATGTGACAACTTTGTCAGGTTGCAACATTTTCTATATCACTTGTTTTGCCCCATCACCTAAAAGCTATTTGAGATACTTGATAATCTTTTTGTAATCAGTCTTTTAAGTGCATTAATAAAATAATCAAAGATCTCTACCCAAGCAGTCCATCTTTTGTCAGTATTTTGCGTTTTTGGCCACCTCGCAGCTTGCTCTCGGTGACCTCCAATGGTCCCCACACCCCTTCAGGAGACTTACTCTCATGTCCCACCTCTCTACTATGTGACCGTTAACTTGGTGAAGCTGCCTCAGGAAGGGCCAATCATAGTCCAAGGGCAGCAAATGCCTTTTGAGAAGACAGGCATGGTTGTCTGCAGGAGGATCCAGGGGAGCTCACTTTCCTTCTGCTGAGACCATCCAGGAGATCCGCTGCTCCAATCTGGGTCTGCAGCCGCAACCAGGGGAATAGGTGGAAGTGCCTTACTGCCTGGGCAGACCCAGCAGTATCGTCCTTTTAACCTCCTTGGGCCCCAAGGTCTGTTGTGGCTGGTGTAAGGGTCACCATTTCCCTCCCTCCAGGCTTTGCAATCGCTAGAGGGCTTGCGGGCCTAGTCCACTCTCTGCAGTGACTGATGTAGAAGGCCTTGCCGTTGCCAGGTTTGTTGCTCCCCCTGGCAGTGAGGACCAATTCCATTGTGCTGCGATTTACCTGCACCGCCAACAGTCGCAGCACCACCGGGGCAGCTCACGGCCCTGGACGCTGTGAAGAGGTCAGTAGGGGCCTGCCCATTCAGTAGGATAATTGTAGTGCTCGGCGGGCCATGGGGGACTTAGAGTTTATGTGTCCGACTTCACCGTCATCTTGGTCACGGCCCCTAACAGAGTATTATAGTTCATCTCTCAGAACTGAGTGAATGATTTGTGTTTCATTTTGTACAGACTTTGTGTGTGCAAATTTGTCACAAATTTCTTGCTCACATTGCTACAGCTATAAGGAGTTTTTCATTCATGTAGCATCTTCCCCAGCTAGGGTACCCGCCAATGACAACGCCACACACAAAGCTTAATTTTACATGTCTTTATTCGTCTGCGTGTAACTGCGAACTCCACATTCTTTACCAGCCTTCAGTGCATTCCGCTCAAGCACTTATTTCACAGTTCTACAGAGTCCCTCAGGAGCCAAAAGGGTTGCATAATTTCTAACTCCAAAGACACTACATCTCCCCATCTGTTTTTGACAAAATATATAGATAGACATATACAATTAAATCTCTTCAGTCAATCTTTTTGGCGTTTAAATTATTCAACCTGATCTTGTCTGAAACTGGGAACTGTCATCACCAATGTCCAGGATCTTTGTCGGCGGCGTAGATGTAACAGTAGTCACTGATGGTTCAGACCCAGTCTCTCCTTCAACAGTTGCATCTGCTGAACGATTATTTGAAGTGATAAGAGTCTCTGCTAATAGACATCCCAAGGCGCTGGGCAGCCACTATGTGTCCCCTGGTAGACACCACTTGAAAAGGTTCTGCACTGAATGGCACATCAGATTTTCTTCTCCCAATCCGTCATGCGAGCATTCGTTCTTGTTTGCTAAAGATGGGGCTCTTCGCATGTTGTTTTTGGTCAGCATCTGTTTTCATCTTTTGTTTGTTCACCAAGTCTTTCTCTTGAGTTGCTTTCTCATCTCTCTTTCTCTGATTGGTCTATTGAGGCAATTTGGTGTTTACTGCTCTCAAGATTAACAGGCTGCACTACTGTCTTCTGTGTACTAATAAACTGCTCAACAAGTCCGCTGACCTGCGGCCACAAAGGTATACTCTTTTGATAGTTTATATTCAAATGCTCCAAGAAATCTCTAAACTCTTGACTATTTAAAGGCAGGCCATTATCAAACTTCACTATGGCTGCCACACCCTTTGTCGCAACTCGTTCTTGTTTCGTAGACGAAAGTTCTTCAATTAATGGAAATCGGGAATACTGGACCATAATCACCAGCAGGGGATGTCCATAGTCGAGTGGAGCGAAAAAGTCAATGGCTGTTCGCTCCGATGCATGCATTTGTAGTTGATGTGGTTTGGCTTTGAGCGTAGTTTTTGTAGAAAGGCATTTGAATAGATGACAAGTTTTTAATTCCTTCTCAACCGTCATCAAGATAAAGAAACCAGACACTGTCTTGGAGAGCTTGTTTAGTGGCAACGATTCCACAAGGTCCTTTATGGGCCACATCAATTATTTTCTGTCTCAGACTCTCCGGAATCATAATTGTCGACCCTCATAGGATAACTCCTTCCTGAGTTATAGACCGTTAATCCTTGACATTTTTGTTTTTTTATATTTACCATCACTGGTGAGCTCTCAAGGGTGTTGGTTCCATGACTGATGTGTGATTATATCCTTCAACTTTAACATGTCACTATCATGGCAGGGAAAATCTGGGCTATCTAAATAGCAGTTGATGTGTTCTATTTTTTAAATAAATTGATATAGGCCTCAGCTGTCTTGGATGGAGTACTGTGATCTTTTATAGATACTCTGGAAAAGTAGTCAACAGGGCTCTGATCTTTCCTTGGACAATGCACTATAGAGTATTTATAGACGGTAAGCGTAAAAGGCTTTGAGTACAAGAACGCCTGGAAATGTTCACCAGCCCATACCACAGCAAAATGTTCTTTTTCAGGTTGTGAGTGAGCATGTTCTGTTTGAGACAAACATCTACTTGTATATGCCACAATATGCCTTTAAGCATTCAAGTGTTCCCTGTGCTGTGCAAGGATAGTGCCAAAACCGACGGGGCTAGTTTCAATAATAACCTCTGTATGAAGGTTAGGATTGAAGAACTCCATTTCCGTAGCATTCTAAATGGCTTGTTTAATTCTTTTAAAGCTTTTCTCACATTCATGTGACCAATGAAATTAAACATTCTTTTTCATCAAGTCTCTCAACAGAGCACTTAGAGTTGCAAAGTCTTATAGGTATCTGTAACAGTAACTGCCCATTTATTTATTTATTTATTAATATAACTTATAGAGCGCGTACATTTGCCCGCGGGCGTCTTGGCGCTATGAATACCAAATAGGATTTTTTCTGAGGTAGCAACATCTGGAGACAAACCTATTACTGATTAAACAACCAGGTTTTCACCAGTTTCCGGAATTGAAGGAGCGATTGTGCAGTTCGGATTGTCAATGGGAGCGAATTCCAGAGTCTGGCTGCAGATACCGTAAAACGCCTGTCTCCCCAAGTGACCGTCCTAGTGCGTGGAACCGCTAGGTGATGCAATGACATCGATCTCAGTGGTCTTGAAGGGCGATAGATGGAGAGCTGAGTTTGTAGAAACCCAGGACCTTGGTTATGGATAGCTTTAAATGCTAAGCAGAGTGACTTAAATTTAATTCGATTTTTGATTGATAGCCAGTGATAGTTTTTTATTATATGACTGACTGAATTAAATTTTGGAGTTTTGGAGAGTAGTCTTGCTGCGGCATTTTGGATCATTTGTAACTTAGAGATAACCCGTGCTTGTGCGTTAACAAACAAACCATTACAGTAATCAAGCGAAGAGAGCACCAATGTGCTCACTACTGTTTTTCCTGCGCTATCCGACAAAAAGGGGATGATTTTCCTAATTAATCTGAGTTTATGATGAGCATTCGCCACCGTTTGGTTGGCGTGAGCTACAAAATTTAGTTGTCCATGCCAAGAAATGAACGCACCATAGAAACATCTTGTGATACCGCTTCTACTTTAGCAGGATCTGGCACCATACCCCCATCAGAAAAGATATTGCCAAATAATTTCAGCTCTGTCTTATGGAACTCACACTTGTCTGCATTCAAAGTCCAACCTGCTTCAGCAAGGAAATGACACACTTGTGTAAGAGCTTTATCATGTTCTTTTTGTGTAGTTCCGAAAATCAATATGTCATCATTGTATTTGAATGCATTCATGACAGGCTACATGCTACGTCAAATGACATCTTGAAGCAGTTCAGCAGCAAATTACACACCAAAACATAGTCTTTTGTATCGAAACAGACCAACATGTGTGAAAAAGGTTGTAATGTGCCTGCAATGTTCTTCAAGTTCTAACTGATGATATTCTTTATTTAAATCAAGGTGAGAGAAGACGTTTGTAACATTTAATTGTGTTATCATGTCAGTTAAATGTCAATGTGGATGTCGTTCTTGTTCAAGTGCTTTGTTTGCCTGAAACATGTCTACGCATATGCATACAGCTCCTTCACTGTTCTTTTTAGGCACTACCACTATGGGAGAAACCAATGGCATTGAACCAGTTGAACGCTCAGTAATGTCATGCTTAAGTAATGCTTCAAGTTCTTTTTCAAAAGTTCTTGCAAATGAAAAGCAATCTTTCTATGTCTCTGAGCAACATGACCGACTTCCTCATTAATATGCAACTTTATTTCATAGTCTAAGGTTTTCCAAACCATGAAATAACGAAGGGAACTGACTTACTACTCCTTGGTGAGCATTCATGTTGTAATTCACCGAAATCAGTTCCATATCAGTGTTGTGCTGAAACTGAGTAGACAGGTACTTGACCCCCTGCATGGAAGCACTTGGATGGGTGCTTGCACCTTCATTTTCTTGTGTTTCATTGTTACTACAAATGAACCTTGACTTTTTAATAGCGCTCGATGCAGCCCAAGTGTCTACCTTGGTTTTCGATGGCATAAGTTGCAGCAATGGCAATAGCTCATTGTATTTCTTCTCAGGGATAATGTTTATCGATGCACCACTGTTGATATTGAAAGGTATCGAACAACCATTTGCTTTCAGTGTAATCTTCGGACAATGTTTGAATGACTTTGGTGCTTTGGCATGTTGATCTTTCTTTGACTGTCATTTTTCTTCACAAGCGGCCAAACCAACATGCACACGCTTTCCTGACATGGCACAATGATTTCCATTACTTTCACTTGATACTGATACAGAAGAACAGTTTGACTATGCTTTGGATGACGATTGACTTCAATCATTGACGATTTGTCTCAACTGATGTTGCCGCTTGGCCTTTTGGGTGTACGTCGGATGTTGCTTCTGGAACGTTCTGGCAGCCATTTTGTCTTTGCGCCATGGCGCACTTACTTTTTCCTTCGCTTTGCAAACTGTCATAAAATAGTTCTCCTTCCCACAGCCTTTACATATCTGTCCAAAAGCAGCACATTTACCTTTGTGTGCAAACGAGAATCCACATCTACAACACAGCTTCTTTTTTACGTTTAGACATCACTTTGTGTTCTTCAGGCAATGGTTTGGCTTACTTTTTATACTCATGGCTGATTTACTCTAGGCACCTCTGGCCTCCATTTCAGCAGCTGGTCTTTCAGCTCGCTCCTCAGCTCTGGCAGCCATCAACACTCACTCCAGACTAAGAGTTTCTCTCAGCATTTGTCTCCTGAATGATTTGGACAAGCAACCCCGGAAAAAGTTACAAAGCTTCCTCACCATTAAAATCAATAAACTTACCATGCTTGATGAGTGTATCGTGTCTCTCCACAAATTTGTCAATGGTTTCATCAACTTTCTGCCATTCTTGGTTGAAGATGCATGGTTCGTAATCAACATTTGGCATCGGATTCAACACTCCTTTTATTTGATATGTGACAACTTTGTCAGGTTGCAACATTTTCTATATCACTTGTTTTGCCCCATCACCTAAAAGCTATTTGAGATACTTGATAATCTTTTTGTAATCAGTCTTTTAAGTGCATTAATAAAATAATCAAAGATCTCTACCCAAGCAGTCCATCTTTTGTCAGTATTTTGCGTTTTTGGCCACCTCGCAGCTTGCTCTCGGTGACCTCCAATGGTCCCCACACCCCTTCAGGAGACTTACTCTCATGTCCCACCTCTCTACTATGTGACCGTTAACTTGGTGAAGCTGCCTCAGGAAGGGCCAATCATAGTCCAAGGGCAGCAAATGCCTTTTGAGAAGACAGGCATGGTTGTCTGCAGGAGGATCCAGGGGAGCTCACTTTCCTTCTGCTGAGACCATCCAGGAGATCCGCTGCTCCAATCTGGGTCTGCAGCCGCAACCAGGGGAATAGGTGGAAGTGCCTTACTGCCTGGGCAGACCCAGCAGTATCGTCCTTTTAACCTCCTTGGGCCCCAAGGTCTGTTGTGGCTGGTGTAAGGGTCACCATTTCCCTCCCTCCAGGCTTTGCAATCGCTAGAGGGCTTGCGGGCCTAGTCCACTCTCTGCAGTGACTGATGTAGAAGGCCTTGCCGTTGCCAGGTTTGTTGCTCCCCCTGGCAGTGAGGACCAATTCCATTGTGCTGCGATTTACCTGCACCGCCAACAGTCGCAGCACCACCGGGGCAGCTCACGGCCCTGGACGCTGTGAAGAGGTCAGTAGGGGCCTGCCCATTCAGTAGGATAATTGTAGTGCTCGGCGGGCCATGGGGGACTTAGAGTTTATGTGTCCGACTTCACCGTCATCTTGGTCACGGCCCCTAACAGAGTATTATAGTTCATCTCTCAGAACTGAGTGAATGATTTGTGTTTCATTTTGTACAGACTTTGTGTGTGCAAATTTGTCACAAATTTCTTGCTCACATTGCTACAGCTATAAGGAGTTTTTCATTCATGTAGCATCTTCCCCAGCTAGGGTACCCGCCAATGACAACGCCACACACAAAGCTTAATTTTACATGTCTTTATTCGTCTGCGTGTAACTGCGAACTCCACATTCTTTACCAGCCTTCAGTGCATTCCGCTCAAGCACTTATTTCACAGTTCTACAGAGTCCCTCAGGAGCCAAAAGGGTTGCATAATTTCTAACTCCAAAGACACTACATCTCCCCATCTGTTTTTGACAAAATATATAGATAGACATATACAATTAAATCTCTTCAGTCAATCTTTTTGGCGTTTAAATTATTCAACCTGATCTTGTCTGAAACTGGGAACTGTCATCACCAATGTCCAGGATCTTTGTCGGCGGCGTAGATGTAACAGTAGTCACTGATGGTTCAGACCCAGTCTCTCCTTCAACAGTTGCATCTGCTGAACGATTATTTGAAGTGATAAGAGTCTCTGCTAATAGACATCCCAAGGCGCTGGGCAGCCACTATGTGTCCCCTGGTAGACACCACTTGAAAAGGTTCTGCACTGAATGGCACATCAGATTTTCTTCTCCCAATCCGTCATGCGAGCATTCGTTCTTGTTTGCTAAAGATGGGGCTCTTCGCATGTTGTTTTTGGTCAGCATCTGTTTTCATCTTTTGTTTGTTCACCAAGTCTTTCTCTTGAGTTGCTTTCTCATCTCTCTTTCTCTGATTGGTCTATTGAGGCAATTTGGTGTTTACTGCTCTCAAGATTAACAGGCTGCACTACTGTCTTCTGTGTACTAATAAACTGCTCAACAAGTCCGCTGACCTGCGGCCACAAAGGTATACTCTTTTGATAGTTTATATTCAAATGCTCCAAGAAATCTGTAAACTCTTGACTATTTAAAGGCAGGCCATTATCAAACTTCACTATGGCTGCCACACCCTTTGTCGCAACTCGTTCTTGTTTCGTAGACGAAAGTTCTTCAATTAATGGAAATCGGGAATACTGGACCATAATCACCAGCAGGGGATGTCCATAGTCGAGTGGAGCGAAAAAGTCAATGGCTGTTCGCTCCGATGCATGCATTTGTAGTTGATGTGGTTTGGCTTTGAGCGTAGTTTTTGAAGAAAGGCATTTGAATAGATGACAAGTTTTTAATTCCTTCTCAACCGTCATCAAGATAAAGAAACCAGACACTGTCTTGGAGAGCTTGTTTAGTGGCAACGATTCCACAAGGTCCTTTATGGGCCACATCAATTATTTTCTGTCTCTGACTCTCCGGAATCATAATTGTCGACCCTCATAGGATAACTCCTTCCTGAGTTATAGACCGTTAATCCTTGACATTTTTGTTTTTTTATATTTACCATCACTGGTGAGCTCTCAAGGGTGTTGGTTCCATGACTGATGTGTGATTATATCCTTCAACTTTAACATGTCACTATCATGGCAGGGAAAATCTGGGCTATCTAAATAGCAGTTGATGTGTTCTATTTTTTAAATAAATTGATATAGGCCTCAGCTGTCTTGGATGGAGTACTGTGATCTTTTATAGATACTCTGGAAAAGTAGTCAACAGGGCTCTGATCTTTCCTTGGACAATGCACTATAGAGTATTTATAGACGGTAAGCGTAAAAGGCTTTGAGTACAAGAACGCCTGGAAATGTTCACCAGCCCATACCACAGCAAAATGTTCTTTTTCAGGTTGTGAGTGAGCATGTTCTGTTTGAGACAAACATCTACTTGTATATGCCACAATATGCCTTTAAGCATTCAAGTGTTCCCTGTGCTGTGCAAGGATAGTGCCAAAACCGACGGGGCTAGTTTCAATAATAACCTCTGTATGAAGGTTAGGATTGAAGAACTCCATTTCCGTAGCATTCTAAATGGCTTGTTTAATTCTTTTAAAGCTTTTCTCACATTCATGTGACCAATGAAATTAAACATTCTTTTTCATCAAGTCTCTCAACAGAGCACTTAGAGTTGCAAAGTCTTATAGGTATCTGTAACAGTAACTGCCCATTTATTTATTTATTTATTAATATAACTTATAGAGCGCGTACATTTGCCCGCGGGCGTCTTGGCGCTATGAATACCAAATAGGATTTTTTCTGAGGTAGCAACATCTGGAGACAAACCTATTACTGATTAAACAACCAGGTTTTCACCAGTTTCCGGAATTGAAGGAGCGATTGTGCAGTTCGGATTGTCAATGGGAGCGAATTCCAGAGTCTGGCTGCAGATACCGTAAAACGCCTGTCTCCCCAAGTGACCGTCCTAGTGCGTGGAACCGCTAGGTGATGCAATGACATCGATCTCAGTGGTCTTGAAGGGCGATAGATGGAGAGCTGAGTTTGTAGAAACCCAGGACCTTGGTTATGGATAGCTTTAAATGCTAAGCAGAGTGACTTAAATTTAATTCGATTTTTGATTGATAGCCAGTGATAGTTTTTTATTATATGACTGACTGAATTAAATTTTGGAGTTTTGGAGAGTAGTCTTGCTGCGGCATTTTGGATCATTTGTAACTTAGAGATAACCCGTGCTTGTGCGTTAACAAACAAACCATTACAGTAATCAAGCGAAGAGAGCACCAATGTGCTCACTACTGTTTTTCCTGCGCTATCCGACAAAAAGGGGATGATTTTCCTAATTAATCTGAGTTTATGATGAGCATTCGCCACCGTTTGGTTGGCGTGAGCTACAAAATTTAGTTGTCCATGCCAAGAAATGAACGCACCATAGAAACATCTTGTGATACCGCTTCTACTTTAGCAGGATCTGGCACCATACCCCCATCAGAAAAGATATTGCCAAATAATTTCAGCTCTGTCTTATGGAACTCACACTTGTCTGCATTCAAAGTCCAACCTGCTTCAGCAAGGAAATGACACACTTGTGTAAGAGCTTTATCATGTTCTTTTTGTGTAGTTCCGAAAATCAATATGTCATCATTGTATTTGAATGCATTCATGACAGGCTACATGCTACGTCAAATGACATCTTGAAGCAGTTCAGCAGCAAATTACACACCAAAACATAGTCTTTTGTATCGAAACAGACCAACATGTGTGAAAAAGGTTGTAATGTGCCTGCAATGTTCTTCAAGTTCTAACTGATGATATTCTTTATTTAAATCAAGGTGAGAGAAGACGTTTGTAACATTTAATTGTGTTATCATGTCAGTTAAATGTCAATGTGGATGTCGTTCTTGTTCAAGTGCTTTGTTTGCCTGAAACATGTCTACGCATATGCATACAGCTCCTTCACTGTTCTTTTTAGGCACTACCACTATGGGAGAAACCAATGGCATTGAACCAGTTGAACGCTCAGTAATGTCATGCTTAAGTAATGCTTCAAGTTCTTTTTCAAAAGTTCTTGCAAATGAAAAGCAATCTTTCTATGTCTCTGAGCAACATGACCGACTTCCTCATTAATATGCAACTTTATTTCATAGTCTAAGGTTTTCCAAACCATGAAATAACGAAGGGAACTGACTTACTACTCCTTGGTGAGCATTCATGTTGTAATTCACCGAAATCAGTTCCATATCAGTGTTGTGCTGAAACTGAGTAGACAGGTACTTGACCCCATGCATGGAAGCACTTGGATGGGTGCTTGCACCTTCATTTTCTTGTGTTTCATTGTTACTACAAATGAACCTTGACTTTTTAATAGCGCTCGATGCAGCCCAAGTGTCTACCTTGGTTTTCGATGGCATAAGTTGCAGCAATGGCAATAGCTCATTGTATTTCTTCTCAGGGATAATGTTTATCGATGCACCACTGTTGATATTGAAAGGTATCGAACAACCATTTGCTTTCAGTGTTATCTTCGGACAATGTTTGAATGACTTTGGTGCTTTGGCATGTTGATCTTTCTTTGACTGTCATTTTTCTTCACAAGCGGCCAAACCAACATGCACACGCTTTCCTGACATGGCACAATGATTTCCATTACTTTCACTTGATACTGATACAGAAGAACAGTTTGACTATGCTTTGGATGACGATTGACTTCAATCATTGACGATTTGTCTCAACTGATGTTGCCGCTTGGCCTTTTGGGTGTACGTCGGATGTTGCTTCTGGAACGTTCTGGCAGCCATTTTGTCTTTGCGCCATGGCGCACTTACTTTTTCCTTCGCTTTGCAAACTGTCATAAAATAGTTCTCCTTCCCACAGCCTTTACATATCTGTCCAAAAGCAGCACATTTACCTTTGTGTGCAAACGAGAATCCACATCTACAACACAGCTTCTTTTTTACGTTTAGACATCACTTTGTGTTCTTCAGGCAATGGCTGATTTACTCTGGGCACCTCTGGCCTCCATTTCAGCAGCTGGTCTTTCAGCTCGCTCCTCAGCTCTGGCAGCCATCAACACTCACTCCAGACTAAGAGTTTCTCTCAGCATTTGTCTCCTGAATGATTTGGACAAGCAACCCCGGAAAAAGTTACAAAGCTTCCTCACCATTAAAATCAATAAACTTACCATGCTTGATGAGTGTATCGTGTCTCTCCACAAATTTGTCAATGGTTTCATCAACTTTCTGCCATTCTTGGTTGAAGATGCATGGTTCGTAATCAACATTTGGCATCGGATTCAACACTCCTTTTATTTGATATGTGACAACTTTGTCAGGTTGCAACATTTTCTATATCACTTGTTTTGCCCCATCACCTAAAAGCTATTTGAGATACTTGATAATCTTTTTGTAATCAGTCTTTTAAGTGCATTAATAAAATAATCAAAGATCTCTACCCAAGCAGTCCATCTTTTGTCAGTATTTTGCGTTTTTGGCGATATCAAACGGTGGTGTTGGTTTCAGAAAAGCGTCAGCGTTGAACCATTTATGGGAATGGTTGATATTGAAGGTGGATCTCTCTTCACCTCCCTCAGCAGTTCATCCTGAATCAGTTTATGTGGGCCATCTCTACAGCCTTGAGATGTGCTGGCCTCTGAATCTTCATTGATGATTTTTGAAACGACAGCATCGGTTTTTGCCTCCATTGTGGCATCTGCTTGTGAGTGTACCGGCTCACTTTACTCACGTTCTGGTGAGTAAACAATTGTTTTATTCTTTTACATCTCGTTGCGTGCACTTTGTCTTCACCACTTTCAAAGTGTAATGTTATCTTGCAACTTGTGATTATTAATAGCTGCTCTTTGAAAACCTGGTTGTAACGGCCTTTAGCGTTAACGCTGCGGATTATGTATAACTGTATATTGCGTAGTAGCACAGTATGTTAATGTACGGTCTAGCAAGCAGGTATTTGGTCAATGATTTGTAGATTTCTTTGCAATGCGTTTGTTGTTTTCGACTTCTTTACAGCTGCTGGAGTTTTGACTCCACACGAGTTAAGCATCGATTCCATGCATCGACTGCAACAAACATGTGTGGCACGCACCAGCAGTTTGCTCGGACCACGGCAAACTCTCTGGGAGAGCACTGTCGATCTTCGGGTTACTTATCCCGTAACTTGTCGCAAGTTGTAGCGTCTTCCCCATTCAAGGTACCCGCCAATGACTACGCCACATACGGAGCTTAGTTGTTCGAGGCATATGAGCTGTAGATCATATGCTGTGCATAGATCGCCATCTAGTGTTGGTTCCGGATGTTTGCACTTAGTTTTTCTTCGAAGAAGTCTTTCCAGTCATGAGGTAGGTTACACCTTCTTTCGGTGATAGTGCACATGGGCATCAACTCCATTGTTAGATTGTTTTTTCAGCCATCGGGCTCGGACGTTTATCGTTGCACTCCGGTTCAACACTGTTCCTTCGGTTCCCCTCGGCGCGCAAGATACTCACCCTCAATAGTATTGCTTTCGATCGCGTCTCCTTTTCTACCACACATCAAATAATCTTTCGATCCGGAAGTTCGTGGAAGGCCGTCGGGCCTACCTGCAGTCGATCGAACAAACTCCCTTCAAATTCTGCCCTCGGTGGCACACGAAATACCCGCGCACCGAATCACACAAAGTGTGTAATCTGTGTTTGTCCTCCGAACACAGAGAACAAGACTGCAATGCTTGCCAGGCTTTCTGCTCCAAGAACTCACTCCGCGATCGTCAGGCTTGACAACGCAACATGCAGAGCCAGCATACAAGCTCCATTCCGGACATCTTTGGTCAACATTCCGACGAAGAGACCGGCGAGGCCATGGGAACCGAAGAGGAGCAGGAACCAATCGCTATCTCAGAACTCGACTCCGACCAAGAGGAAGATATCCCACAGAGTCAGCGTACTGTGAGTACAGCTCCCCCCTCGTCCCAAGAGACAATTCACAGTAAAAAATAGGCTCCGGTCCAACTAGGGCCCCAGTCGGCACCGATATCACCCTTCTGAAGCCCCGCCCTCTGGCTCATCATCGAAGTCTTCCAAAAAGCCTTTCGGCTCCGAAAAGACTTCTCCAAACTGAGTTTGAAGCCCAGACCTTCGGGATCGAAGCACAAGTCCGGCACCCACCCCCACCATTCGGCCCCCAAAAAATTGTCGGATCCGAAGGCATCAGCAGTTTCGACTGCAGCACTGAAAATGTTTGCGCCGAAACAGACATAAATGCAAAAAACAACTGCAAAGCCCAGTTTCGAGGCCCCAACCGAAAAACCGGATCAGAAACAAAAGATTTTGTATATCCATCCACAGTCTGGCCATACCACCACTAAAGTGACTCTCAAAAGAAGGGCTGATGCAGAAGAAGAATATCAAATCCCTCTAAAGAAGAGATCTGTTGGAACTAACCCTTCCCCTCTTCCTTTTCCTCCACCTATTCTTCCTTCATCACCCAGCTGCAACCAATTTCACCTGAACATTCACCACCACATACACCTGACAACCATGATGATAGGGAGGATGATCAGGATAGGGATGATGATCAGCCATTACAAGACCCATGGGAAGATTATAACACCAATTCGCCCACAGGCAATGGTCCAGACCTGTACCCTACCTAACCCTCTCCACCAGATGATAGTGTAGGCTACATTGAGTTACTGGGTAGAGCCGCCAACTACCATGGGGTGCAGCTACATAAGGAGTCATTAGAAGAGGATATCCTCTTTGAAACCCTCAGTACCACACAGAAGTCATTACATACACTACCCGTGCTTAAAGGGATGGTCAGGCATGTAGATGGCATTTTTATGACCCAGTTAAAGCTCGTATTCTTACCCCTAGAGTGGACAAAAAGTACAAGCCAGCACCATCGGACTCAGTATATATAAGGGGACAAATGCCACTAGACTCTCGGGTTGTCTCCAATGCAAGAAAAAGAGCCAACTCCCAGATAACAGAGAGGCTCCACCTCCTGATAAGGAATCAAAACCTATTGACGCACTGGGAAAAGAGTAGCTTCTCATGCAGCCAATTTCTGGCATGTCTCCAACACTCAGGCACTGTTAACACAATATGACTGTGCACACTGGGATGAAATGGAATAAGTAATACAATATTTATCCCAGGAACACAAATCAAAAGCACAAGATCTGGTTCATGAAGGGCAACTTATTGCTAACAATCAAATAAGATGCTCTTTAGATACTGCAGACACCTTTGCTAGAGCTATAAACACTAGTGTCCTTCTAAGAAGGCATGCCTATCTCCGTATATCTGGTTTTAAACCTGAGGTTCAAACCTCCATTTTAAATACCCCATTCGATAAGGAACATCTGTTTTGCCCAGTGGTAGATTCTTTAACTTGAGAAAATGAAGAAAGACACTGAGGTAGCCAAATCTGTGGGAGCTCTTCAGTCCACAGGGTTGTGCTTTCTTTTGACGCTCGTTTTACTGAGAAGGTTCCACGAACACCTCATCAGAGGCTACCTCCACCTATAAGGGCAATAACCAACCCTCTTCATCTAGGGGTTATTTCAGAGGAGGTTACAGAGGTAACAACGGTAAGGGTAAGGGCCGGGGTTCAAACACACGCACCTCCCCTGCCAACACAAGCAGTGACTTGCCTCCACTTTCTCCCGAGCACTCAACACCTTTCGGGGGAAGACTGTCAGATTTTCTACCAATCTGGCAATCAATAACAACAGACAATTGGGCACTCCAAATTATCTGTTCTGGTTACTGCCTGGAATTTATCAACACGCCTCCAAATATTCCACCAAAGCCCCACAAACTATCACCAGACCATCTACACCTCCTCAAACAAGAGGTTCAGTCTCTACTTCTAAAAGGGGCTATAGAGACTGTGCCGCCCCAACATCACGGGTTGGGCGTATACTCCTTTTATTTCCTAATTCCCACAAAAAGACGGTTCTCTCAGACCAATTTTAGATCTCAGAAAACTCAACCGGTACATTCAGTCAGACCATTTCCACATGGTGACACTTCAACAGGTACTTTCTGTACTACAAAAAGGTGATTTTCTATCTACTCTAGATCTCAAATCGCCTACTTTCATATGCCAGTTCACCCTGCTCATCGCAAATTCCTCAGGTTTGTGGTAGTGGGTCAACACTATCAGTTCAGGGTACTCCCATTCGGAGTCAATACCGCCTCCAGAGTCTTCACAAAGTGTGTGGCGGTAGTAGCTGCTCACCTAAGGAGACAAAAAATTCACGTCTTCCCGTACTTAGAAGACTGGCTTATCAAAGCCAACATATACAAACAATGTCTGCAGCACACTTTCAGGACAATTCGGTTACTGCATCAACTAGGGTTCACAATCAATGTGCCAAAGTCACATCTCCAACGAACCAATACAAAGGACTACCTAGGCGCCACAATTGATGCTCCAAAAACTCTCGCTTTTCCCAGCTCAGCCAGAATTCGAAATATTCAGGCTTTAGTTTTCCTCTTTCAACCCAGCCATTGGATTCAGCTCGAACTTACATGCAGCTACTGGTAATGATGTCATCCTGCATCATGATAGTTCCTCATGCCGGACTGCACATGCGTCCACTTCAAGAATGCTTAGCCAGTCAGTGGAACCAGTCACAAGGTCTGTTGACCGATCTAGTGTTGGTAAGCGGTTGTACTCATCGCTCTCTGCTGTGGTGGAACACACAAAATGTATCAAAAGGACAGCCGTTCATAGCCCCGATTCCACAGATAGTACTGACAGCGGACGCGTCCCTCACTGGCTGGGGAGCTCATCTACAACAGCAGACAGTGCAAGGCTTGTGAAGCCACCTTCAGAAGGAGCTCCACATCAATCCCGTAGAGCTTCTTGCAATATTCCTAGCACTCAAAGCGTTTTAAACTCACCTAGAGGGCAAAGCTGTCCTAATTCGTACAGACAACATGACAGCTATGTTTTACATACAAAAACAGGGGGGGGCACTCTCTCCAACTGTCCCACTTAGCCTAAGACATCTGAAGGTGGGCTATTCAACACAAAATGTATCTCCTAGCGGAACATCTCCCAGGAGTCAACAACCAGATTGCAGATCTCCTCAGCAGGCAGAAACAGCAAATACACGAATGGGAACTCCACCCTCAGGTCCTCCTTCCATACTTTCAACGTTGGGGAGTCTGTCACATTGACCTGTTCGCCACATACCAGAACTCTAAATGCACAAACTTTGAGTCCAGGTATCCACACCCATTGTCCTAAGGCAATGCACAATTGATGAATTGGTCAGGGATATTTGCTTACGCTTTTCCGCCTTTCCGCCTCCCACTCATTCCATTAGTGGTTTGGAAACTCAACCAAGCGTCCCTGACACTAATCCTAGTTGCTCCCACATGGGCATGTCAGCCTTGGTTCTCAGCCCTTTTGGAACTCTCAGTTGTTCCTCATCAGAAACAACGTCTTACACCCAATCTTCTCACACAGAGCCATGGAAACATAAGACATTCAGATCCCAGTCTACTCAATCTGGCGATCTGGCTCCCGCAGTCTTAGAGTTTGGCTATCTTAATTTACTGCCAGACTGCATAAATATTATCAAAGAGGCTAGACGTCCTACCACAAGAGCTTGCTATGCATCAAAGGAAGCGGTTTCTGATATACTGTATAACAACCACATTAACCCACTTGATGCTTCTGTACAAAACATTATATGTTATCTGCTACATCTAGAACATTCAATTTAGCGTACACATCCATATGTTTACATTTGGCTGCAATAGCTGCATACCTCCAGAATAGAGAACATCTATCGCTTTTTAAAGTGCCTGTTATCAAAGCCTTTATGGAGGGACTCAAAAGAGTCATTCCCCCGAGACGTCCACCTGCTCCAGTGTGGAATCTCAACATTGTTCTCACCAGACTAATGGGTCCACCCTTTGAACCATTGCACAAACGTGAACTGCAATTTCTCACATGGAAGGTTGCTTTCCTTGCTGCTATCACATCACTCAGAAGAGTGGATGAGCTTCAGGCATTACGTATAGAAGAACCCTTTTTACAAATGCACCAAAATAAAGTGGTTCTTCGGACTAATCCTAAATTCCTTCCTAAATTCATTTCTGCTTTTCATATCAATCAATCTGTTGAGTTACCGGTGTTCTTCCCTCAACCAGATTCAGTGGCAGAACATGCCTTACACAAATTGGATGTGAAGAGAGCATTGCTTTATTACATAGAAAGGACAAAACCTTTCCGTAACACAAATCAACTTTTTGTCGCTTCTGCTCTGCCACACATAGGCAATCCCATATCAAAATCAGGTATTGCACGGTGGATAGTCAAGTGTATTCAAATATTATATGCAAAAGCAAAACAAACGTTAACAGCTCCCCCTAGAGCACACTCTTCACGCAAACTGGGGGCTTCTATGGCATTCTTAGGGAATACACCCATAGATGACATATGCAAAGCTGCAACATGGTCTGCACCTCACACATTCACAAAACATTATTGCGTAGATCTGTTAGCAAAACAGCAAGCTAGAGTGGGCAGGCAGTTTTATGTACACTATTTCAGACTACTGCAATAGATACAGGTTAGTCACCGCTCTGGGAGATGACTGCAATATAGTCTATGCACAGCATATGATCTCCAGCTCATATGCCTCAAACGGAAAATGCTACTTAGCCAGTATGCATCTGTTCTTGTCATATAGAGCTGTAGAGTCATATGCTCCCACTCGCCTCCCCGGGTACCTACACCTGTTGCAGTAATGTCTTATTTAGATACATGCATTCATGTACATCTCTTATTACTACTTTCACTAACTCCATTATCACCCTCTGTGGGACAACAATCTAACAATGGAGTCAACGCCCATGCGCACTATCACCGAAAAGAGGAGTCACCTACCTTGTGACAGGAAAGACTTCCCCACGCATTCAGGAGACATGGTAGACGTAACCGAGTTGAGTTTCACGTAATTTATTAAGTAGTTACAGCAAGCCCCACAAGGAGCAGCCTGCTAGCTGCTCAGTCCATCTTCCAACTGACAACACTCACACCAGGCACCCAAGCATTCCACTAATGTCAATCACACCAACATTCTACACGGAACACTCACACTGTCTGAGCAGCTCGGGACAAGGTGAAAAGGAAAATTACAGCATTACATGAGAATCCTACAACTTCTTTGAAGAAAAACAAAGTGCAAACATCCGGACCTGACACTAGATGGCGATCTGTGCACAGCATATGACTCTACAGCTCTACATGCCAAGAACAGATGCATACTGGGTAAGTAGCATTTTCCTTATTCATCTTTATTCGTCTGCGTGTGACTGCAAACTAAACCTTCTAAATCAGTCATCAATGCATTCCACTCTAACACTTATGTCACAGTTCTACGGAGTCCCTCAGGAGCCAAAAGAGTTTAACGCACAAGACACTACAATTCTCTGTTGAATTTTTGCGGTGCCTGCGTCTTTGAAAGGCCTCTGCATATTGACCTTATGCAGCTTTGGACTTGCAGAATTCAAAAGTTACAATGGTTGTTGCTTCATTACATTCTAATACTTTTAAAAGAAGCATTGCCTCCTGCTTCAAGTGCCAAACACTGTTCTGAGCTCAAATGCACCCACCTGCAGTAGTGTTCAGATGGGGAAAAAGGTATAAAAGCTACTTGCAATTGAGGTGCAGAAGAAAAACTGGTGGCTGGGAAAAGTGCTGTGAAACGAGGTACCAATTTAGAAGTCTCCTGAATTACAGTTATGCAACAGGTATTGTATGGAACTATGCAGCAATGCAACTGGAAGTGTTCAGCCTTCTAGGTTAGTGATGTGTGATTAACAGTTTGGGATATATCTTGCACTCTTAAATTAATATTCATTGTTGAGATATTCCTCAAAATGACGATATTTCTTACTCATATGTTAATAAAATACCGATATTTGCTTGGCTGATAGCATTATACAATACCAATCTTTGTGTATGCACCCTTAGTTTTCACTTTCAAGAGCACAAGATTCTCTGATAAGTTTGTCAACTTCCACGCACCCCTAGCACTGTAAACATAACTCAGATGAAAGAGTGAATAACACCTGCCTTCAGAGGTTATAGTTTAATCCGGGTTCTGGGAAAATGAGTCCAAGTATGACCCACACACATTTTGGGATACTGATGAATATAAGATAGGATAATTTTCAAGTAGTATTTGTTGTCAAAAGAAGTCTGGTTGGGAGTCATTGGGTTAGCTAGCTGATTCCAACCCCCAAAATGATTAAATCCCTTAGAGAAGGTGGATGTATGGTATCTAAATCGCTTAATTAACGTGGGGGATTTGCAGCTCGCTACTGCGAGGACTGCTGGTTTTGGAGAATCAGATGGAAAATTGCATAATTAAGTGATTACATGTACAAGATAGAACTTGGCGACCTCACTTAGGTGCTCTGTTGTTTGTTCTTTGTGTGACACTTAAAGCCTGATTATGTACATCTTTACATCTTTTTACTCACATGCTGTATATCTGTACAATCCTTGTCTCTGACTCACCTTCACTTGGGCAATCTTATTATTGCTTGTAGATTGGTTTGTCTGTCTTCTCCTTACCTTTGATCCTAGGTTGCATTATTATGGCTGAAGAGTTTTGAAAATTTTTGTAAACATTTTTCGCTCACTGTTGGTAACCTAGAGCCTTTTAAGATCTCTGTTTCTTATTATATATGAAATGTGAAGCTGTATACCTGCCACTTATGTGCACTGTTTTCCTTATCTGTTCCCATGTGCCCATTTAAATCCTCTGACAGTCCTGCAAAGGGAGGATGACACCTGTACCCAGTGCTGAAGTTGAAGATACTGTAGTCTAGCCCCCTCGGAAAGCTTAAAGTCCTATTTGCATTGGTTGAAGGATTTAAAGGAATTCCCCTTAAAAAGCTCTCGGAGTGTCCAGCACCCCCTTTCTGACCAGGCCAAGAAGGAGTGTGAATACAAAGCAGGCGGGAAGCGTGGGTTGCGTGCAATAGGTGTGAGGAGATGGGAAAGAAGTGAGACCACTGGACAATGCTAGCTTATCCCAGATATCTAGTACAGATTTTGTCGGGACTCCCGTGGAAGCCAGGCAAGTTCCCATATGGGTCTGCAGGCCACCGGCCTACCCATATGAAACCAGACCTTCTCGCTCTCCCAGGCAGTCCTTTCCAAAATAAAACAAAGCTGAGAGGCCCAATAATACTCCCTTAAATAGGGACAAGCCAGCCCCCCCATCTTGCGGTAGCAAAAGTATTTTATTAGAGAAGCGTGCCCGATGCCCCCCCCAAAAGATGTTAGTAAGTTCACGCTGAAGGTTCTGAATCTGGTGCTGCGGGAAAGGCGTGGATAAAGTCTGGAAGAGATATCATATTTTCGGTAGCACCGACATTTTAACTGTGTACATGCGGCCCAGCCAGGAAAGGGAGAGAAACTTCCATGTGCGCAAATCCTCTACAACGGCCTTCTTACATTCTTGCCAATTGGCTTGCGACCACTTGTTATGGTTAGGGGTCAAGTTGAGACCTAGGTACCGAATGGAATGGGAAGCCCATTAATAGGGGACAAGAGACTGGAGCACGGGGATCTCTGATTTAGGGATTGTGAGATTCAATGCCCACGATTTAACGTGGTTGATTTTGAGGCCCGAAACAAGTTTGAACGACTGAAGCTGCCCATGAAGGGTGGGTAAAGAAGTTCACGGGCGGGACAATGTGAGGAGGAGGTCATCCACAAACACAGCTATTTTATGGTCCACACCTCCAAGAGTGATGCCAATAATACCAGGAGACTGGCGTATCATGACGGCGAGGGGCTCTACAACAAGTGCAAATAATAGGGGGGATATAGGGCAGCCATGTCGGTGCCCCTATGGACAGAAATGGGACCCATAAGTTGGCCGTTGACCCGTACCTGGGCTAGAGGTGAGATGTAGGGAGCCATGATCCTAGCAATCATTCGAGGTCCCAGCCCTATTTTATGCAGGACAGCCCGGAGAAAGGCCCAATCCATCCGGTCAAATGCTTTTTCAGCATTGAGTGACAATAAGCACCCAGGTATGTTCCAGTGGTGAGCCTTCCCAACCAAGTGAGCGATGCGCCGCACATTGTCTGTCCCCTGCAGATGGCGAATGAAGCCAACCTGATCTGGCTTAATAAGCCTGGGTAGATGCGCGTTGAGTCGTTTGGCCAGAATTTTGGTATAGAGTTTAGGGTCCGTGTTTAAAAGCGCAATGGGGCGGAAAGAGGAACCTAATGTGAGGTCCTTCCCTGGTTTGGGAAGCAGTGCGATCTCGGCCAGCGCCATAGAGGCGGAGGGCCCTCCAGTATCTGAGAATGAGTTCGAAAGGCGAAGTAAATGCTCTTGAAGCTGTTGAAGAAAAGTGTGATGAAAGGAGACCGGGAAGCCACCCGGACCCGGGGATTTACCAAGAGGGAGGTCCTTTTAGAGCACCAGTAAGTTCCTCCAGCATAAGTGGGTCCTCAAGGAGTTGTGCATGGTGTCGGCCGATCGGGGACCAATTACATGCCCCCAGCACTGCCAGGATCTGGTCCAGGTTGGATGGATCCCGTGCGTAGAGAGATGAGTAGTAGTCGTGGAAGGCTTTCAGTTTAGCGGCTTCAGTGGTAGCCCACGTGCCGTCATCCGATCTTATTTTAGCAATGTGTGCCTTTGCGGCCCGCTTCCGGAGGCGACGAGCCTGAACCGTTCCCAACTTATCCCACCCCATAATATTGTTGCTTCAACGCCAGGAGAGCATGCTCTGCCTTGTTAGTTCTATGGGTCCATAGCTGGCCACGGAGAATTGCTAGGCGTCGCTTGTGGAGGGCTAGAGGATGTCCCTGATCCAGTTTTTCTAGCGTTTTTATGTCACGAGACAGAGTGTCCTCAAAGAGGCGAGCTGCCCGAGCTATCGCTATAGAGGTGATACGACCCCAAATCGTGGCTTTAAAAGCACCCCAGACCACGGGGGAAACAGTTTCAGGTAGGTCATTGAACAAGAAATAGATACTTCCATGAGGTCCCGGAGAACCTGGGGAGGGAGTCGCCAACTTGGAGGGTGATGTGAGTGGGATGTGTGTTTGTGCAACAGACGCTCCACATGGGCATGGTCCAAGATGGAAATATCAGACATAGACGCCGAAAGGGCTTCACGTATCAGAGAGTGCCAAACAAATAGATAATCAGTGCGAGAATAGGAACAGTGGACATGTGAATATTAGTAGTAGTCTTGCACGGCTGGGAAGTAGTAGCACCAGATGCCTATTAAGCTAAGATCAGTAAGGTTTTTTTTCAAAGAGGACATGGCCCCCACCCCATGAAACGAGCCATCACTACGATCTAGTCCGCATCCCATACCAGATTGCAATCACCCCCAGGATAATCTGGTGGTCATCATGTGTTATCTGATCCTGTAGGAATTCCCTGATGAAGAGATCCTGCGCTTGGTTTGGAGCATAAATATTGCAAAGTGTGAGTGTCCGCGGCCCAATCCTGACCTCCAATTTAAGGAATCTACCCTCTTTGCCACAGACCACTTTGGGGACCCCCTGTTGAATATATACCCTGCAGAGGAAAGCCACTCCAGCTGTTTGGTGGGTGCAGATGCCCAGTATTGGAGATAATATCTAGGATGAGCCATACAAGGAACGTCTGCCTTTAACAGATAAGTCTCCTGTAGGAAGAAAACGTCTGGGTTCTGTTGTAATAGATTACGCCAAAACTGGCGGCGCTTGTTGGGGGAGTTGAGACCTTTCCCATTAAGGGAGAGAAAGTTCAAGCAGGGTACAGCAGTCATGGTAAGGGCAGACTACACACAGGCGACATCACGAGTAAGGAGAATAGATTATATGGCAGCACTACACAACTTCCCCCGTCAAACCCCCATAAAAAGCAAACACAACAGGTATATATCGCAATGCCCGGCGCAATGTAGAGAGGGGCCAATACAGCAAGTAACAGCCCTCGATTGAGATATGCCGCACACATGGGAGCAAAAATATCCCCTCCCTCCAAAAAGGGGAACTGCAGAGGATGAAGAAGAATTATGTCCTTCTGAAATATGGCTAATCGTTCAGTTCTCTTTAGGCTGAGAGCAGGGGCGGGGACCACCCCCCGTCCAGGGAGCGAACATGCTGGATGATGTCCTGTTTAGCTTGGGAAGAGTAGAGTTCCCCTCATTTAGACAGGTGCCACGGTCTAAGCACTCTAGCGCACTGTGGCTTTGCAAGCTCTCGGCCCAAGGGCGGCAGTCGTGAAGGCCTGGACGGCGGGGAAGTGATCGAGAGGTGAAGCAGTTGGGAGGCCTCTGAAAGGATCGTAGCACCCGGCTCTTAGATTCCCATTGAAAGATGAGTGCAAAAGGATGGCCCCCTGGTATTGGACGCCCAATTCTCGAAGTTTGTCAGTGACAAGTTTGAAGTCCCTGCGGCGGCGAAGCATGGTCAGAACTAGGTCATGGAATAACTGTATAGGAGAGCCCTTGCAGGTTAACTCCGACTTGGAACGTTCTGCCTTTAAGATGGCCTCCTTTTCTGTGAAGAAGTGGACCCTGGCCAATATATCAGGGACCAGACCGGAATGACCAGAAGGACCAGACACTCAATGAGCTTGATCAAGTGCAGGCAGAAAGGCATCGTCATCCCCTCTGATGTTGTGTAGGAGATCAGCAACTAAAGTAATAATGCCAGAGCCCTCTGCCCCTGCCGGGACACCTCTCAGGGGCAGATTGTTGTGGTGGCTCCGGTTTTCTAAGTCGTCCTGCTTAATGTGGAGCTCAATATGTTGTTCCTCCAAGAGGGCCACTCGTTGCCAGAGTTGCTCTTGATCCTCCATGCGAGCGTCGAGTGTCTTCTCAAGGTCGTCCACTCTCCCACCAATTTTCGTCACGTCTCTCCTGTGTTCCTTAATGCAGGTTTGTACCTCAGTTTAACCGGGTCGGAGGGGCCCCCAGTCGAAGAAGACATAACCGCAGTAGAGGTAGAACCAGGTTTTTTCCACAGGACCATCACAAGGTTGTCCTTCGGAGGTGCGGCCGTGTCTTTCCCAGCCTTAGAGCGTGGCATGACCCCTCCGGTACCCACGTGCCGAATGTGGAGCCAGGGCAGAAGAGTGTAACAGGAGGCCGGGTGTCTCCCCCGTATGTAGTAAAGGCAGCCGCTGTACGGAGGAGCATGGCAATCCGCAGCAAAGGGGAGAGTATCGAGGGCTTGTCCCCTTAAGAGTCTGGTGCTCCCCCCCAGGCCCCTCCCGAGCCACGTGAGGAGGCCGAGGTCACTGGTGGGATGAGGGAGAGAGCCCAGTGGGTCCTACATGAAACCTCAGCAGATGCTGTGGTTCCCCAGCCCCATAGAAGCAAGAGCCAGGTATGTAGCAGGAGGAGGAGGCCACTTGCAAGGGTGCGCGGGAAGAGCACACCCAGGCCCTCAATGTGATGTACTAAGAAGCCCAAGCGCGCTCCGGCAGCAGGGCTCAGGAAGCTAGGAGCGGGAGGCCCCCCAGCAGACGCGACCCAGGCAGAAGGTGAGGACTCAGCAAAAATCCAATGCCTCAAGAGCTTGCCGGTATTGAGAGATGCTCCTCCAGCAGGCCTTTGAGAAGGAGATACGGGGGAGCTGCAAAGTCAGTCCAGGGTCCTGGTGTGGCGCGGGCTAGAGGCAGAGAGAAGAGATAGGCCGAGGTGAGGAATCCGGTGGGAGTCGCCACTCACCTCAGCGCGGGAGGAAGCCACTCAGTGCCTCCAAAGGGCTGATTCTGTGTCAGAAAGTCTGCCAAAGGCTCTGCAGCCCCTTCTCCCTCCCCGTGCTGGAAGGCCCAAGATGGCGGTGCTCCCAAAGGCCGCGGGGCGACACACCATCGGTGCGCCAAAAGGATAGGGCCGAGCCACCAGGACCTCGCTCCAGTCCCCAGGGAGTCAGGCAGGGTCCCTCAGAATGTCACTGAAAGTCAGTAGCGGGCCCCCACTATCCAGGAACTCGCTGCAGCCCGTGTGACACAAAATGGCGGCCGCGTGTACCCAGAGCAGGCTCCCACACCAAAATAACCAGCAGCAGTCCAATGAGTGTGCCGGACAGGCAAGCGATGTCCAGTTACCTCCGGCGCCCAGGCATACCAAGCGACGTCACTGAGAGTCGGCGGGAGGTAGTCGAGGGGCCCGCTGCCCGGGTGCTCGCGCAAGATGGAAGGCGCAAGATGGCTGCCCTCACATCAGTCGTAGAGCAACACACCCTCTGTGTGTCCCAACAATGGATTTGGGCCGCTGGACCTCAGCTCCGGAACTTAGGAAAACAGGTAAGGCTCCCCGGGGTATCGTGGAAGGACGAAGGAAGAGCCTTGCTGTCCGGGGGGGCTCCGAGTCCCGGGGGATAGAAAATGGCGGCCACAGGCACTCGAGCCAGGCCTCAGCACCAAAGCCGCTAAGGGCACCTCCAGCAGCAGTCATGTGTCAAACGGGCAAGAGATTCCCGGTCACCTCCGGCGCCCAGGTACCCCAAATAGCGCCGCCGAGAAAGCCTTGATTCTGCAGTAGAAGCTTAAGAAGGCAGCGGCAGACCGGAGCTCCCACTGCGTGCGTCTCATTCCATGTTTAGCGAGACCACACACCCCCAAACTGCACTTTTGAGTAAGTTTAGATTTTTGTGCAAGTTTACTACTTTTAGATATTCACAAACTGTACTTTTTTTTCTATGGGAGGTTTTTGCAGTATCAGTGGTTGGCCAGGTGTAGTCCTGGACTTACTACTGTTTTTTTTTGTTGGGGTGGTAGTAGTAACTTGTGCTTGGAGTTTGTGAATACCAAACTAGAGTAAACATACTCAAAAGAGTAAGGTGTTTGTGAATCTGGTCACATCGGTGTTTTTTAGTTTGGTTCATCATATTAAACGACACGCCACAGCCACTCTGCATAAATTATCTACTTTACAACAAGAACTGATGAGTAGAATGGTTCTCAGTGCTAAGTTTCATAGCAGAAGGTGAAATTTGTGCCAAATTATGATTATCTCCCCTTCAATTCTCAAACAAAATGTACATCCTTGTAAATTCAATCTTGTTTCCAACAATTCTGCAGATATTGTGCAAGCGTTTCCCTCTATGTACCAGTTGAACCCTCGACCCCTCCCCCTCCCACTGAAAAGGAAAATTGATCATTTATTTTGTCAAATGTTCAAAAGTATGTATAATTTACTAGCTGGCGCCGATGATGAAAGTTACATAAAGACGAGAATAATGCATTCTTTCTTAACTATAATATTCAGCAAACAACAGAGACATTTATACAACAAGCATTTACAATGCAATGGTTTTGCCTTTGTTAAAGTTTGAGCTATTGGCATTGCTCTTGACATTATTTTTATTTGGTTTTTTTAACATAAATAAATGGCATTGTCATTTACAATGCCACTAGCTTTATCTCTCGCAAATGACACACACAAACATCCACAGAGAGCCCCCCCCAACACACACTCAGAGGCCCCCCACACACACACCCACACAGAGCCCCCCCCACACACAGCCACACAAAGCCCCCCCACACACACCCACACAGAGCCCCCCACACACTGCGAGCCCCCCACACACTGCGAGCCCCCCCACACACTGCGAGCCCCCCCCACACACTGCGAGCCCCCCCACACACTGCCGGTCCCCCACCGCCGGTTTAGCAACAGGCAGTGGTATCACTCCCTTTGTCTCGCTGGCCGGCCAATTAATGTATGCACATACTGAGCAGAGCAGGGGGCCTCAGTAGAAGTGGCCTCACTTGTTTTCAGATGTGTTTCACTAGTGTAAACTAATGCGTGCATTTTTTAAGCCCCCCCCTCCTTTTTAATGCAATTGCGCTGAAGCAGTGATTTGAGGAAAGGCATTATGCAAATGGGGGGCGATTTTTGGGTTATTTGTGTGCCCGGGCCGACTTTCAATCCCAATCCGACCCTGGGGCTAAACTGAGCAGATCACCTCATGTCACCATCAGTGTTCCACCCCTTTTCTTTCACAAAACATTGTTTCCAGGTGCGGAGACAACTGTTAGACTAGAAATAAATACTACAACTCCCAGAATGCATTAGGCTGTTAAATCCGAGATAGCGTGCTGGAGTCACCTGGTAACCTTAGGGGGGCGCTAATGGTCAGGCACACGCACACATTTGCTATGCACTTTGATACATTGCTAAAGGGGTAGGTGCGGAGGCCGCACGGAGAGGCCCAGGCGGGGACCCCTGGGGAGCCCTTGTGCCAATAGACCCTCGAGGAGCCCGACACTTGGCACGTGCTTGGAGGCTGCTGTGACAAAGGCAGTGACTATCAGCGCCACAATAGATATTTATCATCAAAGCGGGGGCGCCATGAACCGGCCACACCAACCCGCCTCTCACGTTAGTATCTCGCGCCGGGGGGGGGGGGCGAGGGGGGCTACTAGAATGTCCCGTGTCGTGTCAGGCACTTACAGGGGTGTTTACAGCTCCTTTGACTTCAGTCGGAGAGGCAGGTCTGTGGAAGAGAACTGCATGATGGGGCTATGGGAAGAGCTACAAGAGAGCACAGGGGAGAGGGGGAGAGGGGGGGAGGGGGTGGAAGGTGAGCATTAAGGTTGTGACAGATACGCATGTGGATGGAGAGAAAGGGGGTCGATAGACGGATGAATGGAAAGAGGACAGACTGAAGGGATGGAGGAGAGAAGGATGGGCGATAGATGTGTGGGTGGATGGAGAGAAGGATAAGAGGTAGATGGGTCAGCGCCTTGAAACCCTCACGGGTGAGTAGCCGAGCTACACAAAAGCATGATTGATTGATTGATTGATTGAGGGTAGGTGGGTAGGTGGTGGAGGGAAGCATGGACGGAGAGGATGATAAGAGGTAGAGAGGTAGGTGGATGGAGGGAAGCGAGGACGGAGAGGTAGGGGGTAGGTGGATGGAGGGAAGCATGGAAGGAGAGGGGGGTGAGAAGTAGGGGGTAAGTGGATGGAAGGAAGAATGGACGGAGAAGAGGATGAGAGGTAGGGGTTAGGTGGATGGAGAAAAGCATGAACGGAGAGGAGGATAAGAGGTAGAGGGGTAGGTGGATGGAGGAAAGCATGGACGGAGAGGAGGATAAGAGGTAGAGGGGTAGGTGGATGGAGGGAAGCATGGACGGAGAGGAGAAAGAGAGGTAGGGGTAGGTGGACGGAGGAAAGCATGGATGGAGAGGAGGAAAGAGATAGGGGTAGGTGGATGGAGGGAAGCATGGATGAGGAGGAGGATAAGAGAGAGAGGTAGGTGGATGGTGGGAATCATGGTCGGAGAGGAGGATGAGAGGCAGAGGGGTAGATGGACGGAGGCAAGCATGGATGGAGAGGATGAGATAGAGGTAGGTGGATGGAGGGAAGCATGGATGGTGGGGTAGGTGGATGGAGGGAAGCATGGAAGGAGAGGGGGATAAAAAGTAGGGGGTAAGTGGATGGAGGGAAGCATGGACGGAGAGGGGGATGAAAAGTAGGGGGTAAGTGGATGGAGGGAAGCATGGACGGAGAGGAGGATAAGAGGTAGAGGGGTAGGTGGATGGAGGGAATCATGGACGGAGAGGAGAAAGAGAGGTAGAGGGGTAGGTGGATGGAGGGAAGCATGGACGGAGAGGAGAAAGAGAGGTAGGGGTAGGTGGACGGAGGGAAGCATGGATGGAGAGGAGGAAAGAGATAGGGGTAGGTGGATGGAGGGATAGCACAACATTCGGCGCCAGTAGCAGCCCCAGGCTCAACACGGTACCCCCAACATAGAGCCCAAGTGCAACCACTTGTTTTAAACTGCATTACATGCTTAGAGCCACAGAGTAAAAATAAAAATGACTGTAGCTCCATTAGCTACAACGGGTACAATACTGCGCCAAGAGCAATCGTATTTAACAGCGACCAAACGCCGCCATGTATTGAAAAACCAATGGCACCCTAGTCCAAGAGCAACAACCCTAGAGCTACCGGGATCCGAAAACAGGGTCCGGTGCAGGTGCATACATAAAAAGCGCCAAAAGCCTATATTATATATATATATATATATATATATATATATATATATATATATATATATATATATATATATATATATATATATATATATATATATATACACACATATAATATATATACACATATATACACACATATATACACACATATACACATACATACACACACCAGTGTATTTAAACAGCACAATGCAGTGCCTAGACTTGCCACTCTACAGCGCCATAGGCAGCCTATTAACTGAGCCAGCGTTCCTCGCACCGCCAGTCAGCGCTGCCACAGAAAGCGGCAGAGCCCGAGAAGAAAACTTAAGCACACAACAAAGATGCGTCCTCTGGTAAAACCGCGCAAGTGCCTCAAGCGTTAGGGGAAGAAGGGGTAATAGCCACACAAAGTAAATCCGCGGCATAACTCGCCTGTCTGAGAGGTGAGACCCTGGTGTAGTCGTCAGTGCACAATGGCGGTTTCCCGTCCCAGGAGCGGGGGCTGTATCCAAGAAGGACTGATGCAGGAGGCACTGGCCTCGGTGCCAGCGCCCAAGGTCATCCGTGCAGGGCAAGGACAGGGGCTGCGCCTGTTCCCGGCGAGGGTCTCTACTCTCTACGGGTTACACATTACGCATGTGTGACGGCTGTGCCACACCACTCATTCTACCTTCCTAGAACAAAAAAGGACCGCAAACTTTTCTATACTCTCACCAAGTAATTCAGTGCAGATACACGTGGTAGAGCATATTCAAGCCGCACCTTCGCGGTCCACGATTAATTTATCGTGTAAAAACAGCCTTTTTAAATAAATTTCCCCTCACGGTGCAAAGTATTCGGGTGCGGTAAAAAAAAAAATAGGCAAAGAAATCGCCAGTCCAATACCCCCTTCAGCGCTTCAAAGCATTCTAGAAACAAGCCAGTGAGGTAGCTTAAAATCTCGAGTGCATTATGAAATGGGAGGACATCAAGTCTCAGTGCAAATACCGTACCTTGGGCGCCCCTTTACCCGCTGAGAAATGAGACTTTTGATCTCCAGGTAAGGTGGTGGTGGTATGTAGCCGGACTAGAGCACTGGAGGGTTTGCGATGCCGACCCCCCCCCACCGCATGAACATCGGGGTGCGTACGTCCTCGTGGGGAGGGGGGGGTGAGGACACGACTATCTATCTATACACACACACACACAAACACATCCCCACCCCACACACACCCCCCACACACATGGTTCTTCATAAACCATTGGCAGTTTACCTGGCCAGGCAGCCAGAGATCAGTGGCTTTTCCCAGGCATCAGAACATTCCGACCCTGAGAGACCTTTGTTTTGAAGTCTCCTCCCCAGGGCTCCCGAGCCAAAGAGTAAATAAATGAATAAAAAAATGGGGCTTTATCTGAATTGATGATCTGCCACCTAGAAGGGACTGAGCAGGGCGATTTCTTTTGGTATCAATTTTGAAAACCAAGGCAGAATAAGTGTTGAGTGCTCCCAATAACATGCAGCCACCTAGAAAATCCCAGCTTCAGTCAAAAGCAAACAAAATTACATACACACGTATAGACACACGTACAGACACACACACGTATATACACACACATGTATATACACACACACGTATACACACACACGTAGTCGGAAAGAGTAGAACATCTTCTGCAGGCACTGACTGCACTCGGAAGGTTTGGGTGAACAAGTTTCGGCAAAAAGTGTCGACAAATGTTTTTTGGGTAGATCGCCTTTACCACGCTCGGGCACAGCCCGTGCTGCATTTACAAGTACTCAACGTACCACACTTCGCATGGAAGGCACAACCTACCTTGCCAGGATGGTAACCCCTGAGAAGTATAAAAGATGGGCTTTCAACCCGCTGAGGTACCCTGGGACTCATACAACACGTGAGGTTGGGAGGGGGTTTGAACACATTAAGCTGTCTACACTTGCAAGGACCTGTAGGTCATACATTTTAAACTAGAAAGGAGCGACACATCCTTCAGCCTCCCTAGGTCGATACACATGTGCACCGGTAATAACTTGTTCGGCATAGTACCTAAAAATAACGGGGCATTAAACAAGTTTAAAAAAAATAATAATAATTGGTATTAGACGGGCTTACACTGCCAAAATACAAAAAAAATGTAATTAAAAAAAAAAAAACGCACAAAGCCACGCATCCAAGCTAGCCCCAGCTAAGAAAATCAGCTAGTTTTAACGTGTGTACAAAATACGAAGTGATGGTCTAATCCATCGATCAGTACAAGTCCCTGAAATATAACTATGGTGCCAAAAATATAAGTAAACAACCGTCTCGCTGCAGCTGGGCAAGGAAGGGGAGAAAGGCTAATCAAGTGGGGGCTAATCAGGGGGCCACCTGCCTGAGTCCTGGACCGGGTTTAGCCCCCCCCCGCCCCCAATTCGCCCTAGACGTACCACTCGTTGAAGTTGGAGGAGAGGCCTCCGTGCCCCGCATTAACCCCGCTGGCCGCCACGTTGTGCACCGCAGACACGGCGGCGGGGGACAGGGCGTCCAAGAGTCCCCTTCACATCCAAGGCCTACAGGGTCCTTCCGATGCCATGAGAGCCCCCTGCCCTCACTGCCCCAGGTAGGGGTCATACCTCCCCTCAAATCCAAGGCCTGCATGCCCGTCCCATAACAGCCCACCACCCCAGGAGGGAGTTATACCCCTATGCCATGCGAGACCCCACTGCCACAGGCAGGAGTCATACCCCCCTCATCGGCGGCACAGCAGTTCCCCACAGCAGTCAGAGGCTCGCACCTTCATGTGTTTCCGCAGGGAGCTGGGGTGCGTGTACGACTTGTTGCACATCTTGCACAGGTAGGGCTTGTCCGAGGTGTGCACGTGCATGTGCTTCTTGCTGTCGCTGCTGTTGGCGAAGCGTCGGTCGCAGCCCTCGAACTCGCACTGGAAGGGCTTCTCCCCTGAGCAGGACGACAAGAAAAAGAGGGGTGTCAAGGATCCGCAGCAAGATCCGCAGCAAGATGGCCGAAGCCTTCAAACCGAAACCACACAAGAACACAGCGAAAAAAACACACAATTCACAGCAGTTCACAAACCGAGACCTGGTCGCACCACAAACTTTTCAGATGTTAAAAGGAGCAAAAGCTGAGAACAGCGCGGCCGATGAGTCGCTAACTGTTAATGCACAAGTCATTGAAACACTCAAGACCGCTCTTTGGAAATCACCAGCGGCCCATCTCCCGTCCAGTGGGCCCTCTGGAGGAGCGATCGCCCCCACCCTGTTTCCCAAAAGGTAATTCAGAGGTGCCATTGCTCAAACATCCGCCCGGTAGGGAGGGAAGCCGCTTAGCATTACGTGCTATTAGCACCCAAATTGTTTTTTAAAGGCAGCGAGTCAGACGCGAGATCTCCTGCAAATGCGTGTATTTTTTTAACAGCGTTAAAGGGAGTTGGCAGTCACAGAGGAGAGCTGCGGGCGGAGGGAGGTGGGGGGGAGCGAGACGGAGGAGAGCTAAGGTCACACGACACGCCGAACCTACAAACGGAAGAGAAAAAATACACATTAGGAGTGAAAGCTAGTTCTAAAACGTCAAAATACGTAAACATACTAAGGGAAAACACATTTATAAAGAAAATGCTCCTTACCTGATCGCTTCGTGGGAACTCAAATCTTGCAGCCAACTCCAACAACAAACACTTGGAAAAAGAAGAAAACAGGCCGACTCAAAAAAAAAAAATAACACACACCCACCGCCGCGATGACGATCAGAAGTGGGTGGAGAGAGAAAAAATCTCGGGAACGCCCCCGAATCTGGTCCGGGATTGACGGACAGAGCCGTCTCCCAATGGCTAGCCTCCATTTATGGAGCTAGCCAATGGGAGGAGGGGGCGGATACCCGACCCCACAGAGAAAAACATAAGATTTTTCCTAGCGCATGCGCACTTCGTACGCATTTGCTAGGCAAAACCTAAAAAAGGACAGAAGCCTCTGAAAAATAAGTCACAAACACATGATCATCCAATACTATTGGAATACTGTGTAGTCCTTCAGACCATCCTGTGCATTGAAAATCTTTTTTCTTTGCCTTTAATTTCCATGAAAGTCTGCACAAACTCTGAAACATCGAACCCCGAAATCCATCTTCCCAGCACTGCTACTGGATAGGTCTTTCACAAAAGACAACTTTATGATGGATACTTTTCACTGCAGATTCCTTTCCTTGGAATAATCCCCCAGGCGCCAAACAGGATCTAGAAAACTGTATCCACAGTAGTGCTCCCCTGCGCCACAAGGTAGCGCAGTATGGCGCCATCTTGACTCCTCACTGCCCTGGAAGTGACGGATCACACAACTCCTGTGTGCTTACGTCAATTGCTTTCTTCAAAAGGAAGTCGGAGCCGTGCTCCCAACATAGTCAGTTTTCTGACGACTTCTAAATGATTTCAGCCAGTGTGATAGGGAGGATTTCCCCATCCAGCAGATGTTGGTTACAAGCCCGCACAAGTTGTGTCTTTGGTGTCTGGGGCTCAGGCCATGCCTCTTAAGTAGTGCAATGAGTGGGCCCTCATGCACTTGAAGGCAATCTGAGCCCTAGATGCGAAGCTGTATGTCACCAAACACAAGACGTTGCATCCTTCAAGTCAGTTTGGTTCCTGATCCAAAGCACAGACCCAGGCCTGGGCCCCAGGCCTCTCCTGTAACTGCTCGACTTCGCTCTCTAAGTTGTCTGGTCAGTCCAAGTGCAGGTGTAAGAAAGCGAAGCAGGATTCGACCCCATCCCGCCACTCTGACTCCAAAAGAAAGTAGCAAGGGTATCACCAACCAGTCCGGCCACAGGACCAAAGCTTCAGCTGGTCTTCACACACCCCAAACTTCCAAGGGCGTTGTCAATCCTTCACAAGTAGGCAATGCAGTAAATTTTTGGTACCCTACTGGATCCCTCTGATGTGCCTTTGGACCCCACAAAACACAGGCTCACAGCTAGATTACTGTCGACAGGTCTACCCCTCGCACTGTCTGTCCCCTTTGAACCCGTCACCGGGCCCTTACCGACTCCAGTGCAGACTTCTACTCTTGCCCCACGATTGATGGCGGCCTCTTTTGCTTTAACACCGGGAATAACATCACCAGTGTCAAAAGTGGAACCAGTGCTGATGCCAATGTTTGATCCCAAACCAACTTCAGCTCAAGCCCAACCCATTTCGCACTACAAAATAACAAAAGCACAACCAGTCATCTCACAACCTGATTCTGACCTAGTGCATCTGCCAATTTGCACCTAGCAGATGCTCCATTGGCTATTTGTTTCTGACTCTGATTCTATGCAAGAGTAGGAGGTACCCTAAGATTATAATGATGGTGACGGCTATGGCTTGCTCCCTCTCACTATAATTATGATGATGCCTTATACATTGATTTACAGGACACCAATTGGCTTGACACGTCATCAGAGACAGGGCTTGGCCTGCCACTTCGCCACCAACCAAAGAGAGTGCCTCATTTGCGGCGATGAACTGGAGGATAGCTGAGGCACGAGAATTACAGCTACCTTCAGTTAAGATTAAAAAAAAGTCCTAACCGAGATCCTGCAGCCTGGGCCATCCACATCTGAGGGGAAACGGCCACTACAACGCGGCCGTTTCCACGGAAACATTAACCCCGCATGCATTACAACGCATGCGTGGTTACCACAAAATACCACGCATACCTTTACTACGAGGTACGTAGTAAAGGCATGTGTGGTAAAGGCTAACATTAAAAAAGGGGGTTTGGGGGGTCTCCCCCCTAAGAAAAAGAAACTCACCTAAAGTCACTCGGCGTCGTTTAAGAGGAAACAGAAAGAAACCCGCTTCCTCTTAACGACGTATGACGTCACCACGAACAATTAGAGGAAAAGGTTATTTGTTGAAATAGCATTCCGTTGTAACGCATGCGTGGTAAAGGCATGCGTTGCAACGGAATTCGTTGTAATAACATACAACCACATCTGAGCCCTTGCTTTTCGTTAATGATGTGCTCACATATACTTTGATGGGCTACCTGGGTGAAGCCTTATTAGAACATTGGAATGTTGGGAGCTCCATTGAAAACAATGGAGTGCTCTGGGCCTATAATGGCTGGTATAAGCCTGGAGCGCCAACATTCCAATGCTTCTTAGTTCACAGCTCTGGCTGTGAACAAAGTCTTCAGGGAGCCTGAGGGGATTCCAATTCCCTCACGCTTTCAAAAGGCTTTGTTTTTTTTGTTAGAGCATTCTGTCCTCTAGTGACAGAATGTTCTAATAGCCTTATAGCCCTTCGTAGATGGGCTATACCGCTATTAAAGTCCCTCTCCCTTGTTAAAGGCCCTCGCCTTCGGCTCGGGGCCTTTAACGCTGGAGAGGGCCTTTAATAGCCGGTATAGCCCTCTACGGCGGGCTATAAGGCTATATTCTTGCCACCTGTAAATAGGCAGGTGACCAGATGTAACAGACTGGAGTTTGGTGATGCACATTTTCACATTGCTTGTTTCTTTTTTTATTCGTTGACCTTTTCCCTATTTTTTTTTTCCAGAAGCGTGGTTCTCTTTCAGTTCACGTTCAACTCCTTCAGTAGGAGATTTCTTAACCCTAACCCTGAATACAAGGGAAGTGTGCTGTCACAGTTTAAGTGTTGGGCAGTTGTCAATGCATAACTAAGGGGAATGTCATTTTTAGGTCTGACCTACAGACCACTTTAGCTTACTTCATCAATTAGCTGTCTTACACTGTGAGTGATTGCATTTAACCTGATTACACGCACATCTGCTTGGATGGCCAGCCATTCCATTATTTTTATATTTGAACAATTTTTGTTTTAAAATTATACCTGTGAACAAAACTAAATTAAAAAACATTCACACACTTGTTGCAGCCAGACCTGTTGACTTTGCCAGTGTTCGTGTTTGAAATACAACCTGGGTATAGTCGGTGTCTGAGTTTGTATCCTCTCTTTAGAGATTGCTGGTAGATATTTATAGAGTATTGCGAATATTGCCCATGTGCAAGAAAAGACTCTGTATGCCCCCTTAAAGAAAGTTTTGGGAAATGATTGATCTTTTACAAATGAATACGTTAAACCTGTGTGTGTGCAGTGTTGCCGTTTCACCAGTATATCAGAAGTCAAAATGGCTGCTTTATTTTCAGGGCAAACTATATATAAAAGTTTATGCTGGTGACACACGAAAAAGCACTGTCCTGAAAAGTCTCTTTTCTTTCATAGCTACAATGGCTCCCTGGCGAATGGGGACAAAGGTCGACGTCGCAGTCGCTTGGCACTGTCAAGGAGACCCAAGGCAAATGGGGTGAAGCCAGATGTCATCCACCACATCTCCACGCCACTGGTGTCCAAGGCAAGGGTTGAAGTCAGTTCTTCCATGCACAACTTCTCCCCTGTATGTCACCCTTCAGACTCTGTGGGCATGTGTTTCCTTACAACTGGACTGTACTGGACAAAAGTGCTACTGTATTAAACTGATGCAGCGCCGGGAATGTAAAAGTACCATTCTTTAACTGTCTTAATTGTTTTGCAAACAAACATAAGAAGTATTGCGGGTAAACAAATTATTTCGATTTTCTCAGATAGTCTAAGAAGTAATTATTCTCTTGTGCATGAATTTCAAAGGTATTTCCAAATCATTTTCACTTGTACTTAACCTAACCGGTTGCTTTACTTGAAAAGTATATCCAACAGAATTTAACCTTACATTAGTCTTTATGGCGGCAAGTCATCAGATGGATACCACAGTGAGTTTAGCAGAACATTTTATTCACTGATCTTCTCCCAAGTTTCCTACGATTTGATTATAACATCACATTCTACAGTAGCCCAATATTTCAAATCACTAATGCTGGTACATGAAAGCGTGGCTGGTCAAGCTGAGCACCCTCCAATTGGAAAAACTGTTGCTAAATCTGTGTAACCATGGCCATTTTGTATTTGTGCCCTATTAATGGAGAACATATTGAACTATATAGGTACTTTAAAGGGCTTTGGCTCAGCCTCCTTTGGCTATCACCTTACTCTGCTTAATAGTCATCAGCCATTGGTTTGAGACACTGTCAATCATATCTACATTCAGCCCAGTGTAGTATTTTAGTCGCCCCGTTTTTCTGTTGAATGGTCTGATGTGTCATTCCGCCTCCATGTGAATGCAATAGGGAGTCAGTTACATCTAAAATTGGCTGTTTAACTTCCTAGCACCACTGCAGTGCAAGTGCTGGAAAAGGCATCTAAAAAATGGATGCTACACTGAACAAGCATTTGCAATGCAATAGGTCTCACATTTGCAAGAGTTTAAGCTATTAGCATTGTAAATGACAATGTCTTTGATTTATGTTTTAAAAACCAAAACATAAATAAAAAGCATTGTCATTTACAGTGCCAAAAGGTCAAAGTCGCGTAAATGCGAGACCTGTTGCATTGCAAATGCTTGGTTCCTGACGTTACTTGACCGCTCCTCATACAACTAGTGTACAGACTTCTGAGCACAACTTTAAGTAAGTGGTGAGGCCCCGAAGCGATCACCCGTGACCCCTGCTGTGCTCTCTGCCTCCGAAAGTGTAAGTGTTCTGTTGTCTGCATTTAACTAGTGCTCCCCGTGGGACGTGCAGGCCGTACCAAACACGGGGCTCTCCACAAAGCGCTTCATAAAGATGTTTCCCCACACTGCTTTAAGTAAGTGTAACCCTCCTAGGCTAACCCTCTGTTGGTGTTTTGCTTAAGCTTCGACCCACTGACTCCCGATCCGCACATGCCACATTTAGCAGACGCCCTATCCCACTGTCTGTGTTTTTCCTCAGCGCTGAGCCACATGAGTCACATCCAGCAGACGTGGCTAGACCTTTCATCAATGTGTTGCAGGCATACGCCCAGGCTTTCCCAACACCAGGTTCCTCAGCAAGACACCAGGTGGTATCCTCTTCTGCTTCTCATTAGCACAGTTAGCGAGCCACTCGAAACGCATTTGAAGCAGTAAATTGCCTATGCAAACAACTGGTAATTGTCCCAGCTGCTTGGAATGCATGGCGCGCTGAATGTAAGGAAAGCACATCGTGCCTGCCGTAGGGCAAAACCCGTTAAAGAAAATAGTGCTAACAGACCAAATTAAACATACCGTGTCCCAACAGAAGTAAAAGGGCCAGTTGCCATGGAGGTTTCAAGTGAAGACAAGGCGGTACTAAGGAGGGACTAACTAGGCAATTAAGGAATTAGAAGCCAGCATTTACAAAAGACAAGGACACAAGTCAATGAAAAATATGGGCGGAGCTTCGAATCCCTAACTCAATACAACATGGCTCGCAGCGCATGCACTGCCCAAGCTCGACCTAAAAAACGTTGCATCCATTTTACAGATGCTTTCATGTGTTTCCTCGCCAGTGCTTCTGTGTAAACAATCATTGCCACCTCGATAGTTTGACATGTGCATGAAGTGTGCACACCTGATCTGCATTCCATACAAATGTCAATGCATTTTCTAACTGGGATAAGATGCAGTAAACATTTGTGGGGTGCGCACATTCCCATTTCCCTGAGAAGGCCTCAGCTTGTTCCTTTAACTTTTTCCAGAACATTCCATTTACATACCATATGAATTTATGTTGTCGCCAGTGAATCTTTGGATTTTCTCTGACCGTATTTGATGTATTGTTGTAGGATATATGTGTGTTTTGTGTAAGCAATTACATTGTTTTAGTTTGTTATTTATGGACACTTAATAGCCATTTAAAATGCTTCGTGTCACTGCCATTTGTTACTCATGTTCTTCAGTTTATGTGTGTTCATACCAATATTCAAATGCTTTTACAGTGATGGCATCCCCGCTTCTCCCCTCCAGTCCACTTATAACTATGACAGATTTTCAGGATATATATACATGAATTACACGTACCTAAAATCCATCTAAATGCCAAGCGTTATATAATGGGGGTATCCTGAAAATGTGCCATTGATCAGGCACTCATGGACTAATGGTGGACACTCCTGAGTTTAACATTCCATGAGAATTTGTCCACAAGGTGAACCAAATGGACTTGTGGGAGAGTTGGCATTCATATGTCATCACTGGGATATGTATGTCCTAGTTTGTATTGTACATTTCATACTTGTAGAATTTGTCACCCCCAACAGGGCCTTCATAGAACTAGTTTCTGTAGTCTGAGGACTCATTGTTCAAATTAAATTTTCATTTACTAAGTATACGTATAATACCTTAATTAATTGTAACCAGGCAAATTCATGGTCACCACTTGCGGTTGAATTGTATTCTGGCTTTTGTTATGGACCAGGCTAAGAGGAAACATCTTTGCTGTTTGCCTCCATTTTGCAATATCAGTGAACAAGGTTGAGACATAAAGTTCCTTATATGTACCAACCTTGCTAGATGGACCTGGCCTGGTAGCTGATGGATCCAGCGACTTGTTATAAATTATACTTATTCCTACACTGAATCCCCACCCCATTAAGGCACTATCCTTTTTTTCTGTGCTCTCTGCCCCAGGCGCTGAGCAACAAAGGACAGCACAGCATCTCGTACACATTATCCCGCAGTCATTCTGTAATCGTGGAGTACACGCATGACAATGAGACGGACATGTTTCAGGTATGGAGATAAGAATTGTAATGATCACACTTGGTAGGCCTGTGTGTCTTTATTATATGTGGCCTGTGGCTTTTGTGTTCAACAGTGGAAAAGAGGAGCAACAGCATATGGAGGTAGGTGGGGTGTTGCCACGTTGAGATCTAAATCCAGAACATTACAAATAAAGCTGTTTATGCATACCCAGAAGCTTTTTATACCTACTTGAGAGTTTGCTATACTATTTTTCATGAGGTTATATTTTAGATATATGTTAAGAATACACTCGAAAAATATAATATTTTTTTGCCAGCCAGCAGCATATGGGAGCCCTCGTCGATGGTTATAAAAGAGGAATCTGCCTTTGTATCTTCTGCCAAGAATATAGGGCAGTCCTCTATCCCCTGGGAAACCTGGTAAATTAAGCAAAACAAAAAAGGCTTACTTGTATGAATACAACTTCATTGTAATTCACAAATAACATATTTGTTTGCTTTACATATATACCTTTAAGCTATATAATATAATAAAATATGTTCTGGTTTATTTTTCATACAGAAGACAGTTCTATGATGTACACATATTGTGTGGTGCTATTAAGTGTGATCAAACATATAAGTTGGTCTGTGCAACCAGTGAAAATGTAAATAAGAGTATATTTAGTTTTGATGGATACTTCTAACTGCAGATTCCTCACCTTAAGAATATCCTCAGGCATCAGACTAGATCCGCAAACTTTAACCTAGCAATGCTATCGCGTGCCATTAGGTGGCACCATGTGGCTCTGCGTAGGCTTTGTTCCGTCCAGAAGTGATGAACTGAGCTGCCTATAAGCCCTACTCCTGTGTTCTGATGTCTGTTCCTTTCTATCAACCCTTTCAAATGCAGATCCAGAGCTCTGCTCTCCTTTTTTCTTTGTCAGTTTGATAAGATTTTCTTCTCAAGAATCCTCCATCCAGTGTGCAACGGAATAATGTCCCCTCCTAAATCTGCAGCATGGCAACCTTGCTGGATCTGTCACAAACAAATGCCTGAGACAAACCCACATGAGGTATGCCTTTGGTGTTTAGGCTCAGTATATGCCTTTAAGTTGTTTCAGGAATGTGCCCTCAAGAATCCAAAGGTGATCTGGAACCATGAAGCAAAGCTGCATGTTACTAACTACCAGAAGAATCCATGTAAGTCCCCTTATCATTCTAAGTTGAGAGAGCAGACCTGATCCCGAGTTCATTTCAGTGAATGGTCTTCATTGTGTTCAAAGTCATTTGATTAGACCAAGGTGAAGTCAAAGAGGAAACAAAAGGAAGCCAAGCAGGACTCTTACCTCAATGAACCACTTTCTTATTTCCAGAGAGATACAAGGGCATCAACGTGCTACTCTGTCTCTCTCCCGATCCATTGAAGAGCCCATTCCGCAGTTAGTCTTGAGTTTTCCAGATCATCTTAAACATTGCAGAAAATTGAAGCCTTTAGGGAGGCCACTTTGCTCATCTTCGGCTGTGGCGCACATTTGGTCCACAAGGACCTGCAACGGCCTCCATTTGGATTCCTGCCTGCAGGTTCGCCCTCAGTGCCGTCTGTGCTTCTTTTTTTTTTTTTTTTTTTTTTTTTAAAACCTTTATTGTACAAAGAGTGCTCACAAATACGGGCCTACAACCCAACGGGCCGGCCACCACATAGCGAAAGCATAAGTAGCAATATAAAAGTATACACAGGATATGACGGCAAGAAAACAGGAGATACACCAAAAGCCATAGAGCAATCAGCAGGAACAGGAAATTAGAAGGGTAATTTTCTTTTTTTTAACAGGGCGGGGAGTACAGGATCATGACGGGCAGTGAATCCAACAACAAGGGAGGGGCCGTGGTGAGCCGCGGTCCGGCGATCATAAAAATACAGGATAAAACCAACATGAAGTAAACATAGCAATAAGTACAAGCCCAATCGGAGGACCACAAGGAGAGGCAATGGCGTTCGCCGTCCAGCGCCCACCCACCACAGCAACCACCCGACTTGACAAACCTAAGTACAAAAAAAGGACCCCACCGTAAAAAAACAATACGATACGCACCCCAACATAAGGAAAGAAACCCTTCACAAAAAGGGAGGGGAAGGAAGAAAAAGGAAAGAGAAGGGACTCCTACCCAATCACGCGCCCCCCGGCGACAGGCAGGAAAACAGAATCCGGTACACAGCATACATTAAAGGTTGATGATAGAACACATAGCGAACCACAATCACAGTACGACCGGAAGGTAAATGCATCAAAAATACACCAGGGGGACACATGACGAGACAGAGTCCCGAAACAGTGAATACTAAAGAGCCATAGAACAAAAAAGGGAGAAAAAAGGGGAGGAAAAAGACCCCCCAAAATGACAGACCCCCCCGCCCACCCCACAAGCCCACCCTGCACCCCTGCAGAAGGCTATGGCCTACCCCCCGGCAGCGTGCCTGTCGCCCTAATTAGAACCCGAAATATAGAAGAGCAAAGACAGGACGGAAACAAAGGACAAAAACGGGGGAGGGGAAAGGAAAAGGGAAGGAATCACACACGGGAGAGGGCCAAGGGACAGTATTATCTGCACCCACCCACCCGCCTGAGAAAAAGGGCAGAGCCCACGGGAAGTCAAAATTATCAGGATACACTCCAGGAGCACCTTAAAGTCACACATAATCATACCGTAACATGCCGATCATCCAACCAATACAAGACTACCGCACATAGAGGCAAATATATATCAACCCTGTCCTTGTTTGTCCAAAGTCATAGCCGTCCGATCCAACAAGAACCAGACCGCGAAGAACCGAAGGCATAGAACAGGGAGATCTGACGGCAGTCCGGATAAGGCACGTGGAGTAAAACACGGAAGATCCAGGAAAGTCATGGTACATCGCACACATCGCAGGCACAGTTCCAGGGACAGTTCAAGCGAGGCCGACCCAGCTGGGTTGGCGCAGGAGCCATGGCCGGCCAGCCGAGGCGAGAAGGGGCAGGAAGAGTCATCGAGTCCAGGCCAGACGGAATCCGGCCCCCAGACCAGCGGCAAAGGAGACCGCACAGGACGATGAAGGGCAACGGAACCCCGTACACCCACAGACGCGGCTGTCGCCGGGGCCATACTTCCCAGGATATTTCCAGCCGCACCCAGCAACGGTGAGGCCACCCCCGATGTTGGGGGCCCAAACGGCCCAAAGAGAGGATCCGCCTCCAGAGCGAAAACGGGTGCAGCCACAGAAGCTCGCCAGGAGTGCAGGGCATCCAGGATATCCAGAAGTGTAGGAGAACCTTTACCACATCCGGCACCCGGGCCATGCGGCGGGCCTCCAGCGCTCGTCCAGGCCCGGCTGAGACACTCAGGGTCGGCCGCCATCTTGGAAGCCCGGCGAGGCCGCGGCAGCCGGCAACCTCCGTCGGGGCAGCAGCGAGACAAATGAAGACCAGCCGACCGGCGGCAGGGCATCCCGGGGCAGGAAGGAGGGCCACCAGAAGAAGGGTAATCGCCGGCTCCCCAGTGCCGCCGGTCCCGTTCTCCGAGTCCGGGCGGAAGAAATCAAAATGGCCGGACCGGAGAACAAAGGGGGAGCAAGCCAGATATACGAGTAGCCCAGCCAATGGACGGCAGCGCCTCCACCCAAGGCCTCCGGCCCACCGGAGTCGGCCAGCAAGCACAGCCGGCCTACACGCACAACGGCCTCCACGACCACGTCCACTGCGCCATCAAGGGCTGATCATCGTGCTCCGTCCCGTCCGGGCGCCGCCGAGAGGTCCAGGCCAGCCCGCCCCGGAGGCTCCGAAGCGAGCGGGAGCGCCGCACAGGATCCACGGCACCCAGGACCACCGGAGCAAAGGGTGAGTGCCTGCAAGGCGTCTTCGCACTACAGCACAGCAAAGAGGGCTTCCCGGGGCAGGATAACGACAGGATAGACGATTAAAACAGGCAGGCGAACGGAGCCGAGCTAAAACGCGGCCATCTCGGACGCGAGCTAGGCTCCTCCCCCCCGTCTGTGCTTCTTGAACCTGCTTCTGGTTCCATCATGTCTCTGGAGCCAATTTCCACTTTTGCGCCACAATCTTCGTCAGTCCCTTCAATGTTGACACAGACCCTGAACCACCGGCACTGGAGATGTGCACCTTACCAATATCGGTGTCTAACTTTGAACCAAACTCGTCTCAGTGTCGACCAAGGTCGTGTCTTGATTTATCTCTGATGCACCTGGTCCACAAACAGTCAGATTCAGACACAATAGAGCTGCAATCAGGTTCTCCATCTGCTTTTTGGCTCCGACTCGCATCAAAGCCAACCCACACTTGGGAATGGCAATGGACATGATCGGGATGAATTTCCCTCTCATGATCTAGAAGATGTCAGTGAGCTTGATACTTCCACTGATACCGGGTTGATTCCCCACTGGAGTCACCAACAGAAGAAAGTGTTTCCTTTGCTGTTAGTGATTAAACATGCAATGAAGGTGTTGGACCTAAATCCCCTCTTAGGAAGTTAAAACTAATGTATTTACAGATGTTCTGTAGCCTGGACAGGCATTTGAGTCCTCACTATGGTTTAATATAGCCCTAACTGACACATTAATTGGAACATGGTTAAACCCTGTTCTTGCCCAGTGGTTAACTGACAGGTAGCCAAATACCACGGATCGGCACCAGGCAACCCAGAGTTTTTGACCCAGCATTTACTTCTGACAGTCCGGTGGTACAGGCTGCCACCAGCAAGGTAATCCCCAATCCTGTCCCCACAACCCCTGGACAGAGAATCAAAGAGGATCGAGGCATTTGGGAAACAAATGTTCTTGTGGGCCAGCCTGGCCAGAGAGCCCGTCAGAGTCAGCTGCCTGATTATTGGTGTTACACATAAGCCCTCGGACACATGGTCGGATAGATCGTGTCGGAGATCCCTGGCTCAAAGTATTCAGGATGGAGTCAAATATCTAATTTATTCTACAAACCACAGATTGCTTGGGACGAGCAGATGGCGCTAGTGTGGTGCTCCATCACCATGCATGCCTGAGGTCTGTGGGCTTCCATGAAAATGACCATACAGCCCTTATGGATGTGCCTTTCGATGTGTCTCATCTGTTTGGTGAGAAGGCTGTTTCTGCCCTGGAATGCTTCAAGGAGCGTCAGGTTTAAACTATGGGCCTGCCATTGACAGGCTTGCACTGCAAGTGGAACGCTGTATCAAGCATCCACTGTCTATGGCTGGCCGCATAGCTCCCATTAAAATGAACGTTCTTTCCCGATTCTTATATTTATTCACCAATATACCAATCCCATTAACTAAAGCCTTTTTTCTGCATCTCCATGGGTTGCTGATCCGCCTGGTCTGGACGGGACTGAGACCACGATTAGCCTGGGACACTCTGAACCTCCCCTACAAGAGAGGGGGATTCGTTTTCCCTACCTACATTTATATTATCTAGTCGCACAAGCCCAATTTGCCTATCACGGGTTCTATCCTGACGCTCGCATACCAAATGCCAAACCCGAGCAAGATCTGTATGAGCCAACCCCGCTGGTAGCAATATTCCCAATGGGCATGCGATTGGATCCTAGCGACATACAACCCTTAGCTACCACTTGCTGGGCCTGGAGAAAATTGAGCCTACTTTTAGGCTCAGGCTCCTTATGTTCACCCAACCTCCCTTTACCACAGAACCCGCTTATCCCACCCAAAACTGAAAAAGTGGTCCAGCGCACATTACGTAAGTTACAACATCACACTATTGGGTCCTTATTCCCCAATGACCACGCAGTATCACTGACTGAGCTGGCAACGCAGACCAAGAAGTCTTACATGGACAATTACATAGCAACCAGAGTACTTGCTGCTCTCCGCTCTATGATTCCCTCCTTCTCCCTCTTTCCAGAGGTGTTTACGCCTCTTACACTGCTAATAACTGATCAAGACGGCTCACATCTTGTCACTAAACTATATCGGGCATGTATGGCACTCAAACATGTGAGGGACAGAGGGGCTCAGCGCCGCTGGGAAGAGAACCTAGACCACCCCCTATCCGATAGGGAATGGACATGTAGCCTTGAACAAATTAAAAGGGTGTCTCCCAACCACAGACACAAACTGCTTCATTTTAAATTCATTCATCGAATATACTTCACACTGACTGAGCGAACCAGATACAATCCCTCCAAATCACCCCAGTGCCCAAAATGCGTTTTACCTGACACCGACTTCGTTCACATGAAATGGACTTGTCCCTGTATATCCGCTTACTGGACCACAATATTTTAAGTGATTTCAGATATAACCTCCATGATGCCCCCCCCTCCCCAAACTAGCCCTGTTAGAAATTGTCATTGATATCCCGCTCAGCCACCAAATATTCACTGCTATACCACTACTGTTAGCAAAAAGAGAAATTGCACTACACTGGGGCACTAGACAACTTCCCACGAAGGAAGCATGGCTCAGCAGCATGACATACTGTGATATGCACACTGAGATATACTCCTCGATTCAGCCCCTTCCCTCAAGGCCCAACGATATTTGGCATTTATTCCACCTCTTTTTACACCCGCTACAACTCGTCTCCCCTGCACCCATAATTGATTCGACGCCCACAAATGTTTCAGATCAGTAGCAAGAACCGCCCCAAATAGGGGCACCGGTCTGGTTCTAACCTGCCATACATGGAACGTATCTACACAATCCAACGCCCCTCCACCCACCCCACCCCAGTATCCCCTCAAAGCAGTCATGGCCTCTTAGGTTGTTACGCCTAGTTATCTTAGAACACTAATGCGGTTCTCTCCCCCCTCACATTGCCCCTCTACTCTTCCTCCCCTATTATTATTCCCTCTTGACCCTCCTTTTCTTATGGGGATGCTCAAAATGTTTATTATGTGTACATTGTTTGCTGCTGCGACCACCTAGAACAGAGAAAGACATTTAGCGTTTTATGTGCGTAATACCATGTACTTGCATCTGGGAGTCAACATGGAAAAATATCTGTCTGTATAACTAGCACCCCTCTTGGCATTAGTATCCCCCTTTTTTATCTATTCACCCCTGAAGATTCTGTTTTTCGATTACCTTCCCTCCCCTGGGCTGTATTGTCCCCTTTATCTGTTCCTGTATTTGTTTACTAAACATTAAAATAACAATTAAAAAAAAGGAGAGTAAGGTCACAGAACGTACTTCGGGCCTTTCGACGTTTGCCAGACAGTTCCCTCAACAATTTTGACCCTTCTAGGTTATCTGTGAAGTTGGGTGTATAGGCATCGCCAGGGGTCCCCAAAACACATGACCAAGTCCCTTCGATGGTGGGGATGGGGTTGAGGCACTCAACGTGCAGGACCCAAAGGGCAGAGATCCTACCAGTCCCCCTCCCCTGTGGAATCAGTCTGCAAGCCACCATAGTTTGCCCTTAGTGGCACACAACCATCCTGTAGGAGGTTGAATCCAGTACTTTCTCCAAGGGTGGCAAATGAATCCTCCAGATATTTCAACAGGGCTACAGCCCTCTATTCCAGCCCACTGCATCGTTTATCCACATCAGAACTGCTTTCAGTGGAGCACATGACCATTTTGTTTGCAGGAGGTCAGGCTCTGTTGTCCAAAAGGGGCGTAGAGAGGCTACCAGCCTCAGAAATAGAGACTGGTTGTTACTCCCTCTCTTTATCCATGCCTAAGAACTACTGAGGCTATTGTCCTATTTTAGAACTTTGCCCTCTGAACACCTTGCTGCTGAAGGACAGGTTCAACATGCTCACAGTTGCCCAGATTCTGTTTGCCTTGAATCCGGGTGAGTGAACCATAGCCCTGGAATTGCATGATGTGTATTTTCTTAGACCCATCCTGAAGTCCCACAGATGTTACCCGTGAGTTAAGGTAGGCACAGTCAAACACTCAGTGACCAATCTTCTGTGCAATGGATTCCCTAAGAACACTCGCTATAGGAGATACATTCAGGCTAGAGCAAAAGACTCCTGTACACCCTTTCACCTCTTTGTTTTCTGCCCTGAGTTCTGCTGAACATCAGGAAAGACCAATCCCAAGTTATCCTAGTGGCTCTGGATGGGGCCAGGAGAACTTGGTACTTAAAAGGCTTGGCATGCGCATCTGCTCCCTGATCAGGCTTCCACTTTGAAAAGATCTGTCAGAGCAGCAATTCTACACACAGGTCTTCACAATCTACATAACCTCCATGGGTGGAGATTGAGAGGCAGCGGTTGACTGCATTTGATCGTCCTCCTGAGGTTCCGGATTTTTTCCTTGCTTCTTGGCACCTCTCTATTAAGTGCAATTACAGCAAGCACTGGGACAAATTTGGGGACTGATGTGGTGTCCACAACACGTACTCATTACAGACCAAACAGTCAGATGTCTTATCCTTTGTTTTGTCTTTGACCCCACAAGGAATTGCAGCGGGCACCCTTTTGGCATTTTTGCATTTGCCGGACCAGATGTCCTTGTTTAAATCACCTGTTGTGATGAGGTTTCTAAAAGGTTTATTATAAATGTTTCCCTCCAAACCCTTTGTGATGCCACAATGGGACCTCAGTTTGGTCCTAATGATCCTCATGGGTACTTCATTTGAGCCTATGTACTGCTGCTCATTGCGTATTCTGACTTTGAAGACTATGTTTCTTGTTGTGATTACTTCAGCTCTCGAATTACTGAGCTTCATACTTTCTTAGTGCAGCAGCCTTCACCACCCTTTTCCCAGACAAACTGGTGATCAACGTGGCCTTATTTTGTCGGGCTGCGACGTGGCATCCATACACACATTCATGATGCAATACTACCTTGACAACCGTCCTCTAGGAAATTTTGGTCTGGGCCTTTTCCACAGACCCTCCACCTTGAGAAGTACTGCTTCAGTGTCTATTTTAAAAGGGAGGAATATGAGGTATCCCACAGAAGAACATATTTCTTACCTTTAGTAACTCTCTTTCTAGCGGATACTCTGGCTAGCCACAGATTTCTCACTGCCCTCCCACCTCCCTGTTCTGTGGAATGGTTTCTGTCCATCTAAAAAGGTCTCAAGCAAGACCGTACATTGGTACTCTGATTGGTTTGTGGGCTCAGCGTCCAAGGGCACGGGCAGACTGAAGAAAGTAACCGAGGTCAGAAGCACTGCGCCACGCACAGGTGCTTGGGAGCACTATTGTGTTTCCAAATCCAGTATAGAGCTTAGGGATATTCTAGATGTGTGGAATCTGTGGTGGGATATAGTATGCACCATGAAGACAGTTACCAAAGGTAAGTAACTTGTTCTTTAGAACCACATTCAAATAGAAATATTTGAGAAATAAGAGAAGAACATGTATACTTTTCTTTTTGGCAACAGAATTATTTTTCCTTTATTTTTTTTTATTTTTTTTGTAACAAGTGATGTCATTTAGACAGATTCGGCTGAAGGTTTGGATTGTACAGTGTAGGGCGCTCACACAATGCAGTAGTGGTGTGTGATGATGGACAGAAAGGAGATGTGTTGGACGGTGCTACCAGTAAAGAGGAAAACCTTGAAACCACTCAAAGGCGGTCGGGCAAGAGATGCCAGAACACCATATGAAACATATAGCAAGTACTAGGCACACGTGAGGTATAAATAACTTCAAGTAATATGGTCTTACGAGACAAAAACAAAGGACACCGGTTGTATAGTGAAAACAATATATTGAAATTCATATAAGTCTTCTTTTCTTTTTTTGTTTTACAAACGCCAGCCGACACGTGTTTCGTCAACAGGACAGTGTCTGTGACTCATCAGGGCTGCGAGCGGCGTGTGTTCAAATCGGGGTAACGGTGAAATTGTAGCAATCTGGATGGAAATGAGCAGCAAGGGTCAAAGGACGGATGACTTGCGCGGGAACAATCGGGTATGACTGTGGCCGGGTCTCCTGTGGGAAGCTGGTTGCTCCGGGCCGTATTGGGGTTGAGTGATCAGGAGAGCCTTATATGAATTTCAATATATTGTTTTCACTATACAACCGGTGTCCTTTGTTTTTGTCTCGTAAGACCATATTACTTGAAGTTATTTATATCTCACGTGTGCCCAGTACTTGCTATATGTTTCAAGTGATGTCATTTAGTTTTACGAGTCCCAAACAGTAAGGACATATTTCGATGTACCTGCTTTTCTTCAAATTATATTCTCTGCAGAAAGATGTAGTTCCTTGACAAAGTATTTTTTTCTGCATAGTATATTCAGCGGCAAGATTAGCAATAGTTTATTTCATAATGTGGCACAGAACATTTAAATTTACTAGTCCGGTTGTGATGATATTGGCTCAATTGAAATACTTTTGTTTTGCTCAAGGATCACTGTAAACTAGTAGATGAGTGGTTACATCGACAATATTGCCACGTGTTATGTTTGCATTATATTATATTGAACTTGCCCCTTTCTATTATGTTGTTGTTCCCCCATCCCTCATTTCTTTCTTCCTGATGGTTGTGCTCGTCTCGTGCTACGAACGCGAGACGGTTTAAGATTCCAAATATGACAGTTGGACTATTACTGGTAGAGTATAGCTGGAATGTGGTTGCTTAAATAAACCGTTCCTGTCGGAATGCTTTCCCCTTGTGGAGTCATCTTTTCCCCAATACAACACCAGTCCTGATTATGACTTCGAAAATTTAATTTTTCTAGTTACAGAATAGGAAAATCGATCTATATAAAAAAAAAAGTCCAGCAGTAGAAATGCTCTTCTCTTGTTTCGCAAATTTTATTTTATGTTTTAAACTAAAATATGTTTAACTTTACACTTGCACTGGGTTGCTTGCACCATCTTGTATGTTCCATTAACTCACATTTCGCTATTCAATATGTGTATAACATACAATAGTGATTGAATAGTTTTTTCGTTTTCCTTTTTTAAAATTTAAGACAGGTTTTACTGTGATAAATTGATTTTCTTTATAATCTGCATGTACCTAAAGGTTAATTTCTTTAGGAACTGATGCCTGAGGGTATTGACATTCATAACACCAATTCGTTGTTATTGAATTATATTTAACATGTATGTTCCAATGGGATTCATACTTATTTTTGTTTGATTTTTATCTCACCTTTCTTTTATCCTTTATGTCAGAGCATATCCTATCACTCTTACTGTCAGAACAGTGTGAGTTGGGAAACAGCCTTTATTACTCAGCCCGAACTATGCAGTTCCATTACAACGTGGGCAATACACCGAACGCATTGTTACTATGCGTTCCATTGCCATGCAAGTCGTTACAACAACTTGCATTAGGGAACATGTTGTTGTATTTTAAATCCAACACCTTCCCTACTGTTGCACAGACTGGAGTTGTAATATTAAAATATACTATTCCAAAGTCCAGCGCTTCCCTAAGGCAAGTTCTTGTAACAACTTGCATTGTAATTGAACGTGTGGTAACACCACGTTCGTTGTATTGCCCGCTTTGTAATGGCATGCTTTGTGAAAGCATATGTGATTGTGACATATATCTGTGTGAGTTATGTTCATTTTGACTGCAGTTTCTACTTTCTGTCACTGGAAGGCAAAACTCCTTATATATGAGCGACTTGTGTACAGCACAATTTTAGGTAAATCTAGAATTCCTACCTATGAAAAATATGTGAATGTCCAGGATGCTGGTGTGAACACCATTTTGATCTTAATGGAAAGAAGCAAATTAAATCCACACTGCGGATGGAAATGTATGGGGATAAAAAGTGCACTGCATCCACTTAGTTCTGGTAACTGACAGGGAGTAGCCAACTTGAAGTGAAACCTTATAACGATTGTAGCACTCCACTTTCGATCATTCAGATAGATTACTAGTTGCATATAATGAAATGTTATATGCTATGTTAATCCAGTTTAAAAATACTAAATCTTCAGTGTTACACTGTATATGCATTATATTATCTTAGCATACAGTTTCTGGTTTGCACATTTTTTGGAGAATCTTTTTATGTTTGGCCTCTCAGTGAAGTAAATACTTCCAATAAAAAGAACATTGTGTCTTTTTTTAAAATCTCTTAACTTTTCATTCTACATTCTTGGTTTTTCATTTAAAGATTGGCAGATCCACAGAAAGCATGATAGACTTTGTGGTCACGGACACAGCACCTGGGGGAACCGGCAACAGTGATGGTCAGTCTGCCCAGAGCACCATTTCCCGCTATGCCTGCAGAGTCATCTGCGAACGTGGTCCCCCCTACACAGCCAGGATTTATGCGGCTGGCTTTGATGCCTCACGAAATATCTTCCTTGGAGTAAGTCAGTCCTTAAAGTGTCACAAAGCCACCAATAACAAACGATTTAGGCAGTGATGTTCACTGAGATGTTAGAAGTGGTGAGCCATATAATGGAACTATGGTTCAAATAAAAAGAGTGGTTGATGATAATTGTGCTCATCTAATTTGAGGCAATCAAACTACAGTCAGGCCATACTTAGACTGTGAATGTTGGGTTTGACTGTACCGTCTATTACACATCTACTTTATAATGCTTAACATCTTACAGATCCTTTTTTGGTTGATGGGGGGGAGGGGTCTAGTGTTTATGATCCCAGCATTAAAAAGAGTCCTTCAGTAATCTTCAATGGCTTCAAGTGATCCCCATATATGACTTCATGAAGCTCTAAATGTATGCCTTTATGATCAGCACCAATTATAGCATAACAGCCTGACATAAGGCAATAAAGCTACTATAGTCCTGCACTTTCCTCTACAAAAAGTGAAAATTCATGAATAAAAAGGTATCATTAAGACAAATAAATGAAGTTTGCAGATAAACTCACCGGTTGATAGTGGTTGGACACATCACTCCACCAAATAGTAAAATCCAGTCACTTTTTCTGACTGCTTCAAAAAAGGGGGAGGTAGAGGAAAAATTGAAAACAAGATTCTTTACTATTACCTCTATCAGGTATGGTTAAAATATGGAAACAAATTTAACTTGAAGGAGTTAATGGGCCTTGGTTCGCTGGTCGACATGTTTCTAACCCTACCCCAAGGCTATTCTTCAGGACCAAAGATTAGTGAGTTCCCTGGTACCACTCTTACAAACCCTAATAGTTAGGAGGAAATATATTGATAGATTAGTATCACATATTAGTTGCCTCTTAATTGCAACATGAGACCATACGGGGGAAGGGACTCCTGTAGTCACACTTGCCTCAATGCTACTCCCTTGCTTTAAGGTGAGCGCAGGCCTGTGTCACCAAGGGGCTGCCCTGATGGTTGAGGGTTATTTAAGGAAAACGTATTGTTTTCCAAACAAATATCTAAGTGGGAAGAAAAATCCCTTCATTTAACAGAGGGGCCCTCTATGATTAATACTTTTTCAGATTGACCAACAAATATATAGATATACGTGACTGATATTTCATTATATATACTTTTCCTGATACATATTAATTTTGGTAGTATTCAAATCCTGGCTGGGTTTTCTACTATAGGTAAGGTCATAGAACACAGTTGTGTGCTTTCCTAGACCTATTCCCCTGTGCTTGACTTTGTCTTCTCTTTGCTCTTGGTTGCCAAAATGAAAACATCGAGATGTGAAAGCAGGAATCTGAGAGGCATTTGGCTGCAGAGTTGCAGTGAAGCTCAGTACAATCTATTATCCAAAAGGCTAGCAATCTACACATCCTACTGGCTGCAGTCTTCCTTGTGCATGATTGCCAGCACACTTTTTAAATTAGAGGTCTAAGAGTGTCTGAAATAGGATTATTCAGGAATGTATCCTAAGTGAGAGATTACATCTCCCTCTTCCTAATAATATATGGAAATCTTTAACATAAGGTCTTTCTTGTACTTGGAATTGTATAGCTGATTCGTTTTGTAAGTTTATCAATATCAGACCAGAAGCACCCTCTTTTTTCTTTACTTAGAGTGACTTACACTTGATTGAAGGTTAGGGACGAGGATACTACTTTAACCCCTATTCCAAAATCCTGTAGTCAACTGTTGGCTTTTATATTATTTAGTTGAAAATATTTCTTTATGTGAACAATATTTCCTTTTTGGTGCATACTATACTATCAGTGGCCAGTAAGATGGTTCGATTCGTTAAAGGATCTTCCCTGTCATCTGGTGTGACCTGCCGGTTACACGTTCAAAGGCTAGATGAACCACCCATCCTTTTAAGACCATCTTTACAGTGCTATAGGTTAGCATTCCTCAAAATGCCCCCTCCCATGCATCTGCATGGTACACCCCATTACTCTCTACGGATTGCCACTGTCAAATCATGAGACGCTTTTGTTTTAGATGTCTGTCTTAAGACACCCTTCTTATTCCACTCGTTGAGTGAGTGGGTTCATGCCATAAGATCTGCTTTTAAAGTTGATCTAAATACTCTACTTTCATCAGCAGGTCAGAAGCATATTTGCTAGGACTACTATTTAGTTTCCTGGATTTGCGTTATAACCCCATCAATTTTCTCATGTAGTAGCATTGCTTATCTGCAGTTTAAACTAAAATCCGTGTAGGAGTCTCTTGCCTATTCATATTGCTAAAGTCAGAGAACTGGATAGTTTTGGGTTACTCTAGTGGTGAAGAATTTCCACCATCCAGAGTTTCTTGCTACTACATAGGTCTCATTTCTTGGAGTAAAAGGGTCCACAATTCCTTCATTGCTTGTAGGCTCATTTTCTGCTATTGATTTACTACTCTTCCTCTTCAAAGGAAGATGAGAGTAGGAGACTTACAGGTACCTGATTGGGCCTAAAAAAAGTGACACATTCCTTTGTTTCAAATATTGCACCATTTTATCTTTCTGCGGATTAAAGCCAGTCGCAAATAACAAAATATTGATTTAGATTTCTTTTGATAATTCTTCAGACTTTTCTTCATATCCGTACAGGCTTAAACATCAGCAGATGTTATAGTCTCACTGAGATTGTAATCCTAACGATTGCTTTATAATAACATGAAATTAAGTTTAAATACCCAAAAGAGGTCTTTGTTGGCGCCAGAGACTGAACAGGGCTAATCAACATACTTTGTTAATCAGGCAAAAAGACCTTGTACCTCACAGTTGTCAAAGTGCCAATTAGACTGTATGATTTTGCCTACATGATACAGTACATTTGCATAGGTTTCAGGCTGTGTTGTTCAGTGATAGTTGGTTAGATTATTAGCAGAGCCACAATCAAAGGTTGTCAGAACCCCTAAATTCTGTGCCACCTGCTCCAAATGCTTTGTTATCCGGGTGGACCATGGGTTACGTTGGTATCCTGATGCAGACAGGGCGTGGTAGAAGTACGTTTTCACCCTCTTACACCCGCCACAAAAAGTATTTCTTGGACCAGTCCTTCACTTGTAACCCATGTGTGTAATACCAGAGCCTATAGTTGTTCCAATGATGTTTCCCTTTTCCCATCATGGGTGCCGAGAAGCACAGAATTTCACACCCATTAGGATTTCATCTTCCCTCATAATTGTTTTTCGACCCCTGTAGCCTCACCAGTTCAATGTACGTCAGTAGAGCCAACTGGTGCTGCCTTCTAACTAGATGAAAGCCAGTTTAGCTTAGAGGTTGATTGTTTACATGTTCAGAAATGTATTCTATGTTCAGTAAAAAAGCAGGTCCTGACTGATACCGTAGTCCTAAACTAATTAAGGTATGTCTAGTGGAGGCAAGACAAAGAGGAGCAGGCGATTTGTATAGCTGTATTTGACCAGCTTTACCTTCCTCACTACTGCAAGTCTTCTGGGGCATATTGTCTTCTGGTTTGGCAGAGCCAACGCTTAGTTCTTTTCATCCATAGTCCACATTTTAGAAAAAAACAGACGTCTGATTCCCCCTTGGTCCCTCTCGCAACTCCCCACCCGCCAGTGGAACTGATATTCTCATTAGCAGGAAGTACTTATAAATATGTTATATTCCCAAATAGGGAACAGTTTACAAAAAGGATACCTGTGAAAATAAAGAGTTCAAAATATTTAGGGTAGAACATTCATAAAATGTTTACAACCTACGGTTTCCAAAATGTAAATAGATGGACTTGAATATTTTTTTGTGGAATAAGTTAAAACATGAACTGAAGTTCAAAAATTTTAATGCTTCATAAACAAAATTAGAAATCATTGTGTACACTCCTACAGTGAGAAATGTTTGGCTGTCCATTGCTGACGTGTGTTGTAGAAATGGAGAGAAGAAGATTGTTTTAGTTTAATGGTATGAATAGTTCTATTTTTTGAATATCCTTTAACTTGTGATGTCACACTGGTGTCTACAATCATTGGCAGGAGAGGGCAGCAAAATGGCGGACTCCGGATGGCTTGATGGATGGTTTAACCACTAACGGTGTTCTGGTGATGCACCCCACTGGTGGCTTTTCGGAAGACTCCTTGCCGGGCGTGTGGAGGGAGATATCTGTTTGTGGAAATGTGTATGCTCTGCGGGAAAGCCGGTCAGCTCAGCAGAGAGGAAAGCTGGTATGTAGCATGGTATGGACTATCTGTAATGTTTTGTCTATTTTTCCCTCTCCTCATTTTATTTGTGTGTTGACTGTGTGTATATATATATGTGTGTATATATATATATCAGCTTCCAGCCTTCTTTACTTTCAAAAAGGAAAAGCACTCAAGGTGGCAAGTCCATAGATGTTTTATTTCGACTCACAAACACAACCAGACGCGTTTCAACAGACTCCTTTTTCGATGGTGATTTGGCGCGCCGGAAACAGCCTGAATTTATGTAACTTTTTTCTTGTATTCTGACACATACATTGATAATGAAAACAGACACAAATCTTTCAGCACCATCTTGGAACATGCAAAATTACATTGAAAAACATAATTTCATAGTGTACTTTCCTGTTCTGCACTACGGCACCAATATCCAGCAGATAAATTCATAACTGCCATTATTTACAACTATGTACAAATGTTAATACATCTATACCTTACTACTGCCCACAGATGGGCATGTGCCTTAAGTCGATTATTGTTTACCTATTGTACCCCCAAATGGGCTAATAATAATCAGTGATATTGCTTCGAGAATTTACTATATTTTCATATAGCCCTGAATGGGCAATGTCATTTTGTAATTTGCAAGTTCAAAAAACGTATATGTTTCTAGTTACATATTTGTTTATATGGTCATGGGTTCTCTTCATGTTCGCATCACAGCACAATGGGGGCACAATAGGTAAACAATAATCGACTGGATCTCTAAGAGCCAATAGCTAACTTCATTGATTATTTTTTTAGACCTTATGTGGCCCAACTGAGCTTCTATGTACAGGATATAAGTGATTTGTTGAGACTACTGCAAAATACACCATGGCAGGGAACATACAAACTAATAACAATGGATGTTATATCCCTCTACACGAACATTGGAAATGACATTGGGATCGAGGCATGTACTTACTTCCTGCAAGATAGGAACATCAAATACAGTAATCACAACAAAAACAAAATGCTGCTAGACATGATCTCCATCTGTCTCAATCAAAATGTTTTCGTATTTGGCGAGGAAATATTCTGCAAAAACAGTGGAACCGCAATGGGATTTTCTTTCAGTCCCAGCTACGCCTGTTTAGCCGTGGGATGGTGGGAAAAAGAAAGAGCGTGGAATGTAATGAATGATCAGACACTGAAGAAAATCGTCAGTTGGAAAAGCTTCATTGACGATATACTTATAATCTAGAATGGCACAACTGCAGAATTCCAGGAATACTTTGAAGTCATCAACAACTGCACAAAAAATCTGAAATTTACTTATGTAATAAGCAATGAAAGAGTAGTATTTCTGGATACTGAAATTTATATTAAGGATAACCAAATCCAAACAACGCTGCATAGGAAGGACACAGCAACGAATGCATTCTGGAGGCAACTAGCTTCCACCAACACTCTCTAATTTCCAGCATCTCATATGGGGAATTCTTAAGAATTCAAAGGATTTGTAGCGAGGAGGAGGAATGGAGAGAACACAGTGAAAAAACAGCAGAACGCTTTAAAAGAAGAAAATACAATCCAGGGGCGGTCAATAAATGCTGGGAGAGAACAAACAGAAGAAAACGAGAGGACTGCCTAGTGGAAAAGAGTGGAAAACAGAAGGATGAATCAGAGCCAAACCGATTGATAATGGATTATTCACAAGAAAGTAATCAAATTGTGAAAATTCTAAAGAAGAACTGAAAAATCCTCCAATTGGACAATACTGTGAAAGAATCAGTGGGGAAACATACCACGGTGCATATAGAAGAGCAAACAATGTAAAGGATCAACTTATTCACAGTCATTGAAGAGGCAAGAAAAAGGAAGAAACGTGGTTGAAAACAAGGGGCTTCCTGAAATGCCATTCGTGCAAAATGTGCCAAATAGCCAAACAAACAAAAGAAGTGAGAATGGCTAACAATAAAATGTGGGAAATCCGTCAACTAATCACTTGTAAAAGACAATGTACGGTATATGTAGTGGAATGCCATGCCCACAGAGGTACGTGGGAAGTACCATCTGTGAGCTGAAGAAAAGAATAATGGAGCATGTGAGGGCAACCATGCATAAGGACCGTACAAACGCTGTTTCAAAACATATGGAGCAATTCCATTGAGGAGATTGGAAGCAATTAAAATTCTGGAATTTGGAATTGAGACAGTCCCAAAAAGAGAACGTGGTGGTGATAGAGAAAAAGTATTGCGCCAGAAAGAATCACACCATATCTTAAACTTGACATTAAGCCTGCACGGCCTGAATCAATCTGAGGAAATGTACATACATTTATAAGAAAAGAGGAATCCTCGATAATGCTGAAGAGAAATTCTTACAAACTTAAATGAAGGAGGGTGACAGGAGTAGCCCCACTGGAGGGGGATAGAGCGGGAGTTATAAGGAAAACAGGAGGCATAAAACAATAAACAAAGAGAACAGAAACAAAAAACTGAGGATGGCTTGCCCAAGAATGGGATATCACAAGGACAAATAAAGTTGTATTAAGCAAAAATAACAAAGAGTGAAAAAAAGAAAAGAAAAAATAGATATTTGAAAACTCAAAATGTGAGATAAATTGAACAGAATATGCCGGAAAATAAAGGAATTGTAAAACCAGGAGAAGAGAAGAGAAATATGCAAGTCACCATAAAGTCATTCACTTCAAATGAAAGAATAATAAACTACATTGTCCAGAATGCAAAGGGGCACTTGTGACACAAACAGGAACATGATGTCTATCTCAATATTGGAATAGAAACTTGGCAAGTGATCAGTTGATCAAGAGCAAGGTATCAGGGATACCGAAACACGATCTGATCTCGCTAAAGAAACCCTTAAAAATGAAGGAGTAAGATAAAAAATAAACCAAAATTCTAAAATAGTACTTCAGGAGTGCGGCCCATTTTTTCTTCCTGTCGGGAAGGATAGTGTGTAAAAAAAATAAATATATATATATATATATATATATATATATACTTTATTTGGTTGTTACAAACCATCAAGGTATATGTCCACAGTAAACAGTAAAATAAAAAATGCATTAGTAAAATCCATAATCCATAACTCAATTATCCTACAGTACAAATTAATTAATATAGTATACATGTCTAAGGGCAGTTTTCTGCATTTTTTAATTGTTTGTTTCTGCCTTTTTTGGGGGGTGTTCTCATCTTCTCTCTGTAGAGATGCCAGAGTTTAGATGCCACTTATGGGTTATCCTTGATCTGGAGGATAAGCTCTTAAAAATAAGGCATTTTGAACTGAAATCTGTTTATCTGGATTATTTCTACCCATATTTGATGTCTGAGGGCGGTTTTCTACATTTTTCAATTGTTTGTTTCTGCCTTTTTGTTGAGGTGTTCTCATCTTCTCCTCTCTGTAGAGATGCCAGAGTTTAGATACCTCCTCTGGGTTATACTTGATCTGGATGATACTCCCATCTCGCCCACGAGAATCTCTGAAATTTTTTGTGACAACAAAATACCAAGAGAAATTTAGGGTGGTTGGGCAATGAGCAGAGAAAAACTGCAGACCTGGACCGTCAGTTTGGCAGGGATTTTCTTTTCCTGAGATTTTGTGGTGCTTAAATGGTGAGAAAAAAAATCACTGTAACAATAAGGAGTAATTTTAGCATGTAATTGCCATGAGCTGTGAGGAAATCCCCAATAGTAAGCAACAATACCTATCCATTGTATCACCAGAGCCTCAGCTAGTGTTCTTTCTACAGTAAATTCAAATAAACTTTATTCGGTTTCACATAGATAAAGCCATAAAAGTTGCTTAAAATCCATAATACAATAAAACATTAATTAATTAAATAACACACTTTATGAAATATGAAAAAAAAACATTGCACAACCTCCTATTTTAATCTAAGATAATAAAGTGCATAGTGCCATAAAAGCATCTCCCTTAGGTTGGATTTTTCCTTCGAGGATGAGCTAGTCCTCCTCGACCTCTCAGACCCTGGTGATTCATCAAGCAAATGGCTACATGTCCAAGCAAACCCTGGTTTTCATGGTGGATTTAAGGTAGCCCACAATAAAAAATATGCAATCCTCCTTCAACAGTGGAAGATACAGGAGGGCAGGACGTGCCTGGATAAAATTCATCCTCTTTAAAATAGGGACTAAAAAATGCCTTCGAGGGATCGCAAAAATTTTACAAAAAAGCATAAAATGTAGCAAATCCTGTGGAGACTGTCCATCGAAGCCACAGGGTGCTAACACTTGACCTCTACTGCACCCTTTGGGCCTGGCTAGCAGGAGGTGAAAAAGATTCATGCGAAACCTCGTCAGTAAAAACCGCTCATGTGTGGACAAAGACCCCAGGAGGTAAGGCTCGGTAGAAGGGGTTGTTTTGAGCATTAAAAAAGTGTGAACACTCGGTTTCATGATTTCCCGCTCATCCCTTTCCAATTTCCTTAATGGGAGAAAGGATTCCCTGATTAATTCCACGTCCTTTTTTACAATGGTTTCAGGGTTAGAATATAGATTAGCACGTCCTAACCCATCGAGGCTGCTTTTAATATAACTAAGCCACGGTATTCGGGAACATTATTGAGTGACATGCACTCTTTTAAAATGAGAGGATTAAGAGATAAAGCCTGGTTCAACCAAAACACAAGTGGGCGTAGTGCCAGAGTATCACTTAGAAAGGGGACCCCCAATTCCTCGAGGGCTGCCAAATTTGACAGACCACGCACACACAACAAGCGCTTCAAAAAAATATTCTCGATCACCTGGAGAGAATCTGCAGCGATATGGCCCCATATTTTACTTCCATAACTAGCTATAGCCACAACTTTCGCTTGGTACACTTTTAGCAGAGCTGCAATTGGTCGCTTCCCTAGTTTTGAGGCAAAATTGCCGCATTCACACAGGCCAGATCCCCCCTTTTCCTAGAAATCAGAGTCCCCCATTTTATTTGATCATCCATAAGGACCCCTAGATATGAAAAAACATCAGTGCGGGGGGACTTAAGCAGGGCCGACTCTAAATTGAAAACTTTTTTAGGGTCGAGACCCAACATGCATTATATATGATTTCAAATTGTTAATTGATAGGTGGTCCACCATGAAGTTTGAAAATGCATCTAGCAAGGACTGTAGACCGATAGCAGTTCTCGATAAAAGGACGGCATTGTCTGCATAAAGTAGGACTGGAAGGCCACGCCGCCCTACATGTGGATAATCTACCCCAGTAGCTCTTAAAACTCTATCCAATTCATTAATATAAAAATTAAACAAAAATGGAGCCCGAATGCAGCCTTGCTGTACAACCCTCTTTATCTCAAAATCCCTTGAGACACGGAGGTCCTGGGCAAATCCAACATTGGCCTTGGTTGACTTGTGAAGGTCCTCTAAAAAATTAACAATGTTATTCTCTACCCCCATAGCCCTAATGGACTGCCACAGTTTAACCCTATTCACTCAATCAAATGCGGTGGACAAGTCCATGAAGGCTAGGTAGAGGGTGCCTGGGCGCGCAACTGTATATTTGTTTAAAAACATAGTAAAATGAAGGTATTGGGTGATGGTTAATCGCCCAGGACGAAATCCATACTGGACGTCAGACAAAATCTTAAACTCCTCCATCCAGGTGGATAATCTTTCTAAAAGTACACGGCCCACAACCTTAACCACGGAATCAAGAAGAGAGATTGGCATATAGCAATAAGTGCTATTACAATCACCCTTCTTGAAGGTAGGGACTATAGTAGAGGTAGCCCAGGACTCAGGGCAACCATTCGAAGCAGCTGTGTTAAACACAGCCACGAGGACCGGTGCCCAAAAAGATGGATCATACTTAAACAAATCCGGGGGAATACCATCTGGTCCTGGGGCTTTGTTGCTGGTTAACCTGCAATGCCAGCCTCAACCTCTCCCTGTTCAAAGATCACTACAGAGGCATTCATATCACGATATGCCTGACCAGATTGCTCCATAGGGCTTTCAAATATTGATTTAAAATTGGAGCACCCATTCCTCCTCAGTAATATGCGAATCAAGAGCCCCCCCAGATTCATATTCAAAGAGCGGTCTCTTAACAATGCTCCAAAACCTAGAGCTATTCCTGAGGGTACTTGACTCAATCAACTCCCTCCAAGCCTCCTCCTTCAGGACTCCCTTCCGTTTGGCCAATGTTGTTTTATATTCTTTGCAACACGTGCTAACCTGAGATTGACTTCTCGGCTTCGCTAACAGGGCTTCCCTCAGCTTTTTCACAGCATGGGAGCAAGAAGAATGAAACCATTTTAGGGGTAGAGGACGCTGTTCTGCGGGCCCGTGCGTTTAAAAGTACACCAACCTTGGTGGAGATGAAATTGTAGGAACTAATAACATCACCAGGGAATGTACTTACAGAGGTACACAACGCTATCTCTGAAGCACAGGACTCTCTTACTGCACGATAAAAGTAATCTGGAGAAATCTGGGGCCATTTAAGCCGACGTGTGCCATCAGTTGGTCTAAAGCGTACCTTTATTTGCCGCGCTGCTAATTCGTGCTAAAAGCGGACCACACATTTGGACACAGAGTGGGTTATGGTCACTGTAGTCACTCTCCACGATGTTGAAACCACAGAATAACGTTTGTAAAGATGATGAAATTAAAATGTAATCTATAAAAGACCCTCCACCTCTCCCTTTAAAGGTGGGGATGGGAAATGTCCTATGCGGGTCAGAGTAAGACATCAGGCACATCATATCAAATTCATTTAGTAAATTATTTAATTGTGCCCCCTGAGCAAGGTGTTCCAAGAGTAACCCCTTCATCCGAGGGCAACCTAACTCAGCAATGCAGGTTGTCTTTGGGACTCCACAAGGGTGGATTTTAAAATCACCGAGGACCAGGAGGTTGTGTAGAATGGAACCATAGAACTGCCTTATAAATGTATCCTAGGCTGTAATGTTACATTTATCTGAAGGGCATGCCACACAATTATAGAAATTAATAAGACTCAATCTAGTAACCCACCTTTTTAATAACAATGCCAGTATACCTGCGTTTGAAGACGGCACAACCTGAATATGGCAGTCGACTGCCAGGGATATGTAGGTAACTAGACCACCCTTAGGTCTTCCACTCACCTAAGGGGAAGCAGGCGCAAAGAAAGATTTATAACTTTCCAAAAATAAACCACAATCCACCAACCACTTTTCCTGTAAATTAATCACAGGAAATTGGTTCACGAATTGCAACCAGGTTGGATTGTGAAACTTGTTAGCCAGGCCCGCAATATTCCATGATAGAATATTGTTAGCAAACATGCAAGAGTCCCCCTCAACTACCACTGGTGAGTGCTGCCTATTTACCTCAGGATAGATGCCAGAGATTGAAAGGCTCCTGAGTCAATCACACTCCTCCAACCCTGCTAATGGCAACCTGTAGCATGAACTGCGGGTGTAGGCAGTTGCGTGAATGCAGGCGGAAATCTGTGTATCCACCCACCACGGGGAGCTTCCCTGGAAATGTTCCTATCAATATCCCCAGGGGGGTCGGGTTTGTTCAAAAAATCCAATGGTAGGGCCCTAATGACAGATCCAGGTTTGGTAAAAGCGGGGTGTGTGTCCCTGAACAGTATCCTACTAGCAAGGTGAAAACTATCAAAGTTAATAATGACAATATCGCCCGTTACAGTTTTACAAGAACTACCAATCCAGCTAACTCTGCGGTCCATGATATTTTTAGCCACTCGTGCCCCCAAGGTGGTGTTGTTTGATAGCCAGTGAAGTACTTTGTTTTTTAACTGCCCGTAATCTTCGTTAACCCCCCGGTGGAGAGGTGGGACATTCCCTAGGACTAAAACATAAGAGGTGGATTCAGCTGGTAGATCAATTACAGGTAGATTCGATGGCTAAGCCTCTCTGCTGATTAACCTCCCGGCCCTTAAACAATGACTTTCATCTGTGGCTCTAGCCTGTACGGGGATATCCCTCTTCTCGCATGCATCTAGATTTATTGCTCCAGGCCCCCCCATACTACAGGCTGTTTTTGTTTCTGAGGTAGTGGTTGTGACAGGTCCAAGATGGAGTCCATTGGGTTTGTCCTCATATCAGAGTTCTGTGCAGATCTCTGGTTCAAGTCGACACTCGGCGCTCCTGTTAGAGGCGGCATGTCATTCATGTTCATGTTTCGAGATCCTAAGATTTTCTCGTTCTGAATCATCCTCTCCAGGCTGGGCCCCAGTTTTGAGTCCAGCATGCTGGTCATCATTCCCTGGAAAGCTTCCAGTGCCCCAGGTAGATCCAAGGCAGGGATGGCGATAGGATGTGCTGTAGCAGGTGCTGGGGGCTTAGAGACCATGTTAGGTTTAGGTTTCTTCGCCTTACCCCCCGAAGATTGAATTTTCCTTTTAGAGCCCACGCCCAAGCACATGTTCCCTTAGCTGACAGAGTTACATCTTGACTTCTACAGGCTGAAGATGCTTCCAACGGCTTACTGATCGTGTGAATAGCATTTCTCTGTGTAGAAGTAGGGTCATGACCCCTCTAGTTGCATATTATAGGTGAGAGAAGAATTGGCCTAGGCGTAGGCGTTTGCTTTGAGTGGGCAATCACCAAACTAGTTTCCCCAGCGCTAAACTGTGAGACCGCAGAAATCCCAGGGCTACTGGACTGGCTCAGAAGTTCATAATCACCCTCTGTCTGAGTTGCAAGAGTATCTATGAGGGGGAGATGAGAGATACTAATCGGAGACCTCAAGTGGCGCCTATTCATTAGCTCGATCTCCTTATCTATCACTGCTGCAGCCCTCTGCAAGAAAGAATCCATAGTGGTAACCGTAGCAGAGGAGCCAGTCTTTCCCTTCACCAAGGCTGTAACTTGCGAAACCTTGCGCCTAACCATGGCTAAATAATCAGAAAATAGAGACGTAAAACTGGACGCCGGTAGACACTGGTAAAAGAGGGAATAAAGCAGATCCTCTGGACGAGAAATCAGCCACGAGCAATGTTATCGGGGTGTTATCAGATTCAAACAGTCATAAGCAGTCATGAGACAAGCCCAGTCCACCCCACTAGACAATCCTACCTCCTTTGTCGCTGGCAATATCACTCAAGATGGCAAGTAATGGGTACTGGGGAGATGCACAGCTCTTCTGGCGGCCTAGATCATCATAGTTATCCTGGACAGTCAGTCAGTCTCTCGGTCAGTCAGTATTCAGTCTCTGAGTCAGTCCGTCAGTCTCTACTCTCTCTCCACTCTCTCCATTCGCTCTCTCCATTCTCTCTCTCAACTCTGTCCACTCTATCTCTACTGTCTCTCTCTCCACTGTCTCTCCTCTGTCTCGCTCTCCACTTTGTCTATCTCTTCTCTCTCTCCACTCTCTCACTATCTCTCTCTCCACCCTCTCTCTCTTCTCGCGCTCTACTCTCTCTCCACTCCCTCTCTACTCTCTCTCCACTCTCTCTCCACTCTCTCTCTCCACTCTCTCTCCACTCTCTCTCCACCCTCTCTCTACTCTCTCTCCACCCTCTCTTTACTCTCTCTCCAATCTCTCTCTCTCCACTCTCTCTCTCTCCACTCTCTCTCCACTGTCTCCCTCCACCCTCTCTCTATTCTCTCTACTCTCTCGCCACTCTCTCTCTCAAATCTCTCCACTCTCTCTCTCTCTCCACGCTCTCTCCACTGTCTCTCTCTCCGCTCTCTCTCCACTGTCTCTCTCTCCACTGTCTCTCTCTCTCCACACTCTCTCTCTCTCCAGTGTCTCTCCATGCTCTCTCCACTCTCTCTCCACTGTCTCTCTCTCCACAGTCTATCTCCACTCTCTCTCCACTGTCTACTCTCTCTCCACTCTCTCTCTCCACTCTCTCTCTCTCCACTCTCTCTCTCCCACTCTCCCTCACAGAGTAGTGTGCGTTCCATGGGCATTTGCAGAAATGATTCCAGGGAGGACATTTTTAACTTCATCACCATCCCCCTTGCACCCTTCTCCCCTCTGCCTTGCACACTTCTCCCCTCTGCCTTGCACCCTTCTCCCCCTATCTCTTCTCTCTCTCCACTCTCTCACTATCTCTCTCTCTCCCCCCTCTCTCCCTTCTCTCTCTCTACACGCTCTCCACTCCCTCTCTACTCTCTCTCTTCACTCTCTCTCCACCCTCTCTCTACTCTCTCTCCACCCTCTCTTTACTCTCTCTCCACTCTCTCTCTCTCTCCACTTATTCTCTCTCCACTGTCTCCCTCCACCCTCTCTCTATTCTCTCTACTCTCTCGCCACTCTCTCTCTCCACTCTCTCTCCTCTCTCTCTCTCCACGCTCTCTCCACTGTCTCTCTCTCCGCTCTCTCTCCACTCTCTCTCTCCGCTCTCTCTCCACTCTCTCTCTCCACTGTCTCTCTCTCCACTCTCTCTCTCTCTAGTGTCTCTCCATGCTCTCTCCACTCTCTCTCCACTGTCTCTCTCTCCACTGTCTATCTCCACTCTCTCTCCACTGTCTACTCTCTCTCCACTGTCTCTCTCCACTCTCTCTCTCTCCACTGTTTCTCTCCACTCTCTCTCTCCACTCTCTCTCTCTCCACTCTCCCTCACAGAGTAGTATGCGTTCCATGGGCATCCGCAGAAATGTTTCCAGGGGGGGCACATTTTTAACTTCATCACATCCCCTTTGCACCCTTCTCCCCTCTGCCTTGCACCCTTCTTGCCCTCCCTCCTGCACCTTTCTCCGCCCCCTTGCACCCTTCTCCCCTTCCCCTTGTACCCTAGTCCACCTCCACCTTGCACCCTTTTCTACTTTGCACCATTCTCCCCTCTGCCTTGCACCCTTCTCCCCTCTGCCTTGCACCCTTCTCCCCTCTGCCTTGCACCCTTCTCCCCTCTGCCTTGCACCCTTCTCCCCTCTGCCTTGCACCCTTCTCCCCTCGCCTTGCACCCTTCTCCCCACCACCTTGCACCCTTCTCCCCTCCGCATTGCACCCATCTCCCCTCTGCCTTGCACCCTTCTCCTTTCTGCCTTGCACCCTTCTCTTCTCTGCCTTGCACACTTCTCCACTCTGCCTTGCACCCTTCTCCCCCTCCGCCTTGCACCCTTCTCTACCATGCACCCTTCTCCTCTCTTCCTTGCACCCTTCTCCTCTCTGCCTTGCACCCTTCTCCCCTCTGCCTTGCACCCTTCTTCCCTCTGCCTTGCACCCTTCTCCCCTCTGCCTTGCACCCTTCTCCCGTCCACCTTGCACCCTTCTCCCCACCACCTTGCACCCTTCTCCCCACCACCTTGCACCCTTCTCCCCTCTGCCTTGCACCCTTCTCCCCTCTGCCTTGCACCCTTCTCCTCTCTGCCTTGCACCCTTCTCCCCTCTGCCTTGCGTTCCATGGGCATCCGCAGAAATGTTTCCAGGGGGGGCACATTTTTAACTTCATCACATCCCCTTTGCACCCTTCTCCCCTCTGCCTTGCACCCTTCTTGCCCTCCCTCCTGCACCTTTCTCCGCCCCCTTGCACCCTTCTCCCCTTCCCCTTGTACCCTAGTCCACCTCCACCTTGCACCCTTTTCTACTTTGCACCATTCTCCCCTCTGCCTTGCACCCTTCTCCCCTCTGCCTTGCACCCTTCTCCCCTCTGCCTTGCACCCTTCTCCCCTCTGCCTTGCACCCTTCTCCCCTCTGCCTTGCACCCTTCTCCCCTCGCCTTGCACCCTTCTCCCCACCACCTTGCACCCTTCTCCCCTCCGCATTGCACCCATCTCCCCTCTGCCTTGCACCCTTCTCCTTTCTGCCTTGCACCCTTCTCTTCTCTGCCTTGCACACTTCTCCACTCTGCCTTGCACCCTTCTCCCCCTCCGCCTTGCACCCTTCTCTACCATGCACCCTTCTCCTCTCTTCCTTGCACCCTTCTCCTCTCTGCCTTGCACCCTTCTCCCCTCTGCCTTGCACCCTTCTTCCCTCTGCCTTGCACCCTTCTCCCCTCTGCCTTGCACCCTTCTCCCGTCCACCTTGCACCCTTCTCCCCACCACCTTGCACCCTTCTCCCCACCACCTTGCACCCTTCTCCCCTCTGCCTTGCACCCTTCTCCCCTCTGCCTTGCACCCTTCTCCTCTCTGCCTTGCACCCTTCTCCCCTCTGCCTTGCACCCTTCTCCCCTCTGCCTTGCACCCTTCTCCCCTCTGCCTTGCACCCTTCTCCCCTCTGCCTTGCACCCTTCTCCCCTCCACCTTGCACCCTTCTCCCCACCACCTTGCACCCTTCTCCCCTCCGCCTTGCACCCTTCTCTTCTCTGCCTTGCACCCTTCTCTTCTCTGCCTTGCACCCTTCTCCCCCTCTGCCTTGCACCCTTCTTGGCCCCCCTTCCTCTCTCCCTGCGGACGCCCATGGTGTGTTCTAACAAGAGTGCTTACCTGAGGGCACCATTTTGCTGCCTCGTCCCTTCTCATGTGAGCTTTGCCCTGGAGAATGCTCTCTCTGGGGGCCCCCACTCCCACCCATGTCCGGGTCCCGAGCACTGCTATGTGCTCTCTCCTGAACTTGCTCTCTGAGGCCCCCACCCCATCCTTGTCCCTGTCTCTTCTCTTCTCTTGTGGGGTGGGGCCCCCACCCCATCCTTGTCCCTGTCTCTTCTTTTCTCTTGTGGGGTGGGCTTTGCTTATCGAGAGGAGAGAGTGGGGGCCTGGCTCTGTGCTGACTTGGAGGAGCAGTGGAGACTGCTGTCTCTGGGCCCCCACCCCCACCCTCATTCCGGGCCTGCCTCCGGCTCTGACTGAAGAGAAACAATGGATATTGATATTTTGTTTCTCTTGAGTCAGAGGGAGGGGGCGAGGGACTCCGAGCAGGCTGCAGACAGCCTGCACCTGCTTCAGACGCAGAGAGAGAGAGGCTTGCTTCAGCGCAAGCCTCTCTCACAGCTCCCAGAAGAGCTGAAAGGGCCGGGGCCCCCTGGGGCCCCCTTCATTAACTGTAGAGAGTGAGGCCCCCCCGCACCGCGTGGGCTGCGGGGTCGTTTGTTACGCCCCTGACCGAGAAGGGGGGCCCGGCCTTAACCAGCCGCGTACGGGTGCAGACGGGCCCGCCCTTGACCCAGGCTTTGCATGGGCACAGCCCGGACAAGTACGCGCTCGTCCCATGCGGTGGGAGCCCGGCCATGATTTAAGCGCCTCCTAGCGCGTTAAGGTGACGTTGGTGGCTCGGGCACCGCTTGGAATGCTGGGACTAACAGTCCAGTTGCTCTGCCTTCCCCTCGCTGGCCCCGGAAGACAGCTGGAAACAGGGCACAGCGGCAGACAGCAGGTACGATGGGGCTATTATATTACGATTGTATATTACGATTCTACAGTAATATACATGTATGCTTCAAATATCTGAAAAAAACAATAATATCCTTTACGTCAGTGTCACAAATCCTGACCATATATATATATATATATATATATATATATATATATATATATATATATATATGTGTGTGTGTGTGTGTGTGTGTTAGCATGTTAAAACAGTCTAAAAATGAAATGTGTGTCAGTGTTGAAGGGAGCTGCTGTTTCCTCTTAGCAGCTTTTAGAATCGAAACAAAAAATACTCTAGGCTTCCTCAAGATGTCTTACAGCACAATCCTTTCACATGCTTTAGTACATTTGGATTGCAAATCTTAAAACAGAATCGGGGACCTAAGATATCAGAGGGTTTTACCTTTTGTGTGTCTATGGGGAAATGCATTGTTCCAAAGAAGCCCCTTTTATGGATAATTGGTGGCGTTGATTGAAACCGTGGTATACACAGTCACAAGGAGAGCATGCATCATAAACAAAAAAAGACAAAGTGGCATGCTTGAATGTAGCCCATTGCTTCGTTTTTTTGGATTAAAACTACATTTTGAAAAGCTTTGTGTACTTGTTTGATGTATATTTGTTATTGTATTCTTGTGGATTGTTTTGAGGTTCAAATCATGGAAAGTACTAAGGCTGGAGTCCTTGGCTTCGAGTAGTGATTCAGATGGGGTCCACAGATGCCAAAAGATTATGAATCTGCACCTGTAAATAAACCTTTTGCTTGAGATAATAGGTTTCCATAAACATCCAGCAAATAACTGGAGACACAAATGTACCTGTATGTGGTTTCCTGTAGTTCTAGCGAGGGCTTGTCCTGTGAAAAATTGTTTGAAGATGGAGAGTCCGTACAGAGGGATTGAGAAGCGCTAACAGGATGCTCCGCACACTCATATACAGTGAATGAAAGCAAAACCTGGCTGCTGTACTGGAAGCGTAATTAATTCTTGGGAGAATATAAAATCTCTCCAGATGACAGCCTTCATATGAAATTGGGAATAAGAACCTTGAGTAACATATGATGTACAAAACAATGTCATCAGTATTGGTACATGCACCAAATAATATCGAGATAATCATGCTTCATTCGTTTCTGGTGCTGTGATAGCTGCTATCAATAAGTAAAGAGAAAAAAAACAAGGCAACGGTTATTGTACGACAATTGCTTGTGCCACCTGCCCATGTTAGCGCCACAGTCTTTCTTGTTCTGTGTGTAGTGGCTATAGTTTTACAGTATGATGGTGACTAATATCATTCTGTGAGTATATAAGTAAAAGGAACAAGTGATGGACGGAATTCTGAACTATGCAAACATTCACCCCCCTGTCACAAGGATCTGGGTTTAATCCATTGTTCTTTTGCTCACCACGCCACCCCAGTTTGGACCTAGCCATATGCAACTCAGTCTTGACTCTGCTCGTCATGGGAACAGTCCAGCCTGAACTGCCAAACCAGGTCATCCCTGGACCAGAAACAAGCATCCTGGGACCGGTTTCGGGATATCACCCCTCATCAGCCAGGCTAGCTTGAATCCAGTGACACAGTGAGCACAGGACTCACATCTAGGTATGCCTTTCCCACTTAGGGCGACAAAAGCAAAAGGAACAAATGATGGACGGAATGCTGAACAAGGCAAACATTCCGACCCTAAGTGGGACGGGTATGCCCAGACGTGGGTCCTGTGCTCTCCATGCCTCTGGAGTCAAGCTTGGCTGGCTGGTGAGAGGTGAAACCCCAAGACCGGTCCCAGGATGCTTGTTTCCAGTCCAGGGAGGACCTGGCCTGGCAGTTCGGGCTGGACTGTTCTCATAGGGAGCAGGGTCAAGGCTGATTTGCATATGGCTAGGTCCATATGCAATTGCACGGGGAGCAAAACAAACTATGGATTTAGGCACAGATCTCTGTAATGGGCTGAATGTTTGACATTGTTCGGCATTCTGTTCATCAGTTGTTCTTGTTGCATGAGTATAAAAGTGTCCATCATGTGTGTGTGTGGTGAGAAAATATCCAAGAAGGCCAACAACAATGGTCTGCCTGGTCTGCCTTTTGGCTTCTCACACTATTAAAGGATGTGAATTTGCCTACAGATGTCCTACAGAAGGCTGAAAGACAGAGCGGGTGTTCACCTTAGAGTTCTGTGTAAGGAGGCTGGGAATAACAGATCTCTCACTCCTGTGTCTCTTTCTGTTTTTTAATTAGATATTCTTATTGACAAGTTTGCATGTTCAGTTCACTCATACTGTATCTTCGCACAAGTACTTTTAATCCATGTACATCTGACAGTACTATTCCCAAAGAGGACACCCATCACCATATTTGCACCCTCTAAGCAATAGGTTTGCATGAGGCTGCATCCAGTGCCTTAGTGGCACATGCTGCATTATCTATTCCCCTTATGTAACACGACTGCTTCTTTGCACTGACAAAATATTCTCATTGTACCTGTCATGCCTGTCGTGTGCACAGCAGACCATGAGACAGACGAGCCCGTTTTATTTCCAGAATTGTATTGCAGCCCACTGCTAGAGAGAACGTGGTTGGCAATGGTTGCAAATGTTATACAGGGTCCATGGTGCATGCACAGTGTTCGCGCAGGCGTAGAAGATACATGATGCGAGACTTAAACCCGCCCCAAACACTCAGGAAGTGCTTCGCGTTAGCCAGCTGTATCCAGTTTCGTTCCGGGTCACGGTGAAGGCGTCCGAGGAGCTAGCGGGTCGTTGGGGTTGGAGTTCGTCCCCGCTCGAGTTCTTGTATTCCGTTCCTGATATCGTAAGTCCTAGGAAGCGACTTGCTTCTGGGCTATAACCCTATTTATTGTTTAGTATTCTATTTGTTTATACCGCTTTGACTTAAATAGTGGTTTTTGCTATCTTGTGGATATTGTCTGCTTGAATTCTATTCCACGTTTCTTACCGCTCATATTGGAGTGGTGTTTACTTGATTATTACTTTAACGTTCAGGGTGAACTTTGGGTTCTTTTGGTACAAGCGTTCTGTAATATACTATCGGTGAGTTGCAGAGATAGTAGAGATTTTGTAGTTAGTAGTATTGTTTGGACTCTAGGGCTCTAGTGTACCAGATATAAGGAGCCCTGAAGCTGCGCTCGCGAGATCTATCCTCTGTACCAGTTAGAATTGACATTGGTGTAGCACAGAGCACGTGTATTTTATCCTGCGCTCCGTGAACAAAACGGATCGTTTTTGGAGAATTTTAGCGATTTTTAAAACTGATGTATTTCCATTCTGTAATGCACTCAGCATACTTCTAACATATTTGCACGCATTTTCGCTCATCTTTCACGGCGCTAGCTTCGTTAGAGCCTCAAACCGGGGTCAGGCTTTTCTGCACTCGGCGGCCATCTTGAGTGGGGGCTAGAGTGGTGGGAGCGCTCTAGTGTACCAGATATAAGGAATCAGTGGTCTACCGCGCTAGCAGTCGCGTTTGCGGGGGCGCTGTCCCTGCGCCGGAGTCTCGCCTGAGTCGGCCCGTCTGCGCCCGTCAGCGTCCCGGTGGCGCTCGGGAGCGAGTCCTGTTTGTTTGATTCAGTTCTCTGCTTTATGTACACTAGAGATGACCTTCTGTCTTACAATACACACACGGCTCCATGCCAGCGAGCTATCCCCTATTCCGCCGGGGACATCACTACGTGCCCCACGTGTGGGTGGGTGCCGGTCCCTATTAATCCCTGCTCGGGTAAGCTCCCTCCATTAGGTAGTAAATGCGCCTTGTTAAACACCAGGTCCCTTCCTCAGCACGCTCTCGACATCCATAATCTTTTATCACATGATGACTTAGATTGTCTCTTTCTCACAGAAACGTGGCTTGGTGAGGGTTCGGAACCTGATTTGGCTATTGCCATCCCTCCTTCATATGCTATTTTCCGCCGAGATAGATGCAAGGGAAGGGGAGGCGGAGTAGCACTTATCATTAAGAGGCACATTCCTTGTACCATCTTGTCAACTGATGATTTGCCTGTCTGTGAAATCCTTGCCTTCTCCCTGGCCCTATCCCCCCATCAATCTTGTTTGGGGCTTTTGCTTTATAGACCACCCGGCCCTCTTGGCTCCTTCACGGAGGATTTGCTATCGATCATCTCCACACTGAGTCTTAGGACAAAACTTTGCCTAATACTCGGAGACTTTAACATCCACATGGATAAGGGTGAGGATCCTGAAGTGCAAAAATTCTTGGATATGACATCGTCGGTGGGACTTCATATGTACCTGCAGTCACCTACACATGAGAAGGGGCATATTCTAGATCAAATTTTTTCGACCGCTCCGGTGGCCCTTTCCTCCCTTGCCCCAGTACTCTGGTCGGACCATTTCTTAGCGGATTTCACATTAGTACATCAGCCAGTGACCGCCCGCATTCCGCAGCGGCTAGCTGCTCGTAGCTCTAGAGCCTTCCATAAAGTCACCCCGGCCATGCTCACCCAGGCTTTAGAAACCCATCCTTGTGTTATCACGGGTAGTTTGGAGGACGATGTGGTGTGTTTTCAGAACTGGCTCACTGCACGTTTGGAAGCCTTGGCATCACCTCGCCAGGCTAGATCTGAACTGACAAGAGCATCAGCCCTGTGGTTCTCTGCTGCCTTGGCGGCTAAGAGAAGGCAGTGCAAGAGGCTGGAGAGAATTTGGAGGAGGCACTATGATACTTCTGCTAAGCAGTTCTACAGATTAGCAGTGAAAGAATATCATAGGGAGATCGTATTAGAGAAAAAATCCTTTTTAGCTAAAAGGATCGAGGAAGCAGATAGCTCCTGCGAAGAGATCTTTAAGATTGTTAAAGAATTCACATCTCCCTCCTGCTGCACTCCTGCGTCTGCTTTCTCGGAACCTTGGATCATGGAGCTTGCAGCTTTTTTTACTAATAAAATCCGCACCATCCAGTCAGCTTTGCAAGGAACCCAGAACATCTTGAGCACGGGTTCAGCGATCGACGGCCCTTCTAACCCCTGGTTATGCCCAACGGCAATGCATACGGATTCTTTGGGCCCTACCCTGCATTGTTTTCCTCCTTTAGAGCCTCAGACCTCGCTTGATCTTTTATCTGGCCTGAAATCTGGCTCTCCACTGGACCCTTGTCCTGCCAAGTGTCTTGCGACCCTGGCACCTGCCCTTAACCCGATCATCAACCCTCTCATTAATGCATCTCTCAAATCGGGCAAAGTCCCCTCCTTGTGGAAACAGGCCCTAGTTCTTCCCCTCATTAAAAAACCGAATGCAGACGCCAAACTGCATTCGAACTACAGGCCAATCTCGCTGCTTCCTGCCCTGGCCAAAGTTACTGAAAAGTATGTTCACACCACCCTTACTAACTTTTTAGAGGGTAACTCCCTTTTACACCAGTCACAGTCTGGATTTAGATCTAACCTGAGCACCGAAACCGCTCTACTTGAGGTAACCGAGGCTGTGAAGGAAACCCTCGACAGGGGTGGAAAGGCCCTGCTTATCATGCTCGATTTGTCGGCGGCCTTCGACACCGTTCCCCACGACCTCCTCCTAACTAGACTCTGGGAGATTGGGCTGCGGGGAACGGTGTTTGCATGGTTTCAGTCTTTTTTGGCCGACCGGAGACAAACGATCTGGGCTCCCCCTTTCTCCGTCCTGATGCCGAAGCTTGAGATAGGGGTCCCGCAGGGCTCCATACTCAGTCCCTCCCTCTTTAATATCTTCCTTACACCTCTGGCGGCACGGGTGGAGGAGCTAGGGGCCCAGATCATATCCTATGCGGATGATACACAACTCCTGTTCACTTGTGACAGGGGTTGTGACTTCGATGGAGCAGCCATTCGGAAGTGCTTGGAGTTTGTGTTTGAATGGCTCGGAAAAAGTGGCCTCAAATGCAACTCCGACAAATCCGAAATATTGTTCTTTGGCTGTCCTGCAAACCCAAGATGGAAGCAATGGTGGCCTTCGGCCATGTCTCCCCCTGCCAGCGATTCGGTCACAGCGAAGAATTTGGGTATGATGGTTGATGACACTCTTTCCTTCAAAGCCCAGGTTGCTGGCTTGACTGGGAAGTGCTTTGCCATCTTAAGGATGTTGCGTAAGTTTTTGCCTTATCTATCTTTTGAGCATAAGAAGATCACGGTGCAAGCACTAATAGGCTCGCGCCTAGACTACGCTAACATCCTTTACTTAGGTCTGCCTGAATATCTGCTGACTCGTCTGCAGATAGTTCAAAACTCTGCAGCCAGGGCAATCTTCGGTCTAACTAGAAGAGCCAGGGCCAGCAATCTCCTTGTCTCTCTGCATTGGCTGCCGATTCGTAAGCGCATCTCTTTCAATACCTTAATTACAGCTTTTAGGGCGCTTCACAACTTCGGCGCTGAATATCTGCAGAGAAGGGTCAATTTCTATCTCCCATCTAGACCTTTGAGATCTGCTGCCCAGGCGAAGGCTATCGTCCCAACAGTGAAGCGTGCTCGCAGTGGAGGTCGTTCCTTCAGTTACCTTGCACCCCGTCTCTGGAACACTCTGCCCCTGACGTTGCGGACGTGCACCAATCTCTCTGTTTTCAGGAAGTGACTTAAAACTTATCTTTTTGCCCTGTAATGCTGTTATGGTTAATTCTGGTGCCGTCATGGCTTTGTGTTAGTTGCTGGTATTTGGTGTGATGATCTTTAGCGCCGGGACGCTCTTTGGAGTAGCTGAGCGCTCTACAAAACAAACAGTAACATAACATAACATAACTCTACTCACAGTGTTCTCCTGCATTGTAGATATATGTTACATGGGACATAACAGACCAAGATTGGTATTGGAGTTCCAGTTGTTACCACTTTATTTCTGTATCGTCTCTCCCTCCACTGTCACAAAGGTAACATTACATTACATTAGCTTACAAACATTTGGGAACATTAAGGGAGGGGATATTCACTCTTTGTTATTTATTTTTCACAGAAGCAGTCTCAGACGATAGATCATCTTCTGACCTTAAGAAGACTGTGGAGCGTTAGTTTTCTTCCCTTCCTACCCTTGTTTGTTCCCCTGTTTTCCCCCTTGTTACTTTTTGGGTGTCAGTGTTTTTTCCTGGCTCCCGGAGGGTGACGGGGGAGGCTGGGTGCTTAGCATCGTGACTCCAGGACACTTCCGAGACAAGAAGGTGCGTGCATGACAGTACCTTTCACAAACCACAGCACTATCCTGCAGAATCCTACTTTCAATTTTTGAAAGGGGCCCAGAAGCCTGGCAAGGGAGAACTTGTCTGAGAATTGAATAGCAGTGAAGGCTCAGGAGAAGGTTAGCCGGCTCCTGATCGTCAGCATATCCCACAGATAAAGGACTGAGTGTATTGGTGTGCTTACATGTGAATTTAGATCCTACATTTGAATAGTTTCAGTGTTGGATTATTCCCCTAATATCCACAAGTGGGCTGCCTGATGTGAAACTTAGGAAGTGAAAAGCCTTCCAGGGACTTCTCCTCTGAAGGAGCCTATCAGGCCGTCAAGGTTATTTCTTACCTTCTGCACTTATACAAGGAAGGCCTTGCTTACATTTCTAATGTTGACACTTGACTACCTTGGTGGCTTCCCTTCAAAACAGACATCACTCCTCCCTGTTTAAAATACCAGTCAATAAAGTCTTAATAGAAGTTAACCTGAGGGTAATACTCCAAAGACTCCCCCGCATCTGTCTGGAACCTCAGTGCAGTCCTCACCTTAATCATGGGTCCTCGTTTTGAACCCCTAAACTCAGGTAAATTACAGTTCTTGTCTTTAAAGGTGGTTTTCATAACCACATTCAGCTCCTTTAGAAACATTAGCAAGATTTAAGCTCTTGTAGTCCAAGGACAAATTAATCAAGTTTATAAACATCGCAGTTCTTCGTACCAGCCACCAATTTCACCCAAAGATTGTTTCACCTTTCCGAATGATCAGACCTACTAAACTGCCTATTATTTTGACAACCAGAGTCTGTTGCAGAAAGAGTCCTTCATACACTATATGTCATGAGAGCGCTTGTGTCCTAAAGTGATGGAACTAAGATTTATGGAAATGCTACTCTGGTTTATATAGCATCTGCAAAACCCCACATGGGACATGCCATTTCCAAAAAAGGCATTGCGTGCTGGATAGTTAAGTGCATTCAGATGAGCTATGCCAAGGTTAAGCACACACTCACCATGGCCCCTAAACCTCAGTTGACATAAAAAGGGGTGCACACGCATAAATAACGTGTGTTTATATATATATATATATATATATATATATATATATATATATATATATATATATATACACAAACACATACACACACACAAACATAAATAAATAATGTATGTCCATAATATTAATGTATTGTTTCTTCGGGAATTTTCCTGTCATAATTCCATGTTTTTGTATTAAGTGCTCTATAAGGGCGAAAGAAAGCTGCTTCAGCCCCACACAGATATTTGTTGCTTCCTCTTACTTCATGAACGTTTGTGACTTTTGAAAACCAAATGTCAAAGAGCACACTAAAGAATAGATAGGTAATAAGACTCTGTGGCAAGTTGGAAGATTTAAGGGCAAAGGCGAAAAAAAAGACCTAACAAGCCCACTAGAGTCTCTTTTTCCATAGAGACAGTGCTTACAACTCCAAAGAACCCAAAAAAGGAGAACTGGGGAGAAAAGGTTACTGAAGACACACATTGTGCGCCAGAGTAACAATAAAGGAACAGAGTGCTGACTGGGATGTCCATGGGGTACAATATAAGCAAGATATAAACAGTAGAAGGGACACTGTGTGGCTGAGCGTCCATGTTCAGATGAGAGGGAGCTAGTACTCATGGATTACATGTCGAACTATGGGTGTGGGTCTAAACTTTAGCACCTCTGCAGAGATCTCATCTTCCAGAGTTAGCAGATGATCATGTAAAGGTTGCCAAATGTCGTTGCATCTGGACGCTGGCTGTTGCAATGTGGCATGGACTTCGCTGGTGGTGTCCCAGTAAATTAAGTCCTTTAATCAGGCAGGGGGGGCGCTACAGGGCGCCAAGCAAGATGACCGCGCTCATATGAGGCTCTTGCAGTTCAGGCCCAAATCCTTCTAATATCCTGGCCATCCAGCACTAAAACCTAGCACTACTGGCCACATATGCATGAATAACATTTCAAGGATTGCCTGGGTCCAGGAAAGGCGGTCTCTTCCTACCTGGAGGGTCTTGGCCTGCGGCGAGGACTGCTGAGCTCCTGCTCCCGAAATGACGACGGAGCTGGCTGCCTAGGGAGAGGATTCAGTGGTAAACGCTTTTGCCCGGGATCGGCACTCCGTCTGTATCCTGCCGTTGTGCTGCAGACTACCACCCACTGAGTGGCTGCTGCGGCGGACGGCTCCCCTGCTGCTGAGTCGCGACTGGTCCTGCTGCCCTCCGTCCGTCTACGTGGTTCCCTGGCTCTCTCTGCTGCGTGAGAGGAGTGTCTGAGCTGGGGCCGTTCCCTGCCGGCCTGGAGGAGGGACGCTGCTCCGAAGACCTCGCTGCTGCCTTGAGGGAGGACTGCGAGTGAGATCCGCGCTGTGGTGACTGTCTGTGAGGGCTCGCTCCGGGGATCGGCTGCACCCCATTGCCGCTGCTGCTTGACGGGCCTGGTGCGCTCCCGTCTGTCCGAAGTGGCTGATCAACGCTGCGGTGGGGTAGAGGCTGCTGGCGGCGTGGGCGGGCCTGGAGAGGCAGCCCGCCGGCTCACCCTTCACCGGCAGCGGGACGGGTATCCGACCTAGATGTGCGAGGCCTGACTTCTGGAGGACGGGTGCCGCGGAGAATGCGGAGCAGCAGCGAACCGGCACATCCACGCATGAGAGAAGGAAACATGAATGGCATTTGAAAACTGCGGGGGAACAACGGGAAAAACAGACTGCCGAAAGGAAGATTAATTGAAGATAGTGGGAATTACAGTTAGTGCATGCTGAGCAAAAACTTGGGAAAAGGGCTGTAATCGAGTCTATGCACAGCACATGTCAATGTAAATGTGACAAAAGCATCGGCACACGTTATGAAGGTGGCGAGACCAGATGCATGACTGGCTTTAACTGTGAAATGTCGGGGAAAGTGCTCTTAGCAAAGGACTAATCTGCCAAATATAACTGTAAGCGCTAATGGAAAAACGGGCCTTTTAGTAACCCAGTGCTTCTCACCCTACGTCATTGCTGTCAAGGGACTATATATATACCAAAGGGGAAACAACAACTAGACATTAACACAACAGACTGTCATCTAGCGCCCATTTCTGAGATCGGCGGCCCGCACTGACTGCCTGTGATCCCCTCCAGCTGCCGCAGTCTGGGAAGCCTGGACTGACCACACCTGTTCAATTAGTCTGCTGCTGCCAGGCAAGGAGCGTGGAGGCGGGTACCCGTTGCGGGGAGCTGCAGTCGAGCTGAGCCTGGGCCTAGCGACACGGCCCGATACACTCCAGTTATAGTGCAGGTCCCAACTGGTCTGATCGTCGCTCTGAAAGACCCCCATCTGTGACCTACTGCGCTGTGCGTACACTTAGCTGGACCTTTCTATGGTGGCGGCTCTGCATACTTGTGCTCCTGGTTGGGAGGAGACGCCCTGACGTGACGTATCGCTTCGGCACTGTGGGCTTCTGTGGTGGCGGGGGCGTCCGCACCCTTCGAAGAGTGCGACCAACACGCGGCAGCTGTCGCCTGTGGCTACTGGACCGGCGCCGGGGACCTGGCAGGACCAGCTGAAGGGGCAGACGAACTGGTGGCGGCCTACGGCGCAGGGCGCGAGGGACCAGAGGTTCCTACTGACCGTACAGAAAAGACGCACACCGGAGGCCGACTGTCCTGTGCCCACGGGGGCGCGCTGGTAGCGGGGGATTCGGATCCCCCTGACGTCCCACTGCATCGCAGATCCTCCCGTCTGGTCACGATGGGGAAACCTGACAATAAGCAGCCAAAGCTCAACTTTGATTCCAGAAAGACCCCCCGATCCCAGACGGAACATGATGACGCGCAAGCTGAAACTGCGACCACATCAACGGCGGACCTAAAAGAACTACTCCTTGCGATACAGTCGAGCTTGACCTCTATTGAATCCAAAATGGAATCTATGTCTGCCAGAATGGATGGCTCACGCATAGGGTAGAAAAATATGATGACCGATTGACAGAAGCGGAGAGGCGGATATCGGATCTAGAGGACACCACTGCCACCACTAACACTCGCACACTCGAAATGGAGAAGGTGCTGAGGGTGATTGCCGCTAAAAACAAGGAGTTGGAATCGCGCTCAAGGAGAAACCACCTCCGCATTCTGGGGATATCGGAGTCAACTGCTACCGGGAAAATGGAAGACTACGTGGAACACCTCCTTATAACGCTGTTTAGCAGGGAGGAATTCCTAGCAGTTTTTGTGGTCGAGAGGGCACACCGCACGTTGGCAAGTCGTCCTCCCCCTGGCACTCCCCCTCACCCCATAATAGCTCAAATGCTAAACTATCGCAACAGAGGCACTGTCCTCCGCCTCCCCAGAGAGAAAGGTCGCCTTGTTCATGAAGGGTCGGAGATTTCCCTATATCCCGACTTTACCATGGCAGTACAGGAGCAAATGCGTAAATTCCTTCCAGTCAAAAGGAAACTTCAGCAGCTTGGCATCCTCTATTCCATGTTGTTCCCGGCCCGCTTTAAAGTCACAGCCCAAGGGTAGCAACGCTTCTTTACAAATCCGCAACATGCTCAGGACTTCATCAAAACTCTACCTAAACTGACGGAGGGGCGCCCCTCTCCTACGAGGCAAAAAGACGAGAATAGGTATGCAGCGGACATTGATTAATTGGTCTTATCATTGCACATGTACAGTTTCCCTTTTCGATTGGCCTCATCCGCAAGGCGGTTTATTGGGAATCCAGCTGTAGTAGTGACGGTCGTGTGCACACTCAAGACGATGGACTTAACTCCCCTTTCATGATGTGACTAACTCTAGCACCATGGGAGCCCAGGCCATGAAACCATGACGGAGGAGAATAGGAGAGCATCGGACATTGAGTAAATGACCATACAAAGTTCTGCGGCTGGGACTTCCCACGAAGGGCACTGTGCACCTAACCGAAAGCTCGGTCATTGGCTGCAGGAAGTACGAATCATGCGCAGGATTTTAACAACGGCCCTCACCCCCCCCCCGGCGGTAAAAACATGACCCTTGGTATCGTAAGAGGCCCACATCACCTGACCAGGCCACATTCTCCTTTTGGCCCAAGGTGAGAGGACGGTTCCCGAGCTTGGCCTGCAATGTCTAAATTGACCCATGCATGGGATACCCATTGTTGCTTTAGGCGTGCTCCGTCCACTCATCTCCACTTTTTCAGTCTTCTGGATGGACCTGCACATCATCCACCCGAACACCCTCGCCTTTCGCGAGGAGAACCTGGTTGCCCTCTTGAAGCCATCCACCAGGTAAACCCTAATATGTGACTTTGTGCGACATGGTTGCAATGTTTTCTTTTTGTCCCCTGTTGGGACTGGGAATTGTGGGACTAATGGGAGGGGGGAGGTTGCTATGCAAGGCAGGTTGGGGTTGCCGTTGTGGGAGGAGGGGGAGAGTGGGTATTGTTTTTCAAGTTCCTTTTATTCCAACATTCGTCGCGATTCCACTGCTTAATTTATCCAGATGCCACTACACACACTATAGCCCATCACGTATTCTTTTACTGCGACCATGACAGAGATTCGTCCCACCGTGCTTAAATATAACTTCCAATCGTGGAATGTGCGCGGCTTAGCTGAACCCCGTAAACGTTGTCACATTCTTGCCTATCTAGACCGCCATAATGTTCATTGCGCTATGCTACAAGAAGCACATCTATCCCCTAACTCTTCCCCTACCTTCGCTGCCCGCTGGGCTGCTCACAGAGCATTCTCCTGTTACTCCTCATATGCTCGGGGTACTGCTATATTAGTACGGCATACATTCCCATACACTCCTATCGGCTCATACGCAGACCCTCAAGGAAGATATATTGTTATGTGGGGGAGGCTACTGGGGCAGTCCATTACTATGGTATCGTGCTATGCCCAAATTCAGATGATCCGGAGTTTTTTAGAGTGTTGTGGGGAAAGATACAAGATGTAGACACCACTCACTTACTCTGGGGTGGAGACTTTAATGTTGCGCTTAACCCCAGCCTGGACAGATCGCACCCCCAGTCGCATCACTACACGGCTGCGCAGCGAACCCTCTGAGATATAGTGGAGGAACACAGACTTGCGAACCCGTGGAGAACTCACCATCCAGCGACACGGCAGGGCTCCTGCTACTCCTCTGTACACGCCTCCTGGTCGCGCATAGATTACTGGTTAGTGGATAGGGGATTAGGATGTACGTTGTTACAACGCAGGTTGTAACAACGCATACCTTTACCACACGGCCGCTACAACGCAAGTCGTTACCACGACTTGCGTTGGAGGGCGCGGATTTAGGATTTTTATAATTTTATATTCCAACACCAGTCCCAGTAACAGTAGGGAAGGTGTTGGAATATAAATTTATAAAATTCCTTATCCCACAGCGCCCTCCAGCGCAAGTCGTGGTAACGACTTGCGTTGTAACGGCCGCGTGGTAAAGGTACCGCGTGGTAAAAACTTTGTGGTAAAGGTTGTTTACCGGGGATTAGCGACTTGGACATCACACACCGCCTACTTATCACGCACATACTCGGACCACTCTCCAGTATTGCTGACGCTTACCCCGCCGCAGGAAGAACCCCGTAACCTAGCCTGGCGCCTCAATCAATAATCATTACTTAACCCTGTCTTCAAAGATGAGGTAAAGCAAGAAATATCAGATTTTTTCCTTCATAATGAAGGCTCTGTCCCCCTATACTCTACCATATGGGAGGCTTTTAAAGCCACCATCAGGGGCGTCTGCATCGCAAAGAGTGGCGGGATACTGAGAGACATAAGATACACACTCCACAAATTAGAGGTAGAGCTGAAACACACTTAGACTACCCTCCAGTCTACACCCTCTCCCACATTACAAGCACGAACATATGAACTCCTTAATGAATACCAAGAAACTGCAGAGTGTGAGTGCAAGTTCAGGGGGAAATACGCGAAAACCCTGTGCTATGGAGAGGGCGAAAGACCGGGAAGAGGGTTAGCTTCCTCTATCCGCCCACCCCGCTTCACGAACACAGTCCTGGAAATTGAAGACGAAGACGGCTTGCTACGCCGCAACTCTTTGGACATTCTAGCGGCATTTAGGCAATTTTATAAGGGTTTATACTCTACTCACTGACACACCCCAGTGGATTTTGAATCCTTCTTTGACGACACTGCCATAGCCTGGTTAGGGAATGGCCAAAGGGAATTCCTACTAGCTCATCATGAAGATGACAAAATGATCACGGCTATCATGCAATTACAATCAACCAAAGCCCCAGGGCCTGACGGCCTTCCGGCCGAATTCTATAAATTATATAAACATCTCATTATTCCAGTGCTGCGGCATGTGTTCGAGGAGGCCCGCAAGTCTGGCATCTTGCCCCGCACAATGCAAGAGGCCCTTATTATATCAATACACAAGCCGAACAAATCGCCCACGCAATTGGATTCATACAGGCCCCTCTCCCTTATAAACGTGGATGCCAAAATTCTCGCCAAACTAATTGCCAACCTCATCAGCCATTTGATGCCAGTACTGGTCCTCCCGGACCAATCGGGCTTTGTCCCGACCAGGAGTACCGCTCATAACCTGAGAACCCTATTTGCCTTACTTCACGATATCGATCCTGAGGACAATGTGGCTGCCATATTTCTTGATGCCACAAAGGCATTTGACTCCCTAGAGTGGGACTACCTTTCCTTTGTATTAGTACGCATGGGTTCCCCCCCCCCCCCTTCCTGGCCTGGATAAACTTGTTATATACTGGGCTGCGCGCCACTGTGATGGTGAATGGAATGCGCTCTTCCTCTTTTCCATTGGCGAGGGGCACAAGATAGGGCTGTCCCCTTTCCCCTCTATTTGCATTGGCTGTAGAACCTCTCGCTGCGAAAATCAGGCAACATTATCGAGATCATGCTATCGTCTATCCAGAGCGGCAGATTCTCATTTCTTTATACGCCGGCGATATTACTCTATATCTACGTAATCCTGACGTCAGTCTGAATCCTATACTGCGCCTGTTTGTCATATTTGGACAACTATCAAGGGTCAACATCAACTGGTCTAAGTCCCAAATCTACCCACTTACTGACTCTACCACTAGATTCACCCCGGACTTCCCCCTTAAGTGGTGCGATGACACTCTCACCTACCTGGGCCTCATTGTGTCCCGGTCACGTGCTTAACTTATGACAGCTAACTACGGGAAGGCTCTAGACTCCATGACCGATAAAATCGCAAGGTGGATTGCGCTACCTCTATCCATGGCCGGCAGGACAACATTGATTAAGATGGTTATCCTACCTAAACTCCTATACTTATTTGTTAATATCCCGTATGCCCCTAGCCGACATTTTTTCTCTGCTATGAAGTCCCAATTGATACGACTATTATGGGGAGGGAAACAGGCCAGACTCAGATGGGACACACTCACGCGCCCTTATAAAGCGGGAGAGTTTTCTGTACCCGATTACGACTTGTATTTCAGCTGCACGCAGGCATACTTTGCCATATATTGGATGAAGCCCCCCCTATATGCCTCACCTGGCGATTGAGCATGGATACATGCGTCCCACCCCCAGCACGGCCTACATCAGCGTTCCTGCGGTCCCCAGACACAATGCATCCACCACCGTTCAATGTACACTTAGCGCATGGCACGACCTAGCTACACAGACCAACTGCACACCACTATATTCTCCTCTTCTCCCCCTTCAGGGGCGACAGGACCTCCCAGTCACACAGGAGGGCGGATGTCGACAGCTTCTTCGTAAACTCTCCATACATACCTGGGGACATCTATCCACCGCTGGGAAGTTCAGTAATAGCGAAGAATTCTTTAAAGACGCAGACCCCACTCCATTAGATCACTTCTATTACATCAGACTCCGTCAGGACGTGAACTGCCACACCCTCTTTTCCTTTAGAACCTCCAGTGATGCCCCCGCTACATATCCTACTACAACAGGACTCCCCTGAACATGTGCTGTCCAAATTGTATCGCACCGTCCAAACCAATAGAGTGTACGATCCACCACTGTCCCAGAGCAAATGGGAGATAGACCTTGGTCACCCTATAACCGAGGAGCAATGGTCATACTGCTGTGCACAGACGGGTGAAATATCTTCCAACAGCAGATTTAGGATGATACATTACAAATACTTACACCAATTATATTACACGCCAGCTCGACTGTACAGGCTGAAATTACGTGATAATGACCGCTGTGATCGGTGTGGCAGGGGTGATGCTGACTTTTAGACATTTAGCCTGGGATTGCCCACCTGTACAGCGTTACTGGGCAGAAGTGCTTGCTGCGCTGGACCTTATGACTGGCTTGCATGTACCTACTGACCCATTCACTGCTCTCTTGGGGTATACCGAACCCATTGCTGCTAAAATGCGGAAATACACCTCCATGGCTCTACTACTTGCAAAAAGGAAAATCTCCTGTAGATGGGGGAGGGGGAGAGCGTCAAAATTTAAGGACTGGCTCCAGGATCTGGTATGCTGCCAGGAGCAGTTGCACATATATGCAGAACTCCAACCCACCTCATCACGTCCAAGAGATATATGGGGTCCGCTGCAGACCTATTTAATAGAACACACTGCGGCTAATAGCGCGAACTCCTAATGATACGTATCATCTATTCTCTGACGGTCACCCCCCTGCAACACGGGCACCTGCCGTACATCAGTAGGCTTGAGACGGTGTAAGCCGCGGATATAGCACTCATGGGCCACGATACCTATTCATCACGATTACGACTTTGCTGACATGTGATATATATAAGTGAAATTAGGTTGTTTTTTTCCTTCTTTTTCTTTTGCAACACGCCTTTGTTTATGCATTATTGTTATAAATACCATATATGCTCGCAATGATGACTCAACCTTCAATGTCGAATACTCCCACTGACGCGGCCGGCCCGAAGGGGTTGTTGGCGGCTGACTGTGTATCCCCCTACCCCCGATACCTATCCATCTTTTATATATGGAATGTTGCCATGCCGGCTGTGAAACGGTTGTAGGCAGTAAATGGTAATGTACGTATATTGCTGGTCCTTACTAAAGGTTTTTGAAAAGGGAAAAAAAAGTCCATTAATCAGGCATCCTTAGTGGGGGCTCCTCTACTACCCCAAAATATGGCGATCCAGCATTTGGCCAGCAACAACGCAATGGCAGTAGAGTACCTAATATTAAGCAGCAGAGGCTTTACATAACCCAACAATTCCAGCAAAGGGTTGAGTTCAGCAGTAAGCTCTGTCATCCTTGAAATCGATGCGAGAACCTGTGTCCAATATGATTAAATGACAGGACAGTTCCATGTGAGGTGTGCAAAGTCCGTATGGGTAAGATCAGGGCCGGACTGGCTACCGGGCAGTTGTGTGTGCTGCCGAGCAGGGGGATGATTTCGTTGATGGGGACCTGTGTGTGCAAAACGAAAATCGTTTAGCTTTTTTTATTTCAAAGCGCACGCAGGTCCCCATCAACGAAATAAGCCCACACCACAGAGAAATTAGCCCTCTGCTCGGCAGCACACACAACTGCCCGGTAGCCAGTCCGGCCCTGGGTAAGATCGCACTTTGGTCAGTTATTCGAGTGCGTGGTATACATTTTTGCTATGCCATGTGTAGTAGTGTATGCGTGGTGTTGGCATGTATAATGCAGCAATTTATACAAGTGGTTTGGAGAGACAAGTTTTGTTTGAGTGCAGCAAAAACACAAAACTTTGTCCAGTATGGGGTGAACTAAATCGGGCTCCCAGTCAGTTTGTGTACCCTCTGCACCCACCAATATCTCAGCCAAGGAAGACTGGTAAAGTCTGGATACTAGCGCAGATCCATCTATTGACGAGAGCACGAGCGACAAGAGTGGGAAGTCATCAGGCTCCACCGGGTAAGATTTTAACCTGTCGCAGAATATGCCATATTGTTGTCTGAGGGTGAAATGATCCATATGGGTGGATGCTCCGAGGTCTGGAAAAGTTGATAAAAATGAAAAGCATCATCGACATGTGCCCAGTTGACATTTGCAAATGTTGTTAAAGACCATGGCTTTGCTGTCAATAGCCTCAGCCTGACATGCTTGCTGTCGAAAACTGGCTAAACATCAATGACGAGGCACAATCACCACCACCACTCTATCAAGACTTCAGTGCCAAAGCTCTTAAAGCTCAGAACAGCATCACAATCACCAAAGAAGCCTTCCAGATGCACAACAGCATCTCCTTCACCATTTAGCCATACTATCCAGTCCCTTCCACTTCAACATTCATTGCATTGCTACCAATGTCACATTACCGCTCTTCGTTGCCCAGATCAATATCACAATCTTCACCAATGTTCTCTCCTGAGCTACCTAAGAAAAGACAAACTATCACCCGTAGGAGAACTGTCTCCTAACCCTTGTGACCTCAGCATTTTGTCTTCCATGCTGAAGACCCTTTGCAGATGGTCATTGTGGCTGCTTAACCTCCCTCTTCCAAAAATGGCTTTACAGCAGGCATCAGTGTTGCTTGTATGAAATAAGCCGCTATCACCATGCTGCACCTCAAAATCCTTATTCTTATTTAGGGGATTCAGACTCCCCTTACACTTATTCACCTATGTAACTTTAGTTGTGCTCATATGATGGGGATTCAGGGGTCTTCATGCACACTCACATTTCCAGCAAGTTCTTCAATAAGGGTTTCTCCAATGGAGGACATAAGCACCTTCCATGATGTACTTGTAAGAAGAGTCTCAAAATTGAATATCCCTGTGGAAGCACCCCAGACATCGGTGTCTGTGATAATGAAGAGGCTTCAACTGAGTTCGCAAAGGCCGTTCCATTGATGCCAGGTCTAAAGTAATAAATCAAAGAGAAATTATTCCTACCGCTGTTAAAGCCGCAAGTCCACAGCTGCTTGAGAAATAACAACACTGGAGTTCTCAAAAGATATGCAAAACCAGGACTACAAGTAGGTAACCATTTCTTCTCCACCAATCTTATTCTCGGAGTTCATAAATATTGAACATTCTGCTTGAGTCCAAGAACTTGGATGGCACATGAGTCTTCTTTGGTCCTTCCTCATATTGATCTTCAAAAACAAACTGCCTCACAGATCCTCCTGAACATGATGGGACAGTCCAACCTCTGAAATTCTTGAAAGAAGCAGTATGTTATTCATTTTTACAACAGTCTTTGCAAGGAACAACATTTTTTTTTCTTTTTCTGTTTTGTTATGGTTTTGCATAAAGTGTTTTTTGCAACCTAATGTACCCTATGTGACCAATTCAGGTTCATAGGCTTTCTTGAAATGTAGACTTCTCTTCTAAATTATGTTCTAACTACAGTTGTATGACTTTAAGAGTTTTTTACGAATCCTATTCACAGGGATATATTGGAGAGAATACCTTCGGTGGAGATTTAGGATTAGAAGTGAGTAATTTTTCATTAGTACAGTGAAGATCTTTTTATTTACTTTTCTGAAATACAGTTAATTGATTTCCTCCAGGATACGCAGTGCCTTGCTTCTGTGTTGTCGCAGTGAAAGGAAGAATAAATGTATAAACCTATCCCATATACAGTAGCTGAGCCTACAGTGCGACATTTGTAGAAGAATACATCCATTTCTCTGATCTCATTCTGCTTCTGGCTGCAACACCTGAAAGACCATTATGAAGGTTTACCAATCTTGGTGATCTAAGCTGCTTCTCCCTTTCCCTGTGGCTACATCACCAGAACACTCAAGTAGCAACAGAAATATGATTGAGATTCTGCTTAATGGCCCAAGTGAACAATATTGGTGTTCACGGGGAGCAGCCATGCTAGATTTTCAACATAACCATTGACTTAGTAAACAATGTTATAATAAGCAAATCTTTCTTGTGGGTATAACGAAAAATTGATATGGATCCAGCACACTTGAAACAATATTGGGTACTCTAGAACTAGGGGGTACCTAAATAAAGAGTAGCTTATTTTCCTTTTTCATTGGGTCATAAATGTAATTTTGGTATTTAGGGCCCCTGAGCTTAAATTCAAGGCACAGATATTCATTTTAAATCATGGTCTTCCATTTAGAGGTCACACCAAGGTTAGGTTTTCTTGCCCCCAAAGGATAGGCAAAGTGTTCAATTCAGGAGGACTTGCAAGTTCAGTTTAGGTTCTTCATTACCACTCTGAAGATACAGCCCGACTTCACTCTGGCAGGCACTTCTGTTTCTGAGGCCATAGCAGACGTTGCCTACAAGGAGAATACATGTTTTATGTATGTTAAAATGTTTAATTACCTTTCCCTAATTTTGTAATTTGACCTTTAATCTCTCGGGGATTCTTTGAAATTAACTTTTAACTGTTTGTATACTTTGCAGGTGGAAAATGAGTCCAACGTCCTCCAGGATGGCTCCCTAATTGACCTATGCGGCGCCACTTTGCTCTGGAGAACAACAGAAGGCCTGCAGCGCACTCCAACACTGAAACAACTAGAGACCCTTCGACAAGAAATCAACGCGGCTCGGCCCCAGTGCCCTGTGGGTTTCAATACCCTTGTCTTTCCCAGCTTGGCACAGAGGGAAGTTGTTGAAAAGAAGCAGCCATGGGCATATGTCAACTGTGGGCACGTGCATGGCTATCACAATTGGGGGTTTCGGAAGGAGAAGGGAGAACACGAGCGGGAGTGCCCGATGTGCCGTCGTGTGGGTCCCTATGTGCCCCTTTGGCTGGGCTGCGAAGCTGGGCTGTACCTGGATGCCGGGCAGCCATCCCATGCCTTCTGCCCCTGTGGGCATGTCTGTTCAGAAAGGACTGTAAAATATTGGTCCCAGATTCCACTGCCGCATGGTACACACGCGTTCCACGCTGCCTGCCCATTCTGCGGGACCTGGCTGACAGGGGAACAAGGACAGATCAAACTCATCTTTCAGGGGCCTGTCGACTAATTGGGGAAGGCAGAGCAAAGAACATAAATAAATGGAGAAAAGAAAGCTATTCTACTTGTGTCTTTATTTCATGAAGATATTTCAAATGGCAAGAGATGAAGAATACATCTCATGTTAAAAGAGCTCAGACTTCCAAATAGGGAGTGATCTACAGTACAGCCCATTATAATAGAGCCACTTTTACTTCAAATGAGGCAAGGTAAGAAGTACAGCTCTAGTTAAACTTTTGCTGCTGATACTTGAGAGCAGTCAGAACTGCAGCTTGTGATACAGAATTCCTACTGTTGATAGGGTAGAAAATTCATAACTGAAGTTCAATTAAATGGATTCTACGATTTGGTACTATGAAATGGTCAGACCTGCGGCACGTTTAAAAGAGCTCAGACAGCCTGTGGTGGGAAAAGGTAAGCACAGCAGCTCTGGTGGCAGAGCACCAACTGCTTTCACTCAACAGGGAGAGGTCAGACACAAGAGGTTAGACACTCTTTTCCCCATAGAGGCAGAATAAATTCCAGACTTTCAGAGAGGCAATTAAGTTTTTAAACTTTCAGCAGGGTTGTGAAATAATTTTATTTAAAATGTGTGCATATTCTGCATTGGAGCATACTTGAAGATTATTTCCCAGCCAGGAGAATTCTGGTAATGCCACCATTGGTTTGCCTACTGAGTGAAAGCACAGATAATATGAGTGAATGTACGCTAAAGAAACGTAGATACTTTTGTGTTGTAAACTATTTGTACATAAAAATGCATTTTCCAAGGTAACCCTAGAATGTAAAATTGATTTCAGGCGAAAAGTACTCCAAAAGGAGCGTTTCTTGCAGAACTAATTTAAACCACAAAGTGGTTTGCCTACTCCAAGCTGTTATTCTACAGTTGTAGACAGTCGTATGAGATATGGTATGATACTCATTTTTTGGGCAAAATTTAATGTAACTACATACATTTCATGGACATATACAGTCAAAATAAGCATCATTGATTGTTACCCCATGTAGAAGTTTTTTTTTCCAGTTCCTTTAGAATTTAGCTGTGTGAACTTTCTGTGCAGTTGTTTTAAATGTTAGTCCAATTCCCTTTACAATGGATTTTGTTCCTGGACTATACCTGAAGTTTTGTATTGTAGTATTACCAGTTGTTGTCTTCTTTTGCAAAAGTTATTAGTTGGAAGTAGCCCGTCCTCTTTAGAATCATAATAAAATCTTATTTTAGTTCAGTGTCTTGGAAGCATTTCACACTTCGTTAGATTTTGTCGTTTCACTCGCATTAAGTTGCATGATCCTGTGGGAATTCTGGATATCCTCTTGCTACAACTAATAATATGCTAAACTGTATAATAAAACTCTCAAAATAAAAGTAATATGCTTTTCTGGGCAGCGCCTATGTTTGAACTTAGCTGGAGAGGGGTATAAAATTTCCCTGACCAGAAAATGGTCCTCTTCTGGCCAAAGCTCAGGCTCAGTTTTATACTTCCTGACCTAGTCCTGGGGGAAAGAGGCAGAGCAAAAGGCACCAGTGTTGGTCTGCAGAGATGGCAACACCCTTAATGAGTGGGGCAGTGGTCTCCTGAACCCAACAAATAACCTTCTTCTTACAGCATTTACTGCCTTCCTGAATTCCGAAATGGCACTTCATAGCGGCTGTTGCATGGTTTCATTGGATCACTTGGTTGTCAGCATTGTGGCAAAAGAAACCCCTGGTGTTGCCATATTCCAAGAGAGGTCATCATTGTAGTTTGTTTACCTCTTTTGAACAATAGAACATTGAATTTTTGGGTTTGTTAATAACTTTTGTACCATTTGACAAATCTTTACAAAACTTTCTAAAAGCAAAGTTCAGCCACCTCAGCTCCTTCCTTGGAAGTTTTAGGTTGGTCTGACTAGAAGGGGCAGAGAAAAAGGGGTGGTCCTAAAATGCAGTTTCCCTTGCAATTTTTGTGAAAGCCCCACAGCAAAAACAGCTGAACAGAAATACACCAGATTTGGTAGAAAGCTACATCTTTACTCAGAAAGCATGATTTTTGTGATTTGGTGTAAATCTGTTCCGTAGACTTTGAGAAATTAAGTCTCATAATGTATAGATATCTATGTTTGTGTATGTGGGCACACAACTTTAGAAAACAAGGTGATCCAATTGGACATGGGGACTTTTTTCCAGTTGGCCTCCTCGCTCTCAGGGGAGAGAGAGGATCCCACGAGAACTCATGCTCTGATTGGAGGCCGAAACCTGAACAATAATGTTGCAGCTGCCATTACAGAACTTGGGGACTTGGTCCCCATGTCCTGAAAATGAAATACAGTAGGATGTAAGGGTTAGAGTAGGAGTACCCTGACCCCCTGCAACTTATGAGGGGGTCCCAAAAGGAGCCCCTAAATAAAAAAAAATTAAAATGTTTTTTTACGGGTGCCACTTAGGTTACAGGGCCGGTCCCTAGACTCACGCACTATAACAGCTCGTCCTCCTGGCTCCTGCGAGAATCCCATGGGATCTAGAAAACAATTTCTAACAAAAAAGGGGGAGTTGGGTGTCTGTTTTGGTTGAGACGGTTGGCCACCTGTGGGACAGTAGGTGCAGGGCCTATACAATTGTGGCTAACCGTGCCGCAGGCCAAGCCCCTAGCAACCCTATTGGCATGCACAGCCAAAGGCCTTGCACGGCAGGGGTTGGGAGCAGTGCCAGGTCACACTAGAGACCCTGTAGCCAACCCTGTGCTGCGCACGGCCTAAGGCCATGTGCGGTGAGCAATTGCTAAAGTTATGTATGGTAATAAAATCTTACTTTACGTTAAAAAAAAATTACAAATTCATTAAAAAAGCAAAAGGTTAATGTGACATTATAACTAGGTATGGAAATAATCTTACTTTACCTTAAAAATACACCTCAGAAATTTACTGAATAAAACAAAGGTTAAAGTGACTTTATAGTTTGGTGTAAATTTCAGTTGAGACATAACGTTCTGATAGAGACTTACAACCACAGATTCCTTACCTTACAGTGTTCTCCAGGTGTCAGACTGGGTCTGAAAAAGTTTTGAGCAGTACCTCTGAATGCCAGTAGCTGACAGCGTTCTGCTCTGTTTCTGAAGCGGCGTTGCAGTCCCCTTAGGCACCACCCCAGCGCGCTGATATCAGTTCCTTTCTTTCCAGGCCAACAGCACGAATCTGGAGTGCTACCATGGTCATTTTTTGACCAACGTTTTTCTACTGATGGTGAAACAATTTGAGCTTTTGCTCTCAGTGAGTTAGACATGTCATCGGTGAAACCTTCAGGTTTCAAGCTTTGGGGTTATTGTCACAGGCAGAACTTTCTGCCCGATCCCCACTTGGTGTGTTTCTGGTGCCTGGGGTTGGAACACGACCCACGGCCATTGTCGATTGTGAGTCAATGTACCGGAAGGTAATTCACAAGCAAGCAACAAATCTCCTGGTGGTGTGGCAAAAGAATGTTCCACGTTGTTCCTGTGGAAGACCTTGGGCCACTCCTAAAGCTGCTCCTGCGAATGATCATCTTCCTACTCCAGGACCTCCTTGTTGGAGTCTGGTAAGTCGAAGAAGCTCACGCAGAAGAAGTCAAAGCATACTTCCACTCTCTACCTGCGGAGCTGGCGTCAGGGCCTGCTCAATTCTATCCTGAGTTTCCTGATGCTGGGACAATGCCTTAATGGTGGACCACAAGCATTTCTAGTTTGCTGTGGTCCCCTTTGGCCTCACCTGTGCCCGTCAGATGTTCATGAAAGTGATGGCGTTGGTTGAAGCACGTCTGCATGGGCCAGGGGTTCCAGTGTTCCCCTACTTTGACAACTGGCTGTTAAAGGTGGACTCGCCCCAGGCAGTTGTCGCCCAACTCCGGACTATGGCAAACCTGCTTTTGTTGGGGTTCACCATCAACTTGCCAAAGTCACACCTGACCCATTCTCAGATGCTCCATTTCATCATTGTCATTCTGGACACAGTGCAGTTCTGCGCCTATCCTCTGGAGCGGCAAGTTAAGGATATACACGCAGTGATTCCTGTGTTCTGGCCTTTATCTTGGATTTCAGTGAGACTGACTCTGAGGCTAATGGGTCTCTTAGCCTCCTGCATCTTGGTGGTAAATAATGCGAGATGGCATATGCGGGCTCTGCAGTGGGACCTGAAGTCCCAGTGGGCGCAGTATCAGGGAAGTCTTTCCGGCCTGGTCCAGATATCGGAGGGAACTGCTAAAGATCAGTGGCAGACGCCTTTCCCTTGCACACCAGAGTTCACAGTGGTGACTGATGCCTCACTTCTGGGTTGGAGGTGGCTGTCTGGTAGAGATCAGGGGACTCTAGTCTCCGGTGTAGTCTCAACTCAACATCAATTTGTTGAAGTTGAGGGATATTTTCTTGGCTGTGAAAAGTCCATCAAGTGAAAGCTGGTTCGGGTGTTTGCGGACACCACCACTGCCATGTGGTATTCCAACAATCTTCTTTGTCATACAGCACCTGGCGGGGTCGCTGACCACCAGGGCGGACAAACACATTTGCGGATGCCTTGTGTAACATGAATGACATCTACTTCAGGAGGTGGTGTAAGGTCTCTTCTGGGACTGAGAAGAACCTTGACACAGTCTGTTGGCCACTGATGAGAACATGCAGTATCTGCACTTCTGTATGCTGGAGTTTTCAAAGCAGCTCTCGTTCTGAAACATGATCTGCTTTGAACCAAAGCCATACTAGTGGCTCTGGATTGGGCACAGAGAATATGTTATCCCGAACTCTTAAACATGAGCATCTGCCCTCCTATCAGGAACAGGGCAGGTGTCAGGTACAGGGCAGGGTTCTGCACCTGAACCTGCGCAAACTCCACCTTCTTGCTTGGAGATTGAGTGGAAACAGTTGAGGATTTTTGATCTCGCTCTCAAAGTTTGTGATGTCATCTTGGCAGCCAGGCGTCCATCCACTAAAACTGTCTGGGATCAGTTTGTGGCCTGGTGTTCCTCATGCCATGTGTACTCCTCACTGTACATTTGGCAGAAGATTTGCTGTTTGTGTGCACTTAAGCCTGACAAGGCAGTGCCCTGGGCATTTAAGGGTTACTGGTCAGCTATTTGGGCTTTTTTTGCAGCTGCCTGATCAACCGTTCTTGTTCCAATCACTAGTTGTGACTCATTTTGTTAAAGGTTTATAACATTTATTCCCACGTACTCCCTTGGGGATGCCCCAATGGGATCTTTATTTGATCCTTACTTACCTCATGTGTTCTGCCTTTGACCCCTGCATGAGTGCTCTTTACAGAACTTAACCAACAAAATGGTTTTCCAGATGGCAATTTCATCCACTAAGTGGGTCAATGAGCTTAAGGCTCTGTCGGTTCCCCCTCCCCACACCAACTTCTTCCTGGACAAGCTGGTCCTTCAAACTTGTGCCTCTTTCCTCTTGCTCTGCTTTGTTTGCTCCAGCTCTTTCTTCGAAGGAGGAGAAGAGGCTCCATTATTTAGACCCTAAGCGGCACTCTCCTTATAAATTGATTGCACCAAAGACCATCGGGTGGATGAACAACTTATCATTGGATTCACCGTAACAAAAAAAGGCACAACTGTGTAGAAACTGACCATCTCCCAGGCTCACTCCTCCAGGACCAAGGCAGCCACTACTGCATTAGCGTGCTTGGTCCCTGTCCTAGAAATCTGCTGAGCTGCCACGTAGACGCTCTCCACACATTCACGAAGCACTACTGCTTGGACAGTCAGGTCCGTCGTATTGGGCTTATTGTCCATTTGATCTTCCAGTACTTTTTGGTCTAAGCCAGTTTGCAGACCGCCCTCCAGGGAAGTATTGCTTGGGCATCTGTTCAAGGGTGCGGAATCTTTCGGTTAAATGTCTCTATCAGAAGTACAAGATACTTACCTTTGGTAAAGCTTTTTCTGGCAGAGACTCTAACTGCAGATTCCTCACTGACCCTCCCATTCTCCCTGCTCTGTAAACTAATGTCTTCATCCAAAAGACTTTGCACACTGGTCAAAACAGAAGCATCGTTTTTTTTACATGGTTCTCTGTTTTTGGTGCGGGAATAGTCACAAAAGAAACTAATGGCAGCACACCGGGGTGACGTCTTTATGGGCACCGTGATGTCACGTCCAACGCGGACGACGCTGACATGGAGCCAAACAACACCACTTATCGGCGTGCAGAGTGACTGTTCAAGATTTTCCAGAACCAGTCTACCTCCTGGGGATATTCTAAGGTGAAGAATCTGTGGTTAGATAGTCTCTACCAGAAAAACATTACTGAAGGTAAACTTTAATAAATAAATAGCTAAAGTTATATATGGTAATAAAGTCTTACCTCATGTTAAAAGCCCTAAAATTTCACGGACAAAACAAAGGCTGTAGTTATGTTATTATTAAAAAGGAAAATATTACTTTCCCTTTAAAAAATCTGAAATTCACTGAAAAAACATAAAGGTTAAAGTGACATATTTAGGTGAACCTTTATGTTATAACATAACATTTAAAAAAAAGTGCTAAAGTTATGGATGGTAATGAAATCTTAATGTTAAAAAAACTAAAAATACACTGAAACAACAGATGAAAGTGACAGTAAAAGCTAGGTATGGAAATAATATCTAAAAAATAAGAAATTCACTGGAAAAAAACAAAGGTTAATGTAGTAACATTATAGTTAGTTTAAAAATTCAGTTAACTCAAGCAACTATAACTTGTGCCCTCGCCATGCATTGCTTTTGACCTCCCATACTTCAAAACTCATGACATGTTCTGTGACATCATTAAGAACATTACTGATGACAACTGATATTACAACATTGATGACATCACTCTGCGTGGTGAGGATGCAAGTAATAGTTACTTGATTTCACTATAACTGGCGAATTTCAGTAAATTGTTTAATTTAAAATTTTATGTTTTATCTGACATTTTTACCTAAATATATTGTTACTTCTGTGAAAATGTATACAATATAAAAACAAAACAATGAAACTCATGATGTAGAAGGTGCAGAAGCTATGTGTTGGTTAACAAGGAATTAGTAGCTACAGAAAGCCATTAAAAAGCCTTATCCCTGAGGAAAGCCAAGAAGGCTATTGAATCGAGTGTTGATATGAATGACAACATTGAATAATCTGAATGACTTCTAATGGATCCTTGTAAGGTTTTTTTGTTTGTTTTTTTGCACAAAAATAGTTTGGTACAACCACAGTGAGCACTGAAGGATGACACTTTTCTTGGGCTAAACAGAGTTGCACTTGTTTGATACAACCACAGTGAGCACTGAAGGATGGCACTTTTCTTATGCTGTGCAGAGTTGCACTCGTTTGATACAACCACAGTGAGCACTGAAGGATGGCACTTTTCTTGGGCTGTGCAGAGCTGCACTAGTTTGATACAACCACAGTGAGCACTGAAGGATGGCACTTTTCTTGGGCTAAACAGAGTTGCACTAGTTTGATACAACCACAGTGAGCACTGAAGGATGGCACTTTTCTTATGCTGTGCAGAGTTGCACTAGTTTGATACAACCACAGTGAGCACTGAAGGATGGCACTTTTCTTGGACTATGCAGAGTTGCACAGCACAGGCACTTCAACAAACATTGATGGGGGCATTCCCTCTGAAATGAAATAACGAGAAAGCAACACCACTTTAAGTTCATAAAGCTGTTTCATCCTTACTAATAAATATTCAAGATTAGAACGAATCCAGTGTTTTAATAACTTTATTAGCGAATGACTATGTTTAGAAAAAAATGTTACGGTGGTTTGTATGTCTTAGAACACACTGCGCCTTCTCTGCAGAAGAATTGCCACATCTGTGACACGGTTTTCTCTAAGGTTGCCAATTAAAAGATGTAGCTGGGAGGGGCGTGGCCGAGACAGCGATGTGAGAAGACGTGTCTCGAGCGAGCTCCGTTGCCCCGCTGCTTTCTCGAGCCTGTATTAGCGTAGTTTTCGGGGGGCACACACTCCTGGTGACCCTCTGTGTACCACTGGACCTGTTGAGGTCCCTCTCTGGTGGTGATCTGCGGCTGGAAGTCCACACGCGGCAGCGGCATCAAAATCCGGAGCTCCTGAGACCGGCCGTTAGCCGCCATCTTACAACGGGGCCTGCTGCCGGGCCGCTTGGATCGGCCCCCACGGCAACGACCAACACTGTGGTTCGGGTGAGGCACCGGTACACCCCTGACCCCTCTTGTGGCTCCACTGCAACGGAACCAGCCTGACGCCATAGGGGACGTGCCGGTACTGTCGGGGCCGGACTGCCGAAGGCGGGACACACAGCAGCTGCCCGGGCACTGAGACCACGCGAGTCCCCGGCTTGAGCCGGAGCACCAGGCCCGACCCAGAGGGATTGCCGGAGACCTCCCGCCTGCGGGCCCTGGCCGCGGCCCCCCCGCCCACCATCGGACTCCTCCGGTGAGCACCATCTCCCGGGGACCCGGGGACATCGAGGCCCGGCCGCGGGCCTGCCCGCCATTCTGCCCTCTTGGTGGGGGACTGGCCCCAGCATACGGAAGATCCCTGCCGGGGTGGATGAACTGAAAAGAACTCCCGCCGCTGCATACCGGTGAGGCCTGCGCCCTGGGGGCCCTCAGCACAGCCGCCCTCGCCCCCTGGCTCCCTCTTCGACGCGGCCCGCCCCTGCCGGACCTTGTGAGCTGCTGACTTGGCGACCCTGCTGCGCACCTACGGGGACTCCGGGGGCCTCCACCGTCACCCTCCCCTGCTCCTGGGACTCTTGCAGCTGGGGTGATCCCGGGGGCCTTCTTTGACACGGCCAACTGGGCACCAAGCCCGGCCCACCGTGGGACGCCTGCCGCCATCGCCCCCCTGACGCCTCTCCGGCCTACTAGCTACAACACCCCCCTGGCTGCACTACCTGCCCCCGCTCACGCGCCTGGCCTGGCGCCCGGGGGGAGGCCCGACCCTGCGTCCCGGGTGAGACTCCGGAGCACCCCTGCTCCCACCCGTGGGGCTCCCTGCACCAGCGGAACCAGCCTGTCGCCGGCGGAGTCGCGCCGGAGCTGTTGAAGCCGGGCTGCCACGAGCGGAGCACACGGCGGCGGCCTGGACGCCGAGCCTACGCGAGCCCCCGGCTTCGGCGGGAAGAACAGGCCCAGACCCGAGGACTTGCCAGCGGACCCTGCCCACGAGCCCTTGCTCCATCGCCCGTCGCTGGACCCACCCGGTGAGCTGCAGCGCGCTGACCTCCTTCCCCCCCCCTGCTGCCTTCCCGGGGGGTCCGGCGGTTGCGGGGCTTGGCGGTTGGCCTACCCGCCATTTTCCCCCCTCGGCTGAGGGCTGATCCCGCTGATCCCGCTGACGGACGATCCTTGCTGGAGTGCCCCCGGCTGCCCTGGACTCACTGGCAGTGTGCAAGCGGACCCTGAGCCTTGGTGAGCCCCATATCTTCTGGGCAAATCTTCTGACCGCCTCCCTGCTAAGGCCCCGCCAAGCCTGGTGGGCCGCAGACTGGGCACACCTGCCGCGACCACGCGGGGACCCCGGGAGCCTTTGCCTTCTGCTTTTCCCGGCGCTGGGCCTCCCGCAGCTAGGGAGCTGTGACGCCTGGGGGGCCTTCCTGGATACTCCTCGACTGCTGTGGAGGGGCTGGCTGGACGCTGCTCTGGGAACAGGCCCTGACCTTGGTGGGACGAGGGGACTGAGCCTGGCCGGGACTCTTCGGGAGGCCCCCGCCTGTGGGCCCCAGACGCGATCTGCCGTGGGACACCTGTAGTCATCACGCACCTAACGTCTATCCTGCCTCATTGCTACCTTGCCTCCCCGGTCGCTGCTCCCGCTCCGGCGGCCCCACCACATTCTGGACTCCTTCAACTTGAGTGCGCCCCACGCCTTGTTAGAGGACGGACCTGGCTACAGACAGCGTGGGCAGCGGCACGCATTGCCATCTCCTGCACCGTGACCTTGGGCCCTAGATCGTGGGACCCGGGCAGCTACGCCGCAGGGCACCAGTGCATCCTCCCTCGAAGCAACCCCCACCTCGACCCGGCGACTGTGCGTGGAAGCCGATCCTGTCCCCCACTGCCCCGTGCCGCCTTGAGTGGATCATGACTCGCGGCAAGGGGACCAAGCTGGAACCCCCGCCCACGACGACCAGAGGGGCATCAGTAGCTTCTATGTGGGGCAAGGCGGGCTCCCCGCCGTCTTCCGGAGGCCCCTCATCGGCGTCAGGGGGAAAACCCCCGCCGCCGTCCGACTCTCCACCGGTGACGCAGGCCTTCATGACCTCCTTCATGGCCGATCTGAAGACGGAGATTGGATCCCTCAGAACGGAGGTCCACACCTGCGTCAAAGAAATGCGCAGGGAAGTCACTGACCTTGGAGATCGAGTCGACGGCCTGGAGAAAACGGTCGACTCCCGCACCGAAGATCTGGAGCAGATCTGGCAGAGAGTGGCGACCCTTGAGGAACAACACATCCAGCTTCAGATTAAGCAGGAGGACCTGGAAAACAGGGGAAGACGCAACAACCTCCGCATACGGGGCGTGCCACTTGGAGAAGAGGGGACTAATACCATGGCCTATGTGGCCCTGCTCTTGCAAGCGGTGTGGGGCGAGGAGGACGCCCCCCCGCCGCGCCTCGACCGTGCACACCGGGTCTTTGGAGCGGGAGGAAAAGCGGGCCTCTTGCCTGACATCGTCACTAGACTCCACTACTTTACTGAGAAGGAGGCCATTCTGAAGGTAGCTAGGGACAATCCGGACCTGCGGTACGAAGGCCACAAAATCCAGATCTACCAAGACTTGGCCCCCACAACACTCCACAGGAGAAAGGTCTTTCGCCCGATCACCGAGAGGCTCCGGACCCTCAACGTCCCCTACCAGTGGGGCCACCCTTTTGCTCTCATCTTCAAGTGGGAGGGCAAGCGTAGGGCTCTCCGGTCCTACCGAGAAGCGGCGCACCTGCTAAGCATGCCGGAGTCCCCGGACCACAGCCCGACTCGCCCCCCCCGCTCGGAGAGGGGCCCCCCGCGCCCAGATTGGTCCACTGTGCGCCCCCGACGAAGGTCCCCTCCGGTGGACGCGCTCTCTACTTCTCAGTCCAAACAGGACATTATCGCACACATCCGCTCCCTTGAGGGCGACCGCGAGGGGCAGGCCTCCCAGCTCCTCGCTTCTGGCTCGGAGGGTGGGGATCGCCCCTCAACGCCGGATGGCTGCTGATCGCTGCTGTTGTATCACATGCTACCCTGGGCGTTCGCTTGCCAGCTGGGCGCTTGGTCTTGCCCTCTTTCATCACGGTGGCCTGATCCCACTGCTCTAGAAATGGACAACACTCTTCGCTTCTTCCAGGCCGAGCACCGCATCGCCGAGCTCCAGCGCCCTGTGGGTGCCTGACCGGGCCGAATGGACCCCACGGCCCGGCGCACCCCCCGAACTACCTTGAAGCAGCGGGGTAGACGGGCTCTGAGACGACTTGTTTGAACACTACTTTCCCGGATCTCCGCTCCCTCCCTTTGTCCCGTAGGAAGTGACATTCCTGAGTTCATCCTAACCCTCGGGTAGAGGATGTCCGGTACCTGGGACACTGTACATTGGGCCCGTTGGCCTGTTTTGGTTCTCTTCCCCCTCTGCGCCTTTTCTTCTTTCTTTCTCTCCTCTCTTCCTACTTCCCCCTTACACATCCCCCTCTTCCTGTTCCTTCCCCGCGCTTGCGGAGGGGTGGCATGGTGGGTCCTGCGGGAGTTGCCGCGCTGGCGACGAGTTGACGCTTCTGCTGTCCCGCTCGCGGGGAGGTCTGCTAGGCCGGGATCTGTGCGACTCCAAACCCCCTTAGCGCTATGACAGCAAACATCCCTGCACCCTTGAAGGTCCTTTCCCTTAACGTCAAGGGGCTCAACTCTCCCAACAAGCGAAGGCAGGTATGGCGCTATCTCCTGCACCACTCCCCCGACATTGTTCTCCTCCAGGAGACACACCTCCTCAGGGGAGACATCAAACGCATGACGCACCCTAGATACCCCACACAGTTCTGGGCATCCTCTGACACCAAGACGGCGGGGGTGGCAATCCTCTGTAGGGCTGGCATTAGGCGGGGACCCGTGAAACCCTTTAAAAGCACTGACGGGCGCTTCCTCCGAACCACGGTACAGATAGGCTGTGCACAGTTCACTCTAGGGTGTGTGTATGCACCCAACCAGTCGCAGGACAAGTACCTCCAGACATTATTGCGGGAACACTTCCCAATGGGCGACGCTAATACAATCCTGGGCGGTGACTTCAATCTTGTTTGGGACCCCGAGCTGGACCGCGCGGGCGCCCCCTTTAACGGCGCGGGAGCGATGTCTTCTACCCTCAAGACGCAGCTTACGGACCTGGGTCTCGTGGACATATGGCGCTACCATAACCCGGGGTCCCGAGATTACTCCTTCTACTCGCATTCCCACCGGACGTACTCCCGTATCGACTATCTGTTTACCTCTCTTGAACTGACCCGAGACTCCTTAGCTGCTGCTATATCCGACATCTCCCTGTCGGACCACGCCCACGTGGAGCTGTTACTGCAGGACCCCCAGGCTCGTGCCGCTCGCGAACGCAGGTGGGTGCTCCCGCCGGGAGTCCTTCGAGACCCGGATGACGTTGCCAGCATCCGTGACGCCATAGACTCGTATTTCACTGTTAACGACACCCCTGACATGCCCTTTCACACGGTGTGGGACGCCTTCAAGGCCACCATTCGGGGCCACATCACTTCCTTGGCGGCGGCACGGAGGAAAGAGGTGTTCAAGTTGGAAACTGACCTGGCCAGCGAGATCAAGCTGGCGGAGGCCCAGGATCGGGACGCCCCCACTCGGGCGACAAAGAGAGCCCTTGCCAATCTCAGGGGACAACTTCGCGCCCTGCGCACTACCAAGGCGGAATTCTCCCTGCTGGCGCTCAAGCAACGGTATTATGAGGGAGGGGACAAAGTGGGTCGCCTACTGGCAGGCAGACTGCGGGCGCGCGCCGCTAGGGCCCACATCGCTAATGTCAAGCGGCAGGATGGCACCCGTGCCACCTCTGAGAGGGCCAAACAGGCTGCGTTCATTGAGTATTACTCCTCTCTATACGCCGAGGAGCCCACTTCTGCGGAGGCGCGGGAGGCCGTGCTCGCGAACTTTGAGGGATCCCCGCTGTCCCCGGCGTGTGCAGCCACGTTGGAGGACCCCCTGCGGGAGGAGGAAGTGACAGAGGCTATAGGGGACCTCCCCGTGGGGAAAACCCCGGGGCCGGATGGCCTGCCATTGGCCTTCTATCGCCTGTTCCTGACCCAGCTCCGCCCACATCTACTGCGCCTCTATGGATCCTTTTCTGACGCTATCGGCCCGTCCCCCGATATGGGCCTGGCGGAAATAGCCTTGATCCCCAAACCTGGGAAGGACCCCGACTTGTGTGCTTCCTATCGCCCCATCGCCCTCCTTAACACCGATCTTAAGATTTACACTAAGATCCTGGCCAAACGGCTGGATCCACATATGCCGGGTCTGGTGAACCCGGACCAGGTGGGTTTTATACGAGACCGCCAGGGGGCCGATAATGTTCGCAGGTTGGCACACTTGGTGGGAAAGGTACACCATTGGAAAATCCCGGCCTGCCTCCTCTCGCTAGACGCGGAAAAGGCCTTCGACCGGGTCGACTGGACCTTCCTGAGGGCGGTCCTTGAGAAACTGGGTCTTGGCCCTACCATGATCTCCAGGTGCATGGCCCCTTACATTGGACCACAGGCTAGAATCCGGGTCAACGGCCAACTGACACCGCCGCTCTCGATCCACAGGGGTACGAGGCAGGGATGCCCGCTCTCGCCGCTCCTGTTCGCCCTGGCGGTCGAGCCACTGGCGGAGTTGATTAGGCGTACCCCTGACATCCATGGCATCCCCCACGGGGGGCGTGCTAACAAAGTAGCGCTGTTTGCGGACGACCTGATCCTTACTCTCACGAACCCTCGAGTCTCACTCCCAGCGGTACACGACGCCCTCACACTGTTCGAGCGGGCGTCTGGCCTTAAAATTAACCACACCAAATCTTGGGCGCTTAACCTCACCATCCCCGAGGAGGAGGTCTGCCTGCTGAGGGAGGTCACGCCCTACCGTTGGGCGGATGAACACATCAAATACCTGGGTCTGGACCTCACTCCTCGCCTCGACTCGTGGTCCTCGAAAAACTGGGCTGCTTGCCGAAAGGATGTCCTGGCGGACCTGCGGAAATGGAAACCCCTGATGATTTCCTGGTTAGGGCGGCTCAACGCGGTCAAGATGTCGATCCTCCCCCGCATTCTATATGTCTTCCAGTGCCTCCCCACCCCGATACCGATTCACTGCATCAAGACCCTCCAACGCGACCTCACGTCTTTCATATGGGGAGGCAAACGACCCCGGTTCTCACAGAAAGTCCTCATGGAGCCGAGGGACAGGGGCGGCCTAGCCTGCCCGAATCTTCTCCACTACTACTGGGCGGCCCATCTCCGGTTCGTGATAGAATGGGGTGCACGCGAAAGCGACAAGCACTGGTTCCACATGGACCGAGTGGTTACGGGGCGCACCATATGGGACCTGCCTTGGTTACCGCGGGTGGCGCGCTCCAGAAGTGCATACATGGCGGTCCCCACGAGGACGGTTCTTGAAGTATGGGACAGAGTGGCAGTGTCCAAAGGTCTGACCACGTTCCCCTCTCCGCATACCCCCATTGCCGGCAACCCGCACTTTCCCCCTGCTGCTCAGACCCGGGCGTTCGAGAGCTGGACTCAAGGAGACTGCAGGGTTGCAGGAGATCTTTTTCTTTGTGGGTCGCCTAAATCGTGGCTGGACTGCAAAGAGGAGTTCAACCTCCCCTCGACTGCTAGCTTGCAGTACGCGCAGCTGCGCCACTGGACCTCGGGAGATGACATGTATCAGGCCGCTTCCAGGGCGCACACTCCATTTGAAAAGTTGGCACGCTCCCTCGGGGGACTGAAACGACTCATCTCCCAAATCTACAACATCTTGCAGCATCCCACCACTCCGCCTGCGCATCCCTACCAAAGGCAGTGGCAGACGGCAACTGGCACTGAGATCACGCCATCTCAGTGGTCTAGGCTCTGGAACGACATCCCCAAATCCTACCGCAGCATCCCGCAGAGGGAAAATGCATACAAGATGTTAACACAATGGTACTACACCCCCCTGCGACTAAGCAAAATGTTCCCTGCCTCCTCACCGCTGTGCTGGAGATGTGGCACTGCGACTGGCGATTTCATACACATCTGGTGGTCGTGCCCTGCCCTGGCTGTCTTTTGGAAGGAGGTCCTCAGTCACATTAAGGAGGTGTTGGGTTTTCCCCTCCCTGAGGAGGTTTGCACACTATTGCTGGGTATACGACCCCCCACACTTAAAGCACTCACGCGCAGCGACTGGATCCTCACCCTCCACATGCTAGGCGCTGCCAAACAACTCATTGCACTATACTGGAAGCGGACTGAGGCACCGCCGATAGCTTCCTGGTTCGTGCGCCTCTGGCAGGTCCTGACCATGGAGCTGCTCACGGCACGGATACAATCAAGGGGGGTGCGATTCAAGGCAGTGTGGGAACCCCTCGTGCGTCACCTGTGCTCCATAAGCTATGCCCGCCACATGCCTCCCAGGCTCCGCGCTTTGCAATTGTTTGAGGACGCCCTCATCCCTGCCGACCCAAGCAGACTAGGCTCATAGTCACTTCCCTCAATGCTGGTTTGCGTCTTATGCCTCTTGTGGGCGACCGCAGATACACCTCCCTGGCCCCTCTCCACCTCACCCCTGCTCTTCCTCTTCCGACTTTCTCTTTTTCCTTGCCTTGCCACTCTGGCTTTCGCCCCCCTTTTGGGGCAGTTTGGCCCCTGTCGGGCCTTTGTTAATGTGACACCGCTGCTCTCCTTCCCATACGCGCCTCCCCCGTACTATGGCACATTGCCAGCACATGGCCACCTCTTGCTTTCTACTCCCTTAGGCCACGCGGCCGGCCCCCTGGGGGTTGTAGGCAGGGCGCTGTGTTTAAGGATTCCACCCCACCTGGTTACCTACTCCTATTATTGATTTCTATCTGCGCGGCCGGCCCCGATGAGGGGTTGTAGGCTTATCGCTGTGTTCACAATAAAAACAGATTTGAACAAAAAGATGTAGCTGCAGTCAAATCAAATCAAATCAAAATAAGCTTTATTCGATATTCACAAAGGATATCATAAAAGCAATCATTACATTTTGTTGAAACACAATCATCATAAAAATATTAAAAAGTAGAAAACAGCCACTGATTTAAAAACACAAAAATACATGGGCTATCATAAAGATTTCCTGAATTTGAGCAGCAATTTCAAAAACTGTTCCATAGTGCATATGACATCTTTGTCCTCCAACTGTTGCAACCGAACAAAGGCATCTCTACAAGTCCTCAAGCCCCATTTCTTCAAAAGAGGTCTCAATAAAAATGTTCTGGGAACTAGATAATATGTACAGAATAATATGGAATGAATGTTCGATTGAGGAGAAAGGTCATCACAAGGGCAGGTGCACAGATTTCGAGACCAATTATTACAAGAAGGGAATGTTATTAGACGATAGAAGGAGCCCAATCTAAATCTGGTAAGAAGCATTCTAGAAAAGTAAGAAAAATAAGAAAAATCAGTGGAAGGATACAATTGGAGACCCTTATTTAAAGTAATCATTTGGAAGTCCAAAGTTGTTTTATTTAATTTTTGGATAGCCCACCTCTTGGCTTCCAGATGGTCCATTAAGATCTTTCTCAGGGTTTTCCTAGAGATGTTCTCCAAAGACATAGGGTCAGTATAAAAATCTGGGCGTCCAATTTCACAAAAAACACTTTTTACGTATGCCAGCCATTTCGTGTCTTTTGCCCCTTCTAGTTTAAGAATGTCCAAAATTACTTCTCGATTTAATGCAGCTTCCGGTGTGGACCAGATTTTATGCCATAAGAGAAGTGCCTCAACTTTAATTACATCTGAAATGTATGGTAGGCCTAACTATATGTGGGTTATATAAACTGATGTTGATTTCGGTGTTGCTAGTAGATACCTTAAAAAATGGTTTTCTACTATTTGGATAGATGATATATTCTCAATCCCCCACAGACCAGCCCCATAGATTGCCGTTGAGACACATTTGGCTTTATAGATAATAATAAGCTGTTTTACTGGTCTCCCCCCTATTTTGCTGGCAAAATCTCGGAGCGCCCCAATTGCTCTAACAAAAGCAAGTTTCCTAGCTTTAACGGCAGCCTGCCATATCTCCTTTCTATGGACACAGATGCCCAGATACGGAAAATGATCAACTGTGTCTATTCTTTAGCCTTCAATGAATATGGGACATGGGATTTTCTTTAATCCCTTACTGCATACCATGGAAAAAGTCTTGCCAATGTTCACTTTCAGAACCCTTCCCTGCATAAAATTTGAAAAAGCAGTAACAGCTCTTTGTAGGCCCAGCCGTGTTTGAGATAAAATAGCCGCATCGTCGGCATACAACAAGATTGGTACGGCATGTCCTCCCACTTTCGGTAGTCACATTCGATGTTTTTCAAGTGATCTCCGATGGCGTTTATATAGAGAGGGAAAAGCAGGGGGGCTAATATGCACCCCTGCCTCACCCCTCTGGTGATGGTAAACCTTGGAGAGCACTCCCCCCTCAGACCAAACCGCACCCTGGCCCCCGCATCTCTATACAAATTTTTGATGAAGTCGAGGATAGATGGATTTATCCCCATCTGCTCAAGAACCTTCCATAACTGATCATGGACCACACAATCAAAAGCGGAGGTTAGATCTATATATGTTATGTAAAGATTGCCCCTTTTTACCTCCGCATATTTGGACATAAGGAGATGTAAATTGAGGCTCTGTTCCACCGTGCCCCTTCCAGTTCGAAAACCATATTGTAGTCTTGAAAGAACATCATCCTCCTCAGACCAGTTCTGTAAACGTTTTAAAATTATACGGCCCGCGACCTTCATTAGAGAGTCAATCAAGGAGATGGGCCGATAGCAAGATGGTAGATGCCTATCTCCTTTTTTATAAATGGGTATCACAATTGCCTCTGTCCAGGTGGGTATTTGGCCATGCGCATTTGCTGAGTTCAAGGCAGAGGTTAAGACTGGGGCCCAAAAGTCTGGCTCCGCCTTGAAAACATCCGCTGGGATGGCATCTGGCCCAGGTGCCTTTCCGGAAGGGCTCTCCCTTATTGCAAGCATGACCTCCTCACACGTAAAAACAATACTGGAAGTGCCCTTTCTTGAAGCCATTGTGGTAGGGGTTGAGGAAGGAGTGGAGTCCGATGAAGAAGTATTGAGAGAAATAGGTCTACTATATAGTTTTTGAAAGTAGGTATCTCCGTCAATAGCAAGATCCAAATTCCTCGCAGGAATGTTTACCCATGGCAGTGGGGCATTAACGAATTTCCAAAATGCTGAGGAGTCACGGTTCCCACAGGTTGTCAGCAAAGTCTGCCAGGCTTCCGCCTTCAGAGTTCTTTTCCTGTTTTTTATGGCTAGGCGATATTGAAGTCTGGCCTCACGTATCTCCGTGGGCAGCTTTGGGCTCGAGTGTAAGGCTTTCTTCAGTAATTTTTGTGCTTTAGTGCAGGCTTTATCGAACCACCCTTTGGGGGCAATGGGACCTGATTTGAACTGGCGGGTAAGTAGCTTTTTTAAACTTTCCTGTATTTTCAGGAAAGCTTCAAGGATTACTTGGGGCTGTTCAGTCAGGGACAAACATGTGTGTACCTCCTCCCACCTCAACTTTAAAAGATTTTTAAGAAGGCTCAGTGGGTTAATTTTTTCCCATTTTAGGGTGTAGCCATTTAATGCTCCTATTTTAATGGGTTGCTCGTATGTTATTAAAGGGTATTTGTGGCGAAGTGTTGGAGATGGTACCACAATAGATAGAGTCAGTGGATAATGGTCACCATATAGGTGATCAAGGGTATCCCAGGATGATATGAGGGGAGCATGTGTCCTTGAAAAAAGAACAAAGTCAATAGTAGAATTTGCTCCTCGTCCGTGAAAGGAGGGTTTAAAAGGTCTCGGTGGAGAACATATGTTGTTTGCAAAAACTAAATTAAAAGAAGCCATAAAATTGTTTAATGCCTCCCCTGTTTTGGTGTGTAGGAAGTGATTTGAAATAACAACTTCAAATTCATTTTCCTGTGTGGGAGAAAGATCGCAAGGGCCTCTTGGAGTGTTTTGGCAAATATGACAGTTGAAATCACCCATGAAAGCAGTCGCACACTCACCCCCACACCATTCTTTTATCGAAACAACGACATTGAACAGGTCATTTAGTACTTTCTCCAACCCCTCTGGAAGCATATTATTATAAAAGTTGATTATTAATAGAGTCAAGGAAGGGCCCATTTCAAAGAGGATTATTTGGTAGGAATCCCTAAGGAGGTGTTTCCGAATCCTTAATCCTAAGCCCACACTAACATATATAGTCAAGCCCCCCCTAGGTCTACCATGCTTGCTCTCTGTCGCTGGCGAGTGGAAGGTCTGATAGCCCAATAAATGTACCGGGGTCTGTGCCCAGGTTTCCTGAAAGCACAGAACTGAGCAGGAAGTTACCACATCCAGCCATCCTGGTTGAGTAATTTTTGAGGAGATGCCAGCCACATTCCAGCTAAGTATCTGTAAGTTAGAAGATAGTTTCTGGTTTTCCAGCTGGATGGAGGAATTGATTGTGATGTTTGGCTGTTGAGCGAGAGGAAACATGGTTGTTGGGACGGTAGTGATAATAGCATCCCTTACAAGCCTCCTTTCTCCTCGGTTACTACACCCCAAAGATCCATTTGTGAGTGGTACGTTGGAGGGAGTGCCAGATGAGGAGAGTCATTCATTTTCGTCCAGGCCCCCAAGGGATTCATAATAATTGTAGCAAGGTAGGTTCCAGGTGGGGGTTTTAGGGGGAAAATATTGACCGTATCCAGCAAAGTTGTGTGTAGAAGGTGGGGGGCGTAAGTTTTCCATCATACCATGCCTAGAAGGATAAGTGCTATAGGGTAATCTTTGGTGCTGTTGGTTGGGAAAAAGGTCATAATGCGATTTAGGGCAATTCGACTTTCTAGACATAAGTGCTTCAGGGTAGAAGTATGATACCTCTTTAGGTGTAATCGGGCCACTATTTAGGCCTGTAAACCAGTCCCTTATATGCGCGATGATTCTAGGGTCTCTAAAAGTAATAATTACTACGTCTCCCTCTATGTCTTTGGGACGTATGCCGACCCAATTTGTTCTTCGCACCATAATAATGTCACCATTTATATGAGGTGGCAATGGCCTGTTGTTTTTTAGCCAAAAAATGACTTTATTCTTTAGACTGGTATGGTGTTCATACATTCCTGATGGTAAGGGCAAAACCCCCGTTAAAACAATAACATTGTGTGAAGCTGCCGGTGGTAAATCCACATTTCTTTCATATGTAGGTCTTTTAGATTTAAAATCGGCCTTATTCTTATCCCGTGCGGGATTTTTAAACCCTGTTCTGGCTGATTCCATAAGCGAATTTATTTGGACAGAGTAGGGCTGGCGATTAATAGGCTGTTTTTCTGGGCGACTGGAATGTTATTAACTAAGTTCAATTTTCCAGAAGAGGGTTGTACAGTGGAAATATTTGGAACTGGTGTAGGTCTTGTTTTGGCCTCTTTAGATGGTTTCTCTGCCTCCTTTGTGTATAATGAATTGACTTGAACCTTACTAGTTGTAATTTTTAAATTTGAACCTTTAATAAGAGTATCCAGTTGATCGCCTAGTCTCTTTACTCTCTCGACTATTGGGAGTAGTAGTGCTTTCAATAAGTGCTCCATCGCATCTACAAAATCTTTTATGGGAGGTGGAGTATGAGAGGGAAGTGTGTTTTCGGGTACATTTGGCGCCCCTTCCACTATTTGAAGTGGTTCTTTCCTAAGTAGATCCTTGGAAGGCATTTTTTTGCGAGCGAAGGCATCTATATTTCCCAAACCTCTTTTCCTACGTTTTTTCGGGGGTGAGCGAAAAAGTTTCTGTTTTCGAAAATGTTTTACCGTCGATGTCTTTGGGCCCTTTTGTTGCGAGAAAGGATTTTGGGTTGAAGATAGCTGTTCGACATCCAGGGGCATTAATACTTCTGTAGTCTGTAGTGCTTGAACTAACAGGTTCAGGGGCTTTGAGAGTTTTAGGGGTGACAAGGTCAATGAGGTCCATAGTTTGATTTGTGCTGGAGATAGATAGTTCAAGTTGACTGGCAGTAGATGTGTAATTTTTTGGGGACGAGCTGACCTGAAAAATTAGAGGGATATTTTGCGTGTTAAACAGGTCAGCGTCGGGGTTTTCCCTGGAGGCGTTGTGCAAATGCGAATCAGGGATAACTTTAAGAGAAGGGTCTAATGCAGTGCTTTTAAGTTGCTCAATAGAGAGCCTGAGAGCAGCTCTACGCTCTGCCAGGGCCAAGTCCCTATCGACATCGGCTACAGCTCTTGTAAAGTATTTATCCAGGGGGCCCAAAAAAGAAACACCTACCCTAGTTGGAAGATCATCATCGGCAGGTGTTGACATTTCAGGGACGATATAGTGGAACGTGTAGCTAATCTGATCCCTGATACAAGATGGAAAACGTTAAGCGATCGGCCAAGCCGAGCCTTGTCTGGCCTTGGAGGGCCGTAGAGGGCCCCCCCTTTGCCCGGGCTTCGCCCCGAGCTCCGTCCCACGCGCGTCCCGCGTCGCGGGGGGCGTGATGACAGTTAAATGCGTGTAGGCGGTGGGCGTGGCCGCCGGGGGAAGAGGAACCAGCTGAGCTGACTGTGGAATGCTGGTCCTCGCAGTCCCCCGGTCGGTGCCCTTCACGCTGTTACTTGCCTCGGAGCCTCAACCCAGTGGACTCCAGCTGGGAGCGATGTCAGGTCTTGCCGATTGCAAGCCGCGCTCACACCAGCGAGTCCGCTGCAATGGGGAGGCTTGGTCTTCACAAGGTATGCGGGTTAAAAAAGTATTCACTCCCTCAGCAGATCACCAGGAACGGGAAGGACACTGTGAGCGGCAGTCATTGCACGTGTATGAGGAGGATCAGAGAACACAGCAGGGACAGCCCACCAGTAAGAGTTTGTCACTATTTTCTGGATAAGCACTAATACGAGCTGTCCATTATTTGGGTACGAGCTACACATAAAATGGGAACGTGCGAGGGAGGAGCTGCCGAGCAAGTGGTAAACACATTTATGAAGATGAAGTGCATTATCTGAGTAGCAGTTAACAGTGAATGGTAAACAGAATTAACTGACAGCATATGGTATCATTTCCAGTGCCCAGTGCTACCAGAACTGAACTACATAATTATCAAGGGTAACACTGCAGCTCAACCTGGCAAGTAGTAAATACGTTCTGTCATTAGAAGTGAATAGACTTCAAATGTTCCACATAAAGAAGTATCTTCGGTGGAGGTAGCTACCCAACTATTTGATAAATGCTTAACCAGAGAAAAAAAGAAATTGGAAGCATTCGAGCACATCAAAAATTATAACCTAAAAAATGGACGTTTGTGGTATTGCATAAAATGCAATTTGTATCTAGAGCTAATCTCATCAATCCCCGATTCAACTGAAATAAAGGAGTGCATTCAAGCTGTTAGCAAAACCCAGTGCTTTAAATGGGCAGTTACTGTCCCAGTTCAGAGTACCTGCACTTCTTAATACCGCTACAATGAGTTTATTGAGAAAGTACCAGCACATTATAGGAACAAGCAGCTCTGTAGAGTAAGTACCTTCACGTCTGTATTCCCATTTAACGCACCGTAAGCGGCCATTCAAAGCACTGAGAAACATTTCAAAATAGCATATCAATACAAGAGCAAATCGTGGTCCTCCTCTAAACAGATTTGAAAGCAAAAAAACAAGAGCAAGGTAAAACAAAATATCGGATAATTTGAATAAGCTTTTAAGTATTTGACGGAGAAATAATAATAAAACTTTTGTGACATTAGACTGATTTACCTTGTGGACATGTATACACCTTTGAGAATCGCTTTGTATGGGAAGAATCAAAAGGAAAGGACCAACAAGAGGGTGCACTAAAAGAGGATTTTTTTTTGGGAAAGCTCAGATAGAGAATCAGCCAGTGGCTGTTAGTTAATGTTTAATTAGAAATGCCACCCCCTGTGGAGGGGGTGATAGAATGGGAGGCATGAAAAAGATTACCAGCAAGACAAGGAAGGAATTCCAGAGGAAACAGGATGATGCCACCCCAGAGACTAAGTACATCATCACAGAGGCAAGAATGAACAGAAATAGAGACATGTCAAAAACAGAAAAAAACTGTTATTAACACCTCAAGAAGACTTCGGAGCAACATAAAATGTGAGCTCCTTGGTTGCCGTTTTACCTTCTTCAGCTGTGCGAATATCCAAATTGATTCATATCAATGCATAAGGGAGATTAAATTATGTAATTCCTTCAAGCTCAACCTTCTGCAGATGAATAAAAAGACAATGTCTGACTCAGTTAGCAGTTTAGAAGATCTGAGGCATCGGGAGAACAAATGTGTGCTGGAGATTCAACACTCACACAAGACACAATATGAGACGCTAGAAAATATGTCGGAAAACAAAGGGGGCTGGATGTAGGATTACATCCCACTTTATCTAAGGGTAAGGCTATAGATATCTTTCATGAACTGGTAGTGAAGGATATTAAGCTACGTAGAGACTGCGACGAGAAAGATCGACTTGTACATATGAACAGAGAATGGCCTGTTTGTTATTCCATTTGATACATGTTGTGCAGCTCTACTTGCTCATTGTGCTGCTCGCTCTGACCGGTCTCCTATTTTGTTTTTTGCTAAGATGGAGATCTTGTTATACCTACTTTACTTACTGTGTGGATGGACTGCTCGTTTTATCATCCAATTAAAAAAAAATGAATGGCCATCTAAAGTATACAAGAGGGCAAGAGTTTGCTCAGTAAGCTTTCAGACACTGGTAATTGATATCTGCAATGAATCAGCAGTGGAAAATAAGTTGTTTACGCATCACAATGGAAGAGAAAGGCCATCAAAATGAGTAGAGGATGTCCATCAGGCGTAAAAAAGATGAGTGATATAATTAAGCCTTAAGCCAATGTGCTCTTGATGAACAAAAGTCAAACTAGAGTAAGCGATGAGGCAGCGAATACATTGTTATGAAGAATTAGAGACAAATCCAATTAATAACCTTAAAGCCGAATACTTTGTCGAACAACTAAAGAGAAAATAATTATTAGATGAAGAGAAATGAGTTACTTAAAACAGAGTAGCTGATAATATCAACAATACATTTCATACCAAAAGTCTATAATAGCATAAACTGATTGCTGGTGAAACTAATTGTATCCTTGGTAGAAGCTTTACTAGAGAATATGCCTTCTTTGATATGTTTCTCTATTCATAGGTGCAATGTGTTAGATTCTACATAAAAGACCGCTGTTAAAAAATGCGATAGAAAACAGTCTTATGCACAAAAGCACTTTGCATTCCGACTCTTACATACAGGTTGAAGGTGATACAATAATCAAGCTGCATTGTGCTTCAAGACTGCACAGAGGCTCTCAGGAAGGTGCCAACCTGTTGACATACCTCCTCATCAGGCAGAGTATCACTCTGCCTGCTTTGTTTGCTCCAGCTCATCCTTCCAAGGAGGAGAGACTCCATCATATCCCTAAGAGGGCTCTCCTTATATATTGATTGCACTAAAGACCTTTGGGTGGATGAACAACTCGTCATTGGTTTCATCGTTACAAAGAAGGGCAACGCTGTGCAGAAACGGACCATCTCCCAGGTTTCTCATCCAGGGCCAAGCCAGCATCCAGGATCAAGACAGCCACTACTGCGTTAGAATGCTGGGTCCCTGTCCTAGATATCTGCTGCACTGCCACGTGGACGACTCCACACATTCTTAAAGCACTATTGCTTGGACAGTCAGGTCCGTCGTGATGGGCTTTTCGTCTATTTGGTCCTCCAGGACTTTTTGGTCTAAGCCAGTTCGCAGACCCACCTCCAGGGACGTATTGCTTGGGTATTTGTTCCAGGGTGAGGAATCTTGCGGTTAGAAGTCAGAAGAACCAGTAACTTACCTTCAGTAAAGCTTTTTCTGGCAGAGACTCTGACTACCGATTTCTCTCTTACCCTCCCCTTCTCTCTGCTTTGTAAACTGGGCTCTTCATTCAAAAGATTTTGTTAGACTCTGCACAGTGGTCAAAACAGAAACATAAGTTTTTACATGGCTCTGTGTTCTTGGTGCGGGAATCGTCACAAAAGAAATTAATGGCAGCACACTGGGGTGGCGTCTTTATGGTCATGTGATGTCACTTCCAAAGCAGGCGACGCTGACATGGAGCCAAACAACACCACTTATCAATGTGCAGAGGGAGAAAACTGAACGCTGGCCCTGAATGCCTGAATTTCTGCAATTTCAAAAGGGGAATTGAAAATTGATTAGTATATTTTGTATTATAAGATTTTCAGAATAAAGTCAAATGAAACATAATTTGCCCAGATCTACCATCACATGCACAAAATATAGTGCCCAGACTTTTTTGATATCCCAGTGGAAAACACAGTAAATATTTACCTAGACCTGCCCTAAAATATCATAATGAATGACGAATTAAGAGCCCTTGTGCTCCAAGGAGATAATTATTCAATGGGCTATCTGTGTTCAAGCAGAGGTAAGCTGTAGCAGTGAGTTTTTACTTTTCTGTAGTTAGCCTCTGGCATCAGGCTTAGTTAAGCAGTAGTGATTGTGCATACTTTTTATTTATGCTACTACTAAAGCTAGGCTCAGTATATGTATGTGTGTCTTTTGCTTTCTCGCCCTAAGTGCGCCAGGTTTGCCCAGACGTGAGTCCTGGGTTCACTGTGCCACTGAAATCAAGATATCCTGGCTGAAGAGAGGTGAAACCCCGAAACCGGTCCTAGGATGCTTGTTTCCGGTCCAGGGAGGACCTGGCTTGGCAGTTTGGGCTGGGCTGTTCCCATGAGGCACAGGGTCAAGACTGATTTGCATATGGCCAGGTCTAAACTGGGGTGGCATGGTGAGCAAAAGAATGATGGATTTAACCCAGATCTCTTGACCGGGGGTGAATGTTTTGATTTGTTCTGCATTCCGTCCCTCAATTGTGTGTCTTTTGCTTTCTTGCCCTATGTGTGCCAAGTATGCCCAGACGTGGGTCCTGGGCTCACTGTGCCACTGGAATCAAGCTGTCCTGGCTGGAGAGGGGTAAAACCCCGAAACCGGTCCTAGGATGCTTGTTTCCGGTCCAGGGAGGACCTGACTTGGCAGTTCGGGCTGGACTGTTCCCATGAGGCACAGGGTCCAGACTGATTTGCATGTGGCCAGGTCTAAACTGGGGTGGCATCGTGAGCAAAAGAATGTTGGATTTAATCCAGATCTCTTGACTGGGGGTGAATGTTTTGATTTGTTCTGCATTCCGTCCATCAATTGTGTGTCTTTTGCTTTCTCGCTCTAAGTGCGCCAGGTATGCCGAGACGTGGGTCCTGGGCTCACTGTGCCACTGGAATCAAGCTATCCTGGCTGAATGGGGTGAAACCCCGAAACCGGTCCTAGGATGCTTGTTTCCTGTCCAGGGAGGACCTGGATTGGCAGGTCGGGCTGGACTGTTCCCATGAGGCACAGGGTCAAGACTGATTTGCATATGGCCAGGTGAGCAAAAAAATGATGGATTTAACCCAGATCTCTTGACTGGGGGTGAATGTTTTGATTTGTTCTGCATTCTGTCCATCAATTGTGTGTCTTTTGCTTTCTTGCCCTAAGTGCGCAAGGTATGCCCAGACATGGGTCCTGGGCTCACTGTGCCACTGGAATCAAGCTGTCCTGGCTGAAGAGGGGTGAAATCCCGAAACCGGTCCTAGGATACTTGTTTCCGGTCCAGGGAGGACCTGGCTTGGCAGTTCGGGCTGGACTGTTCCCATGAGGCACAGCGTCAAGACTGATTTGCATATGGCCAAGTCTAAACTGAGGAGGCATGGTGAGCAAAAGAATGATGGATTTAACCCAGATCTCTTGACTGGGGGTGAATGTTTTGATTTGTTCTTCATTCCATCCATCAATTGTGTGTCTTTTGCAGTAAATGTATGAGGCAGCCCAGTCTCTTGGAAAGCTTTCTTCACATAGGCTATCCAAGGACTAAACAGGCCCATGTCAGCACGAGGTCATCATTAATAATGTTTCTTGCCAAGGATGCCGCCTCGGTTCTCCGGATAGATAACCATAACGGGCGGGGGGGGGTCATTCGCTGATAAGATCGCCCAAGTAGGACATACCAAAATCCTCAAGACAAATGAAGTGAAGGGTTGATAGAGGGACAGAAAGGGCTTTTCTACTAAATCAATTTTCCTCCGCCTGAATAGCTTCCTAGTTTACAATGCCTCATATTTCAGTCCCATATGTCGCAATGGGAATGCATTGAGTTGCGTAAATCTGTAGCAGCGGAAGAAGAGCCCTATCCCCCGTAGGTTGAGGTAGAGTAAAAAGAGAGCCGTCTGCCTTAGATAGCTTCATCCTGCACAGTGCTATATTTGGGGCCTTGGAAACAGCTGCATCAAATGTAACCCTTAGGTATGAAAAAGTGCTAGTGTTTTGAAAACAATTAGTGCCAACGGCAAACATGGAAAGGTGGGTGTGCTTAAGGCTGCAGGCCATAATATACGATTTGGAAAAATTGGTTTGCAAATCAAGAGAAGCCATGAATTGCACAAATGAATGCATCACTAAACACAGCGCTTTTGGGGTAAGGGTCATTAGCACTGTGTCATCCGCATACGGTTATGTGGGGAGTAAGGCACCTTTAATCTTTCGGACAGCCGGTGTAATAGCAGTCAAAGGATTAGGCTTGACTATGTATAATATGAATAGTAAGGGTGCCAATACGTAGCCCTGCCGCTATCCTCTGGATTAAAGACATAACATATCTGGGAACTGAGCATTTTCTGCAGAGCCACAATGGCAAACCTGCAGGATTTATGTACTATATAACTGATGTATAACTGATCATGTTTCACAGCCAAGATTGCAATAGAGAATTGATGCAAAGGTATATGGAAAAACAGTATAGGATTCATCTCAAATTCATGCAGGCTAAAGGGCACAATGTAGATGTGGAGCTGTTTGTCCATGTGAGCAGAAAGGAGGAATAGTAATGGGAACACTAAATATATGTCTGCATATCCTAGTCAAACTAACAGGAGTAGAATGAATTATATAGAAACCGACCAAATATATAAGAGGAGGTACCTAGTCAGAATTATGATGAAATATATTTGAGCCCATTGTATTGAGATCATCATGAATGTGGAGGTTATGCAAGAAGCATCTAAAAAGACATGAAAGAGGACGTACCTATGATATAAAGCATTGTACTATTGAGAGGGCAATTTAGGTAGTCAAGTATTCATGATTATGAACTTGCCCTGCATTGAGTGTACTCCTGATAAAAAGACAGGAAAGGACATTTCTCATCAACCTTGGCATCTGAAGCATGGACTAGCAAAATCAGGGCAAAGACGTCCGTTTTGGCTGGTTGAAGTATTTATATTCAATTCATTTTTAAAGCAACATACTTGAATATTTTATGCCAAACTAAGATGGGTTATAATTATTCTTATAACCTCCACAATCAAGGAAAGATCTTCATTATTTTAAAGGACCTAATTGTTTAATCTCAAACGAAGTTGAACAACTTCAAATCATTTTCAGCATGGACTCCCTCATGCAGAGGCATGTCTACTAACTTAAGATAGACGATCTGGAGGTTACCCACAGTTATTCAGGCATGATTTGGATAAACAAATCACTAACTTCAAATCACCCACAATATTCCTAACCCCAAATTAATTGCTGCTCACACTCTCATAGACAGTATTATAATCTGGAGGGCTCGCAGCTGCCTGTAGATGACAAAAACCTATAAATATATGTGATACTTCCAGAGAGCGTAGCTCTTTTTATTTAGATAACTGATCATTCAGCATGGGGTGTCCATGGTGCCCATGTCCCTAGCAGTGTGTGATATATATATTGTCAAAGCAATGAAAGGTGGAGTTGTGGGGAGTGAGGGTTGGGGACTGCATTATTATTATTTTTTTGTTTCAACTAATCGGCTACCAATACTATGTGGAGCCTTGAACATGGCATTTGCGTTATTTGGTTAATTATTCTCTTTTACTGTTTTATTGTATTTATTATATACCACCTTGAGACCACATAACTCCTGTAACTGCAACCATGAGAGCATACCATGGCAGTAATGAACAGTTAAAACATACCTATTCTGTATCGCACATCCGGCTAGCAATTGCTAGCACTCTGCTATATGTTAACTATGAAAGTGCTAATAAAGATTGTTTAAAAAAAAATCATTTGTGTGATTGAAAATTAAAACCGGTTGGAAGAAGCATTTATTCCTTTGTTCATGAACTAAGCTTTATAACTTTAAATAGAAGACAAGCATTCGACCATCACTTTTCACACTCTCCGGGACCAAACGGAATTCGGATTGCTATTTTAAGTATAATCTTACCTCACAGAGTAAATTGCTAAAACAACTTTGTACAACTGTATTACATACAGATCTAACTCCATCTGCCTGGAAAGGATCCTTGACACAGCCTATTCCAAAAAAGGAGCCAAAGTCTGAACCAAAATATTATCGCCTCATTGCTCGTTTGGATGCAGCTGGTTAAATGGTGGCAAAATATTTGCTGCAAAAAATGTATTGGGCTAACAAGCACATGATTATTAAACTGTATCAAACCGTCATTAGGCCGACTTGTTCCACAATAGACAATATAATAACCCTACTACTTGAAAAAAAAAAAAGCAAAGGGAACAAAAGGAAAACAAAATATTTGAATACGTTATCAATTACTCCACCCCAATCAATAAAGGTAATAGAAACCATCTGGCAAAAGCTATATTTGTAGGGAATTTATATAGCACTCTTTCACTTGGTAGAATCACATAAACACACATGGGTGCAAGTGAAACTGTTGAACGGGGCTGGCTAACCCCAAAAATGTTCACTCGTAATGGACTTAAAAAGGGCTGTATCCTTGCCACATTATTATTCTTTTGTGTATTGTAAATCTATCAGAACATCTTAATTCTCCACGAGGACATGCTCCAAACTGGCTCATTATAAAAATCAGCCATCTTGAATAGACAGATGATCCTGTTATTTTCTTGCAACACCAAGCGGATCTCCATTAGCAGTTAAATCTGCAGAAAAAGTAAAACCATAATAACATCTTATCCATAATTCTCACAAAGACAAAAGTATTGACATTCGGTGGGTCAGCTATACAATCTACTTAGAAGTTCAGGAACTGTTTAATTGAGTAAGTAAAAAGCTATCATTATCTTAGTGTAGTTATGGACAACAACATTAATTACCTAGAATATGTTATTAAACTCAATAGTAAACGTCCTGGCATTACAAATGAAATGATATGAGGCAGTTTTCAAGACAATTTTGAGAGAAAGCCATTGGGGCAAATATTATGACTGCCAACTTAATATTTGCCTCTGTCCTGCATTACAGATCTCTGGTGTTAACCACAAAAATTATCCCTGTGACATCGCTCCCTGTGTATCTGGATAATTTCTATACAATTCTCGTAACAGACCTGAAGCATGAAGATCAGATGTCGGCTGCCACAAAACTTGATACAGTTTTCATCAAAAACATTTAACAGCTGTACAGTCTAAGACCATCCACTCTGCACTGCAGATTAAGGCTTGGATTTGGTTTAACAATATTGCCCTTATAATTATATCTGCAATTGCAGGAATGCAGAAGGTAGAATCCTAAAAATTGTATGTATTAAGCATTTAGTTCCAGAAATGCTACCTCAAAAGACTAGTACAATAGGCATAATTAACAATGAATTCCAGCTCCCACTCAAATAGTTGTGTCCTAGGAAAAGAAGAGCATGATGGTCAGTCTCCATCACAGTCCTAGTGACCATCGTCGCCATACCCCAAAAAATGACAAGTGAGGACCCTTACCACCCTATGCTGAGAAGAAGCAGGTTGCAATGTTCTACCATCCCTGGAACCCCACATTCACCAACTATCCCCCCTAATGCCCAGTAGGTCCTGACAGTCCCCACCTACCCTATGGTAAGAAAGAAAGAAGCTGGTTCCTATGAACTATCAGAAGAACTGTAACCCTTCCAGTGATTGGAATATTTGAGTTTACCCCGGTTGGAATCAGGGGTAGTTCCTATTTAGGTACATAATCAACCAGTATAGGATGGGAGGGCAGGGGAGTGTAAAGGCACAGATGGGGACAGATAGAGAAAGGAAACATGAAGCACCAAATGTATATGGTATTTTGA